>NC_138905.1:35717995-36917995 GCF_965231255.1 Vanellus vanellus | reverse complement strand
TGGAGCAGCGATGAGGAGAGCCTGTGCAGCCTATTAGTGTATTCACAGTTTGCTTCTGGTAAGCCAAGGGAGAAGGATTTCTGCTGGCACAGCAGCCTGCGAAGCTTCTCTGCAGCATCAGGTGTGGTTTAACCCTGAGAAAACATCCTGCAATTTTTAACCTATTTTTGTCACTAATCACCAAAACAGTCTATCCGTGAGTCACAGTATCACAGTATCACAGTATGCTAGGGATTGGAAGGGACCTCAAAAGATCATCTAGTCCAATCCCCCTGTCGGAGCAGGAACACCTAGATGAGGTTGCACAGGAAGGCGTCCAGGCGAGTTTTGAATGTCTCCAGAGAAGGAGACTCCACAACCTCCCTGGGCAGCCTGTTCCAGTGCTCTGTCACCCTCACTGAGAAGAAGTTTCTTCTCAAATTTAAGTGGAACCTCTTGTGTTCCAGCTTGAATCCATTACCCCTTGTCCTATCATTGGTCGCTGCTGAGAAGAACCTGGCTCCATCCTCATGACATTCCCCCTTTATATATTTATAAACGCTAATAAGATCACCCCTCAGTCTCCTCTTCTCCAAACTAAAGAGACCCAGCTCCCTCAGTCTTTCCTCATAAGGGAGATGCTCCACTCCCTTAATCATCTTAGTCGCCCTACGCTGGACTCTCTCCAGCAGCTCTCTGTCCTTCTTGAACTGAGGGGCCCAGAACTGGACACAATATTCCAGATGCGGTCTCACCAGGGCAGAGTAGAGGGGAAGGAGGACCTCTCTCGATCTGCTAACCACCCCCCTTCTAATACAGCCCAGGATGCCATTGGCCTTCTTGGCCACAAGGGCACAGTGCTGGCTCATGGTCATCCTGCTGTCCACCAGGACCCCCAGGTCCCTTTCCTCTACACTGCTCTCTAACAGGTAGCTCCCCATCCTATACTGGAACCTGGGGTTGTTTCTGCCCAGATGTAGGACCCTACACTTTCCCTTGTTGTATTTCATTAAGTTATTCCCTGCCCAAATCTCCAGCCTGTCCAAGTCTCTCTGGATGGCAGCACAGCCGTCTGGCGTGTCAGCCACTCCTCCTAGCTTAGTGTCATCAGCAAACTTGCTGATAGTACACTCAATTCCCTCATCTAAATCATTGATGAATATGTTGAATAATATGGGCCCCAGTACCGACCCCTGAGGCACTCCACTGGTTACCGGCCTCCAACTGGACTCTGCCCCATTGACTACGACTCTCTGGCTTCTCTCCTTCAGCCAGTTCGCAGTCCACCTAATTATCCGGTCATCCAGTCCACACTTCCTCAGTTTAGCCATGAGGATGCTGTGGGAGACCGTGTCAAATGCTTTACTGAAGTCAAGGTAGACCACATCTACCGCTCTGCCATCATCCATCCACCTTGTTATTTCCTCATAAAAGGCTATGAATGCCAGAGTCCATGATACCAGACCCAGTGATGGTTTCATGGAGAGTGCTTCAAGGGAAAGGAATCTTATGGAGCAAAAGTAACAAATCCTATGAATTTATTCATTGTGTTATGGTGTTCGTGAAGAGCTGGTCACTGCAGAGTCATCTCACACTCAGCCACTGCCTGCTTGAATTATGTGGGTGACGTCTTTTTGTTTTATTTTGAACGTGTCCCTGGAAGCACAAAAGGAGCTATCTTTCTTTTTCCTTGCCTCTGAGCACATTGAAAAATGAACTGGAACATGGCAGCCTTTCCTTTCCTCTTTTGTGTGAAAGTGCTGAGAATTCCTTGGGTTTTTTTCCAACATGTTGGGGTTAGAAACCGCAGGAAATTCTTGTTACACATAAAGTTTGTATTTTTGTGTAAAATTGATTTTCAAATGGAGACGTCTCCTATAGCATGGCTATTCTCAGTTTTGATCACCTTTGGCTTATGTGGCATTATTGAAGGCTGTAAGGATCACTGCAAGGGAGAGACTCGGCAGAAAGAAAGGTAAATAGAAGAGGAAGATGTCTTGCAGAGAAAACCAGGTTAATAGCTATAGTTTGTCTGTGGAGCTCTGCATCACCTTTAGGAAAAGTAGACCTCATTTCAAAGCTCATTTGTTCTATTTAACACAGCCTGTTATGTTAGTGTAATAACAGTACAATAATGGACTGAATTTTATTTTCTGGATGCACTTACTTGACATGGATTGGGGTTGCAAGAGGCTAATAGTTACGTTTCAGAGCTGAGGTCAAATCCTATCTAGTTCCAGTGTCTTCTCAGTGCTATATCATGGGCTGCTTTGCAAATCCACAAAAAATATCCAGCATCACAGTTTCTGAGCCCAGGTGATAACGCATGCACTCAGATACCGAGCATATCTCATGGTCTTTCCTTGTTTCTAGCTGTTTGCCTGCTTTGCTGATCAGGTGCATCCATCTCAACCCCCTGAGTTTCTTGAGCAACAAAACCTTCCTTTTTTTTTATTTCCAGGGCTCTGTTGCTACAGTGCGGCTTCTGTGTGTGTACCAGCACTGCTGGGAGCAGAGTGCTTCGTACCTTGTTTGTGCTTATGCAGCCACTCTTCTGTCCTTGGACTGACCGCTGTTAGTGGCCAAAGCACACAACTGCAAGTCTAGTGTTATACTGCGTAATTACTTTGAAACTTAGCATCATCTTCCAACTTGAGCTGCTGTATGTTATGAATACTTTAACTGCTGAGATTTTTTTTCTATACTTCTGCTGATGGCCCCTGAACTATTAGTCCTGAGCTAGAACTGCTACTTACACTGACTTTTCTGTTAGTTGTGCCTACTATGGGACAGCTAAAAGGCAAAGTTATGATTTTTGTCCTTCTAAAGGTGAATACCATAAATAAGTAATGTACAATAGTGTAACAGGCTTGTGGTACAGAAAAGGTGTATTGTTTTTCTCATGATTGGAAAATCTGGCACTGGCAATGATCCCAGATTTTCTGTGTCCAAGCCGAAACCCTTCCTTTACTTTGCAGAACAATCTCTTCTATATACAGTTCTGGCTTATGCCTCTTTGGTGTGCTGGGCTGTGGGCAGAGGTTTGTGTCTTCACTCTGCCACTTACCCTGAGGGGCTGCTGTTCACAGGCAGATAGGTTGGTTTTCTCTCTTTCCCCCTGCTGCTACTGTTTTTCCTTATGTATTTGCATTTTCTGCTGTGCATTTGCTGCCAGCCTTGCAGCACAGCGAGTGGATCTGGCATCAGCAGAGGACAGGAGGCAACTGTATTCGATTCAGCTTTGCTTAATGGTGCAAGTCCCACTGGGTTTTGAGCACCGAGGCTGAGTAGGTGAGGAAGAAAGATTTGATTTTAATGAGAGAAGACTTGGCGCCAACATCATAACAGGTGCAGTAAGAGAATCCAGGAGTGAAAGAGTTAATTCATATTCTGCTCACAGGGATGGCTGTGAAAGAGCATATGCTGAATGTGCATTCCGGTTTCATTTTTTTGTTCTTATTTACAGTGACAAATAATATATTTCCCTTTAGCTTCGAGTGCTTCATAAACCTGGAGCTGATGATGAATATGCAGTTTACACTCCAAAGGCACTGGAATCAGTGCAAGAAGGCAGAGCTTGGTGTGGTTCACAGCACGCCGCGACCTCCACTGTGATTATTAATCAGTCAGGCTTTCAGGGGCACATCCACCATCCTAGATATAGTAGTTGCTTACTCTTCTCTCTTTTTCCCTGATAAATGCGATATCTGAACCTCTGGGAAACACACTGTAGATGTGTGATTTCTGTCAGAGGATGCTGAGTTCAGTTTGCTGTGAATTCAGGTTTAAAAGGGTTTGGTACTCTCCTCAGTGGATTCTTAATTTGAGTCGTCATGTTTTGTTACACACAGCCTGCTGTGGAAACTTACCGGTGCTTAACAAGATCACATCAATCTCCTGGAGAGCAAGATGGGCAGTTTTGCGGGATGTGGTCTGGTTATAAGTCTGGAAATCACGAGTGGAGTTGTGGGGTGTGTGTGGGGTTGCCTTATCAGTGTGTGGTGTTCTATTAGAAAGCAATTTGCTCAGAGGAAAGGATTTGCTTTGAAGGAATTGAAAGAGATTTGGGACTTTGAACAGGCTACCTGTTAATTCTGTATTAGAGCAGTCTGCTTTTCACAGGGTTGTGGTTGCCTAAGATAGTGTTGTACACAAGCAGAGCAAAAAAGATGCTCTTAAATTCCTTTGGGCTTCTTATGAACAGAACAGGAGACAAATGTGCATCCATACTGAAGCAATGCAGTTTTTTTCTGCTCAGAAAGGCACCCTAGTTCCAGGCATTACAAAAGAGCAATAATTTTGTTCAAGTGATCAAATTTGCAGCTTTACTAGTGTAAGTGATTCGGACTAGGCATTATTGTCCTATTGTCCTATCAGCAGAAACATGACCATCGTGCAGAGCTGTTTCTTAGCCAACTCCCTAGGGCTCTTCTATAGAGAATGAAAAGTGAGAGAAGGTTTCATTATTATACCTCTTGCCACTCTCTGCACAACTATAATCCTTAAGCACTAGAGTCTACGTTCCTGAACCTGTCTTTTTGGCAGGTGGAGGGGTATTTTGTCTTTGGAGGAGGTTACCGAGAAATAAGTCATGCGTTACCTTGTGCTTAAGCCACCACGGTGGTTTGCTGTCACAGTGAAAACATCACCGAGCAAGATGAGGGTAGCTGTGTGCAATTTCCCTTGGTGTAGTAAATCAAATCTTTTCA
The DNA here is from genome assembly GCF_965231255.1 of Vanellus vanellus. Classification (NCBI taxonomy): domain Eukaryota; kingdom Metazoa; phylum Chordata; class Aves; order Charadriiformes; family Charadriidae; genus Vanellus; species Vanellus vanellus. Next base: position 36,913,307 of record NC_138905.1, on the reverse strand, counting down.
TTACCCAAAGATAGACAGGAGAGAGACTAGTGAATCTGCCCTACTCGAGTCCATGTTTCCAAACCACTCATGTCTTCCTAACAGGATTTCTCTGTGGAATGGTTATGTGTGCTGGCAGTCTATTAAAATCTGTTATCTCCTTGTGACTTGTGGGCAGAATCCAAAAAGAGTTGCGATCCCAAAAGCTAAAACCTCCGCTGCTCCGCTGGTCAGAGAGGACCCTATTGACCATGACTGTCCCCAGACACACTAGTGGAACTGCTGTATTTATCAAAACCTGCAGCATAGCTGCGTGGATTCATCCTTCTTGCCAGCTTAGGAGTCTGCTGTGGTTATGAACACTGCTTATGCCTTGAGAGAAACGTGATGAGTGGAGGTGTTGAATTCTCCTGGTACTGACCAGGGCAGAGGAATGCTGGAGGACCAGGGAGGGAGGATATGCTAATGCTCTGTATGATGTATCTCATTTAGAGCTAAGCAGAGTTTAAGACTCAAGGCTTGACAGCCAGACACTTACAAAAACTTCCTGAATTCTCCTTAAATTAAGACAAAAAATGTTTTTTAAAGACATCTTAAGATAAATACTTATTTTCGTGTGTTTTTGTTTTCAGGATGAATAAGAGATACTTACAGAAAGCAACAAAAGGAAAACTTCTAATAATAATATTTGTTGTAACGCTGTGGGGGAAATTAGCGTCTGGGGCAAATCATCATAAAGGTAAGAAATACCGTTCTGTTCTATTATACTGTGGTGTCTGTGGCTTCTGTCAACAAATTCAGAAGTGTCCAGTCTATGCGACCTTTTTTCCTTAAGCGTCTTTGCGTCTCCTGTAATTGGTCCACTAATCAGTACCAAAGGAGGAGAATTTCCAATGTGTAGACTTTTATTCATTTCTTGAGAATTTAAGTATTTCAGTCCCATTTTCAGCATTCTTTAATTTTAGTATCTTGTTGATCATTTTGTAATGATGGTACAGTTGAAAACGTGGTAAAAGACGGTAAAGTAAAAAATCAAATAATAAAATCTGCTTGTCTCATAAAAATAGGTATATCAGATAGCAAATATGTGTGCCACAAATGAAGTTCTGGAAATAACCTTAGAAAGAAATGATTTTTAATAACATGAATGCTGCTACTGTGTGCAGTTATCTGTCAAAATTAACTTCACAGGTAATGTGTGCTGAATGTGATTGTTTCATCACCACAGGAAGACTGTTGCTTTGCAGTGTTGTCTGTTTTCTATGCTTCATTCCTAATACTGGACCAGGAACTTTAGTAACTTGTGACAATGTGAGATTTGTTTCTTCTTGGTCATTCCAGCCCTTTAAGATCTATACATACAAGCAGAAGGTGTGATGGTTTATTTAAGCTTGTAAAAAGCTCTTCCCTGCCCCCCCCCCCCTTTTTTTTTGTTTGTTTGTTTCTGTAAACCTCTAACGCAAGGAAAAACCTGGATTCACATACTAATGTCTTTTTATAAGGTAATATAACTTGAAATGGGATCTGCAGTGTAATATGATTTTGAAGTCCACTTCTCATCTTCATATAGTGTCTGTTGGCTGTTTATCCACTTATTCAAGATCAGAATAAACAACTTCAGTAAAGGTGGGACGTGAAAAGTAGTGAGAGTTAAGGAGTTAAATAGGATTCCGGTAACACCAGCCAGTTCATCTCTCTATGTTCATGTACATTTTATAATGTTCCTTCTGATGACAGGATTTTATGATCAGGTATTTTATATATCCAGCTGCTAGTTATTTTTCTGCTGTGTGAAGATATCTTTCTTCAAAATTCCTCACTTTGGGATGCAGAGGCACTTTCTGCAAAGTCTTTTTCGAGTTGCAATTTGGCTGCAGACAAAACAGATCCTGATGTGGTCCTGCAGGCCACCAAAGATGGGCATCATGCCAGACAGGAACTGTGCTGACACCCTTTGCTCAGCCTATGTTTCCCCTCTGAAACAGAATATGGATTTGCTTGCCATTTCAGTCGCCTGTTGAAAAAGAGCCGAGATATCCTAGCCTGGATTCAGATTTCTTTTGTCTCTGATTATCTTTCTTTAAAAATCAAAAATCTCATCTCCAGATCATGTTGGTTCCATCCACAAAGGGTGGTCAGGCTGTGTTTGCCTCAATCCAATCCTAATTTTGCCAAAGTATGCTTTTTTTTTCGAAAAACTGATGAGTAAAACCTGTCACCAAGATTTTAATGGAAACAAATTAGAATCCTAAGGACTATTTGGGGAACTAGTGCTTCATAATGGAGAATCAAATGATCCCCCCACCAATTTTATCTTTTCTGATATGTTCACGCAAGGGAAACCCCAGCAGAGCTATTCCATTAATTATCTGCACAGTACTTGGCGTTTGAGCCCCAGCCTTAGAGCAGAAATAACTTGAGAAGTATTGAATTTGATGTTTTTAGACTAAAAAAATATGCATATGAGCCCCCCCGTGCAAAATCAGGTTATTAGCTTTAGGGACTTCTTTACATTCCTGCAAGTTAACAAAAAAGCTTTTTTTTTTTTTTTTTTTTTAAAGTTTTAACTTTTCACGCCTCTAGCAAAATATATGAAGAAATCTTGCAGGGAACAATAAGAAGAAGAGTGTTTAATTTGGAAAAGCAGCTATTTCACATGTTTAGATTCTTTTGGAAAGAAAATATATTCAGAAGGATTTTGGCTTTGTGTCTTGATCTGCAGATCAGCTGCACTCACTGTATATGGGGAATCAACTACCATTGATTTCCAAAGAAACTGGGAGTTTAACTTCCCATTGCATCAAAGAAAATCTTCCTTCTAGTCTAATAGCAGAAATGGAGCTGAGGTACATTTAAGGAGAACTTGACACTGTTCACCTTTGCATGGAGTTTCCAAATGCTGAGAAATATGCAAATTTCTTCAGTGATAATTATCCCTAGCTTCATTAATCTTAATTTATAGAAGTCCTTACTAACATATCGACGTGACAAACCCTAATGACTTTGAAGGAGCCCTTACAATTTCAAAGATCCATAATCTACATTTTAAAAAATCGTTACTATCCTATTGACTTAGTCATATTATGTATCAGTTGCACCAATTCTTAAACCCATCTCTTTTTCTGAAGGCTATTGTGAAAGAAAAGAAAAAGAACAAGAAGGAAAGATCATCAATGTGTGAAAAATTGTTTAATGAGCATTCTGCTCTCCAGACAGACTTCAGCAGGGATGTAAACAGCTGACGCTGACAGGCTGTCTCTAGGCTTGTTGCGCTTATTTCAAGGATACAGCACGAATGAGAAATACCAACTCAGCAGCAAGAAAAACAGAGGCTGAGGCAGGGCATGGGGAACCAGGCTCTGAGGTCTAGTTGAGAAACCACCAGGATTACAAACTGGGATTTCAGATTACAGTTTTTCAGTGTCAGGTGCATGGGTGCCAAGTCCATCCTTGCTCTTGAGAAGACTGGCTTGAAGACACGTCTGTCCCCTTTATCGTGACTGATTGTTAAAGTTTCACCAGTCTGGACGGAAAGTCCGAGAGATAAAATAGGTAAGTACTCACAGTGTTTAAAACAAAACACAAAGCTCACTTTTTGGCCACACACGGGATTATGAGTTCTCCTGCGTAGTTCCTGGGTGTGCACATACTTATATTCCATTTATCCTGTCTTCTGAAAAGAAATGGGAACTCTGCTTTTTCTTTTTCATTTTGCCGGGGACCCTGATACTGTGGTGAGCACGTGCACCTGGGAATCGCCTGCGGCACCAGATCCATTTGTGCTGCAGTAGCTACGTATGAAGAGACAAGAGTGGCATATCAGTCTCCAAAAGGATGTTGTCAAGGTTATGAGTCTAAAAACTGATATACCTTGAGGGTGGCTGAAAGAAATCCATAAGGGTATTTTATTATAAGACTGATCCCGATCCTCCTACTCATTGCTAGCCCTTGGAAAACAAATAAACCTGTGCAAACATATAGTGCTCGCTGACAGATATGGCAGGCAGGCATCAGTTCAGCATCACTGCCTGTTTGCTATTGCTGTCAGAGGGAACACAAATTGATTTGGCGACCATTGTATCACAGTCCGTGTTTAAGGTCTGAAGTGTTGGACTGGTCCTTTTGAGAAAGAAATATACTGATAGCCCCTTACAAGCACTCCCTTGTTGACGAGAGGCCATTGCGAGACACAGTTTCTACCCTAAAACTAAAAACTCTTTCAAAATTCAGATTTCTTTGAGGTTTTTGTGATTACTAAGGTTTTTTACATTGATTATGCAATAAAGTAATCTAAATAAATTAAAGGTGCTGTTGAATCTAAGCATAGTTTGATATTCCTCAAGATACAAAATAATAAACTTTATAATAAATTTTAAATCCCTGTATAAAATAAAAAGCTGCTTAAAAATATGGGTAATCACGAATCCTTGCTTGCCAAAAGGAATTTGTTATGGAACCAGAAAACACTCCAGGTAGATAAATAAAGTAATTGAGTATTTTTGGACTTACTAGATGAAAAGGCGTGATAATTTATTTTCATTTAAAAAATTTCACTCAGAAGCTGAACTTATTCATCTGAAGCCTATCATAGAGTTAAACTAAACTCTTGCTGGTTTGTGCTGCAGAATTGTTGCTCCTGCTTGTCTGTGAATTTGCGCTAAATTAGAAGTCTGAGGGAACGTCTCTCTGTTCACAAGGAGAAAATGGATCTCGGTGTCTCCTTGCAGAGGAGCAGCTGTTCTGAAGCCCAGCTGAATGAAGGAGCCACTGAGCCTCGTTAGATCTCTCGTTAGATCACCCGTCCTGGATGAGTCTGCTTTTCGCAGCTGCCTTGCTGGGGCAGAAGCTCTGCTGGTACCAGCGTTGCGGTGTAGGACGATAGCCTGTGCCACACATGGGCCTGGAGTTTGGGAATGGGTATGGCTATGAGAAGTGAGAAACCCAATGGTAGCAGCGGTATGCTTTCAGGTGGTACTGATGTGTTTATGTTCCGTGGCTGGACTTTCATTAGCAGTCATCCTCTTCCCTGTTCACCAGGTCTCTTTTGTTTTGTGAAAAGAGTAGAAATAAAATGTGCAGGACAGCCCTGGGAGGCCTAAGCAACTGACTGGAGATTTTTTGTGGAACTGGGTTAGAAATGCAGCTTAATTGCAATCATTGTCCCCGGGTATCTTATTTTCTTTGGGTAACTCATCATTTCTGTTTGCTCTGGAAGAGCTTTTAAATCTTGAGTCTAGATTTGTCATGTTTTCTCTCAGGAAAATGAACCACAAGGTGGCAAGCCCTGGACAGGGCTCCATATAGTCTAAGGCAAGTTCCACACGTGTGTATCTTTGAGAATGTAAACACTTTTTAGGGGAAGAAATCTCATCGTAATGATCAAATACAATCAAATGTGATGGCATAAGGCAGTACGGGCAGTAGTACGCTTGGGTCTGGAGAGCGAGTGGAAGGACTCGTAGCTCTTGCAGACAGACGGGGCGGTGCAAGTTCATTCTTTTGGCTTCTGGCGTTCAGCGCGGCTCCCGTAGCAAGGGCAGTAACGCTAACGCTGCACTGAATCAGCATGTGACAGGCTCCTGGCTCTGCCTGACCCCTGGGCTGCGGAATTGATTTGTTCTGAGGAGAGATAATACAGCACTTTGTTAAAAGCTATGGTAATGGCCTGTGTGCATTGCCTCAGTGCCCTCATGGCTGGTCCATGCACAAGGGGTGAAATTCACTGGTGACTTGGGACGGCTGTTAAGATGACTTAATAGGTGATTTATGTTGTATTTGTGGTTCTTGTGTATCACTAGGGCAGTGTGAGGGACTCGCATGCTGCTGAATCTTGTGCAATGCTTTCCAAACTCTCAGTGTTGTGAATTGTGCCTTAAATATACCGTTGATCCTCTGATCCTTGACATAGATTTTCTCCTAGCCGAACTGCCTCCTTTCAGTTATCCACTGACTGATATTCATCTTATTGCCTGTGCGTAGCTCTATTGCTATACAGGTGACTCCATGTTCAGATAACAGCATATGAAGTGCGGTACTGGCTTTCACTCCCTGGACTCCCAGGACAAACCTTGATTATCAGAAGTACTGTGTATTACAGACATAAGTAAATGTACCTTGAAGTTTACTGAAGACAACGCCTACGTGGAGATGCTTCTGAGCACTGATGATTAGTTCTGCTTATTCGTCTTCCTGATTGGCTGTTTTGCTGTATGTTTAAATCTGAAGCAGCGGAGCAGAAGACATTGTTTTTCTTGCGCTGACTGCTTGATATAGAACAAATGAAACCATCTTGAGTGGGGTGGGAGAAAGCCTCTAGAGCACGTGGGTGGTCAGGTAGAGAAGGAGACAGGCTAGCTTGCAGGAAGCCTACAGCAGGAGCAAAGGCTGGGGGACAGCTGAGGAGGCGGATGAAGAGCCAAACAGCTAGTCTTTTGAGGTGATGGGAAGAAAGGGACTTAAGGAGCGAGATGTGACTGCGTTGAGGCGTTCTGCTCTGAGGACAGACTTGGAAAGAGGAATCCATCCCACCAAGGGTACATTTGTTTATAAGCTCTTTTATTTCTGTTCAGCTTTACTCAACACTACTGAGTTTTCTCTGTGTTAAAACATGATTGTGTCTAGTTTATAATAATGACTTTGAATTATTAGTCCCACTGAAGTTTTAGGGTACTCTGTAAGAAAAGGTCCACCACAGATCTCTGACTGCCTTTGGTCTCATTGCATTTTGTATGAAAAATCATATAAAAAGTTCTTGTATGTTATATCAGCTGGAACATTGCAGAATATGTATAAGCGGTTCTACTGCTGGGAATCACACTGGAGGTTACAATCGTTCAGAAGGGCTGGTGAAAGACTGTATCAGTCCTTTACTCTGGTGCCTTGTAGTGCATTAAGACTGTGCAGGTTACTAACAACAATGTCCAGAAGCTTGGGTAAATACCTACAACGCATTGCAGCTAAATAATGCTGTCTAGTTTACTGTATTTTGGGAAATTAGGGGTTGCCTATCATTTTGGTGTTTGAGAATTACATTCCTAGTGTTTTAAGAGTCTCAGTGTCTAGATGAGAATAGCCTTAATTGGTACATGTGAGACCTCTGAAGTATTTCAGACCTTTGTCTTTCTGTAGAAGTGCCTTCATCATGAAGTTATAGTGTTTTAGTATGAATGCACCTTTGTCTTTTCTGTTGAGGATTTTACATTGTGTAGAAGGCAGCGTTCGTAATGCAGGGTGTTCGTATTCAATTTTAAAAGCAATAAGTACCCTTAGTGCAGAGGACAGAAACCAGATAAAAGACAACCCTCCTTCCAGCTAAGTAACGGCTGGATAGCCCCGTGCTGCCTCTTGTTCTCCTTCCTTCCTGAAGGAGTCCTGTTGGAGGTAATGGCATTCTCTGGGGACATATGTGGTTTGAACTGCTTTGAGCTGAAGAGGGCACCGAGCGCAGATCTCCCAGTTCCATGATACGGGCTCACCTATAAAGGGTAAGCAGCAACAGTACCGTTTTTCCCTCCGTTTGCACTTTTTTGAAGTGCTTGTACCGTAACACTTGGTGAGGCATCTGACCCTGTGGGTAAATTGCACGTGTTCACCATTCACCTTCTGGTTGTGTGGGCCTGTCACGGGATATGAGAGTTGTGCTGCATATTCTCCCAGGTTCTTTGCTTGAATTAGGTAGGAGAAAACTGCCTAATACTTAGATGAGGGAAGTTGCAAGCACGCAGACACGTGTGTGTGGCCGCCTTAGGTGCTAGCAGGTGAGGCTGGAAGATGTCAGTGGGGTCTGTCAAAATATTAGATGGAGGCATCCGCTCATCTATTGTCGGTCTGTCAGTCCTGCTTCATCAAACTCTTTTGTCATATTTGCTAAATATCTCATACATGGATAATCTTATCTCTTGTGGAAGTTTGTCCCAGAGATAGATTCTCTTAAATGAGAATGCTTTGTGTGCAGCTTTCACTAACTTAATTCTGACTGTAATTAATGTTTAAATATAGAAACAAAGGAAGATGATAGTTATTTCGGCAGACATGGGGAAGAAAGATATTAGATGTTCTTATCTAGCTTGGGCAATAATTGAAAGTTTCAGTTATATCAGGATCAGAACCTGATCCCAAAATTGCCATTTCCTTGAAGATAAAATAGAACAGTCAGTCAAACACTTTCATATCAGTATCTCTCACTGCAATCTAAAATGTTAATACAGTATCTGTTGGAATTGAGTAGATAACATTCCTTGGCCTTCTGCCAGGCTATAAAGGAAAATCATTTTCTCCGATTGCCAAGATGCCAATAGTTCTGATGGTTCACTGGAACACGCGTGCAGAAATCATGGCGATAGCAGAGTTACGCCTATTTCTTCTCTGTGCTGCCGCCTCCATCGCAGCAAATGGCTGCCTTCATCCCCCCCCCCACTCCCACCACCACCCGGGTGATGAAACTCAGGTGTCCTTGAGGCAGCTGCGGGGAGAGATGTTGGAGATTCGCAGAGAGATATCATGCATTTTCCGTTAAACTGATCAGTTAAAAATATTTCTGTTTGTATTTGGCAGGGATTCCGGTTTCTGGATGTTTTTCTACGACAAGTAACAGGGAGGTGCATAGCAGTTCTTTAGTTCGGGCCTGATCTTGTAATCCCGATTGCAAATTTTTATTAACTTTCCATAAGTGAATACCCAGGATCTTTTCCTTAAATACGTTCAGGTTTTGTGTTGTAGTGGAAAGGAGGTGATGGCACAAAATATTATATTCGTGTAAAAGTTTCGTAGTTGATTTTACAGTTAGAAATACCAAACTTTTTAACATTTTCAGCCCTTTCATTTATTAGTAATGTTATCTTCCCTTGGGTTGCTGGCCCACCAATCTGTTCTTTTTTTAGCTAATTTCTGTTTTGGAAGATTAAGCTTTCCCTTGCTTTTTTGTTAGAAAAATATCGTAAGATGTTAGGACTGAAAAAACACTGATAGTATGCTTACCCTGGTGTTACTTTTTCCTATCATAAGTAAATGTTGACATTTCCCTAATACTGGAATCAGATCTACTTTTCCAGTTTTGTATTCTTGGTTTCAAACTAGTCCTGTTGATTTGTTGTGCATACTAAGTAATGCATTCTGCTAGATTCCTTTATCCTTACGCCTAGGAAAACAGAGTGCTTACATTTGTATGCCACAGTTTTGATTAAACCCATAAAAATAGTATGAAAGAAATTGTTAGCCCTCCTAGATAGTCGTCTTCATTCAATTAGTTTTGGTTTAATAGTACCCCTTTCTTGGATCTGTTGATCAGAATTTTCCTTGTTGTTTCATTAACTTAAGCACTCAGTTAATGTAGCATATAGTACTATAGTTTTGTGAGAATTTCCAGATTCAAAATATTATTTTCTGGGCTTACAGTTACATTCTGAGTTTTTCATTTGCCTAAATGTATATCATGGCATAGATAATGCCTTAAATAAACTTTTCCTTAGAGCAGGAAAGGAAAGCAATGGATGTCAGATGCAGCCGTGATCAGGGAGGAAGAGGACTGTTTAGTGACCTGGAGACTCCTATCATACACCATGAAGCAGGATGCTATGCCGCAGTGAGCCGATGGGGTTGCTGCGGCTGCCTCTGCCCACTCCCCAGACCCTCTCCCTTTCTGGAAATATTTTTACTTATTGACTATATGGGCTACACTGTCTTTAAAGAGATTTCTTCCAGTACAGACAGGTAGTATAGGAGTCGTAAATGGGAAAACGATTAAAAAATTTTAATGGTAAATGTCAAAGTGAGTTTACACAAATAAAACCTTTTGAGGAAATGCCATTCTCTGTCTATTTATATAAATACTTAATGCTGATAACAAGAGTCTACTGAGTTACTCCGAAAGTGTGAATCCTTATGTGCAGGAAGGCTCTGAACGTACCTTCTGGTTGAAGTTTCCAGCCTTGGAATTTGCCATGCATTGTAGAAGAGCTGTGTCCAGGTCTTCTGACAGCTTTGGAGCCTTGATGGTATCTTGAGGTATATTGGAAGGTCGTGACTAGTACAAAGTTTACATCCAAGACTCTGAAAATCTTTCTTTGGCTGAGAAACCAAGCGGATTTTTCTTCACCGGTATGACAACTTTGTTTTTTTCTGTCTCTTTCCTCAGAGAAACACTCATAAAATTTTATTTATGTCTGGGACTATCAAACAATATTATAACTGAAAAGAAAATCTGACTAGTTTACAGTTTCCCTTACGTCATGGTTTCTCCAAATTCAACATGTTAAGATAGTGTCATTTTTATAGGTCAAATATAGTGGGTCAATACCGCATTATAATTAGAGTCTGATCTTTAACAGTATCCAGATATGTAAAATTACCGCAATGGCAGGATTAGGGCAATTCTATCTTCAAAGTCTAGATCTGGGTTCAGGTATGGAGGTAACATATCCCAGTGCTGGTCTTAGGGTTTTCTGCACTGCCCCTTAGGCTTTCTAATACACATTCCATACATCCAGTGCACATTGCATACATGCAGTGATGACTGCCTTATATGTATCCCGGTATCTACTGCACACCCCTGTTACCCGACTCAGGGGGTTTCACATATTCAGGTTGGGAGGTTTGTGCCTGGAAAATCCCATCCCATGCGGAGATTATTTCTATACGATTCAGGGGATATGTTAATCTAACTTTCATCTGCATTAATTTTCTGCTGATGATATCTAAAGACTATGCCCTTCTGTCTTGACACTCTTCACTGAATTTACTCTATAGCAGTGTTAAGTGATCGCTTGTACAATGTCATATTTTAGAACAGCTGTTCTCTAGTCATACAAGTGCCAAGGAAACGTTCAGAAACAGTCAGCTATTCTGAGGAACAGCAGGAGAGAAATCCTTTATGTGTTTTGGGTTGCAATTTATAAAGTTCCTTTCTGAACAAAAAATTTTAATTCTGTTCTGCGGGGGCTGAAGGGGATTTACCATTTTAAAGCTCACTGGGACAGTCTTGCACTGTAGTACAGCTTTAGAATTATGGAATCATAGAATCATTTAGGTTGGAAAAGACCTTTAAGATCATCGAGTCCAACTGTAAAGGACTTGATGTAAATTTGTGGAAGGGCCTCAGCTTTTCAGAAGATACGGGAATCGATCTGAGCCCAAGCTGCACAAACCAACAGCTGCAAAGCAGCAAAGCCTGTGGCTGTATGCATGTATATGTGTATGCATATGCACCCAGACATATGGGAGACTTGGATGAAAGAGAAAAACGCAAGGTCATCACTGATGACATCGCTTACATGGACCATTTCAGTGTTTTTAAAATGATTATCATTTATTTATGGGAGCTTCACAAAATACTAGGTGCTTTTCAAACCTCACTGAAAACTCGGGGAATTTTCCACCATATCCAGTTTTAGGCGTCTCTCTTTGGTGCTCTGAAACACCCTTCAGAGCTCATTCCTTTCACAAAGTGGGAACTCAAGCTTTCAGTGTAGGTGTGAATACTTCCCTGAATTCATACCCCAAAGACTTTGCAACCTATGGGAGACTCTCTGGAACTTTTGGAAAGTGTCTTAGCAGGAGGACTTAGTTTGTCTTTTATCTGCCTAATAATTCTTCTCCCATATCAGGGTCATAATGTCCGAATAAAGTTGTAAAGGTCTTATTTTATTTCTACTGTTCAAATGGAGTCTCATGTTGCAGTTCAGAAGCCAGTGAAATTTGGTCTGTGACAGATTCATTTGTATCTGCATATCATTCCGCAAATGTCACTCTCTCGTGTTAAAAAAGGTTTGGTTGTAAAACCTAGATTTGGCATTTGCTCCGTTTCTCCTCGTTGAGCTAGAACACACAGAAAGTCAGGAAGAATTCTTGAAATTTGCAGAGGGATAGTACTGAAATTTTGACCTTCCCATTAAAGTGTAAAAGTACCATTTAACTGTGACCAAGAAAAACCCAATTCTCCACATAGACGGGAGCAAAGCCATGGCATACTTACCGGAGAATGGAGGCTGGCTTGGGGGTTTAGATGACAGAAAGCAGGAAAATCATAAAAGAGCAGTCTGCTTTGTGCAGCTCTCTTTCACCAGGCAGAGCAAGAATTCTGTCTGTAGTGATGAGGAGGCTGAGGCAGGAGCTGCCAAGTCTGTCTTGTTCTTTTTTTCCCCATAGATTTGTATAACTCTTGTAGGGAAATTGTTCTCAAGTAAATGCAGTAGACTTTGAATTCTTTTTGCAAAATACTTCTGGCTTCAATATCAAGCGTCCTTGAAAGACTGAAGTATGAAGCTGAATGTGTGGGTTATTCTGGGTGAATGCAGAGCTGCGGAAAGGATATGCCTGAGAAAAGTGTTCTGTTAAGACCAACACAAATCTTGGGTGCATTGTGCCATTATATTTTTAGGTGCAAGTTATTAGAATTGCTTCAGCTGAGTCTGTGCTCCAGGACCGTGTGTGAGAGGAGAGCTAGGGCTTGTAGGAGACTGGCTGAGATGCTGGGAAGGTCAGAATTGTTCTGGATCCACAAGCTGAACTCAAGACTATGTATGTGCTTGATGAGAAGGGAGCAAGGATGAAGCAGTTACGCTTGTAATTCAGTCTCAGTAGAAAGAATGAATCATAGAAAAGACTGAAATCATCATTAATTCCTTCAGTCAGCTGGAAGACTAGGGAAAACCAAAGATAAGTTTTAAAAAGATGACAGATAGCAGAAATTATTGTACCTATGAACCACAATGAAAAGTTTTTTTAATTAAAATTCTTACTTAAAACTTTGCTCAGTTTTGTTATGTTATGCAAATTTACTACCGATAGAAAAAAAAAAAGATTACCGGGGCTAAACTTTCATCTAAGATGCATTGGCATGTGTCAGATTAACTGTGGAAATTTTGTGAAATGGAACCCAGAAGGTGTGCTAACTGCTAGACACCGCAGAGTGGAAAGTAAATATATTTCCAGTGAGTGAATATTGAGAAAATAAGCATCTGGAAGAAATGGGAATTTTGGATTCTTAATTGCATCATTCACCCCAGAACATCTGCCAGAGATATTAAGAGCAAATATAACTGTGTCTGAGAGAAGTTATAAGTTTAAATAAGGAAGGAGCAAGAGTAATATTGTGCCATCTTGTTACACTGCTGCATGCTGTGCATGGGAAGGCTGTGTAAATCTCTCTTCTCCTTGTTTTGGTTCAAGAGCACCTTAGCAAAATAAAAATACCGTTTCCATGCCTATGTTTACTTTTTCAGAACACGGGAAAACACAGAAAATCTCATTTATGACAAGTAAATAATCCATATTTTGCATATTTTGTCCCTCATCGTAACAATACATAGTATACTAGAAAGCTGGGTTGCAGAAGACAAAGGGCATCCTGCAGAGGTTATGTCCTGGAAACGCCTGAGAAAAGAATTCACCTTTCATCTTACTTACACCACTCCGGTTCATAATACAGTTTAGATGAGCACAAAGGCTCTTTACTTTTTGCTGTCACAGCAGCTCTGGAAACTGCTCTTTGGGGACTGCAGGAACGAAGCGGAGTCAGGCCCCCTGCCTGACGTTAGAGAAAAAGATGCAATGGGATGTAAACAGCTAAAAAGCGGGGAATTAGGAGGATCCCCATTACGCCAGTGCAAGGACCAGTGCTCACCAGTCTTATCTCATGCCTTTCTTGACTTTTCAGTTTTTGTCCTGCATCATTAGATGTGCTTTCTGCTAAGCGATTTAAGGACGGTACATATTTCCCACCCTCCCTCTGTCACACCATTACAGTCATTACATTTTCCTGGGTTTATTCTGAAAAACAGTTCATGTAGAGGAAAATGACAGAAGAAAAGAACTTACCTACCAGAGAGGGGATAGGTAAATTGTACTTCACAGATCTGAAGTAAAACCTAAATGCTAGAGAAGAGGAAACAATTTTTAAACTGGTGCCATTTTAAATTTTCTTAAAAAAAAACAAAAAACAAAACCAGAAGGGCCACTGCATATTATTGCCTGTAAAAATGCCATATTCTAGAACAGCTGTTCTTTAATTATAGAAGTATCCCAAAAATGTTCAGAATCAATCAGCTATTTTTGGAAATATATTTTTTTTTTGCAGTTCAGGTAGTTTATTTCATCACGGGCGATATGTTACCCTCATTCTTTTTTCATTGTTTTGAAATAAACATTGCTAGTCTGTTGGGTACTATTGACGGTAAGTACTGAAAATACTTCTAAAAATAATGAATTTGTTGAAGCAAATACCTTTCTCAAGTCTCGTTCTTGCTTCTATTTTCAAATATAAATTAGTTTAATGAGCATTTTTAAACCTGTATATACAACAAACCCTGTGAAGAACTCACATTGAAAACTATCACACCAAATAGTGGTGTAAGAAAAATAATGTAAAAAGCCAACTTACGAAACTGATCTTGACTGCCAGAAAAGCTCTCCTAAAAATCTGTTCTATTGTCCGAAGAGATCTGTGGGAGTGATTATATACTAATTTGCTCTTCTGCTGGGTGCTAGGAGTACAACAGTCTGCGCCTAAGCAACATTATGACCCACACACAAAATATGAGAAAATGCCAGATTATGGCTTATCCTAATAGAGTCATTGTAGGAGAGGAGTGTTAAACTATAAAACATCACTCAATTTTTCATAACAGTGACGACTTGGGGGATAACAATTTCAATAGTTTTTAGTGAAGTTTTTATGTTTGGCATTTATTTTGTACCTTACTTATTTTATGGAAAAATCTCCTGCGTAGCAAATAAATAATTAAGGAGGAGATAGATGGGACATATGAGATTTCTTTCTTACAGTCAACCTGCAGAAAAATGTGGAAATGTTATTTTACAGATATAGAGTGGGATTTATAAGCTTCAGATGATTTCTGTGTCCCTTTATTAAAGTGCATTGTCTACAACAAGGAGATAAATCAGTGATGTATTTTAAATCCGGGGGGGTCTGCCCGAGTCCTCTAAGTTTCAAGTTTTTTGTTTGAAGGAGAAAGTTCACTGTTTAAAGAGAACTTTGAAAATCGGTCTAGATATGCTGCTACCAAAACTAGTAACGTTTTAAAAGCTCCTGAAAAAATAGCTAGGGGAGTATATTCCTCAAATGTCCTTTTGCTTCTTCCTCTGACTTTAGTGTTATATTTGGACCTGAAAGTCACTCCTCTGCTGAGTCCTGGCAAAAGTCTGAGATCTTAGCAGTCAACTTCACAGTGGAGGATAAATCAGTGGATATATTTTTGCTTGGTTTAGTTATAGACATGTATTATCAGTCCCAGAGCAGACATGGTTGTAGAGCACTGCCCTTCTCTTAGGCATATTTCAGTATTGTGGTAATGTCAGATTCTCATGAGAGCAATCTCCCTAAAGAAATGACTAACCAGGGACCAAGTCATGTCTCTGCTGATGTAGCCCTTTCTCTTAGGGAGGGATCTAATCTTGCACCCTTAAAATTGAGGTGTTACCTCCTGGGAGTGTTTCTTTCACTAGTTCTGCAGTGATTATAGAGGGATGTCCAGCTTAGATTAGATGCCAAAGCTGTAGACATCCAATGTGTGGTGACATGTGGCTTTGCTTTTGTAGAGAACAGTGGAAACCCCACTTTCTTTATTGTTACAATAATAGAATAAATGATGGTGTAAAGATTCAGAAAGTGAATAAAAATGTCAAGATGTATCGCTATGTTAAAGTTTTGGAGCCTTCTACTTAGAGACATTTTCTTATATGTCCTTGGCTGTATATGTATGTACGTATGCACAGGTATAATACTTGAAAAAAATACGTAGAGACAAAAATCCAGCAAGCCTGTCCAGTTTGCAGGTTCAGACATTGTGGTAGATTATTGCTTTTGGGTCTCTGAACCATGCATGCACCGCTGAAATTTGGTTTCTGTTCATTCAGCTGATGGCGTGTTCATGCAATACATGTGTTGCTAGACTCTAGAAATGACTGTACAGGAAAGGAAATGTGGATGAACATGCCACTCCCTTGAAGAGGTGAGACAGAGAATCAGAAATAACCAAATAGCATCCCCATTATGCAGCGTATTCGCTAAAGTAAAAATCCAGGCGAAGAGCAGTCACAAACCACAGATACCAGAGTAGTTGTGTGTGAAATAAAAGGAAATTCACAGTGTCCTTGTTGACTTTTTTATTGTGTGTCTCGGTCCTTAGAAATTATAGGTGCCCAGTCATAATATAACTGCTAGGCAATGCAGCGCTGTCATGTAAAGAATTAGGTGTTAAAGCAAGGCTGCACCACTGAAGTCAGGAACGGCTGGCTCGCTCTGCTGCATCTTCAGTTTCTGACTTCCCCATCTTTTTAGTTTGTTTTACAATGCTCTGCTAACTACAGCTGCACCTGGAGAATACGCACTAGGATTAGTCTCAAGATTTCCCTGACTTGTGAGCCCTGTGACGGTAAAACTCCCCCTAGATTTGTGTATGCGATCAGACAAGGTATCTCATGAATGGCGTTTTGTCAAATCCTACAGTGTATCCCCTTGCTGTTCAGCTTTTAAGGTGGTGAAGTGAAGGGGAAGGCAATTCTTGTTCTGTGAGAGTCTTCCACACGCTAAAGAAGATTATGCTTGGCTCCCTTCACAAAATATCAGTGCCGTGGACCTGGGCAGTTATTTAATGCTCATATATTTCTTCTGGTGTGCATTTGAGAACCAAACCAGTAAAAATACTTGTGAGTCAGTGCAGATACTCCTAAGGAACTGTGGGTAGTTGGTTATTTCTCCATAACAATTTCATCTAACCTTGAAACGAGGCACAGCCCTACGGATATTTATAAATGGCCACTCATCTGTTGTCATTTTTGACACATTGTTAGGCACTGGAAGACAAATACACCTCACTGCTATGTATTGTACATGACATTCAGCTTCGCACTTGGGACTTAGAAATGCAAACCAGCCCACAGATAACAACTGCTTCTCAGTCTACTCATCTTTCAGTTGTTTAACTAGGATGCACTCTTACGAGTGATCTGAGGGTTGAAGTTTGGAGGTTCTAATGTTCACCTCTGTGAGGAGAATCCCGCAAGATCAAAGAATACGCAACCATAAAAATGTATACAGCCAGTATATGGATGCTATAATTTCATGTGCAGGTGGTCATTTGCCTATATAGTAAGTAAGTCCTTTCTTACAAGTTCCTATTAACAACATTTGAATTAAAGTTTGACCTTTTTTTTTTTTTTTTGTTTTAATTTTCATTGCTCCCTGAGGGCCTACCCCTCTTCTTTTCCCCTCTCACCCTTTCACAGTGGTAAGAAAGATGTGAGAACTGTGGACACCTCTTCAGAGTCTCCCTTTGGCACAAGCAGTCTCTGGCACTGACACGACAATTGGAGGGTGCCTCATTCCCACCAGCTGAGGGAGCATTGTTCTGGCTCTTGTGGAGGAGGGATGGAACTGGATGTTGGGTAACATGGCAGAGGAGGACCTGAGGGAGCTGAACCTGGTGAGGGGTGGGAAGCTTGTCTTGTTCAAGCCCCTTCACCACCCCTTTCAGCAGCAGCAACACAGCACTGTAGCCTCTTGCTCCATGGTAGGAGGCGTGGTTCTTGGCTGGTCTGTGAATCTTGTGTTCAATGCAGGAGGCTTGACCTCTCTGGGGTAATGTAAAATCTCCTCAGCCTGGAGAAGAGAAGGTTCCAGGGAGACCTTAGAGCAGCCTTCCAGTATCTGAAGGGGGCCTACAAGAAAGCTGGAGAGAGACTTTTTACAAGGGCATGTAGCAATAGGACGAGGGGGAATGGCTTCAGGCTGGAAGAGGGGAGATTTAGATTGGATATTAGGAAGAAATTCTTCACTTGGGGTGGTGAGACACTGGAACAGGTTGCCCAGAGAAGCTGTGGAGGCCCCATCCCTGGAGGTGTTCAAGGCCAGGCTGCATGGGGCTCTGAGCAACCAGGTCTAGTGGGAGGTGTCCCTACCCATGGCAGAGTGGTTGGAACTCGATGATCTTTATGGTGCCTTCCAACCTAAACCATTCTATGATCTATGATTCTATGATAATAGTTTACTTGCATTCTGCCCCAGGTGTGCTTTTTACGGTCCCAGAAAGCTCATGCCCAAGCACTGCCCAGCAAGCTCTGCTGCGCTCTGCACTTGGGTCTCAGCGGTGGTCTAAATGCAGAAGGTGCCTGGCTTATTTCATGGATAGGCAGTAACGAAAAGGGATCCTGAGCTGGCCTGACATGGCCTGTTGCACCCCTGGGTGCAATGTATGAGCTTCTGTAGAGATACAGGGTAAAATGCCAAGCGTGAAGCCAGGTCCTCATTCTCTGAAAAAGTCCCTGAATAATTATGGTTTTTTTTCCCCCCATATCTTAGTTTTTAATAGGTTTCTCTTGAAGGTGCGAATTACTTCGGATGCTTTCATTACCTGACAGTTTTTACAAAGCACGCTTCTGGGGTTCTGGGACACTGTGATATTTTTGCAGCTTCTGACTTTGGATAGCAATGAGAGTGATATGTATGTTTCCTATCAACAGCTTCTATTAACCAGAGTTTCTTCAGAAACAAGTACCAGGGAGTCTGCTTGGAGCATCTTAAAAGATACCTTTTCAGCAAGAAGAGATATCTGAAAGTATTATCTACTGGGAATCCTTGAGCAAAAATATTCTTGATTGCACAGCTCTGAATGGCTCTCCTGGCAGTTTCTCCTCTTTTACTTTGCTTGTTGAAATGTGCTTTCTTTTCCTCTCTCTTGAAGAGTAGCCAGCCTCTTCCCAGGCCATCCCGTTTCAATTCATAGACTCTGTCTAGATACTTATTGATTCATCATGCCCATGGCTTAGAGACTTGCTATTTATATGGAATCAATAATGTAGAGGGAAGGTTGTAGCAGGGGAGATCACTCTAAAAGAGGGGATTTCACAGGACTAGACATGTGCCTTGTTAGCAGTTTTTTTTCTAAAGGCCTGAGTTACGTTCCTCCCCTGACTCTGCACTTCAAAGAGCTTGCCTGGGGCTCTACAGAAGCAAGCTGAAACTTAAAATTAAGATCTTTCTTTCAGATGGTGAACTGTGTGCTGGGACATCCTACGGAGTTTCTCTTAACACATGTGGGGGAGTCTGAAGCACTGTGGGGAAGTCCTAGAAGGCAGGGGTGGAAAAGGAAAAAGAAAAAAACAGTTGCGTAGTTTTCAGAAAGACGAGTGCGCATATATATGCCTGCAGTTTGTGGGAGGAATATTTCAATGTATATTTGATGATTTGGTTTAATTGACAGATTAAATAAAAATGCATCACAGAGCTGCAAAATGGAATGTGATGTATTGTAAAAATATGTTACACAAAGATACTGTAAATTAGCACAGAGATACCATTCTATCCAGTCACAAAAATAGATAAAGCAAAGCAAAACAAAGCCAAAACGATCCCCAAAAGAAAAAAATCAACACGCCAACTAAAACTCTGTAAAAAACAACTAGCCAAGCAAGCAAGCAAGCAGATATCTTGGAGAAGTTTTAAAATGTGGAATTTAAAAACTTAAATGCTTTTTATAGATAAGTTAAATTTCATCACGTATATATGTGATGACAGTACACACACATATGAATGTGAAAAAGTATTTTCAGAATCTTATGGTATATTTTTATTTAAATATCCTTTCTAGGTGAACGGGTGCACAGGTTTTCATAACTGCCTTTCTGTATAGGAGAGGGATACAGAATGACTCAGTATTCTGAATATTATGTTTGGAAAAACTCTGCACAATGGGACTCTTGAAGTTGGCAGAGTTTTCAGAAGTCTATCTTGACCTCTGAGTGGTTTGTATCAGGCCATTACTAAAGTCACAGAGTGCTTCTGTTATAGCATGAATTCTACATTTCATCAGCTAAATATGTCTTCAGTACAGATATTAAACAAGCAATGCTCATATTCATCCTTAGAAAGCAATCTTTGTGCTGCTTACCTTGAAAGTCATTGCTTTCTGTTTACTCTTCTTTTTTTGATGGCATTTATCAAAGACTTTCCAAATAAATACGGGAGACTGTTGCTTTTCTAACCTTGAAGAATCTTAGCATGGGATGAATAAGGGGTGCTAAGCATAATTTTTCAAAAAGAAAAGATGAATAAAGCGTACATACCTTGATTATGGAATTCATGGTGACATTCAGGTGCTTAAATATGAATCGACCTTCTTATTACTGAGGTCTATTACCTAAATAAGTTTCTGCTCCTTAATAAATAAATGAATACCTTAATTGCGGAAGCAAGATCCCATATAAGAAGCTAGATATGTGTTGAGATGGAAATAGAGCGCAGGGACCCAGCTGCATCCTTCTTTGGGGAAACCATGGTTGTCCTTCCCTAGGCTTCAGCTGCTGTCTCCACAGAGGCACCTAAAGTCTGCTGCGGTTGCTTGAGCTGTTTTCTAATAAGCATGAGAAGCCTGAAAGCAAGCTGTTCAAAAGGACTATTGAATTTACCTCTCCACCTTGTTACAGTAATCCTATTTCATAGAGACTCCCATACACAGCACTTCTCTTAAGATGTTATTTCAGGTGAGGGTTGTGTGCCAGAGGGTCATTCAAATACGTGGGGGTAGAAAAAAAAATAATCTTTTCTTTTTTTCTGATGTGTCCCTGAGAACATGTTAATTTGTCACCTAGTACAATGTGCCCTGAGACCATTTGGGTCGGCTGGAAAGAAAAGAAAATTAATAATGAGAGTCATCTAAGGAAACTTGGGAAACGTATTCCCCATAAACTGTGTAAACTACAGGCTTCTGAAGCCCTGAGACTGAGCAAAAAATGTGGGTTTTTTTGTATTCTGTCAGATGCTGAAGGCTGCTCTGAGACATGTGCTACTGCTTCTTGCTGAGTCGAGATATTTGGCAGAAGGCCCACAGAGAGAGTAGGAGAGAATAAAAAGTCTTTGTGCCAAATGTTCTTTTGAGTGCCTGAGAGCTGGATTGGTCTTTTTTTCTCTGTGAAATCATATAATTAGTAATCTCAAACCTCAGCCTGTTAATTTACAAAATGTCTGCACACTTTAATATGTCGTTTGCTTAACATGTTTGATAACAACCTCAGAGATACTGGGGCTTTTGACTTCTTGTAGTATTTACAAACTGCGTCTCGCCCTGGGTGTTTCTCTACCAGCTCTACACAGGCTTGTCTCGTGGATGGCGTCAGCCCGCGGATGCTAGAGAAGAAACGCTGGAAGCATCTTGCCTGCAAAAAGTAAAGCAGCTCCATTTCTGGCCCACAGGGAAACACGCAGCCTTTGCTGCCATCAGCCTCCTCCCCTGTCTGCTCCACTACTCACCAAGTGGGGTGGCTACCGTGGAGCAGGTCCACCCTGGGCACCTGCGGTGGTAGGCAGTGGGAGACCTGGTGGGCTGGCTGCAGCTGGGGAGCCAAGCTTGTCGTGAGGACTGGGCAAATGTGCAGAAACCTCCTCTTCTCCTCCTCTTCCAGCGGGTGAACATCTAAAGAGCTGCGAGGTCCCGAATGATCACTGCTTGTGATCTTGTTTCTGAACCATCTGTGGCTTCCTGAGCCTAGCAATCATCTGATTTCAAAATTGAAAGCGGGACCAAGGGAGGGCAACACTCTAGGCTGAGAGGGGGTTACATGAAGAAGAGGAAATTATCAGTCAGGCTACCTGAAAATTAGTTGTGTTTTGAGTTCCTGTGTCTTTGGCTAAAAGTTTGGCATGAAGGCATCATTTGTAGCCATCGGCGTATAAAGGCTCTGTGTTTTGTGAGGGAGATAAGCTTATTTGTGTAAGTCTGGCTCAATCCTGCCAAAGGACTGATTGAATAAAATTAGCTTCAGTAAGGCCAGGAGGATAAAGTCAGATGGCTGCGAGCTCTCCAGGTCCAAGAGATCCTACATGAAGTGCTCCATCTGCGGTTTTATGTTTGTAAAGGTTATGTGACCAGCTGGGACTGTGCCAGCTTGCTGTCTTATTCCAGTAAGTCTTTTTCTCTCTTAGTGGAGATAACTCAATCCTGCATTCCATTTCAGTGCATAGGTAGTGCCATGGACATGTCTGAGGGTTGATCTCACTGGGCCATTAGTGAGCTCTTCTCGGGGGAACGCTTACATTGTAGTTTTCCTTGATTTTTTTCCAAAAGGGAAAAAGTCTTCCCACGCAGATGGCTATAACTGGTGGCTGGCAGACAAGCTGATGGATGAGATTTTTCCTTGGCACTGTGCAGAAAAGTATGCTTGGCAATGTGACTGTGGCAAACCATTCAGTAGCTCGGTTTTTAAAGGCTACCAGAGATGCTGTCTGCATAGTGTTGTCGTATGAACTCTGCTTACCATCCTTCACCCAAGTGGACTAACCGGGTTAATTGCATGGTAGAAGCAGCCTGATGAGAGGAGCTGGGCAGAATAAACACTTATCAAGAATTGCTCTTGTTATTTTAAAATGCTCCTCTCAGGAGAGAAAACACAACATTGAATCCAAGAAGCCTGGGAGGGGCTGCAGTTAGCAGGATCTTTTGTGGACGTTTTGCCTACAGGTGGCACTGCAAAAATAATCTGTCCAAGCAACCAGCTCTGGTTTTAACGATTCACCTGAGAACGTGTCCCAGGACGCAAGAGACATCAGAGTAAAAGAGAAACGAAAAGCAACAGTGTACTTTTAAGTTAAACTGATTCTCCACTGGTGTAAGTAGAGCATAGCGTGTGCTCCGTCTGTCTGGACTTTTTCGGTGCCCAAGGTGACCAAGAGGCTTTTAATGGCTATAGCTGAGGTGCCAGGCATGGAAATGTGAATGCAGTAAATAAGACCTCAAAGTCCTGTCAATAAGGTGTGTTTGTAGGGATTTAGGAAATTTTTGCATGGGAAGCAGTTGTCCGCATCATAGCATTACCCGAATTAAGCAAACAAAGAAGTCTGCATGTCCTCTGGCGTGGGATGGACTGCTCTCATCGAACAGGGCAACTTGTCTGCTTGACTCCCTGCAGTGTTTTGGCATGTGCCCCTCGACAGCTATTGATCTGCTGAACTTGCGGGTAACCAGCCTAATATGAGAGAATTATCTCGACAGTTTGTGTACGTTTCTTAGAGCAAAGGCTGAGGGTTGAATGTGATTTTGCCAAATGCTGCCTCTGTCTTCCTTGCTTATTTTTTCTTTCCAAAAAGGTTTCTAATACTCGCATCTGTTAGAGGCTGGTGAATACAGTAGCTGAGTAGATGTGAGGCTGCTGCAGCTCCTTATCCACAGGTTCTGCCAATGGCAAGGCTGAGCGTGGATGCTCTATAGGCACATATAGACGAACACACAGACACACAGACTCACACGTGCACAGTACACATAGAGCCAGCCATACAGATCAATGCTGACAGAACAAAATGCTTCTCCTGGTACCCAAATTAATGCATACGGCAATCACACAGTGGACGGCCCCATCTTCTTCCTGTTCCCTGGCTGGTCAGGGCTGAAGTCTGCTAGTGGAGGGTGTTACATATATATAAAAACACACAAAATAGGTCACTCCGGTAGCTGGTCTTAGACATTCAGCCTGACTGGTCGTTGGGCCGAGGTGCCTCCATATGGCCAGTTGCTTTCACTTGGATTCATGAGCCCATGAGGTTTGTGGTCCTATGCCAGCTGCAGGCAGTCAGATCTCTTAATCTGTCACCAAACAGTCCATCCTAAATTTCCCTAGCATTCACACATACCCACTCAGAGAAGAGAGTTCACCCGCAAAGAAAGATAGAAAGAGGATTTAATGAGCATGTAGGTAGCTTGCAGTGTTTGAGCCCAAGGCTCAGCCAGGCAAGTGTACTGATCTGTTGCGCTTTATACTTCACTGGTCCCTCTTATTCTGTCCCCTTTATTGACTCATGCTTGTTCCTCCCCAGTCCACCCTGATCCCCTCCCATTTTCTGCCCCTGGTCCTTCCACTAAGCATCCCATGATAAGTCATACACGTTTCCACACAATGTCTGATGGCAAATTTTACACAAATTCTGTTCATCTGATAACAGGTCCTAGACCTTTGCATGCAATAACTCCCTTTAGTCTGCAAGGCTTTCTGGGGAGGCAGTTTCTTGTATTGACTTATCTCAGTGGGTTTCCTACAAGGCCCAGGGGCTGATGGTGCCCCTTGGATGGCACTGGGAGCATCAGGTCAAAATGCTCCCTTGGTGCTCCCTTGGTGCTCATAGCACCCTGGGACTCCTCTGGACCCCAGGGTCTTCACGTTTAGCCACACTAAGGTGAGGGTTATCTGACATATCCTCAGTTCTAGGTGTTTGGAAAAGGGATCATCTAAGACTTAGAGAGCAGCTTCTCCCTACAGAAAATTCTCACTTTAAAAGTAAAATTTGGTATATTTTATCACTAGTACACTACTTTTGAACTACGTGAATATTTTAAATGCGCGTGGCATCAGTGGAATAGATAGCTAAATAAGTTTTTAAGTAGCCATGTGAAAAGTAATGATAGTGTAGAATAAGACAGCACAAAATTATCATTTTTTCCTGCTGATTCTATCGCACAACCCCATGTGTCATCTGGAAATAAAGCAGCACGAGTGCCTTTCCTGAGATGCACCACAACTGTGGCACGCCTCATTGTCACCACTGAGGACACAGGAATTACTGCTGTGTCTGTAATTGATTTTTCAGTTCACTGGCCAAACAGAAAAAACAAAGGAAAGAAAAACGTCAAATAGGGTTTTTTTCCAAATAAAATAAAATATTTTGCTTTGTTTTCAGAATTTTTACAATTTTAAAAATACTTTGTCATAGCAATTAATAATATTGTTAAAAAATGAAGTTAGGAATACGTGTGGAAACAGTTTTTTTTCTCCCTGCTCTAAGGATGCCTACATTTAGGTTCAATGTGTAACCAAATTTGACTAGATTTCAAAAATAGTCACAACTGCTTGGATACTGTACTTTCAGTAAAAGAACTGTTCAATGAAAAAACACGTGACAAATCTAATGACGGTTTAAAACATGATTTAAAAATCTTAACTTATCATACTTTTCAGTCACATATCTAGACTACATGTCATCATTTCTAGACTACTTGTCATCAAAATCACTATAATAGGTGCCACATATGCAACCCCCAGAATAAATATCTCAGTTGCAAATCCAGCTGTCACTTTTATTGACGACACAACATTTTAACTCTATGATTGAAATTCTGATCCAAAACAACTGATCAAACCAAACCCACTGATTTCAAAAGGTTTCTAATCTGATCTTTAAAGGTTGTATTCAGTAAAGGTTCCTGTCAACGTGTATCTACCGGTGCTTCTTTGGGAGTCAGTGGTTTGCTGCATGCCGGAGGTAACAAAATTAAGACTGGTATGGGAAACACCTCTGCTTAGCTTGATTTCTGTGCTGCCAATTGTCTCCCTGACCCATGGAGGTGAAAGGAAGGTGTGCTGTGTCTTGTGTTCACACAAGGAAACTGAAGCTTGTGTTCCCAAAAGTTTGTCTGCTTTTTTTCCCCCATTGTGCTAATGACTGGTCAAATCAAAGATTTCACCTCTAACAAAAAGCTTCACATTGCTCATGTTTTTAAATCACAGAACTGCAGCGATATCACCACCAATGTTGGCAGAGTATGAATAAACCAAATTCAGGTTTTTCCTTATCAGATGTTAGGTGGACATAACAGAAAATATTGAAAAATATTGAAATTAATTGAATGAAGGAACTGGACAGTGTGTTTCTTTTCATAAGTCTGATGTTTAAACAGAGAAAGCTTAGTTGGAAATCCTGGCTTAGCTGTGATTGCATAAGGTTTTGATTGCTTAGATGTGGTAGCTACTAACACTTATTAAACTATTGAAAAAATGCAGCAATATTGTGTGTGAGTATGGGGTTTTGTGTGTGAGAGATTTTGCAAGTTTATTTGTATCCTTCCTACCTACAGTGACACACTGAGACTGATATGACATATTGAAATTCCTGAAGTGTAGCAGAAAGATAACCTACATTTGTTTTCCATGTCAATCAGTATGAACAAAGCAAATAGACTATATGAACAAGAAAACCCACTTTTTTTCCTGGTCACTTAAGAGCGGGACAGTGAGTTAGAGCCTAATCTGGAAATGGTACAGTATAACCACCAATTTTATTTATTTTCCTGGTATCAATACACCCATCCCACCCCACCACCCCCATATATTGGGGTGTAGAACAGTGACTGATGGTTCAGGGAGATGGATGAAGCAAGTTGATAATCTGCCGAAATATTGTTTGTTTTCCCTTACAGATGGCTATTAAAAAAAGTAGTTCCATTATAGTCCTTAATGCGATTACTCATGTGGATATTGTTTACATGAATAAAGACTACTTATGTGCCTACTTTGAAAGACTAGGTCACCATAGTATTTCATATAGGACATCTTCCTGATTATACCCAAGATGACAAAAAGGCCAAATTTTGTATAATATTCAATGTGATTTGGCTTGAAACTCATGGCTAAGAGCAATTTCCATTCCTCTGCTTATGGCTGATCTGTTGTTCCTTGTTTCAACTAAAGCTTTGTTTGTGTGAAGAGCTTTAAAAACCACACAGACGCAGGCAAACAAAGCTTTGCACACTTTGCGTCGTCTCTCCGACCTCAGAGGAATTACCTGGAATGGAATAAAATAAGATACATTATTCCATATAAGAGTGCAGAGCTGCAGTGCTTGTAAGCCAATATAGGAGCTGGTTTCTATAGAAGGAGGTGATCCCGTATCCGTGGCTGCCTGCTCCTGCTGCTTCTCTACTGCTGAAACTGCTTTTCACTAGTCTCTGCGCCCAGTTGTAGGAGCTAAAATGGTAGAGAACTTGACCAAAAAAAAGGGGAAATTTTTCTGCCGGTCTAAATCCCTGGCTTATGATTGTCCCCATCAAATGACAGTGTTCATGCAAGCGAGGGATGAAGGAGTGCGAAAAAAGGGACAAGGGATCTTCTTCTTCTTCCAGTAGCCGTGAGTCATTAGATGGGTTTAGCTGTGTCACCCAGTTGTGCCAGTATCTTTGCAGAGAACATATAGCAGAGTCTTTTTGATGTTTTTTTTTTTTTTTTTCCACTTTTTGTATGTGACTACTGCAATGATGGGGAACCTGAGGATAGAAACAGCTGGGGACTCTATTTCCTCTATGGTGACATGATTTCTTCCTCTTTGTTAATGGCCAGTCTATGTCTTAATGTGCAACTTTCAGGAAAGAAAAGGTTCAAATGGTCGAGCAGATAGGTGTCAGGTTTGAAAATGAATGTTTAAGTGGTGA
The DNA here is from genome assembly GCF_965231255.1 of Vanellus vanellus. Lineage (NCBI taxonomy): Eukaryota > Metazoa > Chordata > Aves > Charadriiformes > Charadriidae > Vanellus > Vanellus vanellus. Next base: position 36,886,131 of record NC_138905.1, on the reverse strand, counting down.
GGCTAGGAAATGGTGATCGTAACCAACAATGGAATTCAGAAGACTTTCCATGATTTAACGCTGGGTTTGTGTATAACACTGCGTCTGTGCTAAATATCATATATTCATATTTGTGAGTTGCAAAATAATAATCTTGAACAGTAACTTGCCTTCTCGCCTGGAACAAACTTCCCACAGAAGTAGGGAGTAAGGGCCATGGCTTAGTACCAGATGCACTTTGCAAATATGACTGAAATTTCATTCACCTGAAGGAAAGAAATTTAAAGTTGCCACGAAGGAACAAGAAAAAGTAGAATTTATATATATTTAAAGGTCTTTGCTGTGTATGTTTGAACATACTCTTTAAGTGCATTCAGTTTTACGTAAAATGAGGAATAATAATTACTTAGCTTTACTTTTTCCCCAGGAAAATGAACACTTAAGTTTTTGGTGTACCATTATCATACTGATTTATGAGATAGCTATTGATGATTTCCGTACATGAAAAATGCTGTAAAAGTGACAGGTTAGTTACAGGATATACCGTTAATGGGTGAGATATGGTTATGTCTGCTTTCCAAGTTATGCTCTCAGTGTTACACCTCCTGGAACATAATATATACTTATATTATGTTATGCATAATCATCAGGAAAACTTCACAGTCTGTATACATAGATATCTCCGAGTCTCTTTCTTCAGTCATTCTTCCCATTGATTTCAGGAAGGATTACTTGCATTAGCAGAGGATGCAGGACTGAGTGTTTGCAGTGGTTTTGAATAATGAATTTCTGTAGGATTCCAGAAATGACATTCAGTTCCTCAAACATTTTCTGCAAAGCAAGCAGCGTACTTTGAAGTCTGCGCTAGGAGAAAAAGAAACAAAACCAAAATGTGAATCTCCTAAAGTACTATCCTCCTTTCGTGGAATGGTTCAGTGGCTTAATGAGGTTAATTTGTATTAGGTTGTGGAAAATCCTTTATCTACTGTATAGAGGCTTTCATTTCACATGAATGTGACAGATACTGTACTTACTGCACTGGAACTTAATTATTTGATAGCATAAGGAGCTGAAATCCCTACATTTCCTCTCAAGGAATATTCATTGCATACTCCAGATGGTAAATAGAAACTAGAGGACGGTTGGCCTAGATTTTCAATGTTTGAATATCTTTGTATACTTTTCTAGGTTGTTTTGGTTTCATACCTGGAAAATTTCAGGGCAGCTTTATTAAAGATTCCCCAAATACTCACAATAGTATGTGATTATTTTTTGTTCTCTTCCATTTTTCACATGTATTTTCACCATTTGAAATGCTGTTCTGTATTGTACACGAATGTAAGTGACCGTTTCATTTAATTACACTCTTTTTCCATAAAAGTCTTAATAGGCTTGATTTCCTCTCCCTAATTACTGCAAAACATGTCTTTCAAAAGTTTTGCTTCAGTATGAACATTTCCCTCACAGAATTTTACAACAGCTCTTTTGACTGGCTTCCATTTCAGATGGCTATTGGTGCACATTGTACTTTATATCTCTTAGGCATATTGTGGCATTTCTGTAAACTTGGTAGAGCTGTGTAAAGTTATTTAGTAAGAGAACAAGAAAACAAAATTTCAGGATCAGTGATACACATCAGAATACAAATAAGGACTGAAAACTAATATAGTGAAAAATTAAGTGGGATGAAGTTCACATCTTTTATTAAGTGGGATGAAGTTCACATCTTACTAAATTTACTTTCTTTTGTAGATTCAGTGATTTTTTATGTACCTTTCATGAAATACAAATAAGTGAATTTGTGTTATCATGTGTGGGTATAAGATGTGTAATTGCCTATCAAAAATTAATGTGAACTTAACAAAAGCAGCATGTGTTTGTTCTACTATATGTTATACATTCAAAATATATCCTAGAAATTATTTTTACCATATTCACAAATAAAAATACTTATAACCATTTTATTGAGAAAAATGAATGTATTTATTTAAATAAAATATATACCAGTGAACTTGTTTAGAAAATAATTAGAAGTAATTTTTATGGCAGAGTGTGCTGGTAGCTGTAAAAATATTTGCTTATCATCAAAGGTATCACAATATTGGAGATTGCAAAGTTCACACAGATAGCATAAATTGCTTTCCTAGTCCTCTATTTAATTAAAAGTCATAAATATTAAAAGAAAAAGAATTTTTATGTAGAAAAGATTTTTTCTCTTAATTTTCTGATTTATATGTGACATTTTATTGTATCACAATATGATGGATCATGGGTTAATTGTTCACATTGTGTTATATCATTTCAGCTGCAGTACAGCATGATGTGATAGAGTATAATCTAACCTGACATAGTACGATGCAGTGAGTGACAACAAAGATCACAGACTGTTCAGTGGACTGTGTTCTGCTGAAAAAAGCATAATTGCCTGCATGAAATGTTTAGTACTTTATGTTTTGTTGATGAAGACCCAGAGTCTAATTGCTGCCTGTGGCTTTTGCCTCTAGGCACATTCTTGGGGTCCATAGCCCACATCAAGCTTGTTTTCCTTCCTCCGGCCTTTTGGGAGCTGACACTGTGCAATAACATCTGAGTGAATCCAGAGATCAATGCTGGGCTCCTGAAAGCCTCTTAGTAGGGCCTTCTCCTTGTGGAACCTCTCGTTTATAGTTTGCCATTAGGGATATAAAAAGTAGCTGAAGCATTCGGTGCCTAAGCTTTGCATAAAGCATACAGAAAGTTAAACAGCAGCAAAAATAGAGGACTTAGGGGTACTGTTATAACACATACTGCTTTGCATAATGAGTATTCCTCCCTGTACAAGGTTATAGGTCCATACCAGCTAAAAGTTCAGATTTCTTTCTGTCTTCCTTTCTGTTGAACTATCCCACAGAAATAACTGGTCTTGGATTAGTAACCACTAAAATGACTTTTTATGACTTCAGTTAAAATGACATTTTCTGAATGCCAGATTCTTTGGTAACTGGCTGCTGAACCGGAAAGGTTAGCTTGGTAGCTCCCCTCTTACCAAACTGGTCCTCTCATAGGACTCCAGTAGCATGATTCTGGTGATCAGTTAGAGCTGCATGGGTGTGGGTGATGGGTACTGGATAATGAAGATTGTCCTGTTGCTTCCCGTGTTTGAAAAATTTGGTTGCCCATGTTCCTAGACTTACTTTGCAGTGCCAAGCAGAACGATTTAAAATGTGATTCCTTATAGATGTTATTTCTGGGTTTTGTCCATCTGTAGGAACGTGTTGGAATATCATATCAAAAACTGCATCTGCCCTGGACATAAAGTCTGGAGACATAGATTCTGAAAACATATGCATTTTAATATTGATAAACTTCCATTTCAAAGTTTCTCCCTTAGGGAAAAAAAAATAAAATCTTAGTAGAGATACACAGCTGTTTATGGGAGCCCAGAAATTAAGATAGTTTCTAGGTTAGTTTTATAATGTTTTTGCGTCTCACTTCACTGGAACATTCCCATATGCAGTCTTCTCCAATTGTTCTTCTTCAGCCAGTGTTTTCTGCCTGAGATAGTTACACTACATTTGGGAAAGAACTCAACTTTACATTCTAGTGTTAGTACCATTGTAATTCTAGTTTCAGGCATGACGGATTGCCTTACAGAGCCAGGTTTTATGTATTTCTAATTAAAAGAAACAACCCCAAACAGTATGATGTTATCTCGCAGTGTTATCAAATTGCTCATCTTCTTATTTTCACAGCTCACCATGTTAAAACTGGGACCTGTGAAGTGGTGGCACTCCACAGATGTTGCAATAAGAACAAGATAGAAGAAAGATCACAGACGGTGAAGTGCTCCTGCTTCCCTGGGCAGGTAGCAGGTACCACCCGGGCAGCTCCTTCTTGTGTTGATGGTGCGACTACTCTATTGTTTCCTTTTGTTGCGTGTTCCTGGGGGGTTTTGCTGACTTAATGTCATCAGTGAGAACCACTCCATTACAGTTAACTATTTAAAATAAGAGTGGGAAGGATTCTGCACTTTGAATGGCATGCCCAAGGTGAAGGGGAGGAAGATGGGAAAAATGAATTATTTGCTATTACTCTGTGGAAATGCTAAGCAAAATTATTGGATGCCAGTGAAAGAGACCTCTTGAGAAGCTTAATTTGATCTAACTAAAAGAGTGCCCTCAGAGTTGTATGAAATTCACTTAATTAAAAGTGATTATGCAAAATCTACATGAGCATATCATTTTCATGTGCTGCAGTCTTACATTTTGTTTATATATTTATTTTTATTGTACAGGAACAAACAAACGAACAGAATGCAATTCTGGCCGGTTTTTAGTCTTTTTATACCAACACTATTTTTCCTATTCCTAGTGCAATATTAATGTTTTACTTAACAAATCTGACATAGGCTCATATGTTTTATTTGGGAAAATGCTAGCTGATTTTTCACATCTCTTTCTCTGGAAGAGGAGCGGATGGATTCACCCATTACACGATCTCTTTACTGTTGATATGTTGGTGGCTGTCAGAGAAGCTGTAAATATGTCATCATTGGGGAATAAATATAATCAGGCTATGCTAGACTATATAGTTGATCAGGCAAAATACACTATCATCTCAAAAGAAGATATTCTACTTAAAACTTTGAAATCTGGCTGAGCAAGAAAAAATAAAGGTTGGAAAGAGATGCTGTGAAATCAGTTCCTGAACTGCAGTAAACTATAAAAAAACCCAAAACAACATAGTAAAGAGATTGACTTTGAAGCACATAGCATCTTGTGCAAATTGAGACCTAATACAATACAGCAGAGAGGAAACAGTATAGGGGGTTCCTGGAGTGTGTAGAAGATAACATCCTGACACAGCTGGTGAGTGAGTCAGCTAGGGAAGGCGCCCTGCTAGGCCTGTTGTTCATGAGCAGAGAAAGACTTGTGGATGATGTGATGGTTGGAGGCTGTCTTGGGCATAGCGATCACGAAATAATAGACTTTTCGATTCTTGGAGAATTAAGGAGTGGGGTCAGCAGAACTGCTACTTTGGGTTCTGAAGGGCAGACTTTGGCCTGTTTAGGAGACTGGCTGACAGAGTTTCTTGGGAGGCAGTCCTGAAGGGCAAAGGAGTCTAGGAAGGCTGGATATTCTTCAAGAAGGAAATCATGAAGGCACAGGAGCAGGCCATCCCCATGTGCCGAAGGACAAGCAGATGGGGAAGAAGACCAGTCTGGCTGAACAGAGAGCTTTGGCTGGAACTCTGGAAAAAGAGGAAAGTTTATGATCTGTAAAAGAAGGGGCAGGCAGCTCAGCAGGACTACAAGGAGGTTGTGAGGTTAGGGAGGGAGAAAATTAGAAGAGCCAAAGCCCAACTAGAAATTAAAAGTAAAAGACAATAAAAAATATTTCTATAAATGCATTAACAACAAAGGGAGGTCTAAGGAGAATCTCCATCCTTTATTGGATGTGGGGGGGAAACATAGTTACAAAGGATAAGGAAAAGGCTGAGGTACTTAATGCCTTCTTTGCCTCAGTCTTTAATAATAAGACCAGTTGTTCTCCAGGTACCTACCCCCCTGAGCTGGAAGACAGGAATGGGGAGTGGAATGAAGCCCCCATAATCCAATGGGAAATGGTTAGCCACCTGCTACACCACTTAGACATACACAAGTCTATGGGCCCAGATGGGATCTACTCAAGGGTACTGAGGGAGCTGATGGAAGTGCTCAACAAGCCACTTTCAATCATTTATCAACAGTACTGGCTAACCTGGGAGGTACCAGTTGACTGGAAGTTAGCACATATGGTGCCCATCCACAAGAAGGGCTGGAAAGAGAACGTGGGGAACTACAGGCCTGTCAGTCTAACCTCGGTGCCTGGGAAGGTTACAGAGCAGGTCATCTTGAGTGCCATTATGCAGCACGTACAGGACAACCAGGTGATCAGGCCCAGTCAGCATGGGTTTATGAAAGGCAGGTCCTGCTTGACTAACCTGATCTCCTCTTATGACGAGGTGACCTGCTTAGTGCATGAGGGAAACGCTGTGGATGTTGTCTACCTAGACTTTAGTAAAGCCTTTGACACTGTTTCCCACAGCATTCTCCTGGAGAAACTGTCTGCTCATGGCTTGGACTGGCATACTCTTCACTGGGTAAAAAACTGGCTGGATGGCCAGGCCCAAAGAGTTGTGGTGAATGGGGTTAAATCCAGTTGATGGTCAGTCACATGTGGTATTCCCCAGGGCTCAGAATTGGGACCAGTTCTGTTTAATATCTTTATCAGTGGTCTGGACGAGGAGATCAAGAGCACCCTCAGTAAGTTTGCAGACGACACCAAGTTGGGTGGGAGTGTCGACCTGCTTGAGGGTAGGAAGGCTCTACAGAGGGATCTGGACAGGCTGGATCGATGGGCTGAGGCCAATGGCATGAGGTTCAACAAGGCCAAGGGCCAGGTCCTGCACTTGGGTCACAACAACCCCATGTAATGTTATAGGCTTGGGGAAGAACAGCTGGAAAGCTGCCTGGTGCAGAATGACCTGGGGGTGTTGGTTGACAGCTGGCTGAACATGAGCCATCAGTGTGCCCAGGTGGCCAACAAGTCCAATAGCATCTTGGCTTGTATCAAATAGCGTGGCCAGCAGGACTAGGAAAGTGGTTGTCCCTCTCTACTTGACACTGGTAAGGGGCTACCTTTGGTACTGTGTTCAGTTTTGGGCTCCTCACTACGAGAAAGACATTGAGGTGCTGGAGCACATCCAGAGAAGATCAATGAAGCTTGTGAGGTGTCCAGAACACAAGTCTTATGAGGAGCAGCTGAGGGACCTGGGAGGCTGAGGGGAGACCTAATCACTCTTTACAACTACCTGAAAGGAGGTTGTAGTGAGGTGGGTGTCAGTCTCTTTTCCCAAGTAACAAGCGATAGGATGAGAGAAAATGGCCTCAGGTTGCGCCAGGGGAGGTTTAGGATGGATATTAGGAAAAATTTTGTCGCCAAAAGGGTTGAAAAGCATTGGAACAGGTTTCCCAGGGAAGTGGTTGAGTCACTATCCCTGTAGGTGTTTAAAAGACATGTAGATGTGGTGCTTAGGGACATGGTTTAGTGGTGGACTTGGCTTGGCAGTGTTAGGTTAATCGTTGGACTTGATGATCTTAAAGGTTTTTTCCAACCTAAACAGTTCTAAGATTCTATGATTCTAATTTCTTGTGAAGATTTTGAGCTGGCTGAAAACCACAGACTAGCTGTCTGTCAATAGATTTCTAAGATTTTCCTAGAAAATAAATGTTGCAACTTAATGACATTAAAGTGTCCATTTCAACAACATGCAATGTGTTTGTCTTCCTCTCTTGTAGCTTCAATAGTGGAGCAGAAATGGTGGTGCCACATGCATCCATGTCTTGAAGGGGAGGAATGTAAAGTTCTTCCAGATCGTAAGGGATGGAGCTGTTCCTCTGGGAATAAAGTAAAAACAACTAGGGTAGGTATAGTACCAACCTTACATGTTACCAACAGGTAAAAAAAAAAAGTGCGCAGGAAATTGGGTGCACATAGAAGACATCAGCTGAGAAGATTACAGAAGTGTGGGAAGAGAGTCATACTGCAATTGGACTTCCTGGTCCCACACACTTTTTTTCAGCACATTTTACAATTGCTTGAACATGGTAAGCAGTGTGGCAGATCTTCTCAGGTAAGCAGTGGAGAGAGTAGAGTTGACCCCTTTTTCAGCTACCATTAATGATCAAAGTACGATAATCTGATTTGTATTTCTGTTTGAAATCAGTTGCACAAAGTCTATACACCCTGCTAAGCTCTTCATTCACCGGATAGCAAACAAGTGCATTTTTATCAGTAACATGGAATTGCCATGTTTCTACATAGAAACTGCTGAGTATGGTAAGCATTTGATGTGTCGTGACAATATGATCTTCTGGTTCTTTCTGTCTTGTATGACTGGTATTTGCTAAAAAATTTTGACAGAGTTTCAGTGAGTTTCCTTTTCTCCATTTGACACGTTTTATATTATTGGTTCAAAATTATATTAACAGAAATATATCTAACATTCATCATATATAATGCCTGAAAACAAAGTAAATCTGCTGTCATCTCAGCTTTTTAGTGGCTAACAGAAACAGAAGACTAACACATTCTTCAGATAAGCATTAAGCGCTCAAACTTCCTAAAACTACAGTGTTGTATCTCTATAAGGTCAACACAGTTCTTCATCAACATAAACCAGATCAAAATGCATTCTGAAGACACACATGCACGTGTGTAAGCATAAACGCCTTCACCCCTACGCCCCACCACACATAGTGATGACTGGTTTTGCTTGTAGGTATTTAGTAATTGTTTGCAATGTCAGGCCATAATTTGGGAGTGTGCTGTTTACTCTATGCAGGTGTTTGAGTGTCTGTGTCATTTGATTGAAATCTTCCTTGCGTAGGCACTAAATTTCTGGTACAACTTGGCGGTAGTGAAAGGTACTATGCATCAAGTGCATCATATTCCTTCTGTTCCACAGAGAGCTCTGCATGTCTCAGTTTCTGTATGTATAAGTCTTTAAAACATTTGGACATTTTTTGAAGGAAGGCTACTTCCTAAATGTTTCATATACAATTCCACTCCTGAGTCCTCTTTCAAACCTGTTTCTTCTAAAGCTAACCGTGCTTGAATGCTGCCCACACTTAACTTTGTACATGCTAATACACATGTAAAATGTGTTTGCATGTACCTGGTTCCAAAAGGAACTGGATAGAATTTAATAACAGTAACAGAAATAGAAAAACTGTGTGTGTGTTTTGAAATTTGTTCTCGCTACTACTACATGGCACTATTAGTGTTAAAGAACACATCATTTTATATTTCATGTGAGCGTTTAACAAACAGTAAGTAAAAATGTGGCTCAGGATTACGTTTCTATAGGAAAAAAGAGGTCACAAAAGAGGGAGATACCAATTAGAATTGCTTAACATTTTGTCAGAAGATAGGTTTTTCTACATTGGTCGAGGTTATGAAGTTCTGTCCACTGTTAGGAGCCTACAGAAGCTGAAGGCTCTTGTCCTCAAGGGCTTATGACTCTGTTGCAGACTCATGGGTCTGGCTTTTTGCAGGAGTTGGATTTTTTGTGCCCCCCATGGGTGGAGGCAATCATCAGGACTCATTTTATATCTCTTCAGAAGGGAAGCTATGAAAAAGCCAGTCCAGTTCTCTATTTGCCATCATACACACTGATTCAGTACGATGGCTGCCATAACCCGCTTGCAGACCTACCACCACTAAAAGGAAAATATGAATCCCTTTAAATCCTCCACTTTTTGTTCTACCTTCCAGTTTGTCCAGATACTGTATGTTTGCCACCTTCTTCCTTCACTTCCCACACTGCTGCAAAACTGTTTTGAGATAACAGCAAACTTGAATTCGAATTTCTGACAGAGAGTCAGTCTCAGTTAGTAAAACCAGGTGGCAGGTGAATGAAGGTCTCTCTCTTTCCAGATGCAGGAGGCTGAGATTTTAACAGACGTCATTCTGATGCCCAGAAAAATATACATTGCTATTGGAAATGTGAGTGATTCATTGTGTTAAGAGAGTAGCTTATTATCAAAAAGCAAGTATTTTTCCCTAATATGTAGTGACTACAATATTTTTGTAGCTCCTCATTCTGCTCCTCAAAGTCTATATAAAAAAAGGAAAAATTCTAAAGTACTCTGTAGTTTCAAAACCCCCTTTTTTGAGAAAAATGAAAAGAACTGCACAGAGCCAGTATTAAGTCATGAATAATAAATTTCTGATTGTCAAATGAAATAACCCATATGTGATTATCATGTATAATGCAAAAGCATAAAGAAACAAACCCTAACTGAACAGCTTGGGTGATTTAAGAGTATTGCAGAAAAGCCTAGTGAAGGCTTTCCCGAAAGGCCTAAGAAAGTCTGTATTCACTTCCAAACATTTTCTGTTAGTTTGCCTCCTTCATGCGCAGAGAAGGTAACCCAGTTAACCAGTGCAGGACTATCTTCGCTTCTACGGGATACCAAGTTCAAAAGCAGCACCTACCTTTCCACATCTCGAGCTGTTAATAGTTAAGCACTATGTTAGTGATGAAACCAGTGGAGGAAGGAGGTACTTTGCTTGTGCACCACTGTTAGAATATTTAATCACACTGTTGTAAAAAATGATGATACCAACTTCTTAATACTTATAGTATCAGTCACTAAGCAAAAAGGCCAAGTAAACAGTGGGAGAGAACGAACTGATTTTTAAAAATGTGGTTACTTGACATTTTGCATTTTGTTCAGATATGGAGATCTAATAAGGTAATACACGAATAATGAATTAGAAATTGCATGAATGTGATGGTACTCAGAATTCAAATGTTAAGAAAAGTCAGGTGGAAATTGTTTATCTTCAGAATGTAAAAACAGGTATTGTGGAAAGTTTAAACTTTTTCTGAGTTTGTCTGTATATTAGTGGGAGAGGACTGACATTAGGAGTTAACTGTGGAAAAGGAATGAATACGGGGTGGGGGAGTGTGTATGAAAGGACTGAATAATAAGTTAATTTGTGCTGGTTTAGAATTGACTAGTTTGGGTCTATATAGCCTGCAGGAGGGGAAGGGGAGGAAAAACAATGACGCTTTAGCTAAACCAACAATTTTTTTTTACTTCAGATAAAGAAATGCATGTTTGTGTTCCTAAGCTTTATACCACAACAAAAGAGGATGTTCAGGAACACATTAGGAGAATTATGAAATGTTTATGTGCACAGATTTACCAGGCACATTGCGGCATTCCCCTCCACACCGAGAAACTGTTGTGAGAGGAAGCAATTGAATTTTTTGCTATATGGCTAGCCTCAATGTTTTGATAAATATACACAAAAATTTTGTCACGTTGCCCTCCTCAGATGATGACAAAAGTATTTAAAAAAGGAAAAAAACCCACAACCCTTTGAAATATTTTTTCTTCTTACAGACTTTTTCTAAAATAATTTTTTTCATTCAAAAGCTCTCTTGGTTCTGTTTCCTTTCCTTTGCAAAATGAGGAAAATGTCTTTTTAAAACAGAGGAATTTTCCCATCAGTTGAAAACTATAAAATTTAGCAGTATTATGTACAAAATTGACAATGACATTAAAAAAATGCTATGAGTTTGTATTAAACAAAGACGCCCTTTACAAAGACTGGAAAACAACAAGAGCTGAGGAGAAACAATTTCACATTTCTCTCAGTTATGGGGTGTATTCCACAGCAGAGGTCTCTGGATGGGGGTTTTCCAAGGGTAGATCCAGATGCCAGGCTTTATTTCTATCTTTAAGAACAGTACATTGCCCATTATTTTTATAACGGAGGCTGACTTTAAGTAAGAGCACTGGAAGCTGCATGTAACCTGTATGAAAGTGTATACTGCAATGCAAACTGGCATCCTGGTTCCCCAGGCATCTACCCTGGGACTAGCTTGGAGTATGTCATGGCTCCTGGGCAGCTCTTAAACCCATGTATGTCCCTCCTGCAGAAACAAGACCACAGGAACACAGGTAAAGTGGTGCATCCTGGGTCCCATCTTGAGATCCTGGAGCTACGACATGAGTGAAGAACTGTGCACTTGCGCTCAGGAGTGGGGAAATGCCCCTGGCTGGTGTTTCATGAAGACATAGAGAAATAAGCATTGATATTTTTGATGTGAAATAGCATAGCATAGCATGGCATAGCATGGCATAGCATAGCATAGCATAGCATAGAGTAGAATAGAATAGAATAGAATAGAATAGAATAGAATAGAATAGAATAGAACTAGACTATTTCAGTTGGAAGGGACCTACAATGATTGTCTAGTCCAACTGCCTGACCAATTCAGGGCTGACCAAGTTAAAGCATTTTAATGAGGGCATTGCCCAAATGCCTCTTAAACACTGATAGGCTTGGGGCATCGACCACCTCTCTAGGAAGCCTGTTGCAGTGTTTGACCAACTTCTCAGTAAAGAAATGCTTCCTAATGTCCAGTCAAAACTCCCCTCCCACAACTTTGAACCATTGTGCACTAACGAAATAGTACCTTGTCCTAAAGCTTTTAGTTTGATTTGGTAGAACTGCTTGTGGAATGAGGCACAGTTTAACACTGAGTTCTGGTTAAAATATGTGGAGTGGAATTTACTGGACTTTTCTTGGTTGGGACTGTCTCGAGTGAGATGACTAGCCCAAGCTCTAGCCTGTCTTTTTAGTATTGGAGACAATTGTTCAATTCCAGAGGACAATTCATTCTATCTAAAGATAGGTCAGATGAATTATCTTCTGGAGGTGCTTATGTGTCCCTAATAACTGTAAAGTAAAGCTATGATGACCAGCTTAGCGTCTAAAATTTAGATACTTAATGTTGAATAGGAAGATGCCGGCGCTGAGACTTTACTCGCTTTGATGTGGTCTTCAGTAGGAAGATGATAAAAAAAGCCCCTTCATTCTTTGTCAGTTTGGGAAGCTTTAGACTTTGACCACTATCAAATACAATATAATATAAAAGAAGTTTCAAAGATGTTTATGTTCTGAAGATACTCAGCTATGAACTAAATCGGTGAATCATACGATGATGAGCAACATGTCCAGTACCTATTACTCAGCAAAAGTTGGCAACCAGTGCATGCGCTTCTAGAATTGACTTGTTGGTGTAATACCACTAATAATACTAATACTACTAATAGAAATTAACCAAAAAGATCAGATGTAATGCATAGCAGGCACTGATTATTAACCTCTGAAAATCTCTAGAAGGTGAAAGTGAACAATGTTTTCCTATAAACAAGTGAAGGTAGTATTTTCAGACAGGTCATAAAGGGCCATCTTTTGGAAACGAGCATCCAACTTCTGGAGTAGCTGAGCACCCATGCTTTTATGAGTAGCAGAAGGAACTGCAATTGTCATTCTGAAAACTGGCTATTGTTTTTAATATGTGGGGAAAAGCACACTGCAGAATGGAAAGAAATCAATATCTAATATATTACTATGTAACTATATGCCAAACCAATATTAGAAATAGAGTACGGTAAAAAAATAATATAAAAATTACAAGGACAGAGAGAAATAAAAGAGAAATATTACAGGGCCAAAAATAAATCCATATTGAGTATATTTATCTACATTCCAAATCCAAGTCTGCTTTCCAAATCAATAACAGAGATAGACGACTAGTGTGAAAAGAACAGAAATATTGCCAGCATGGAGAGAAATCCATACCGAGAGTGTTTATCTACATTCCAAAACAATATTGGAGAGAGCCTGAAGTCAGATATTTGTAATATTCCATTTAATCTAATTTTACATTATGGCATCCAGAGTTTAAAAGAAACTAAAAACTGAATAACATTCTTGGAAGAGGAGGCGGCGTTCCATCCAAACACACCAACTGGCTGCACATGAAGCCAAATGGTGTTCAATATGTGCATTCCAATACTCTGAATCAATGTAGTTCTGTTGTTATCTGTAAATACTGCTTACATTTTTACCCTATCACCTCTTTCTCACGTGCAGATGCTGGATTGTTTCTAAATTAATTACAGCTACTGAAAGCAGAGGCAGTAATTTTATTTATGTTTCAATTTATAAAATCTGCTGTTCATAACCCTTTCGGCACAAGGAATGGACCTCAGTCAGGCATGTTTACATAGTAATGCTTTGCAGTGGGCTACTGAGATTCCCAGTATCGGGAGGCAGCAGTAGTGGCGACTCAACTACTACCAGTGCTGTCATAACCACTGCTCGAGTAAGACAACGTAATACAAAAGACCTAAAACGTGTCCCTCAATATGAGAAGAAAATGGCATTTTTCTGGTAACTGAGCCTGACATCAGCGTTAGCAATGCAGCTATGTTAGTAGTTGATCTGTGCTTCTCCGCATGAGCAACAGATGCATAGGCTGTTTAAGCAGCAGCGGAGGGGAAAAAAATGGAACAAGTATTACTGGTTTTTCTGCCAATGTTGAAAAGAAATATTGCCATTGTGGTAGCCTCTTCCCTTACACCTTTATTCCTCTTCCTCCTCCAGGCTTTTCAAAAACAGCTGTAGTAATGACATGTAATTAGAAAAAGCAGAAATTCACCATATAAACATCGCGTATAGGTTATTCTGGGATGTTTCCAATAGGCGAGACATAGGGTACTTAGTCAGTGCTAATAAGGCAATGTATTTCTCACATGACCTTTTTTTAGTGTAAAACTGCTACTGACTTCCATCACTTGGTACCATTTGCCTTTTGCTTTGACCACTGTGAAATGAGAAATACTTATGGGATAAATCAATGGTCAGCCATATCTCAGTAGTAAATAACGACAGGAAGTGCTCTTCGTAGTCTTATTTAAGGGGCTGTATGAATAAATTAAGAAAAAACCTCAATGTAAGACTGCTCTATCCCCCTGCCTTACTTCAGAGCCTCTGTCTATAGACTCCTCACCTTATACCTTAATTTCAGATGATGATTTACAGGAATAATACACATGTATACATTGACTAGCAATACCTTGTGGTTCATAAAAAGGTTGCGATTACAATATAAGTAAGTGCACAGACTGTAGCAAAATATTACCCATGGAAAAGAGTGATTGCACTTGTGACAGCCTCTTTGTTGCTATGGTATCTCTTTCCATGCCTTTGGCTAATCTGTCACTAGGAGGAATTTGCAGCTGTCTCAGCATGTTTCTCATTGCTAACGCAGAGACCCACTGTATCTAATCTGTCATTAAAATAGCAATAAGCGGTATGCACACATTTTCCTAAAAATAAATACAAGTTTCAGGGGGCAAATGAGCTGGTAATGGAAATAGGGTGATATTTTCTGGGGTCAAGCTAGCTTTTTGTATTAGTCAGTAATTACTGTTTTGATCTAGTATCACAGTTCTTTTATACTGAAGCTCTGTATTTTTTGTAGGACACCTAAACACTAATCTTTTGGGACACTTGGACATTTTGATGAAAATAGTTAACGTTCCAGCCAACACGTTACAAGGAATCATCAGTATTCAGGGCTATGCAATTCACTAATTTTCTTAAAAATAGCTTCTGTATACCAAATTTACTTCTTTAACGTGAAGTTGGCATCCCTAGTTCTACTCTATGAAAAGATTCCTGTTGCAAGTCTACATTTGACATGAGTTGAGGCCTACAGCATGATGATTTCCATTTGTAGGTCACAGAAATCCAGTCAAGTCATAGTCCTTTCCTGGCAAATGTACTTAAAAATACCCATAAAACACAAGTTATGGTGAAAAGGATTAAAGGAAAAAGTGTTGTGGTGTGAAATGTTATAAGCAAAGTCATGGACTGAAAGGTCAGTAAAACTTGTTGGACAAGTGGAGATAATCCAAACATTCAACTCCCAAGAGATTTTCAGTCTCAAATTTTCTTTAGTTCTGTTCTGACTCTGAGTCCTATGGATTAAGAACTGAAAGGAACATTGAAAGAGAGAATGGGTGAAAGGCGATATTCATAGGTACGGCTCTTTTGGAAAGAGGGAGCCTGTTAATGCATGATTTGAAAGAAAAAAAATTCTAAAAACAGAATAATATTTTTATTTTTTATTAGCAGCTTTTGCACAGAAGGATTGCAATTTTTCTTTATTTTTTTTCAATTCATTGCTACATATCCTTGTGAATACACTGAGTCTTGTCTCTAGCTATTCAGAAGGGTTACTCAAATTTTTTTGTGAGTAGACACACAGTACAAATCATGAGAAATGAAATCTTTTGCAATCCCTTCATTACACTTGCAGATTGTTAGTAATATATGCTGTGGTTTATACATTTTTATAAGGGAATAGTTTTTCCTAAGGTAAGACTGCAGCTGGCATCCATTGTAAAGCATCATTTTAACTCCTGCAGAACCTGAAAATCGGCAGAATTACTCTGAAATCAAAGGAAAATACTTCTGCAATTTTTAAAAAAATGGATTTCAATTGTATGTCATTAATTAACTAATCAGTGGTTTTTGCAAGCACTACTTTCTTCCACGTGGGAATCCTCCACTCCATCAGTCCAGCCAAGAGGTTTTCTGCCTTTGTCCCAAAAGATTCAACTTGTGATTTATTTTTCTTTCTTTTCCTTTTTCCCCCAATTTGTCCTTTGCTGGCATGTTTGAGATACTGACCTCATGTCTGAAGAATAATATTCTGCCTCTGTGATGGAAAATAAGAATGAGTTCTGATGGCTGTATGTAAATTACTGGGTTTCTCCTCTTCTCCATGAAGTGGAAAAGTCCTGACACTGAAATAAAAGATGTTTCCACTCTCATTTGCAGCTCCATTCTGCCAGTCTCTTTGCCCTTTCACAGCTGTGCAAGAAGAGCTCTTTGAATATCTAGCAGTCCTTTTTAGAGTCCCTGCAAAATCCTTGTCAGCTTCTACCACCTCACAAGTTACCATATAGGAAGATGATACTTAAATGCCAGTATTGTGTGAGTCGTGCTGGCATGCTCTAAAACCAGTTCTTCTGCCTTGTCTCACTCTTCTTTGCAGTCTGTAAGGGCTTCTTTGGATCATTTCTGCAAGTCAGAAATGATACGTTTCAGGTCAGAGGGACTGGAGTGTTCTGAAACCTCACATTACCTACTACCGAAATAGCTGCAGGCAGAAATCTTGCCTCTTTCCGTGGGTAGTTGGCACAGGCTTCATAAATTGTGCAGCACTGCTTAGTTGCAGAACTGATATGACAGAGGGGAAAAGTGGCCCCCAACTGTCCAAAAGGTATTACTTTCAATTCTCCAAAATCCCATAGTTTTCTTGAGGTATTTCCTTACTAATTTGGACTGTTTATAGAAAACCCCAGAAGTACTGCCCTGTTGCAGGTCTGCTTTTCTGCCTTCTAATAGACAAGGAAATGGACAATAATATCAAGTGGAGAAAGGCAGTCGTACAGAGAGTTATGTTATGCACAGTCACCGTTGGAATGAACAACTCTCAAACCAGTTGAAATCAGATTATCCAGATATTATTCTCTTGCAGACCAAAGTGAACACGGTTGTAAATCTTACTTATTTCCATGAGAGAATAATGAAGAGAGTCCTGTCCTGCCAAAGAACTGTTCAAAAGGAAGAAAAAATGTATTTCAGGCAAGAATAAGTAGAAGATTGATGTCTAGGACTAAATTAAAAAAAGAAGATGACCAACATAAGATGAATTTCCAGAAGAATTCAAAATTGTTCATTTTTTTCATATCTTGTAGTTTACTCCTCCTTCTACCTTGGTGAACACCAGGTTCATCTTAGGAAAGACACTACTGCTGCGTGTGGAGAAAAGACTCCAAAGGATTTCATGTGTTCTACAAAATGGACTTTGAGCTTTCTTCTACTGCATTATTAGCATACACAGATGATTCCTTCTCAGATCTTACTGTTGTGGCTAACATTCCTCCTCTTCCCCATCTGCAGTGAGAAATTTCGTAGAGCTCTGAACTGGAGATACTGGGTGAAGCTACAAAATATCCAGTTCACTGCGACTTATTTGGATGATGTAACCCATAGAATTATATTGGCAAGATGTCTAAAACCAGAAGTGAACACAAGTGTGTCCAGTTTATGACAATGGACACGATTTCAAGGAAACAATGGATTGCATCGAGCCAACATGTATCTACAAACTCAGTAGTTATAGAATATTTGAGAATTTTAATGGAGCAGCATATTTTAAGAGGTCCAAACCAGCTTTGCCTCTTCAGGTTCAAGAATGCCAGAAGATATCTTACTGATGCCAGCCAGAAGAACGACAGCTCGTTCCTTCATCTTGAATTCAAGCTTTGTGGCTCAGGAACATGTCCCTGCCAAAAGAAGACCAAAGGACTTTACCTCTGCTTGTGCTGTTACCAATTCAGACAAATGGACTGAAAAATCAGAGTAGTTCTTCTAGAATTCTGTGATCCTTCTGTCCTACCTCCGTGTCATCTTTTCTGAGTGACCTTGGAAAATGAGAGCAGAGCAAATTTGTCATCTTCAAGGCATCATTCTAATTCCAGCTATTAATAATTATTGTTCAATATTTTCAAAGCACAAAAAAGGAACAGGAGACTTCCTTGTAGAGTGCAACTTGGCAAATTTGAAGCTGATTTCTTGCAAAACCAATTTCTTTTTGGAGGGTCATTCAAGAAATTACCAGAGTCCGTTTTCTCTCTCATGACCTTAAAGCACATCATTGGTACTTACATTGCTGAAATTTGAAGACAGCAGCCTCTTCAGAGCCTTTTGATCTTTCCTTCGTTACTTGAGATTTTAGAATACCAGTCTCTAACTGTGATCAGCTACTCATCACTTACCTTATCTTGGGTCACATACTAGTCAGAAGATAATGAGAAGATGCAGGTATAGAAGACGACTGACCATGTTCTTTAAGAAAGGCTAAATTGAATACCAAAGCAGGTTCATAGCTAAATTTCTAGAATTCATTTTTTACTTCAGGGTACCTCTTTTCTGTGTACTGTGAAGTTCACAAACAGTATCAAGATGATCCCCAGTACAGAGGAGTTATAGGAAGTTGTGACTTTCACCTGGAAAGCTCCATAATGCTCAAGCTAGAAGACATTTCTAATCAGTTTGGGAATGATGCTAGTAACGTGCATCAGTTTATCATGAGTTCAGGGCAAATGCCAAGAAAAGGCATCAAAGCCATCATTTTATGGAATTAATACCAGTGTGTTATGCTATCTTCTTTGAAGAATGCCACAGGAAATTGTGACCAATTACGTGTAAAAAGCACAAGAGAATGACAGTGAAATTTTGTCATCTTCACGCAACTTCAAGCATGGATAGTGGATATGCTGTCTGTTTTGTGTTTAATTTATTTACTTATTAAACTCACACTACTAGTTGCTCTTTTCACTTCTTTGATGACCATGATGACTACAACTATTAGTTGGGAATCAGCAACTGTAATCTTGACTACTTCTTCGTGAACCAGACTTTATGTATTTTTCCCCGGGCAATGAGAAATCCTTCTAATTGTTCATCTATGACAGCTTTTTGGTGAAAAACCTTAAGTCTTCCTTTTCCTTGGTTCTATTAAAACTCGAGACAGCGCAATTAGGATTTTTCTGAAACCCTCCAAATCAGCCACCTTTCTTCTGTTTTTTTATCCATATTAGTGTGATGGTGTGATGGGTATTCATACTGGAGAAAGTTAAAATTAGATTCCCTGAAATAATTTTAGATTCTCTGAATGGGTACCCACTACTCTGTCAGCACCCACTACTTCGGCTAAAATTTATCCAAGCGTGGGAAAGTCTTTTCTTCATGTGGAGATTCTAAATGGATGGAAAGAGAGAGGAAAATGATCGAAGGGTTTCAAGTTGATGACTGATTCATTGCTTTTAAACATTTTTTTTCCTGCCTGGATATTTCTCTGCTGTTTTCTAACTTGTTTTTTAGTTGTCTTATATTCCCTCAGCTGTGGCAGTATTCCTGGAACCAAATGTGAGTGCACTACCTCAAAATGCCAGCAGTGGAAGCTGGTAAGCAAGTGGGGAAAAATCACCAGAGGAATCTCTGAAGCATGGGACAAAGGCAGAAAACACATCAGTACTGCACTAACAGAACAGCAGGTACCCTCATAGAGAAGATAAAATTACAGGTAAGGCAATAATTTACATTTCTATTTTGATCTCATCCAAATGGCTTGTTACTCTCCATTCAAAATCCCAGAAAAAAATAACATACCCTGAACATCTGAAGAAGAAAAAGGTATCAAATGCGATGAATTTAGACTACCTGACTTTTCAGTGGGGATAATTCGAAGTTCAATCTTACCCAATTTCTGGAAAAATATATTAAAAGATGAAAATCCACGATAGCTATCAGGCAATTTAAAAGCTCAACCTAGTTTTAAAACAAGGCTGGGTTGGTTTTTTTGTTGGTTTTGTTTTTTCATTTTTAGAATATTAAACACAGGAAACCGCTTGTTACAGGTTTTCCTTTCCAGTCAAGAACAACAGTAGGCTTTTCTTTAGGTAGGTGAGGTCAGATAAAGCCAAAGACAGAAGGACTCTGTTCCCATCTGTCCTTCTCCATTTACGTTCTCACAGTTGGAAGGGTAGCATGATTCATCATTATGCTTCAGTTTCCTCATCTGTAAAAAGGAAGGAGGTTGTTTTTGTCTCCCGCTTGAGATGATTAGATGGAATAAGTGGTGTAAAAGAGAAGAAAATTACATTTATTTAATTAATTGTCTTGCAGTCTTTCATGCCGCCATGCTGCAGTCCCACTATGGAGTTGTGATCACCACAAAAACCACAAGAGGATATATCCTTGTCTGAATTGCTACAGTTATTATCTGTTACAGAAAGTAAAATAAGGTTTATGTTTAAGTCTTCTTTTAATAGAAAACTGTTGTCTGTAATTGAAAGAGTTTGTGAATTTAAAATAATTCTATGATAAACTTAATTTCTCTGCTGAGTTACAGAAACATAGAGAAAGTTTAAGTATGTGCATTGCAGTGGCATTACCTTTTGGAAGAGAATAATAATGAAGTACATTTGAAAGACTAGTGAATTAGATTTAGCCTTGCCATAACTCATATGTCTTCATCAGATCCCAGTGAGTTGTATCAATTAAGTTTATTTTGTAAACTATCAAGTTCAAGGAAATATGAATACAGAGCCATATTAATTTGTTTCATAGTATTTAACTGTGTAGAGATTTTATTAAAGTAACAAGTTATCAAAGTTATGAGTTTAATCTTGTAATGTATGTTTCTAATGATCTGCAGCATGCTATTTAAGTTAAAAAGCTTGAAAAAAAAAAGAATAATAATAATATTTTTGTAAGCATTATTTAAAGAAATTTAGGTGATCTTTTGAGGTGCTGTGCAGCCCTTTTTGGAAGCAATCATTATCAGCAGGTCCAAAAACTACCGCAAATATCTAGATAAGGAACTAGCTGTCTGAAATGAATATTGTTGTCTGAAATGTGTCATCTGTTATTTTATCGTGTTTCTTGTAAGCTGCTAACCATAGAAAAGACTGTAAGTGGAGTTCTCCTCAGAATGCTCACATTTTTCAAACTTTAAACTTGCCTTTTTTGTTGTTTTTTTTGGTTTTTCCTTTTTTTTTTTTTTTACTTTAAAAATATATGGGAAGAAAACACTCAAGTCTTTCATCTGGAAGGAATCGTATTCTGACTTCATGGTTCTTTTCTGTACCACAGGTCTATCCATGGACTTACTTTCAAATAACTTTTCAATTACTGTTTTATCATAGTTAAAGATTGCTGATATTATTGCAAAAATGAGTGTTATCTATCAATTTCTATTGCTTTTTGGTGACAAATCAATGAGTTTGAATTTGAGTATGTTTAAACCTTTTCCTTTGGGGTTACTGTTTTATCTTGGGAGTGGTTTTGACACCATGCTCTTTTGCTAAGAGAAGTTGCTTTGATTCTGAAATATGTTTTTTCCTGTCATTTTGTACTTTTCCTTGTAAGTTAAAGACAATTCCATCTATCCCGGTTTTGTTTTCTGTAACTAATTCCATAACAGTGTAGTACTTGACATGTGTTTGTTTCTTAGGCAAACGTGTAAAACTCCTCAAGTCCGAATGGAGAAGTAGAGAAAGGAGGTTTCTGCTGTGCCTGATGACAATTTTTGATTTTTCCACACACACAAAATATTCTGGCTCCACGTTGGAGCACTAGTTGTGATGAATCCTAGTCTTGGTCGGATTCTAAGGAAGGGCCAGAACGTTCGTTGAGGAATAAAGAGTCAAACCACTCCAGAAAATGTGTTCCAGACCTGGTTTATTACTCACAGAGCAGCAGGTGTGTACAAATACAGGTTTACACAGTATTAACAGGAATTGTTGTACCTTACTCCTCATTGTAGTTGCTTAGTTTGCTGCAGATGCCCAGGAATCATGACTTATTTGGGCAGAGCTTCAGGAGGGTGGTTGGAGAGACTCAGCATTGCGCTCCTCAGCAGCCTCAGTGTGTCAGTCAGATGCTTCAGGGAGCCTTTAAACGTCTTTCTTCACTCACTTTCCTTTCAAAGGTAGACCCAGTTGATGAACTTAAGTTACTGTCATGGGAAAGCAACAGGTGCTCTGGAGAAGAGAACAGCACTGAGAAAAGAAGTATGTCTTGGTACATTCAGTTTCGTGTCGCTTTGTAGTCAAAAGCTCAACCTCTCATACTGGATTATGTGAAATTTAGAAAATGTTGGTCATTTCCTAATTCCTAAAATTTCCTGTACTCCTAAAATATGTTAGATGTTTGTTTAACCTTAGAACCATGTTTAAGATGAACTCCTCTGTCATTTTCAGGAACATATGCCATGCTCTAAAGTATTTTTCCTTTACCTATTTTTCTAGTCATAACTTTAAGATTATTTGCTGCAAGTGGACAGCTCAATTTACTTGTGAAAGGTTTCCAAAACCTTTTAGTTTTAATTACAATTTTTAACCCTGGTTTCCTAGGACTTCACTTCAACACCAAAAATCTCCTGCTGAAATCATTAAGAGCAGTGGAAAAACATGAAATACAGAATTATACTTCAAATGGCATTGTGTGAAATGAGTTTTCAACATGTTTGTTTCTTTCTAATGGAAGATCCTGAGCACAAGAATTATCACAAATGCAATTCTGATTAGTCACAGTGTGATAAAAGTATGAAAGAATTAAAAGCTTTAGAGTCTGGTGGTTATCAAAGACATTGGAAACTTCTGAGCCATTTAAGTGTACTGGGAAATGTTCTGTGTAATTAATAAAATGAGCTAGAGATGTTTGCCGAAGAACAGACCTGAGGATCTAGAATTCTAGATTGCTCCATTACAGGCTTAGGAACATGTTTAGACTAATGCTTCTCATGCTGCAGTGCCTAAAATAAAGTTAAGGGAAAAATTTAAAGCTCTTGAATCTTGATATCAAAAGTTAGGTAGGGCCAAAGTTTTATAAACAGGAATGAAACATTTGAAGACTTGAGAAAATGTCTATCAATATGTCACCTTATCTGAAGGTAAATGAATCCATATAGTTATCATTAGATATCTGCTTTCCAAGCTGCTCACAAATCACTCCAATTTTGCCATTTGTCATTAGCCCAAATCAAATAGAGGTCTGTGATATTGAAACAAGAGCCTGTTTCCTAACTCACACTTCTCTGCTGGAGTTACTTTATCAAGCATACCCTTGAAATACGGTTGAATCCCTTGACATTCCTCAGACTTTTGAAATGCTTCTTGCGCCCACAGAAACTTAGTTATCTAGCATAAACACCCAAATCCACACCTATCTACTGTTAGTGCCTTGCAGAAAGGTCTTTAACAGCTCTTTTTGTCCAGCTTCCCAACTTCTTTAGAAAATAAACTACAGGATTCTCCAGCTGTGAGGAAATTGTGAGCCTGTCCTTTGTTAACATTTGCAACATACTTTTGAGTGTCACTGGTACAAGTTAGTAGTATTAGATCAGAAGCACCTTCCAAGCCTACAAATTGAACTGTTTCAGTGAATAAACACACACGGGTGGCAATGCAAACTGCCATTTGCTTTCATAAGCCACGTACGAATGATAGTGCATGGCAAACACACTCTATGGATTTTGAAGTTCCAGGAAATAGCGCGCTTCCATCTGTTCAAAAGATTCATTTCCAACCTCAACCTCATTCGCAGAGGGCATAAGTGGAAAAATTGCATTGGCAGATGTTTGTTTCTGGTTGTATGGGCCCTGCTGTTTCTGCACTGCAATATTCATATTAGGCTTTCACTACTAAAACAAAGTTATCGAGGTCATGGAAAAATATGACTGATATAGCCCTCTTCAAGTCTATTCCTTATTAGGAATGGTTTGCTAAAGAATCACTTTGTTGACCCTGTTTTACTAATTTTTTTTTGTGACCTGTTTATGTACAGTATAAGAAGAGTATTAAAAAAAAGACACAAAATGGATGGAAATGTACTGCATACAATTAAGGGCTGTCTTTGTACAAGATCACTGTTTTATCTCCATGTCTTGGAGGACAATCCATATCTAAACATTTCTTAAAGCCATTTCTTAGGCCTCTTTCTTCAAGCACTTATTTAAAGGATTCTTCTAGCATTCTCTGCATTTAGCTTATCTTATGTTGTTCATTAAATATATTTATGAGACCCTTTTTAGTTTTTAAAGAAATCCCCACACCATTTTTGTTTCCCAAAGGCCTTTAATATTTTACAGAAGAATACTAGGGACGCCAAGATGGTTTTTCTTTGTCTCATGAAATTCCACTTAACTCAGGGTAAGCTATTAAGTGCTTAAAAAAAAAAGTATTCCTTTCTCTGTCTTACATATCTCAGAAAAAAAAAAAAAAGATGGCTTCGTGATTCTTGAGTATGCTCAGACAACACTCAGGCTATGACCACACACACAGTCGTGTACAGTTGATGGAACAGTTCTAATTAAAAAGAACCCCAGTACTAAGTTCTTTCTGTTTCTTATCTTTATTTATATTCTTTGGTGAAAACCTGGAACACAGGGTCCATCATACTGCTGAATTATCTGTTGGAGGGAAGAAGAACTGGCTTAAAAATTTGCCCCTTTCTGCATTTGCATTGATACATAGTCCTGACGACATTATAATAGGCTTCCCTCCGGCACTCCTCCCCCACTAAACTCTGTTGTTTACTGTGCATGATGGAAAAGAGATAGAATTGGAGTTGTGAGGGCACCTGTAGAAAAGCAGGTTGCTGACTTTCAAGTGGCTGACTTTGCAACCTCTGTTTTTAATACGGATTTTGTGTATGGTTTGCGTTAAACATAGAAAAAAAATTGAAAAAGTTGCCAGTCAATAAAATAGTAATGTATAAAGTTATGTTATGAAATGTTCCAGCACACACTGATTTCAATATATGATATATTGTTATCTATTTTCTTATAACATTATTAAATAATAATTAATTACTTGCCTAATTTGCATGTATAAACTATTTTGTAGTTAGCAAATAATTAGTGATACATTTGTTTCACTGAAGAAATAGAAGATTTGTACTATACCTGATTGTGATCCTGTAACTTTGATGTTTAGGTGAGTGAAAGTAAGGAACAATGCTTTACGGTTCAGAGAATATTCACTCAGCCAGTCTTCACATGCTATAGTCTTGATTTTCCTCCCTTCCTCTTCTAAAGCAGAAGGAAGTCTTGAGTAAAACTATCAGGCTGGGTTTTTATTGGGAATCTATTCTTATGGAACAGAGGGCATTATCTGCTATATTCATCAGCTGCGGGGATTTCGCAAGCGAGGACATTTTTCACCCATTGTCAGCAGCACTGGAATGGAGGCTGTCCAGAAAACCTCTTGAGCTGGTAGCTTTTCTCATACGCTGCCTTTGAGGTCTTTTCATCTCTGGTCCATTCTGGGTTACCCCGTCAAAAATGTTGTACCCAAAGACTGAATCTGATTTGAACATTTAGTGAGCAGAAGTAATGTGGAAAACTTCAGTTGGATTTAATTATATATTGTTGTTTTAAAATAAAGCGAGTTCTCGTACAATTACAGCCAATTTACAGCAGCCACTCACTGATTTAAATTAAAAAGTCTGCAACTGCAGAGTAATTATACTTTAATTGCACATTTAATACAAGAAAGTGAAGAGAGTCTAATGCATTGTATTTATGATATAACAAGCATGTGAAAAAATATATTAGCATAAAGGGAGTGATTATGTTCCAAGAATGAACAAATTAATTCAAATCAACACCTAGGATGCTAAAGGTTTTATGTCCTTTTTTTTAATTTGTATTGTTAAACAGCCACAAAGTTAATTTTCCATACATATTAATTATTAACGGAAAAATTGATTAGCCTAGATTTGCACCCATTCAGTCTGTTACTGTTCTCTTAGGATTTTACAGATCTAACACATAGTGCTATCAGTCCCCCTTTTCCTATGAAGACCTTTGGCGTAATACCTTGTTTCCCAGCCACTCAGATGAAATAGCTTTTACTATATCCAAAATTAGGCTTTACTGGAAATACCATCACCAGATATTAGCTAAAATTTCACTGCTTCGTTATGAAATTGCCTTTAGCATCTGAGAGGTCTATTCTCTCCCTAATATGTATGGATATGTAACTTCCATTAATGTTAATGGCTGATGTGTGCTTGCACATAACAAGTATTACCTTCTTACATAGAGACAAACGTGGACAACTATGCGTGCTACTCAGACTAGCAGTGTGTGCCCTGGAAGTTAAGAGAAGAAAAGAAAATAAAAAAAAAATGCAGGTGGCATAATAAAAATTTTGGCAAGGGAAAGCAGTTAACAACTCCAATCATGTAATCGTAAAAACTAGGAATATGCAGCTTGACTTCCTGTGCAGGCTGTATAAACAAAATGACCTTTGTATATGATTAGACACCTGTTTTAGAGCAGAGATTTGAATGGCTACCTGACCTTTTTTTCTTTATATCACCTATTTATTCTATGTAACAATATATTATAGATTCATAGAACCATAGAATGGTTGGAGTTGGAAGGGTCCTTAAAGATCATCGAGTTCCAACCCCCCTGCCATGGGCAGGGAGACCTTCCACTAGACCAGGTTGCTCAAAGCCCCATCCAGTGTGGCTTTAAACACCTCCAGGCATGGGGCCTCCACAACTTCTCTGGGCAACCTGTTCCAGTGTCTCATCACCTTCAGAGTAACGAATTTCTTCCTAATAGCTAATCTAAATCTACCCTCTTTCAGTTTTAAACCGTTACCCCTCGTCCTACCCCTACGCTGCCTGATAAACAGTCCCTCTCCACCTTTCCTGGAGGCCCCCTTTCAGTACTGGAAGGCTGCTAAAGTTCTCCCTGGAGCCTTCTCTTCTCCAGGCTGAACAACCCCAACTCTCTCAGACTATCCTCAGAGGTGTTCCAGCCCTCTGATCATCTTTGTGGCCCTCCTCTGGACATGCTCCAACAGATCTATGTCCTTCTCATGTTGGGGACCCCAGAGCTGGACGCAATACTCCAGGTGGGGTCTCATGACAGTGGAGTAGAGGGGTAGAATCACCGCCCTTGACCTGCTGGCCATGCTTCTTGTGATGCAGACCAGGAGGATGTGGTTGGCTTTCCGGGTTGTAAGCGCACATTACCGGGTCATGTTGAGCTTCTCATCTACCAACACTTCAAGTCCTTCTCCTCAGGGCTGCTCATGTTGCTTTTATAGGGATTTTTCCACCACACAATTGTAGAGCTAGATGGGGGGAGCAGATAGGCCTGCAGATTATGATTTTACTGAGTTTCTTTGTGACTGAAGAAAACATGTTTGCACTTGCAAGCAGCCATGTAACTGAGTAGTCATGTATGTGTGAAAATACCGATTTTGCTAGCTACAGTTTATTACCTTAGCCCATGCATTGGCAGAGCTGGATATAACAGAAATAATAAATCAAAGAATGGTTGAGTTTGGAAGGGACCCCTAGAGGTTTTTGGAAGGGACCCCTGGGGCTGCCCAGGACCAGACTGCTGTTGAATATCTTCAAGGATGGAGACTCCACAACCTCCCTGGGCAACCCATGCCAGTGCTTGGTCACCCTCACAGTAAAAAAGTGTTTCCTGAGATGGAACCTCCTGTGTTTCTGTTTGTGCCCATTAGCTCTTATCACTGGGGACCACTTGAGAAGAGCCTGGTCCCGTCTTCTTTGCACCCTCCCATCAGGTATTTGTACACATTGATGAGATCCTCCCTGAGCCGTCTTTTCTCTAGGCTGAACAGCTCCAGGTCTCTCAGCCTTTCCTCATGTGAAGACGCTCCAGTCCCTTATTCAGCTTAGTGGCCCTTTGCTGGACTTTCTCCAGTAGCCCTATGTCTGTCTTGTACTGGGGAGCCCAAAACTAGACATGCTACTGCAGGTGTGGCCTCACCAGTGCTGAGCAGAGGTGAAGGACCACCTCCCTTGACCTTCTTACAATATTTTGTCTAATGCAGCCCAGGATTCCATTAGCCTTCTTTGCTTCAAAGGCACATTGCTAGGTCGTGGTCAACTTGGTGTCTCAAAAGTCGGCTAGTACCCTCTCTTTGTAATAGCAAAGGTCTGCTCTGTGGGTATGTAGGCAGAATAGAGAATTCAACTGAGTTCTAGTGACTGCCTGTCCAGTTGTGCCCCTGAGGAAACCGTCCTCTGGTTCTGCTTTGGTTTTGGTCTATTCTGTTGTTTGGAAAAGCAAGAAGGTTTGACCCTGCATCTACATGGCCTCTTTGGGAGTCTCACATCCTTTGATCTGTCTTCAGTGTGCCTTGCATCGGCTGATTTACCTCAGTTGTGTATGTGTATATCTCTCTCTCTACATCAAGTGAAGCTAATAGAAATCCACCTGTGGATAGGATCAGAAGATGTGTATTTTACGTTATGTAGCTCAGTGGCACCTGGGTCCATGAGTAGAATTCCAGCTTGTTGCAATAAAGCAAAAAATAAATAACAATAAGATGCTGTG
This sequence comes from Vanellus vanellus, assembly GCF_965231255.1. Classification (NCBI taxonomy): domain Eukaryota; kingdom Metazoa; phylum Chordata; class Aves; order Charadriiformes; family Charadriidae; genus Vanellus; species Vanellus vanellus. The sequence continues at coordinate 36,857,784 of NC_138905.1, read as the reverse complement.
TCAGCCCTTTGAGCTTTGGTGCAGAGTATAGGAATATGTTGCCTGACTTTTAAATTAATTCTTCATTATTTTTTCAGGCAATCTTCCACTATAGAAGGGGCCACATGAGGCTGTTTCCAACAGCAAGAACAAAACAAAACAAGAGCAGTGTAATAAATAAACCCATGCGTCATAAAAATCACAAAGCACAATTTTATTATTGCCTTCTTAAGTGAAGTTCCTAAAAACAACTTGGTGAAGAAGGCAAACTGAAGTAATGAAGTCCTTCAACAGTCCTTTTAATATTCTGCTCTATGTTTGTGCTCTGCAGAGCCGACGAGAGCTGTATGCAAACAGTTTTGCCGAGGGCAAAAGAATGTTTCATCATTAAGGAGCATGACCCTTCTCTCTGTGATCAAAATGAAAAGCGTATGTCCCTTGATGTCATAAAGTGTTTTTGTGTCCCTTCCAATGGGTTGTTCCTCAAGAGTTGGGATGTTGTCCCCTGACACAATTTGATATTAAAATGTTACATGATCATTAATTGTATCCACTGACACAGCAGAAATATTCCTCAGTTATGTTTCTTTGATATGACGGATATTTTTTTCTTTTAATGTTTAAAATCCAAATCAGACACAGGAAAAGTCCAATTGCTGTGAAATGCTTTGTCTCCCACTTTTTCTCTGTGGTCCTTCTGTTCCACTCTTGTTTCATGTTAGGCTTGGTGAAACCAGTCTAAGTTAACACCTTGGTAGTTATTTTATACCTTGTGAATAACAGGATATATCTATCTCTTGTTTACGTATGCGTGATTTTTGTCCTGTTTCTCCATGAAGTGATTATTGCTTGCAAAAATGCATTTAGCCTTTAACAGGACATTGCATTTTAAAGTAGCGTGCAAAGAACAGAAGAATCTCCAGTATCAGTCACTGTTATACTCAATGGTTAACATTTTAAAAGCATAGTTGTTACCATGCAGAAGTTCTAACATTGAAAGGCATCAACAAAATACAGAAATTTTCCTTGAAACCAATGCTTTTGACATTTGTGGGTTGGTAATTTGTGACCTTCACATTTTTTTATTACGTTTTTAAGCATGGTCACATTTCAATTTCTCCTTGTCAGGTCCAATTCCAACAAAGCACTTAAACACACAACTTAAGTCGGGGAGCGATTCCATCCAATACCATTGGGAATTATTCACTTATTTAAAAACAATTGAAAGAGCTTTGCTGGACAGAGATCTTATATTTCAGTCTCAGTTTCCAGTACTTCAGAAGTAGATTCTCTATGTATAGTTTTGATTTTCTGATTTTCTTTTTCTTTACAGGTAACCCGATAGCTAAAGACAAATCAAGTCAGTCTCAAGGCTGATAACGTTAAATACAACACATAGGAATTTCATTCCTCCAGGCAATCCTTGAAGTGAAATTTTATACTGCTGGGGTGTATCCTTCAGAATCAATTGTTTCAATGAGAACCTGGCTTGTAATCAGCAACAGCCTTGATATCAAAACTCCTGGAAAGTTATTTTGAACTTCTGTGTCACAAAGATTTCAACTGTTTGAACTGTGTACACTTGTAAAATTGCACTTGCTGAGGAATTTGCAGCTGTAATCACAAGAGTTGATATTCAAAAGGTGCAGAAAAGCAGCAATCTTTCGGATTCTCCATTCCAGACTGATGGCTTTTCATCTTGATGAAGTCAACCTCCAAAATGTATTTGTTCCTTCTCTCTAAAATGATCCCTGGTCCATTGTTCAGATTGCTGGTGGGACTGCACACTGCTTTAATTACATTTCTGTTGCAGAAATTGTCCTCTGGCATGGCGCGGTTTTAGACATTTTTATTTGTATTCTAATCTTGGAGCTCTCAAAGGTACATATTTCAACATCTTGAAGTTGCTTTTGTTATAGGAATGGAAATATATATCCATTGTTAATAATTATTGTTGACAAGTAATAGTTATCTGAATACATCAGTCATATTAGAATGTATAGTCAGGTTGACATGTTTCCCTAAGGCTAACCAACTACTGCAGCTTTTTGGCAGTTAAAAAAGTAGTGGTCAAAACTCAATTACCACTTCCATTAAAGGCATTTTATACCTTTAAGATATACATTTCCATTTAGTTTGAAGGAGATGGGTGTTCCTGGTATGTACTTTAGTTTCCCAACCTTTAATTGATTGAAATCCACGGTAAGCAGTCAATGACAGTATTTCATCCCTTTTTATAAAGGTAGGCAGGGATGTAAATTAGTTTTGCAATTATGAAATTGGATGGTAATCATTCAGAATTTTTGTCTTTTTATTAAAAAATAAAATTTCTTGCTTGGACGTAAGTACTGTTGGATGCTTATGTAGATGTCTGTCCAGTCTGTATACTATAAAGAAAAAAGTCCTAGTGCCCGCCCAGATTCACAGTTCATGGCTATTTTGCTTGCTTACAGTCATCCAATTCAGATCTGATCCTCGCCAAAATCACATATACTTTTTTTTTTGTTTCAGTAGCAATTTTTGAACTTTGTGATGTGCTGTTACATGAAAAAAAATCCTCAATATTTAAAGGCCTTAAGCATCTCTGAGCTTTTTTCTAAGTTATTACAGAATGTATAATTTTATACTCCATTTAATGTATATTGTACCATCTGTAATATTGATACAACAGAAATTTGGCAATTCCTTTTAGTGACACTGCATAAGCGTGCTGACTGGAGAGGGTGAGGGAGTTCTGGCTGTATGCTTTGGTGCATTGAAATGAAGACCACGCACAGTTAATTGTAGTCAAAAATATATAGGGGCAAGCTTATTCAACTCAAGTCCTGTGTGGTTACCAGACTCCCAGAAAAAGAGGGAAATGATTTTATCATTACAAGCCATTGACATGGCTAGGTAGTTATATATTAAATTCCATGATGGATGAACACCCTGGAGTGCTCTGCCTGTCACCGTAGCCCCTGCTGTTCCAAAACCATTTCATTACCTCTGCTGTATTATTGCACAGGAGAGCTTAAATAAAATAAATGACTGTTGGGAATAAAATTGAGAAGTATATTCTATCATTCTGCTGAGAAATAATAAAAAATGTTGGCAGGGAAAGATATTCTTTTCTGATTAAAATTTAATTAGGATAAACTGTTTGTAGCAGCCACTAGGTATCTCAGTATTTTAGGATGGATTAATATTGTATGGAATTGCACTAACCGGTGCAGGACAGAAGGTAGCATCTTAAAGAGAATGTCTGGGACAGTGCAAAGTGTGAATGTGCTGTTTTGTAAAATCCGAATTTGGCCTGTCTTTGGTCAAAAATCTACGTCATGCTTCTCAATATTTTTCTTTGTTTCTTTGTTCTTAAACCAACAGTAAAGATACTGTATTATATACAAGTGTAACACATGCATATCAATAAGTGAAAATAAATGGATTTTCAAATATACTGAATAGATTATCTGCAGTAGATTAATGTTGTGAATATTCATAACAAGTGAATAAAATTGTAATATAAAATATAGTTCCCTGTATGGATGTGCGCTTTGGAGATCTGTTCTGTTTACCCATGGAACAAAATAATTTTTTTTCAGTGGATAAGAATCTCAAGGGTTATATTAATTTTGTATTTCTTCAGTAGTGCTGGGAATATCTCCTACCACTTGAAAGGTCCTTTTCCAGAGGAAACAGCACAACTGTTCTAGCATTGTTATGGGAAATTCTGGTGAGCGTACTGTTGTTTTCAGGCCAGACTGAATGATTTTTTTTTTTCTTCACAAAATGGAAATCATGAAAAATTCTCATTTAGACCTTTTCAGTAGCAGCAGAACATGGTAGGCATTTCTGAAAAGGTAACGTTTCAGGTTATTTTGTTGAGCTGTTTAATAGAAAATCAAAAAAGCCAGTTCAACAGTGGGCTCTGCTTGTGCATGCCAAAGCAAGCTGGGAACCATAGTTCAGTTAGCAGTAGTGCCTGTTTTAGTGCTGCCTTTGAAAATGGAGTACAGGTGACTAGATCAGCTATGGGCTTTCACATTGTAGGCATGTGAAGATGAATCCTGCTTCAATTACTCCTTTATTCCTTATACACTACTTCCCAGATTATTTGATATACCCACCTTCATCTGATTACAAAGATGATCAGGCATTATGGTCAGAGGGAATTCCATGTTACCCTTTGAATTCAGTAATCATCAAGAACTCTGAACTGCAGGAGGATATGGGTTCCTATTCTGCAGTTCCATGTGGCAGTGCATTGCCAGGGAAAGGAAATTCACTGCTTTGTTCAAACCTTTCAAAATTAAATGCACTGGATCAGTTCAACAAAGCAAAAAGGAAATTCTGGTCTTAATGGAAAAGAATTCCAAATCAGATATAATAAACCTAAAATAGAGCTTAAAAAAAGCATTCAAGACCGTATCTTAGTCGTGTCTGGCTTATTGGTCATAAGTAAGTGCTAACCTTTGAAGTAGCACAGCTGCAGATACTACCTTTATATCCACCTATTATCCTATATCCTTTAAGTCTTTCAACCTATCCCATATCTTTTAAATCTTGGCTCCTCCAGCTCTGCTCAAGAACGTTACTGGTGTGGGGTTTCAGTATTTCACCAAGCCAATGCAGGTCTACTTTGTGTAGAATCTATATGTTTTAAAACTGGAGGCAGAGTGCATCAGATAGATAGATTTGTTTTGAAACTAAGTGTCTACTATAAAGCATGTTATTTCGTTAGCTTTCATAAAAATATATGCTGGGTTTTTTTGCTCATTATGATTGTACAGCTGGCTTTTATAGTTTCCAGGTAATGCATGGATGTCTATAAGAACAAAAAAGATGCGATTGGCATCCTTTTGTGTTGATTTACTGCTTCCTCCTTCATGACTTGAATTTTACACATTTGTTGTTAACCAATATGTTGGCAAGGAAAAAGAGCACAGTTTTGGTTTGTAATAGAAGTGTTGCCTTAATCTCTAGTTTCTTTTTGGCCACTTAGATAGATAGCTCTGTATCAAACATGCCGCACCTGAACAATCTGATGGTATTAAATGATTTCTCATGGTTTCAGTGGTATTAAACTGAATAATGAGAATTACCTAATCACTTTATTAGTCTTTATAATACAGTTTGTATCCTGAGAAACTTTTCTGTTTATTCTTCTACTGGATGAGAAAACATTTCCAAACTACATCTTTGGTCTTGTTTCTGGAAGAGGTTATGTACCTTTCTCGTACCACTTTACAGCCAGTCCTTGCAAATATTTTAGCAAAAATGTCTTCCATGGCTGCTTGTTTTACATCTACTGTATTCATCAGCACTGCTTGTGTGATTATAAGAGGTAGTATATGAAAAGGCTGAATTTTCCACAACTTTCTTTTGACAGGTGATGACAAGTGTTGCCAACATCTCTTAATCCAAAACTAATTTAAGACCATCTGGCAGGAGGCCCACTGGCGGTGACAGCTGGAAACTATTGTATAAAGGAATGAATAAGGTTCTTAGACTGCTGTTAGTGGGATACCAGGCAAAACCATTGTAGTACGGTTTCATCAGCAGAGGTGTAGGTTCTGGGGAAGTGGATCCTGCCTGGGAGCACTGGGGCACAGTCAGCATCCCGAAGCTGGGGCTGTGGTGGTGACAGCAGGTCCTCGGGCCTGTTCTCTAGGGTGGTGGAAAGGTCTGTCTCATGTGTCTCTGGGATTTGCTCCAAAGCCAGACCACAGAAATGGCAAGGTACCTCAGCGATTTCAGTGGGGCTTGGGTAAGGCCTTCAGCTGCAGTTGATACTGTCCAGCATTTTGCTCAGAAAATTCTGAATGAGCAAGGTCATTGAAGTTCACATGCCTGTCCCCATTCAGGTTAATGGTTAAGGAACCTTCCTCCTATTTTTCAATCCCTCCTTGCTACTACACAGGTAATTCTGTGGCAATGGGAAGTGAAATGCAGTTATTCCTTAATAATAGGTTTTCTTGATTAAATATCACTAATCACATCAATATTAGCCATGACTGAAAGACTTGAAATATATATGGTTTTCAGTTCTGAAAACCAGTTTATTGCCTAACTGAGTTCAAGAAATAGTTTGTGTAATAGAAATATTATTGCCCATATGTAACCCTAACTGTAAAAGCTCTATATTAGCTCTTTAAAATATGTTTCTATTCATAACTGTAAGGTTCTGGCTAGATCCTCTGTAACAGCAGGGCATTCTTTTTCTCCCTATAACAGTGAGGTAACCTAAAGACCCTGCAGTTTGGGATTTATGGCTTTGCTTTCACTGCTTCAACTGCACAGCTGGGAAAACAATATGTAAAAATACGTATATTACTCGCACTGCTGAGACATTTGTCTTGAATATGGTGAACAGGTGGAGTTGCAAGTTTACCCCATATCAGCATACTGGTTGAATCTCTTGATGTCTTTTCTCCTTAGTGTCATAACAGACATGACAAAAACAGAACTTGAATTCTCCAGCCTTATGTCTTAGTATTTAGATCTGATATCCAGGACTCACAAAATGTACACCAGTTGTTTTAGTCACTGTGTCTCTGTATAAAGGAGGATTTTCAGTCTGTTTATGTCTTTATGATTAATTCTGGATGTCTTGCCAATATTTGGGTGTAGAGAATATAATCCCTCCTATTACTGATTTAGAGTTGTTGTTGCTGCTGTTGTTGTTTTTTTTACTTTTCTTTTTCTTTTTATTTTCTCTTTTCCTGGGATCTACTCAGTTCTTACGAAACTTCAGTAGTGATGAAAAAAGTTTTTTAATAGCGGCCTGGAACTGAACACAGGCTCTTTGTAGTTCTTGGAGAGAAGAGAAAGCAAGCGATGATGTGTCTCTATCATTTTCTCTTAAAATGGTTTCCAGCTTAAACTATTCTGTCTGAATAGAGGCATTTTTTCCTGACTATAAATGGTCTGTGTTTCAATATGCTCTCTGATCATAAAGCTGATGAAATGGTCCTCTCTGTATGGCAGATTACCTCAGCAGAATTTACAAATGGAAGATGATGATTTTGCTAATGTCCATGGGCAGGTAGACAGAATTTGGTCCCAGATGCTCTGCCTAATGTTCATGGCAAAAGCGACTCAAAAACAATGCCTCCATATGCCGTAATTGCTGGAATTATTTCTCAGGCATATTCCCTTGTCATCCCTCATATGTAGAACTCATTAGATTCCTAGTGGGAGAACATATGGAGAGAAGAGATGATGGAAAACATTGTAAAACAGATTGTGTATTTAAATTTATATTATAAAAGACCTCTGTGCACAGGCAAACTTAGCGGAGAAAGTTCAAACTCTTTCTTACCACTTCATAAGCAAATCAACATTTATGGAGTCGTTACCTCAGTGTGTTCAAAGATACTTATAGATGTTGGGTTAAAGCCTGGCTTTAGGGATACTGGTGGGAATTTTGCTGCTGATTTGAGGACAACTCTGTATTTCCTACATTATTTTCCAAATACTTAGTTAAACTATAACTGTGCAAGATCTTTTTGCTAATAGGAAAGAAGAGAAGTCAAAGTTCTACCTGTACAAATCCGTTGGGAGGATCAGGACTTTGGCTGTGCATTTGTGATTCCAGTGTCAACACAATGACTTTTATGAATACCTTTTTTGTATTTCACAAAAAAAAAATAATAAAGTTTCTTTCATCCAGCTCAGCTGACTGATGGATGGGGATTGTATACAGTGCAGAACTCTTATTTTAATGACTACTGAATATTAGTAATTCATTCTTTATCCTTATAGTTAAATAAAGCAAAAATAAGCTAATCATACAGGAATTCAAAATCTTATACGCTGATGTTTGTCATGCTTTTTAAATTACATTTATGACTCTTTCCTGTTTTATTGTAATTTTTTTCACTTATTTTTTGGTCAATAATGACCATGAAGCTGGTTTCAACAGGGAGCATTTGGGGTACTATAAAAAAGTCCCAGTGGTGGAGGTGGAGGTGGGCCCTAGCAGTAGTTACCCAGTGTACAGCTGGGAGGTGGATAGACCGATATCTGGGAACATACAACTTTACTGTAGTGGCTGGTGAAATATGGTCTGTCACCTAGAGAAACATTTCTGCAGACATCATTGTTGCCTGGTTCCTAAAGAAACAATTCTGACAGGATAGCCCTTATTGCATGGAGCTGAATCAAATGCCATACCTGAATGGATATTGGAAGGGCACAGAGAAACAGCGTGGACATCTCTTAGAGTGTGGCTCTGCAGGCCTCAAAAATGTCAGATGTGTCCACAGGATGTCTCCATCTAGGCCACTGCCTTTCTAAAAGGAGACACAAAATTGCTATTTAGGTAGTGTTTGCGGTAGAGTTGTGTGTGGATTTGCTGGCAAATATCCCTGTCTAAAGCCAAGATTTGGTGTTGTGTCTTGAGAGAGGGCCTCCAGAAATTCAGATCCGACCCTCCTCCATTACTACTGAAATTGGACTGTGTTACTAAACTGTTCTAAGTCAGCGTTGCCCAGTACGCTGCTGGCAAGCTGCAGCACTTACCCTCCACCTTTTAAAGCAGAACAGCTGCTCTGATGAGCCTCAGCAGGAAGCAAACTACGCATTACCATACATGCTTTTGTCTTATACTTTTAACTCTGATGGTTCTACATGTTTTTTTTCTGACAACTGCAGGATAAATGTTTATTATAAAGTGAAAGTTTAAAATTTATTATTTTGCACCAGTCTTAACAATGCACTAAAAAGACGTATTTGCAGCTTCTTATTTTTTCATCCTATTATAATTTATTAATTTGTGCTCTATATGTATTAGCCTCTCTGTCAGCTACTGGTGGCACCTTTTAAAAAAACGTCATTGGTTAGTGACTTTTTAAACCTGCAGGAAAATGCTCTTTGGGTTGTAAGTCTTTCATTAGCATGTTGTGGTTTTTCCATTCTGTCAGTACCAGCGTTAGAAAGTAGATGAGGAAGTAGTAAAAGAGCCTTGAAGATACACTGATTTGATTGCTCTTAGGCACCTTGCTCAGTGAAGGAAGTTATAACTCCTATGTGTAAGATCGTGTTCTGTCATTCAGAATATTCCAGCCCTCTGCTTTGATTCAAATTTGATTATACAGAAATTCGTGCAGTAGTAATATTATTTTAAAAGATTAATAGCTACTTGAAAGATGGTCCTTAAGTATTGATATATGCAATGAAATATCCAGGACACCTCAAATTCAGTGCTTTACCTAATGTTCCTAATGGATAAGGAAAGTAGCAACTATTTTCCCCATTTTTATGTCTTTGGAAGGAAATGTACCAGAAGACTGGGAGCTAAAGTGCTGACTGGACTTCAGTTAATGATGTGTTTATTGCCCAAGTCCATATAGCTTGAATCTCAAGTCACATTTTGTTAAAGCATGTAACATAAGGACATTAAACCGATCAATTTCTGCAATTAGCAGTTCTGAAAGGAAACACAAAAGGAAGTACAAGGCAGTTTGTGGCTGGGTTAGCTCTACTGTCTTTATTGAAATTATTCTCCAGGTAAATCTGGCCTTAAGCATTCTAGCTAACGAATTTAGAAAAATAGGCTGCAGTTAATTTGAACACCTAGCTAAAAACATATGAAACTTCAAGGGCTTGGAGAAGAAAAAAATACAGGTGACAAAAAAATTGGATCTCCTTTACTATTTCACCAGATGTCATATTGCTGTATAGCTGTGGGAATTATATGGTCCTGGTCCCGCCTCCAACAGACAAATATGTGAAATTCAGTTCTGTTCTTTGTCCTGCCATAAAACACATACCAAAGGCAATTTATGAAAGGCATTTGGCTTTTACTCTCAAACCCCCGTGCCAGGTCTCTACTCCATGCCTGCACTCCTTAAAGCCTGAAAATACAGCTTTCTGAGAACTTTGCTGGTGACTTAAGCTTCTTATGGGCTTCTGCTCAGGTTTAAATTTCATACTGACTACCTGCGCCGGCTGTTCGAAAAATGTTGTCATTTGTTCAAACTCCTACCTGTCCCCACTTTGTTGTTCGTCAATATAATCAAAACCATGCTTTGTAAATATTGTCTTTAAATTTGACATATTTGATCATCTGCAGCAATTCCAAAATGGCATTTCTTACTTTGTGTCAAACCTGGAAATTATTAAAATATCCTAAATAGTCATAAACTCAGTCGACTCATTCACAATAAAGAACTGTGATGCCTTAAGGCACTTTTTACCAGTCAGAGTATTGTCAAGGTGACCTTTCATGCTGTTTCAATTGCACAGCCTTGCCATTATTTAACTATTAGAATGATGGAAAGCTTGCACTTTGCTATTTGAGTGGCAACATTTCTAGACTCAGGGACCTGAAAAAATGGAACATGTGAGGGGCTATAATTAATGTGCCACATTAAGGAGTTAAGGATAAGCAGCCAAAGAAAGACTAAATCTGGTGGAGCAAAGCAGCTGCAGTCTAGTCTTGAAAACTAAAAATCCATTTGCAATGCTTTCTAGAATCCTAATATCTCCTGCTGGTGACAAGTCGTTAACGGTAGCTCATTTTTCCTGCACTGTGTCTTGACCATCCATCATTATCGAAATGTACAGGAAAATGCAGCCTCTGGAATGCTATTAAAATTCCTCTCAAATTTAAATATTAGTGAGGTTAACGCCATATTATATTTTTACCTTCCACTTAAAAAAAAGGCAATTAATTTCTATTTGTTTTTAAAAATTTACATATATATTTATACAAATAGAAAGAGTTAGAAAATACTGAGCATCTGAAAGGTCTTTTTTTGTGTGTGTGTAGAAATAATGAGTGTAAAAAAAGTTTTAAGCTATACAAAAGCCCACTAGGGACTAATATACTAGACCAGAATTAGTGATACACCACGTGATTTATTATTATCTTGTCTATCTAGGACATACTCACTGTGTAAATAGCGAAGGTAAGCTAAAACAAATAGGACCTGTTTTACACTATTCTATAAATTCTGTGTATGTATGTCTGTGTATGTCTTCATTGTAGGGCAAGGAATTTTGTATGATGTAAAGGCAACATGAAGCAATCATAGAAGGAAGAGAAAAACCCATCTTTTCAGGGACAGAAGGATAAAAAAGGGGAAATAATTATCTCTGTTAGTTAAAATGCAAGTTTAGGAAAATAATTCTTTTTTTTTAAATAGATTGAAAAGAAAACCAAGAGTTGTTAGTGTACTTTCTCAACAATAATTGAGAAATAATAATCATTTGCCTTCTAGGAAATAATTTTGCTGTAATTTTAAGTCTGTTCATTACAATGTTTAAATGTAATTGTTTCATCACTGCATGATTAAATGTATTCTGTCTACATGAAGCTTGACTTGTGTTGACAGAAAGCAAAATCATTAGAAAGACGTGGCTGAAAAACCTTTTGTCTTCACAATGCTGTTGAAGGAGGATGAACACCACAGACTGTGGAAGCTGTGTAGAAAGCAGAACAGAAAAAGGTTTCTTTTTCCATCAGCGGTTAGGTGATTTATATACATGACTCTCGTTAACATTAATGGGAGTTATCTGCCTCATTTTTTATGAGCCTGATGTGAAGTTAATGGCAGTCTTCCCATTGTCTCTAGTGGGCTGTGGATCAACCACTAAGAGCACAAATGAGTTTGGTTGAAATATTGGTGCTTGTAGGCTTAGAATTTCAACATGCTTCATTCACAGTTGCAACAAAAAATGTTGTGTGAATGCCTAAGAGCGTGAGCTGAGGAGTTTAGTATTGCAGAGTGTGCTGATCTGTGTGCACTTTGGGGCATCCACACAGCAGACTGCAGAGATGCCCGAGCCCGTTCGCAATGCACTAGCGCGAGGAGGAGCAGTAATCTGCTCAGCAGTACGAGCTGATTTACTTTTCAGAGATCTGAGCGGGAGTAGGTGTAATGGGGTCTGTGATCCAGACGCCACATGATGGGGGAGTTGCACTGCCATGCGATGCTGTACTCCCTTCAGTAATGTGGCAATATGCCACTCTGCTTTTTTGAAATCTACCCCAGGATCTGTCTCTGTGCTGTGCTCTCCTCTGTTCTTGTTTTGTTTTGTTTTGTTTTAATAGAGGATTCATATTTTCTTTGCAATGAACCTTTCATTGACTATGTGTGCTTTGCAGTTGTAACAAAACTATACTGTACTGCGTTTTATTCTGTTGGGAAGGGAAGGCGTATTCATATTACCAGCAGAACTGGAAGAACTTCTCGTCACATCCATGTTTCTCACTATGAGCCAACTGCTACAGGGACAGATGACCATCCTTGCCATCAGTGAAGAACATTTCTGGCCACACACAGACTTGCTGGTACAAGATAGCTTGCCTGTGTATTGGGAACTCCTCTTATGGTGACTCACATTCATGCTAAAGTATTCCCAGCAGTGCCATGTTTCTCCTTACCCCAATGTCACATTGGTGTATGCATGAAAAACTGGCCGTCAGAAGAACTTGTATTTTGAAGCTGAGCTTCTAGTGATATTAGGGGAAACTAGATCCTGAAGACTCTAAGACACAATGGGTTTCTCCTCCCAGTCTGCCAGACATGGCCACTGCTGGTCCAGATTCCAGTCCCAGGCTGTAGCAAGGCTGGGCATGTACTTTGAAGGTACAACTATACATACAATACAACACAGATCAACACAAGCAAGAGACCGGTGCCTTTATCAACACCTGCTTAAGCACACACAAAGCATGCACGTGGCCACATGCAACACAGACCGCCCAACCCCGTCCTCCTCTCTGGCTGATGAGGATGTAAATATGGTAGTGGGGCCTGCGCAAACCCCCAGTCTCCCACTTTCCAGGCGCTCCCACATCTGCAGGTCCATTGAGTCTTCACAAGCTATTGAACAGGCACGCGACTGCGCCATCTGACTTTGTGGTGGAGTGGGAGTCCTTCACCATGACAGTGCAAAATCAGGCCCCTCAGCTTGATCCATCTGGCCTAAAAAAATGGCCTAATGCAAATGGCCCAAAGGCACCTATATAGCTTGCTGCAGCTGAACGGCGCAGCAAAAGGCAGTTCATTTCCACCTCAGGCTGAGATTTAGCTATGGTCTTTCTATCTGTGCAACATCACGAAATGTCAGCTATTGCATACGGATTGGATTTTCACTGACTCTGGGTTCCTCACAAGGTTTCCAAATATGAGCAGAGAGAGTCAGGGGAAGTGCCATATGTTATTAGTAATCCCTCAGGCAGGGAACAAGCAAGTGCCCAAACATGGGATTTACTAGCTACGTTCACATATTTTAGGGCATGCACAGCTCAAGTAAGTATAGGAGTAACAGGGCAAATACTCCCCACTTGTTCAGCTCTGGTACAGCTCCACACCGTGTGTAAGAGAAAAGGTAGGTGTAGGGAAGAAAGCAGATCACTGCGATTCAGTTTGCCTGTAGGAAATTTTACAATGTTATTTACAAGCTGTGCTTTAGTTTTAATTAACTTTTTTCTTTTTTTTATTTATTTTCATTTTAGATTAAGCATCATTTGACAATTAAAAACCCCCGCTTTTATACCTTGTTAGCAATCAGCAAGTTGGACTGCACTGCTCTGAATATTTTTATTGCATATATTTGTAAGTTTAATAAAGTTCTGCATTTGTATTAAGGACTTGTTTTCTGCTTAATTGTAAGGAAATAGGAAAACATGGCGATGCCAAAGAGTTTTATTAAAGTATCAAAAATCAGCAAGCAATCTACACGAGCCAATTAAATAGCACTCTGTGTCCCTGAAGTAGAAAGCATAGAGGCTTGCACTTAAATTGATACTTTGTTTGACAAAGAAATCAACCCATATACAGTCAAACCCATAAAATTTATCAGATGCAATATACTAAGTGCAGATTAGCAGTCCCTCGCCATAGAAATGAAAATAGGTTAAACACACAGTCCTTTAAAAACCTTATAACATATCAATACAGCAGGTTTTAAGGTATTTCCGTTGAAATATGTGTATTTGCAAGCAATGACTGATCCAAATCACCACGTGCACCATAGATGTAAGCATTCACAGGGGTGCCAGAGTTTTCTTGCCTGCATTCACCCTGGGGCTGTACTGCTTCTGGGGTGCTTCCTAGGGCCTGTGATAGTGCCGTGGAGCACACTGCAGTACGTGAAGTCCACTCCACAAGAGAAATTGTTGTCCTCCGTGATGCAGGTGCTTCTTTGGTGCCTGAGAGCTAGTGCAGCCCCTCTGAAAGGTGGTTCTGTATGATTAACATTGTACTTATAGAAAGCTCTTCCAGTGGATCCTGCTTTTGATTCACAGCAGAGACACAGAATGGATGAGCGTGCTTAGCCAACAAAAATCGCTATCGCACTAAAAGGAGTCCTTCCCCACTGTGCATCATGTAGCTGTTCTTTGTACAGTTCCATACATGACTAGTAAACCTGGAATGGCCCTCAAAGCATTCTTGTGCTAGAGGTGAGAATCAGTGGGGACATTTGAATGCGGACACTCAGCACTTTTTAGACAAATTTATGAGGACAGGGTAGAAGTATTTTGCTCACTGTCTGTGTGCTGGATGTAGTTCCAGTAAGCCTTTCCTGGGCCAGAGAAAAGCCTACTGTAGAGATAATAACCATTACAAATTAGACTAATTCCTTGCAGTCTCGCTCTGAATCAGAAAGTGGTTTCCATTTCATGGGGATTTTTTTTTCCCTAGTGGATCTTGCAAATCTGTTCACTTTTTCACTCATTTCTATTGGATGAGTGTTTGTATTTCAAAGTCATCGTCATTAACATCTTTTGCTGGCAGCTTTATCCCAAAAGGTAAGGGTAGAACGATCATGAAGTCTTCAGTCTTCACTTTCAAGATGACTCTTTACTGTAGGACAGAAGGACGCAGTGTGATATGTGGACAGTATTTTTCTAGCACTAAATGTCACTTACCTGTTTAGTGGATTGGCGGAGCTTTTTAGGTTCCAGGACTGTTAATAATCAGTTGTATAACCAAAAGCATTAAGGCAGATTTTGCTTAAAATGCTCAGCAAACAAAAGGGGATTTTTTTATGGTTCCATTACCACTGCAGTTTATCCTTCATGAAAGCATAAGAAATGAGGCTCAAAGAGGGTGAATTTCCCCCCGCAATGTTTAATCTCCTCAATCCGCAAGATGAACTGATGTAATCTAATATATGTTAATGGAAAATACTAGCTGAATTTATTAACAATTATCACATCTGAGCAACAAACAAAATGTTTGCCATTTGTATATATGATCCACTTGTATGAAATATAAATTTTAGATTAGCTGAAGATTAGCCTCCAGAAAGGTGTGAAATTATTTACTTTGACAGGATTTGAAACACATTCAGCAGATTCTGATTGAAAGTTAATATACAAAGTCCAGAAACCAGTGTAGAAAATAGACGCATGATCAACATCCAGCTGTATTTAGTGTTCCATATGTGCATCTTCTAATATTTTTAGCTCCCTATTCTGTATTTGTCTTTGCAATACAATTGTAGTGATATATAATATCTAGTAACATATAATATGCTTTCTTAGAAGAAGGGAAATAAGAATCACTCATTGACAGACAAACATAAAGACATTCCATACCACTGTAAGAAAGTTCTGCACTATTATAACCAACATACTGAGATGGCACTTGATAAGACAAGAGTCTATACAGAACTTTTATATGACTTTCCAAGTAAGGTTGTAAATTTGTCCTTTCTTGTTTCATGTATGTCCACCAATAACAAATGCTTTGTCAACTGCTTTGTAGCTCTTAATTGCCATGGACATAATTTAAATGGAAAGAACAACCTTGTTCTCAGGACAACTTTAGGAAGTGTAAATCTCCCACATCACAAAACCCTCCTTAACTCTATTTACTTTTAACATATTTGCTCTTCAACCGTTTCATGTCCTCACAGAGAAAGCATGACATTTGAGCATCCCACCAGCTGCTGCTTGTTCAGCATAGTGAGAATTTTCCCCAGTGTTATGAACTACTGCTTATAAATGGCATCAATTTCTTGCCTGAATGGAAATCAGAATCTTGTACACAGTAAGTTTTCTTGTTGTTCTTGTCAATACCCATAATGCTATATTTATGGGAAGGACATTGTTTTGTCAGTAATTGTTCTGATTTCTCACAGTTCTTGCATTATTGTGTATCTTTTCCATTCTCTTCCACATTTACAGAAAATTTTAAGGTAAGGGTGTAGGAACTGGCAGTACAAATATGAACCATTCACAAGCAGCATGGTATGAACTGACTAAATTAAACAGGGACAGCAGGAGCAGAGTTTTAGCTACATCTGAGCTTTACTCAGGTGCAGTGAGATGTTTACAGCTTTTCATTTTTGCTTCCTATTGCTGGTTAAACAGTTCCCAAGCAGCGTCTCTAGTTTCTATTTACCAGCTGACTTTATGCACTGTTTCAGCACCATTACTATGCACTTTTCTTTCCTATCCATTACACTAAATAGGATGCCGTGGGACATGGCAATTCCGCCTTCACCATCTTTCTGCCAATGGAAAGCTCCTTGGCATAGGCAAAACTCTTGCCAGTTATCAGTGATACCCTTCATGCTGCTTGAACAGTGGAAGGTAGGTTTAGCTAACAGAAAAGTCCACCCCAGAAAATCACCATGAATTGAAAAAAATAATGCAAATGTGAACTTTGCAGCAACACTGTTACACCAACCTAGAAAAGCAAGTAATTCCAGATTGCTCATAGACAATTGTCAAGAGAGGAGCTACTGGTACAGGTCCAAGATCTGTTGCCTCATCTCTGCAGGCTAAAGAGGCCGAGAGCTCCTGAGTGGGTGGCTCCTCCCTGAAACTCACCCTCTTCTTGTGTCAGAGTTTGATGACATTTATACTGACAGATATCACAAAAATTACATTCTAAGATAATTTGAATTCAGGCTCAATGGAATCTTCAGTTTGAACTCAAAATTTCTTGAGGTAAAAGCACTTCAAACTCCTGTTCCATGCACCTATCCACAGTTGTAGCTGACAGCCTGCAGAAAGAGAGACACACAGATATGACATGTTTACAAACTTTTCAGAACCTGCCTGCTGCCTTGACTGCTTTCAGATATGCAAATGAACTTTCTGATGTACAAAGGTTTTTAGGATCACAGAATCACAGGACAATTCAGGCTGGAAGAAATCTCAGGAGGCCTCTAGTGTAACCTCTGACACAAAGCAGGGATGTGTCTGCAATCAGACCAGGTTACTCAGGGCTTCATCCAGACTGCTTTTAAAAATCTTCAAGGATGGAGAATGGACAACTTTTACAACAAACGCTTCACTGTGCAAATTTTTAAATAAACATTTTGCTGGTATTTTCATGAGGAGTCTAATTAGAAAAAAGGGTCGTTATATCTTTATGCAGGCAAGATTAGTACAGAGAAAGTTTCTGACAAAATGGACTTGACATCTTTTCCCTCTCCTCTTGCTCAAAACGTCCATTTCTATTACTCTTTCCTTTTGTTTGCTTTCCTCTTGTGCAGTCCTCTCTTCCATTACATACAAAATGCTGCGAAGGGCCATGGCATGAGGCATGCATAAATTGGCAAACATCTGGCAGGCTTTCTTTGTTGTGAACTGTAGGGCACCTCCCGTGTTGTATAAATATCACAGTCCCACGGTTTCTTTTCAAGTCATGGCTGTGAATTTTATTTTTCCTTATGTCGTTTTGCCAACCCCAATCAAATATTTGGGTAAGTAACTGGGACGAGTAAGTAACATTCCCAAACACTAGTTTGAGCTTCTGCCCACTGTGTGTTTTGGCAACCTTTTATTAAAAAATTAATGTGTCCACGGTATTGCACATTGTTGCATTTGCAGTTTTGACAGCTTTGTGATACAGCAGTAGCGAACAAGCATGTACTCAATCCATAACTGTTCTCAGTGGGATACATGTTTTCTCTGTTTTCAAATCCAAACCAAGTCCATAAATCCTCATCTGTTTTCTTCGGCTTTTATTGAAGAACCCTCTCCCATCAGTTCAGAATTTGCAGCAGAATTTTCTGTGGATTTCCCTTCCTTCTTTTATAGTTCTGAACAGGCTTCTCTTCTGCCTAATTGACTACCTCCTTCCCATTTCTGAATGTGATTCCCAGTCACTGACTGCCTTCTCCTTTTGTGGTAAAAGCTGGTCTGCATACCCAAAAAGGAGCACAGCAGATGAGACTACAGCAGGGTTGGCTGCTGGGGCCCACGGGAGACCTGGCCATATCGTGTGTGTGTGTCTGTCTGAGGGGGGTACGTTCCAGCAGATGGAGTGGGACTGTGGCCTCAGGGACTCATCTGTACCCAGGTGCCAGCAGCTGGGGAGACTGGGGGATCCAGGGGCCAGTTATTGGTCAGAATGGGTGTCTGAGCCCACCTTTTGGGAGGGGTCCACATTGCACATGCGTGTATCTCTCTCATATATATGCACCTATACATATATATGGAGAGAGATATACATTCTCACTAGTAGTCTTCCATTCTGCTCAGCCAGAGAGGGGAGCAGGATGAGGCCGGTGATGCTGTCTGTGTTTGTGTGAGTGCTGAGTATGTTATCTGCATGGCCAGCTGCATATGTTTGTAGGTATGTGATGCATACCTGTACTCTGTGTGTGCCTGCTGGGAATCCATGCTCAGCCTCGCTACTGGCTGGACCCAGGCTGTGGAGCTGCAGCAGCCTCACCTCCCTTGGGCTGCCGGATCTGGACTGATTTCTCCTAGCATTCTCCCGTTTACTCTGGGCTTTAAGCTTGGGAGCTGATAACACTGCATTGTTTCAAGAGTTTTCTCACTCCTTTGTTGTGATGATATGTTTCAAATTCTCATAAAATGTGTAGTTTGCTGCTTTGGTAACTATGAATAGGAGAATCTCTGATATAAGAAAAGAAAGAGTCTGATTTGGGAGCATTTACAATCTCTGCCTTCTTTACCACCACTCCTGCCTCCCCATTAGAAGCAATTACCTTACTGCTTGTGCTGTCATGTCAGATTGCAGCCCAAAGAGGAACAAAAATAAATAGAAAATCAAAATTCACTGCTAAAACTCCTAAGTAACTTCCCAATTCATGTGTTTTAGTGGGTCACCACTCTCTCCTAGTCAGATGTCAGGAAGGTAGAAAGGAGACTTGTCTGAAAGGGAAATATGCTGTGAAATCTGGAGCAACGGAAGACCAAAATTGAAGAGGAAATACAAGCTTACCCTAAAGTCTCTGAAGAGAAACAGTCAGTTTTGCATGTGTAGTGGGGTTTGGTCTGCAATTTTTCCAACATTTATTTGATTCATACCTGAACAAGAAAGTGAAGGTTCCTTTTGACATTCTCCTTACTCATAGAATGATAGACTCATAGAATGGTTGGAGTTGGAAGGGAACTTGAAGATCATCAAGTTCCAACCCCCCTGCCATAGGAAGAGACACCTCCCACTAGACCAGGTTGCTTAAAGCCCCATCCAGCCTGGCCTTAAACACCTCCATGGATGGGGCCTCAACAACTTCTCTGGGCAACTTGTTCCAGTGTCTCACCATCTTCAGAGTAAAAAATTTCTTCCCAATAGCTAATTTAAATCTACTCTCTTTCAGTTTAAAACCGTTAGCCCTCGTCCTATCACTACATGCCCTAGTAAAAAGTCCTTCCCCAGCTCTCCCGTAGGCCCCCTTTAGGTACTGGAAGGCTGCAACAAGGTCTCCCCAGAGCCTTCTGTTCTCCAGGCTGAACAGCCCCAACTCTCTCATAGGAGCACCTCATAGGAGAGGTGCTCCAGCCCTCTGATCATCTTCATGGCCCTCCTCTGGACCCACTCCAACAGGTCCATGTCATTCTTATATTGGGGACTCCAGAGCTGGATGCAGTACTCCAGGTGGGGTCTCACAAGAGTGGAGTACAGGGGCAGAATCACCTCCCTTGACCTGCTGGCCACGCTTCTTTTGATGTTGCCCAGGACGTGGTTGGCCTTCTGGGCTGTGATTGCACATTGCTGGCTCATGTTGAGCTTCTCGTCAATCAGTAGTACTCAAATAAAGGTTCAATGCTACATCTAGGTCATGGCATACAGGATGATGTAATGCAGTACCATTCTTCCAGCTTCATCTTCCAGTGTAAAAGGAGTATGGTCGTCTGGCTGAAATTCTTTACTTACTGACCCAGGTAGAAGTAAGGGTTATTACCATGTACCTCAAGTCTTGTAAGAAACTTTACTGTTTTCAAGTACCACCAATGAGCTAAGTTTCTTCTGTGGAAATGCATAATTTGTTTATGGTACTATGGGAGAATGTTAGCGTCAAAGAAGCAGAAATCAGCCGAGAAGTGTCATTTCAATTGATATGATTTTGGAACTGATTTAGAATGGCTTCCTGATAACAGGCTGTATTTTTATCTTTATCTTGCATATTTTAAGGATTATGCATATTATCAACTATCTGGCCCTAAAAATGACAGATCAATTTATGCTCATAAATGTCCCAATTAATAAATCATGCACTGAACTAAATCTAGTTGGCAATGTCTAGTTGCGCTTTTTCAAAAGCAGATTAATCCACATACTACAGGCACAGGATTACTAAGAAAAGCCGAAATAAATCAGGATTTAGGTGGGGAAGTCTAAAGATGGGACAATTGGCTTGTCAAAGTAAATAGGCTGTTTCAGTTTAATTCACCCACCTATTGGTTTGCTGGTAATATGAAAGAATTTAGTCTAGATTATTTTTTTTTCTTTTCTTTTTTTTTTTCCAACAGACAGGGAAAAGAGACATGCTCAGGAGTCAGCTGAGCCAAGAAGATTGTGACAGACCATGGAGTGGCAATGATGGATTGGATCTTGCCTTCTGTTTCGATTTTTCCAGCCTAAAAATGCTCTGTTCTTTCAACATCTTTTTACACTTTGTATTTTCTAATCCAGTCCATTGTCATTGCCATCTTCTACATTTTCTTTGGCTTACTGCATCTTTCTGAAAGTCTGCTGCTGAAAATTGGACTCCAGTGGATGCCATTCTAGTGCCTTGTAAAGCAGGATGGTTGCCTTCTGTTTCTTATACACCGTACTTCTACTGATACTTCCCAAAATATTTCATAAAATCATAGAATAGAATTGTAGGACAGTTTGGGTTGGAAGCGACCTTTAAAGGTCACCTAGTCCACCCCCTCTGCACTGAGCAGGGACATCTTCAACTAGATCAGGTTGCTCAGAGCCCTGTCCAACCTGACCTTGAATGTTTCCAGGACATCTACCGCCTCTCTGGGCAACCGGTTCCAGTGTTTTGCTACCTTTACTGTAAAAAATTTCTTCCTTGTATATGCTCTAAATCTTCCCTCTTTTAGTTTAAAGCCACTACCACTTGTCCTGTCACAACAGGCCCTGCTAAAAGGTTTGTCCCCATCTTTCCGGTAAGCTCCCTTTAAGCATTGAAAGGTCACAATAAGGTCTCCCTGGAGCCTTCTCCTCTCCAGGCTGAACAGCTCCAGCTCTTTCAGCCTGCCCTCATAGGAGAGGTGTTCCAGCCCTCTGATCATCTTTGTGGCTCTCCTCTGGGCCTGCTCCAAAAGGTCCATGTCTTCCCTGTGCTGAGGGTTCCAAAGCTGGACACAGTACTGCAGGTGGGGTCTCACCGGAGCAGAGTAGAGGGGCAGAATCACCTCCCTCGACCTGCTGGCCATGCTTCTTTTGATGCAGCCCAGGATACCGTTGGCATTCTGGGCTGTGAGTGCACATTGCTGGCTCATGTCCAGCTTTTCATCCACCAGTACCCCCAAGTCCTTCTCCTTCTCGGCAGGGCTGCTCTCAATCCCTTCATCCACCAGCCTGTATTGATACCAGGGGTTGCCCCAACTTGTATCCAGTTTTTAGTCCTTATATCCCCCAGGTCCTTTTTTGCAGTGTAGCTACCTAGTCACTTGTTTCCCATGTTATATGTGTGCACTTGAGTTTCCTGTAGTACTTCACAGGTGTTGCTATTGAATTTTGCCATGGTGATCTCAGCCCGTTTCACCAATTTATCAAGACTATTTTGAATTCTAAACCTACTGTCCAAAATGCTTGCAAATCCTCCCAGCTCAGTTATCCAGAAATGATATAAGGAGCTTTTCCACTATTTGTACTGTTCATGAAATCACTGACTAGAACTGTATGCAGTGCAGCCTCATGTTGTCCCCACCTAACACAATCTTCTCGTGTGATGCAACCTAGTGATAAATACCTTGAAAATGTCTCTACTACCTGCTATGCATCTGTGTTCAGGCAGAACCAAAATGCCAGACACTGATGATTCTCATTAACTCTTCCAGTGTTTGAGTGATGTCATGGCAGACCACTTCCTTCTGCTTTTTCTCCTGAGAGTGGCTGTTAAAAAACATTCCCTAGTTCCATACGCAGCTTGGCTTGTGCCTCTTTTCTTTTTACTGAGGGAGAGACAGGCAGAAAAGGCAAACAGGTTAGTCATTGGAAAGATTTCATCTCAAGAAATGGATAGTGGGTGCTTAATGTTACTTCATTGTTTTTAGGAGCTTATAAATTGATTATTTAATCATTTGCTTCAGTATCATTCTGCATAACAAAGTTATGTTTACTGATCTTTAACTCCCCAGGTGTTTATTTTTCCTTTTCTTAAAGGTAAGATCAATATTTATCCTTCTCCATCCCTTTCAGATTTCATCTATTCTCTGTGAAGTCTAGAAGATAATCACTAACAATCCGAAGATTGCTTTGCTCTACGATAAATTTTCCCAAGCTTTGTGACTTGAATATATATAACTTTCCCGAATACCTAAATATTCTGTAATGTATTCTTATTCTAGCCTGATCTATGTTCACATCCTTTTGTTGTTAACAGCCATCTTGTGAAGCATCTGATCACTATTAACCTTTTCGTGAAAAAGGAAGTGAAAAACCCTGGGACATTTCTGCCTTTACTATGTCATCTGTTGATAGCTCACCTTCTCTGTAAAGCTGAAGAAATTTTACTTTTACCTCTAATGTCTTTATATATATATATTTTTTTTTTTTTTTTACTATCTTTTGCTAGCTTATTATCCATTGCTGGATTTTATACATTTATACTTATCCTCTCTTGGTTTTCTGTGTTTTTGATTCTGTACTACTTTCTTAATCACCCTAAGCAATTTTTTCTCTGTTTATACTTTTTGGACAATCTGTTTTTTGATTCCAAAATACTGAGAGCGCTCCCTGTGAGTCCAAATTAATCTTACCACATTTCCTTTTTGGAATTGTTTAATTTCTATATTGTTTGGTTTTGCACTGGTTGCAGCCCCCAAAATAATTTTCCCCATTATTCCCTTGCCAGGACATTTTTTTACCAAATAATGAGTTTATATAAGTCTGCTTTTGTTTTAAGCTCATTGTCAATAATTTCCTACTCTTACTCTTGCTTACTAAGAAATCATGAATTCTAAAGAAATGAAATCTAGTGTTACAGGAACTCTGGTTTTGAAAGAGCTAGGGTGGTTTTTTTTTTTTTCAGTGTTCCTGCCGGGGCATCGTGCTACTGTACAGGATTAATCTGCCGTGGTATTTTGTGATACCAAACATAAGAGAGAAAGAGGATATTCTACAATGTGATAGCTGAAAAGTGCTAACTCTGCATTATGAAGAATGGTCTGGAAGGAGACTAATTATAAAAATGACATTCTGTTTACATGGTAGGTTTTTTGGCATATGTATTAGGAAGAATGCTATTTCACCTCTTATTGAAGTGCAACCATATAATATATTTTAAGACTGAAAGCAGTAGAGCCATTATCAGGAAGGATGAAAACCCTTTTGTGGGAAAGTGCTATTTGCAATTCATGGATTATTATCTTTGAAACTGACCAGGAGTTCAGCTTCTCCTTCTAAAAATGGATATTATTTATTGATAATTCATATTAGAAATGAGTTTTGATTCAGATTTACCATAATTATTATATGCTGAAAGCAGTGTAATTTCCTCTAAATCCTTCATAAATTCTGTAAATAGGGGTATTACTGCTAGCAGGAATGTATGAGCTCCTGGAGAACTTGCAGTACTTTACTCTGGGGATGGAACTGAAGGGTTAAGAGAGGACCATGTAGCTTACGGCAGTCCATGTGCCTTAGGATTTGACCAGGCTCTGTCTCCCTATGCTCAAAATTCAGTTATGAGCAAAAGGCATTAACATCATACATATGGAACTAAGAATTTATTGCTAGCCCAGTTAACGTTTTAACAGTCTAATAGTCCAAACTAACACATAGAATCTTCACAATAGTATTCTTAACATTTTTATACTAAGCCTTTCTAGTATCTCCCCATTGTTTGTTGGTCTCCTCCTCTCTATGTCCCTCTGCGCCCAAGGTTGACCTTTCAGTACTTCTGAAGAAGAATGGAGAAGGGAGGTCTTTAAAAAGTCATCAGACTCATGAGGTCTTTGTCAGATGGAATGCGATGTTCATGATATAGGTTTCTTCCTCAGTCTTGCATCTGCTTGGATTTATTTTTATATGTTTTCTTCACACAAACTTCTTATATGTTGTTTATTTTAATTGTTTCCAGATTATTCAGTTTACCGGTTTGCTTTCTTCTTTAGAACTGGTGTCACATTACTTGTGAGGCTGTGTCGTGGTTTAGGCCGAACAGGCCATTGGGTGAGCGACAGATACTCCCCCCTACCCCTCTTCAGAGAGAGAGGCAGAGGATGGAAAAAGAGACTTATGAGTCTAGAAAAAAACTAAACTACTTTAATGAAATATTAATAATAAAATAAAAAGAAAATAATGAAATACATACAAAATTGTATCAAGCTACTAGGATGACAATCATGTCACTGGCTGGCACTGGAAAAGTCCCAGACCGGACTCAGTGACGTACAGGAACTGGATTCTAGATCTGGATTCGGGAATGCACGGATTAGCGTCAAAGGCAGACAAACAGACAGAGTCCTCCTTGGACGTCGGCCATTGAAGAACGAGGGCTGACCCTTTGATCCCTCAGCTTTTATACTGAGCATGAGGCAGATGGGGCAGAATACCCTGTTGGTCAGTTTTGGGTCACCTGTCCTGTCCGCTCCTCCCTGCAGGTGGGATCCCTCTACGCTTTTCCGCTTCCAACCCTCCAATGTGGCAAATAACAAAGTTATCTGGCCTTGGCTGTTAGAGCAGTAAGTATAAGCAAGAGCATCTCTGCACACCATGCCTGGGTATCAGCTATAAACATTGGTCTTATGACTCTGAGAGCGAACAGTGTCTGCACAATATGTTGTTAATTTCAGTAGTTAGAAGAGGCCCAGCTAAAAAGTAAAGTCACTAAACAGAATTGGTCTTGTTTTACCTCAAACCAGGACAGGCTGCACTTGTACAGTGGCCACTTGTTGACCATTGTCATTGGTATTGACTGTCTGGGATCACAGATCATGCTTCCAATTTTTGCTCGAGTCCTAGATTGGTCAATCCGCACAGAATAAGTACTTGTTATTATGAACTAAATCTAAGCTAAAGGAAATTTTGACAATAGTTACCTCATGTTGTGGATGAAAATATTTGACACGGTATGATTTAGCAGCAATTCAAAATTTATTAATAGTTTGAGGTAGATCAAGAGGTTGAATTTTAGAAGCACTTAATCATTAACCAATTAAAGGAATTACAAGGTGATTTAGTAAAATAATTAAGCAGCAACTTAACTACAGATTCAACAACAGCAAGATTCACACTAACTTACTTTAAGGTGTCCTAAATCAATATGTATGTGTATGAAGACAAAACATATGAACACACACCACTTAAGGAGTCACACCCACACCACCCTAGTCTTTACTACTAGGACCAAGGTCTCTTCACAGCAGCCTACTCCAGTGAGCCAACGGGTGCCCCTTTCGACTTGTTACACACACACAGACAAACAGACAGAAAATATTTGGATCCAGTAAAATATATGAACACCCACACTCATAAAAGCTAGTGTGCATATCAGAAATACATAGACAGAGAGGTGGATAAAGAGAGGCTAGCCTGTAGTTAAAATTTCCCTCTTGTTGAGTTTAGAGTAAATACTCACAATGCATCGGCATTCCTCCACTGGTGATAATTGAGACTCAAGAAGGTTGATTTGTCCTGGCCCTTTAATCCTTGAGGCGTTTGCCTGAGCGGTGTCCCAACAGAGAAGAGATGCTGGTCACAGCCTGCTGCGATCCAGAAGAGCTTGAAGGGTCTCTAGAGTTGATATTTATAGGGTCTGAGATAATTGACTTTCATCAGGTACTTTTCCACTCGGGCCCAATTCAGACAATGAGATATTCTGGTACTTTCCACCAGTTGTGTAAGCCCAGAACTTGTTAGATCTTGAAGTTCTGGTATCACCCCCCTCTTTGGGACACGATCTGGGTACTGTCAGGGGGTGATAGATTATCGACTATTTCCAAGTGATAGGGGACACAGGAAAAAAGTGCGCTAAGGGGTTGCCGTAACATTCTGGTCCATTGTTCTTCACATTCTTTCCTGTTTTCTGTTGGGTTGTTATGTGGCCCAGGTGCTACGTGGCTCAGGTGGACGAAAATTGAGCCAAGCACTGAGTGGCCCAAGAATGGAGTGTGTGTGTGTTGCACCACCACACCTCACTCCTAGACAATTGATAACATGGCTAAGCCTTGCCAAGGCAAACCCTGGCAAGCCCTCAGACCCAGCACTGTAAGGGCAATAAAAAGCCTGCAGTCTTTTGTAAATAATGGCAAAATTGTATTTACTGGGCTACCCTCTGTCTTGATGAAGGGAATGTGGTGTGACTATACTCCTAGCTTGACACAGTTAGGTTCTGTTAAATGAACCTGTGTCACCATTTCTGTTCTTTTATGTCGTATATGTGATTCACCATTTATGTTTGGTCTAATAGCATTTCTGTTCCTCAATTTCCTCAGTTTAAAATGCAAATAATGCTATTTCCTGGACTGTCATTTGTAAAGGAATTTAATAGCCCTTGAGGATATATGTCTTATTAACTCCTAATATTACCAAGTTGCTAGTATAGGGAAGGTCCTAAAATCAGTTTGTTACCTCTGTTTTAGACAACTTAATTATTTGGTGTGATATTTAGAGGCATTAATATAACCTTTCCTTTTCCAGCAGTTATTTGTGTTTAAGGTACCAAGAGAACTAATGGAGCTCTGGGAGACACAGCATACATTGCAGCTGACTGATTTTATTTGGGAGTTCTGAAACAGGTAATAATAACAGAGCAAGTCTGTTGAATCACTTTGTCATACTATATTAATTTATCTTGGGTAATGGAACTGCAGATTGTGGTATGTGCTGTAATTTTTTTGGCAGCTATAAAATGCATTGTATCTAAATATTCAGCAAAGAAAAGATGAGAAACCTTAAATCCTCATCTACTGTAGAATTAGTTATTACTTCTCATCTTGCCTTTGGCCATGAAAATCAGCCAAGAGTCAGATGGGCACTATTATATTGCTACAGCATATACTTCTGCTGAAATGTTTCTTGTACCTTACAATGGTGCCATGTGAACAGACACCCTACTGGGAAACACAGTGTTAAAGAGCTCTGGTGAGATCAAGCAGTTCTACCCCAACATACCAGTAAGAGAATCAGATTTAAGGGAAGGAAAAGAGAAATGATGAGCAAGTGGAACAGAGGAGGGCACAGGCTCACGGAGAGTCCTCTGTGCCTACGGAAGACTATGTAAAACAACTGTCTCTGTGGTGACTCTTTTCCTGTGTGCTTTTGCAGAGGGAGCAGGGGCCCTGTGACCTGATCTGTGTTTCAGATGGAGAGTTCCACCAGGGACTATCTAAGGGACAAGTGATTCACTCTGTGTTTAGTTCTGCATCTGTTTTTCCTTCTGATCACTGATAAACCCAGGAAGGAAGGATTTCCATGTCAATGGCTGGAGGGCTGTTTCCTATGGTAACTGTAGAGGACCTTCCAGGGGCTGCAGGCTCAATTCTGGGTGAAGATAAAGCCTTTTTATCCCTAAAATCTTCAAGAGAGGAAACCCATTAGAGCTGTGAAACAATTTACAGTTAGTATGCAATTGGACTGGGAGAAAAAATGACTGATTTTATTCGTTAAGGCAACCACAAGAAATGCTGTCTTAGTCTCTATATAAACAAATGTCTCCCTGACCTCTAATGGTTCCAAATTAGAGTCTCACTTATAAGATATATCGTTGTACAAACTTATATGCTATATTATTTAGTATATGCATGTTTACAAGTTATACTAGTTTGCCATTGTATCTGTAGTACTATACAGTTTCTAAATGATTGTATGGAGTAATTCTGCTCAATGTGGCAGCTACACAAGTACAGCAACCTTTCTGATAACGAACATCAACATTTTTAATAAAAGAAGCAGCCAGCAAAGGGCACAAGAGGACATTTTAAAAAATACTTGAAATCAGACATGAAAAACCTCGACCTCTGTAGCTATAAATGCTGGTTGAAACACTGTGTGCTCTCCTTCCATCTCTTCCCAGCCTCCCCCGATTATGAAGGCGTACTACTGATTCATTAAAAGAGAAGGGCTTAGCCTCTAGTTTCACACTGTTAGTTTGTTAAAAGGAAGGGCTCAGCTAGTGTTCTTACACTATTGTTTAATGAGCTGATATGTCTATAATCAGAGGAGAGAAAGGTACCAAATGTACCTGCAATGTTACACGAGTGAGGTATTAGCCATTTTTAACTACTGTGTTAGGTACATTGGAGTAGAATCAATGAGATGACATACACTTAGCAACAGAGCATTTATATGAAAAGCAATCCTGAAATATAATTGCTAATAAAAGATCTATTAACGTCTTTAATATGTTAAACAGGGTCTTAACAGTGAGTTGTCGGATGATGTAATAATTAAGAAGTCAGAGGTTAGAATGTTATTAGCAGCCACATGTGTGGATATGGAACCCCCCCCCCCCAGCTGCTTGCAGTGAACCTACACATGCTGCCTCAGGGTGAGATGAAAATACTGTGTCATGTCATGGGCAATTTTTAAGGATATTTTCTATTTTATTCTCTACTTTCTGCAGCAATAGAGCTGGAAATTTTAGCACATGCTGCAGTTTTTTGGCAGCAGCAAAATGCATTTCTAAAATATTCACTAAAGAGAGGATGAGAAATCCTGAATCCTCATTTACTGAGGAGTTTGGTGTCACTTCTCATCTTGCCTTTGGCCATGAAAATCATCCAAGAATAAGATGGCTGCTCTTCTGTTTACTACTTCATATATTTCTACCATAACTCTTATACAAATAAATTGTTTCCTGTGATGGGTTATGCAAAGCTCATATCAATCAACACAGAGTTAATAAGAAGCACTAACTCACTGTAACAGTGAGTGGCATCAAACTGAGAGGGAGACTCTGAAACACAAAAACATTACACAGCTGGAAAGAGACTAGATAACAGTCCTTAAATCTTGGGTAGGGCATCTGGCTAACAGAAGTGGCTCTTGGAGACTCATTTCTGATATTTCTTCCCTGTTTGGGTGGTGGATCAATTCTTTGGGGCTATTAGCTCAACTATAGATTGTGCCAGTTTTGCTTTCAGTTCTAACAATTTATTGTGTGATTTCAAAATTTCTGCTACCAACTTTCCAAGGAAGTGCATAGAAGCAGAGAAGTTGTTATGGGAGAAGCTGAACTGATGTAACTCTTGTAGGTCAACCTGCACATGGGCCTGTGATATCTCAGCAAGCTCCATGGTATCTGTACGCCCAAGGGTGATTAAAAAGCGCCTAGCAAACCTCAGTGTTACAGCTGTCTTTATTCATAATGCCCTGAAGCCTCAAGCAGAGGGCCACAGGTGGTACACTCACTCCTCAAAAGCAGCCAGTTACACCCCAGACTAACTCTGAAACTGGCATCACTGACAACTCTTGATTAAAATCAGAGCACAGAGGAAGGCTTGTTGCTGCCTGGTGAACTCACCATACAGATTTTAACTGAGGAAAGAATACACTTCTCCACTTTCTGGATTTCTCTTGACATTCCCATGTTATGTCTGAACAACATTTAGGACGGAACTAAATGAAGCTTCGTAGATGTCAGCCTGAGTTTCCCCTTATACCATCAGGGGAATACTTCTGGCTTAACAGGTCAAAACCTAATGCTCTAGATTGGAAACACTTGTCACAGAATTGCAGCCAAGAACAAAACCCACGTTCCTTGCCAACGTTGTTAGGTGGTGAAGATGGCTAATAAAAGCAAGCACAGCAACATTAGTGGCTTCTCCAAACTACAGTTTAGAGTGCGCTCTTCTGGGACGCTCTTGGTTCTTGTCAGGCTGGGACAGAAGGCTTAATAGGGGGGAACATATTGCAAAAATAATCCACTTGACTTTCACTAAGCCACTAAAGCAGTCAGCCGTAAATGAACGTTTTTTGAAATGCTGTCATATTTATAGTAACACGCCATACATTTAAGTAGCAGAGTCATAAAGCAAGCTCAGACATAAGAGTTTTGAAGCAGAAACTAAATTAGGCTTAACTAAATTATTTCCTCCTATGGTTTTTACATGACTCCCCATGACTGCTTCTTTTGTCCAAGGAATTTATTTCAATCTCGGGATTGTACGAACTCACCTCCCTGAACAAAACCTTCCAAAGACAATTCAGGAATAATACAACATCACCTCACAAACAATTATGTTGAACGTATTTCCTACTCCTGTGAACAGAGAAAAATTCTGAATATGTGAGACCTAAAAGCCTTTCATCCATGTAATCCAGCTGGTGAAGATTTGAAGTTTTAGAACTTCCTTTGGAGCGCCAGGTGGATATTACCTTTAGAAAAAATAAGAAGAGGAATTGTCTCTGTATGCAGGCAAATTAATTCAAAAGTTCCTGCTATTGCAGTCTACCATGTGATAGTTTTAATTAACTCTAAAGTTTTCTGCTATAGCACTCTACTTTGTGATAGGCTTTTTTTTTTTTCTCTTTCCACCTTAAATTTAGTCACGGTCACTTTATACTCATTTGTTATCCCTCTGTTCTGCTAATGCATATCATTATAGCCTCTGTTAGGCTAGGCTAAACAAATCTTTTCCCTCATCGTCCTAGCGACCATGCTTTGCAATGGTTCTAGTTTGAATGTATCTTTCTTAAGCACGGCTGATTATAATTACACTGAAATCCAGATTTCTCATTTTAATTTAGTTTCCCTAATTAAAATTTAACTGGCTCAATAAATCTAATCTTCTACAGGGTAATAATTTGGAGTACTCCAAAATTTGGATAACCCAACCTGAGAAACAGATCTTGTCTTCAGAAAGCCCCAGGAATTTGATCTCTCCAAATCTTGTCAGTTTGAGTACTCAAGGGCCCTCAGTTCCTGATACTCCAAGATGCTGTATCTATTTAAGTATTTGTATGATTAATACATATCTACTTCATTAATAAAGTGTGTATTTTTTTATATATTTTCTTCTGGATAAATAATAGAATTCCTTGTTTGTTGATAACACCGTATACTAGATCTTGGAAACAACAAATTAAAAGAAAAAAAATAGAGAAAACCCCATGTTCTGTAATGGTTGACTTACTGGCTTAAAATCAAACCGGCACAACACACTGACACTGTGAAATCAAAGCATTTGACTTTTTCTGACCTGAAGCAGGATGGTGCCTCTTGGTCAATTTGGCTTTAATTTTATTGCACCGTGGGGACATAGCTGAGTGGTAAACTGAAGATTTAACTCATTCTGTTCTACAGAGATTGATACATTTAAAACCTTGGCCGGGGTCGACAAGGATGATGTGACAATGAGGAAAAGGGAGCTGGACCAGTGTGTTATAGAGAAGAGAGGGTTTTGGCCCAGGAAGGTGCTTGCTCTCTGACCATTGATCCAATACTTGGGAGTACTTAATAGTGTGGGCAGATGTTGCTGAGTGCCACTTCTGCTCACTTAGTCCTGCTTCTTTGCATGTCTGGGTGTGATATCTCCTTTCTGAGTGTGCGCATCCCCCAGATGGTGCTTGGATCCTGTTCTTAAAGGGTAAGACAAGGAATGACTGTCCTTGCACTGAAACAGTCAGCTTGGCATGCTCCTTGATGGACAAGGGTGAGAGAAGGTGCAGGCTCATGTTGTGCTGGCCAGGATACACAAGAATTAGTTGTGTGCAAGGAGTGGATTTTGGAGTCTCAAGTCTGAACTGAGGAAAGGAAAGAGGCATTTCTCAGGGGCAGGGTGTGTGGTTATGCCTAATTTCTAGACATGGGTGTAGACATGAGCTCTGAGACGTCCCAGTTTTATTAGTAGAGGACACAATATGATCTCTTTCTCTGTATATGCGTATAGTAAAACAAACATTATTATTTCCTTGCTATTTATTAATTATTCGGGGTTTTTTTGTGTTTTCTTTCTTGGGATTGGTAGCCCCAGCTTTTAGACCACATGTTAGGTTACAGTATAAGATTCACCCTTACATCCTATACTTCATACCCTTTCCTCGTGTCCTTTGTTAATTCTACCTTAGTATCTAGGGTAGAATAGAAGTAGAATAGAGGAGATTCTCTCTTAGTATCCGCACCCAGACTAAATGAGAGGAAGTTAAGACAAAACCTACATGTGGACTCTTTAGTGAAAAGAGCCCAATAGAATGAGAAGCAAACCCAGACTGCTTTAGTTGTGGGGGAAAAAAAGGTAAAAAGGGAAGAAAAAAATATTGCTTCTTCTTTGTATTCAATTAGTCTAATGTTATCTCCCTTCTGAGTAGATGAAACCCCAGAACATACAACTGCGATGGTAATGACCACTCTGAGCCATCCAAATCAAGTACATTGCTCGCTGTCCTCCATTGTTTCAAATTAAATATCTCTGGAGAAGGTGTTTCTGATAAGTGGGTGCAAACAAACAATTAAAAAATTTTTGGAAGAGAGAGATATATTGTACACTGGCAAACGTGCTATTATACCATCTCCAGGAGAAAGGAAACTGTCCCAGGAGATATTTTTCTTTGTAATGAACTGTAAAGATGTTGTATTTAAAGATTTTTGATGCAACAGGGTTTTATTTAGCCTTTTAAAACAATTTTCCTTGAAAATTGCCTCCTCAGACTTTTTTGTAGAAGGAGCACCATACATTCTTTGAAGAATTGACAAATCAATAAAAAAAAAGAAAAGCAGGAACCTTTGCTACATGATTTCAAAATCACCAAAATTGATATTGCAGGAAAGAATGAGACGCAGCACTAGGAAGTATTTTGAAATAGTAAGAAGTTCCCGACTGAAAGGGGATTAGCAAGATTTCTTATTAAGGGTGAGACAATGAGTTCATTGTTTTGGTCAAATTGCCTGGGTTAAATAGAGTTGAGGAAGAAATGTTGCTTCACTGAACTCCCCTCTTCTATTTGACATCTACGGAGGCATATTTTACAAAAAAGGAAAAGAAACAGAAAAATAAGTCTTTTTCCTTTTCTTCTTTTCTATGGCCTCAGATTTTTCGGACTGGGAGCTGATGGTGTTCCCCCTTGTGCTCAGGTTGGATTTTGTTGTAATATTATTAATTCACAAAACTGAAACTCATTGGATGTTTTCCACTGGCGTGTCTGTTGTGGTCTGTGGTCTGGGCTGAATTAAGTTGTGTGCTTAGTAAATGCCTGACGAAGAGCAAAGCTGGTGCGAGATGATAAACACAGCACTTGACCTGATGTTGACAAAGTCAACCTGAGTCAGTCACTGTCACTGTCTTTTCTGAAAAACACACCTCCACCAGCCTTGGCACAGTAATTCCAGTGTCCATGCCTTTGGAAGAGAACATGAACCAGTCTGTTGTCTTCCTCTGTGTGCTAAATGACTGAGCACTTTGTGTTTCATCATTCGGCCACACTCATGTCTTGTCACTTCCCAGTGCAGAGGCCTGATTTCAGTGACAGGGTAAGAAGGAAACTTTCTTCCTACCTCAGAGATCTGAGAAAGATCCCCATCCCTTGCAGAACTGAGACTCGTGTTTTTGAAAACTGGTAACTGCTGGGTAAAAGCTGGGGAAAGGAGCTACCTTATTATGTTGCTTGATAAACTGTGTGTGTATTAACTGCTTGCTTTCGTGTTTCATTAATGTCACCAGATTTTGTACCCAAATGAATAAGTCTTTTTTCACCACACAGTTCAGGTAAAGTAATTTCTGCTGGTTTCTTCTCTGGGGTTCATTTTGCAGAAATAGACCTTATTTTTTTCCCAGAGAAATTTTCATTCTTTTTCCTGCTTTTAGAAGACTGTAGTTTAGAAGGAGCCTTACTCTGCGGCTCCTCAGATCGGTTGTAGGAACAACAGGGTGCAATTGCCCAAATAGATTAGATGGCCCATATTGCCTCCTTTGAGTTTGAAATTCTGTTTCACTCCCCTTCTCCCCTCAATTTTGTAAAACTGAAGAAAAAAAGTGGGGAAGGGAAATTTAGATTATGCAGGTGTCAGGTAAAAGTCATGTGCTGCTGCTTTCTACAAGAGGATGGAGTAACAGCTCGTGTGGGTATGGGGACTTAAGAAAGTAAAGCTTGCACTGTTCTGAAGAGCTGGAGGAATTATGCCTATAACTTGCTCTCCCTGTTTCTTTCACTGAAGATGTAACCACAATGATACAGAGATAATGACCAACAGCTTCTGACAAACTCAAATGGTCTATTTGAACTGTGACTCGGACTGTGACTTGAATTGCCTGCCCTGAGCTGGTCAAAACTGAAAGCAGGCTTACTGAAGGAGATAAGGAATGGGGTGATGTAGAACTGAAAAGGACTTGTCTAGCCTCCGGTGGAAACAAAGCCATACAGCTAGTCAAAAAGCTAAAATGGTGTCAAATTGGCAAGGGCTTTGCAAGTTGCCACACAACAGTCTTGCCAGAAAAGTCATTGAACTCAGAATGGATGAGGGAAAGACTCCACATTCAACAGATGCACATTTTGCAAAAAATGGCATTTTTAACGCAATGGAGGCTAACTTGCTCTGACCTTACTATTTGTACTGTGTTTTTTAGAATTACTAAGCATGTTTTGCAGTGAGCCAGGATCAAAGACAGAAACATATTAGAGACCGGGAACCTCTTTTTCCAAAGTGATGCTGGGAAAGATGTGACCGTTTATCAAGAGTTGGGGTCCAGCCTGGAAGACCTTGAGCTTCGGCAGTGGACAGTCATAACCATGGGAAGCGGGCTCACACAGAGAAGGTGGGGTGGGCCAGGACAGGAGGACTTCTGCTACGGCAACTTCTTAGCCACATGTCTACCACGTGTTCCCTGGGAGGAGTAGCATATGCAGCGTTACAGCTTCAGCATTACAGCCATGTAGGAGACCTTTCTGCACAGGCAGTAAGATTCTCTAAGATGGTATGTATATATCCTTAAAGTCTGTTTGCTGTAACACTTTTAAAAGATGCAGCTGGTTTAGAAACTGCCTTTTCATGTTCGCCCTCCCTTGTGAAACTCCAGGTACTGCATTCTTTTTCGAGAAGCAGCAGTAAACCTGAACTCCCTCTGCTGCCTGTCTGTAGCAGCCTGTAGGTTTCCAATGACTGGCATATTAATAAACTGTTAAAGCAGTTCTTCAAAGGACAGTAATGGAATGATTGTTTGGTATATGCCTATCGTTTGTTTGAGTATATGCCTCTGCACGTGTCAGCATTTTATTTTATCACTTAATTACAAAGTCAAGCAGTAGGTTTTTGCTACTTTAATCCACATCAGACACATTTACGCTTTTTGCCACATTTATGTGCAAAAGAACATTCTTGTTTGAATGAAGCTTAAGCTTTGTCAGTCTGTGTAAGCGAGTAGTCCATATTACACACTGCTATCTTCAAAAATGTAATGGAAAGATATCGTGCTATCCTGTACCATTCTAGTAGTACAAATAGAGTAAGTTGACTAAATTACAAGAAAGAATAAAATTCTGTAACTACTAATGCTAACAGAATGAAGATAAACTACAGTTCTATTTGAAATGGAAAACACTAATTATTACCAGCAAGCAATTTTCTCTTATGATACATTACTAGACAGCTTTTTTAATTCTTGCTCTTTTCTTCGAGTTTACTAAAAAGAAAATACATATTACAACTTTATAGATGTGCACCTGCGTAAACATTGATATCAGGGAATTGGGCTACAAATAAGACGCTCTTCTGGAAGGAAACAAAACTTAATGTTTAAAGTCATTTCCAATATAATTTTTTCCAGATTGCTGATTTTTCAGTTACATTCATATTGGCCTCGTAATTATATGTTACCTAACACTGAATTATAATCTTCACATAAAGTTTAATGAAAATACGATAACTTTAATTAGAAAGTACTTTGTTATTATGCATGTAAGTTTGTTATGCCTTCTAGTCATTCCGCCTTTAGAATAATTTACCATTTTTCACTATAGTTTTTATGTTGAAGCAGCACTATAAAAAAATATTCTGTGCAAACTGGCCAAAATGCTTGCAAATCTTGCTTTTTAAAAATAGATAGTATTTTATACTGCTTCCAGAAAAATGTGACTATGTTTATATGCATGACAGAAGATGAGACTGGTGAAGTGCTATCCTTTGCTTTCCAGATTGCATTAACCTAGAATTGCCTTGGACAGCCTGTTCTGCTGGTCTTCATTTTCTCCTGCTTCTGCTTAAGAAAGAGCAGGGATGTTTCTCTCTTTTTTTTTTTTTTTTTTTTTTTTTCCACCCAACCCCCAGGGATGCTTCCCTCTCCCTTTCTCTGTTTTGGTTTTTTTTTTTTTTTTGGTCATCTAGATCTCTGAATTCTATTGTGGGAAATCCTACTTGTCAGACTGCACAGGTACTAGTCTATGCTAATCATTTCCCAGGCAAAAAAAGCTGCTGATGGGTAATGTGTCTTTTAGCAGTGCTTTTCCTGGATCGGTAGCTCTGCTAGGAGAGGTTTCCTAAATGCAGCACAGTATCACAGCTTCTCTACTGCTCTACAAGATACAGATGCTAAATAAAAGGATCTCATGCCTTGCTACCAAATGTGGAATATCAGTGTGCGATAGGAGAATATATGTGGGAACAACTGCATTCATCAAAGAAAGTGCGAGACTGATTCCTAACATACTCAAGAAACCAATGCAGAAAACATTTGTGATATTTGCAAATCAACGCATTGACCCCCCTGCTTATTCTGTTTCCCATGCTTTCCACTCTCTGAACCGATGTGTTTTGCATGAACTAGAAGACCTTTTAGGGAGGACCTCTCTTGATCTTTGTTTGTAAAATCCTTGAGCTAATATCATCCTTCTCTAGGAAGGATGATAGCAGTGATAATAATTGATAGCATTGATGATAACGTAGAAATAAACACATGAATGTAAGGTTCTGACTGCCTTGAATTTATCTCAAAATGTCTTTTTTTCCTAATTCTCTCACGCATGAGCAAAATCACCATTAGTTACAGATCTTTTTCTTAGTCTCGTTGCTTGCCATAGTGCTGTCTAAAGAGTTATTTTGGTATTCTACCAATGAAAATGTGAAAAAGTAACTAAATCAGTACTGCAGCACAGCCTCTGCTCTGCCAGCCTCCTGACATTTTAGATATGTTGAAATCCCATGTAACTGAAATTCCTCAGTATCTCATTCATTAATAACAGATGACTGTTCTCAAACCACAAAAAAGTTAGCCAAGACCTCTACCCGGAAGTAGTCAAATTCGAACGTACAGTGACTAATAGAAATATTGTCATTAGAAATGTAAAGTAACTGATAGAAATATTGTCATTAGAAATTTGATTATGTCACCCAATTTAGGCAGGCAGATATGGACCCCCCAAACAATTTCATTTAAAATGCAAAAATAATACACAAATAATTTCATTTTCTTTTTTTTTATGAGCAGGGTCACATAATAAATAGTTTCTGTGAAAATGCTACAAAAAAAAATCTTCGTTTTTGTAAAGCTACCTTATTTAAAATTACCCTTTGGACCCAGCTTTTAGGTATTATATAAAATTGATTGGTGGATTGAGAGTTGATGGTTGATTGAGAGTTGGCTGCGGGACAGAACTCAGAGGGTTGTGATCAGCGGCACAGAGTCTAGTTGGAGACCTGTAACCAGTGGTGTCCCCCAGGGGTCAATACTTGGTCCAATTTTGTTTAATATATTCATTAATGACCTGGATGAGGGGACAGAGTGTATCCTCAGCAAGTTTGCTGATGATACCAAACCACCCTCTGGGTGGCTGACACCCCAGAGGGCCGTGCTGCCATCCAGTGTGACCTGGACAGGCTGGAGAGCTGGGCAGAGAAGAACCTCATGAGGTTCAACATAAGCAAGTGCAAGGTCCTGCACCTGGGGAGGAACAATGTAAAGCACCAGTATAGGTTAGGGGCGGACCTGCTGGGAAGTAGCTTTGAGGAGAAGGATCTGGGGGTCCTAGCAGACAGTAAATTATCCATGAGCAAGCAATGTGCCCTTGTTGCCAAAAAGGCCAATGGAATCCTGGGCTGCATAGGGAAGAGTGTGGCCAGTAGGTCAAAGGAGGTCATTCTCCCCCTCTGCTCTGCACTGGTGAGGCCACAAATGGAATACTGTGTCCAGTTTTGGGCTCCCCAGTTCAAGAGGGACAGGGAACTGCTGGAGCAAGTCCAGCGAAGGGCAACTAAGATGATTAAGGGCTTGGAGCGTCTGCCTTATGAGGAAAGGCTGAGGGAGTTGGGACTCTTTAGCCTGGAGAAGAGAAGGCTGAGGGGAGACCTTATTATGGCATACAAGTATCTAAAGGGTGGGTTGAAGGAGGATGGAGCCAGGCTCTTCTCAATGGTTCCCAGTGACAGGACGAGGGGCAATGGGCACAAGTTAGAACACAGGAAGTTCCGTTCAAATACACGGAAAACTTCTTTACGGTGAGGGTGACAGAGCACTGGCACAGGCTGCCCGGGGGGGTTGTGGAGTCCCCTTCTCCGGAGATTTTCAAGACCCACCTGGATGCAGTCCTGAGTAATGTGCTCTGGGCAATCCTGCTTTGGCAGGGGAGTTGGACTAGATGATCTCTAGAGGTCCCTTCCAACTCTGAACACTCCATGATTCCATGAAAAATATAGTTAATATTTCTATATTTCGCAATTATAATTGCAATTATATATTTTTATTATATATTTTTTATTATATATTGCAATTATAATTGCAAAATAATACATAAAATAATTTTATATTATAATGGTACAACATTATGATACACAACCATATAAAATGTCATAGTTGTAAATGTAAATATCTGAGAGTTGAATTAAGAATAAAATTAAGAATAAAATTAAGAATAAAATTATTGAATTAAGAATAAAATTATTGAATTAAGAATAAAATTAAGAATAAAATAAAATTAAGAATAAAATGGAAAAAAATAATCAAGTAGAAAACACTTCCATGCCAGTATTTTATAACAATTTATGGGGAGCTCAAAGTTGGCATACTAGTCCGAAAAGAAATGTGAATTTGGGGAAGAATAGGCTGAGAAACGTAAGGGTATGTGGAAGGAGAGAGCATCATACTCCCTTGAGGGTATCTGGTCAAGGAACTTTTCAGTACAAAAGGGGATAATAAGAAAAGGAAGAAGCCATAGAAAGAATATACAGAGACACAAGCCTGACAGATGAAAATAAGGAAGGCAAAGAGAAGAACAAAACTTCTCAGACACACTAATTGATGGGCTGTACAGAACCTGCAGGCAAACTGGCACTTTGCATCCCATAAGGATGAAAACCTGAGCATTCAGGGTGTTGAGGAGGGTGGATGTGTAGGTGGGACTATACAAACTGATCAGGGAACAAGCAGGGGAAGGAGATTGGGGAGTAACAAAGGGGGAATAGATGAAAACAGGTGTGAAAGTGTGTCATGGTTTAACCCCAGCTGACAACTAGGACCACGGAGCTGCTCACTTACTTGGTGGGATGGGGAGAAGAATCAGAAAAAATAAGGAGAAAACCTCGTGGGTTGAGATAAAGACAGTTTAAAGTAAAGCAAAAGTCACGCACACAAGCAAAGCAAAACAAGGAACCCATTCACCGATTCCCCTGGGCAGGCAAGTGTTCAGCCATCCCCAGGAAAGCAGGGCTCCGTCATGCGTAACAGTTACTTGGGAAGGCAAAACACCATAACACCGAACTTCTCCCTCCCTCTTCCTTCTTCCCCCAGCTTTATGTACTGGGCACGATGTCACATGGCATGGAATACTCAGTGTGCCACCGACATCGCTCTCATCCCAAATCCAGAACACAGCACCCCACCAGGAGCCAGCAAGAAAGTCAACTCCAACCCAGTGAAAACCATAACAAAGGACCAATTACCTGTAAACAGGGGCTAGTCAGTATGTCGGCTGTCCCGTCTTCTTATTAAATCCTTTCTTAGATATCACTCTGTGTAATCTCACTTGCTATCCCATGTGTTCTGTAAGGACTAGATGCCAGTAACTGGGGGAATCGGTGTGAGCAGATTTGGTGCCAGCAGCTGGAGTCAGACTGGGGGTGCAGGTGCCCAGCAGTCTGTGGTGTCAGCTGCTGGAGAGAGTGGGGTCTCAGCATCAGCTGCTGCAGTCGATGGGGGTCTCTGACTCTTGCCACTGGGGTGGGAAAGGTGTGTGTTGCAAAAAAACCAGCTACTGGGGGGACTGGCATGAACGAGGTTAAGTGCTGGCAGCTGGAGTTGAGACCATGTTGGCATCCCATGAGCCTGATGCCAGCTGCTGGGGGAACCAATGTCTGTATCTTCCCCAAACCAGGTGTGCGCAGATTGTGCGTGTGTCATTTACTAGCAAACCTCAGGCCGGAGCAGCTGGCAAGCGTGGGGGCCTGGGTGGTCCAGGTAGGGAGGTTAAGGCAGGCAGAGGGTCTGTGCAGGTATTCTGCACGTAAATCTGTGTCTCTGTGTGTGACTCCAGGGAGTGCTCTGTGTGTGTATTGACTAATAAGTTAGTGGGGTGCACGTGTGTGTGTGTGTGTGTGTCTGGCGTATGTGTTCACCTTCACTACTGGTTGAACCTGCAAACCCGGGAGAAACTCTGTGTCCTTAGGCATACTGGTCTGGGATCCAGCGGTCAGGCAGGAGGAATCCTGGACTGGAGCTGCTGGAGATAGTCTGCTCCTAACATCCCTTAATAAGAACCCCAAAAAAGCTTCTAAATAAGGAGATACTATAGGACAACTCCAGCTTGGAAAAGGTATGTTGTGGAGGACTATAAAACCATGAATGGTTTGGAGAAGGTGAATAGGGGCTGGTAACTTCATCATACAAGAAAGAAGGAGCAAAAAGTTGGCCTGGTGAAGATAAACTCTTCTTTCACATAATTCATAATAGAATTATTGTATTTGTTGTCACAAAAAGCTGTGGAGGCCAGGAGCAAGCTCATGGAAGGCAGTTCCCTTGGTATCTATTAAAAGTGATGGCCAGATGCAATGTCCAGCTCATGAAATCCCTAAGCACTCATTGCTGGAAGCTGTGAGGTTATGCTTGGATCACACTATTCCTACACTTACTATTGCAATCTTTCCCAAAGCATTTATTAGAAGACTACGACTGGAAGCAGGACTGACCTAGTTTGGCAATTTTTATGCCCTTATATTACTGAGGCCTGAGCAAGTTGGCAGTTGTGAATTAATCTTTACTCTCCCTGAGTATTGCTATAAAATCTTCAAATATAATCCTCCAGTACTGAGAACAAATGTGTCCTCCAGGTCTTTTGCCAGGCGATATTGTTTACCTGGTTTGTGACAGCCTGTGTTTAAACTTGTTCATTTACCATGTGCTGTGCCTAATTGTTGAATATATTTCTTTAAAAGGCTGTGATTTAGGAGAAAAGAGGAAGGCTGCCTTTTTCTTTTGTCAGGTGGAGTCCTCTCAGGATAGAAGATGAGAGCCCTTTTCTGAGCAGCTGGATATGGAGGTGAGCAGAGGGAGCTGGCAGAGAGGAAGGCACACTCTGCAGGATGCTCCTGCGGGAGCCAGACTGGGAGGTTACAGAGAAGTGAGATAGACCAAAACAGAGCCAAAGCGCTGATGGAGAAGAGTTTTTTTTTTCCGGTGGACCAGACGAGAATGTATTGTCTAAAGCCTTTGCAAGTTGCTGGGCTGAGAACAAAGCTGATCTATGAAGTACAAAGGACTCGGGGAATTTGGTTACTTTTTTCTCACTCAGCAGATCAGAGATTTTTGATTTAAAATGTTTACGCTTTCTAATTTGAGTTCAAGTAAAATATACCTTTTGAAATTCAGATTTGGTGAGGGACCTAGGTGTGCTTACTTTAGGAATAACATGTAAGAAACTCCTGTCAAAGCTGTGGCTCCATTGGAATCTTGCCACGTGGTCCACTGTAATTTGGATACCATCGAAAAAGATTTGCTGAAAGAATTAAACCTAGGCTGTAGTGGCTATGGCGTTTATTAAATCTACTGTTGTCTGAGTTAATTTTCCTTTCTGCTGGCTTGAGCTTCATCCATAGCACTACCCTTTTACCGTAACTGACGATTCAGATTGCATTACAGCTGAACTATGAATGACAGGCTTTTGGTGTTGGCATCATATCATTTAGTTCAGCTTTGTAGGTAAATTCCCACTAACATGGCTGTTTGGAATCAAATTGTTTTCCTCTTGTAGTCTTAATTTGTGGCAAGGATGGGACTAGAAGATGGGAAATAGATCTCTTGTAGTTAACAGTGACTTAAAATAGGACAAATATCTCTAGAAGGATGATTTTGGGCAAGGAAGAGAAAGCTAATATGTTTATGCATGGGTTGAACACAGCCTGCAATTACAGCAAATAATTCTCATACTAGGGAGTCAGTTTGGTTTAGGAGACCTTTTCTGTGATTACTCTGCATGTATATGACATGCAGTAACAGTCAGTCAAGTGAGACTCACAGCAGGCAGGAGAGAGGTATGAGACGGAACAGCAGCTACAAACAGAACAGCATCATTGGAGGAACAATGGAGGAACTTAGGAAAAGACAGATTTCTGGACAGAAAGTCCCACATAAGACTTTAAAACAATGGAAGCAAAACCTGCATCAGTTTGCTGAACTGACCATTGAAAATAAAGATGGAGGAAAAAAAAAACAAACAAGTTATCATTGCCAGGGATAATGCTGCTGTTGTGGGAAAGGCTGATAACAGTATGTGTGCATTGGAATGAGACTGTAGAGAGAGAGGTTGCTTTGATTTTCATTTATTTTAGTCTGAAACCAGGAAGTAGAATAATGAATTAATGCATTAGAGAACTAAGCATTCTGGCATATCTAACTGCTGCTCTGAAACCTCCTACTCTGTAATTACCTAATTAGAAATAGGCTCAATGGCGGAAACTTGATTCCAGGGTATGCAAGAAACTACTTAGAGGATGAGAGCTAAACCTGGGGAACTGACCCCAAACAGCAAGGTTTTTGAACGGCTCAAGGAAAGGATTAGGACAACGATAGCCAGGAGTGGAGAACCCTGTGTCTGTTGAAAGAAACGTTGGATTTGGAGCAGGGACAGACTGTGATGTTGTTCTTACTGCAGCTTTTCATGAAAGAAACAAAAAGGAATGCTGAGATTACAATAATATTGCCAGGATTATAGGATACAGTCCCTCTTTTTTTTAATCTCCCAGTATAGCAGCAACTTCATGAAGAATAGAGGAAATTGATGCAATAACTGAGAGCAATGCCTTTTTTCACTGGAATTTTGTAGCTGCAGGGTGACTTGACAGATCCAAAGGCTCTTGAAATACACGTAAGGCAGGAGAATACTTCTGGCCTTTATGCGGTGTTCACATGGCTCTAGATCTGAATTTTATAAACCCTACTGGGAAGCTGCAGTATGTGGGTTTGCTGAATGTCCGTTAACTTGGGAATATTTGCACTGAGCTCTGCTGCATGACGCAAACACATCCAGGAGCTTTCTGGGTGGTGAAAAAGTCTTTATAGAGGGAGTAATTTAAATCTTGCAGAAAACAAGGTACTAATTAGAAGATAAAGACAGGCAAATTAATGGAAACACAAGTGGTCTTATTTTTAATGGCTGAAATGTCTTATTCTGGAATATGATGGCTTGTTCATCATCCAAAGTTTTCAGATCAAGATTCAACATCTTTCTAAAGGTACAGGCACTATCTTGCCTGGGGTTATTGATTTGATGCAGGAAAGTATGGGTGGAATTCAGTGACATATATTATGCAGGTCAGATTACGTTAGCCCATCAATGCCTGTTGGCTTTAATATCCTTGAATCTATAGAACTTTGTGCAGTGGAGTAGCTAACAATGCTGACATTTTAAATTGTCATCTTCAGATTTCAAAGCTGGAAAAAATGGGGCAGTTCATTCATGTGTTTGCTGTTTTCTTAGCAAGCATGAAGGTCAGAAGCTTTTCTTCTCAAATATAAAATCTCTGATTATATAGCAAGAGGTCCTTGTTCTAGAGAGGAGGACGAATTCTTACCCTGGTATTGTTAAGTCTGATATTGTTTAAAATCCATCCTGTTTTTTGGGAGGAAGACTTTCTTAAGAGTATCACGTCTTGTCAGCTGTACAAAAGTCGTTATGTATTAAGTCAATAGTACTGTTGTGTCTCTGGTCTATTAGGGTTTTGTAGCAGGCTAACTTCACCTTGGAATGGTATACACAATTGAATGCAGCCCTGAATTGGTTGAGCACTTGGGTAAATATGGGGCTTCTACCCAAAATGCATGTGGCCCTGGGCAGCAGTAACTCCCTGACCTTTGATGAGTCATGGGAAAGATATCGA
This sequence comes from Vanellus vanellus, assembly GCF_965231255.1. Lineage (NCBI taxonomy): Eukaryota > Metazoa > Chordata > Aves > Charadriiformes > Charadriidae > Vanellus > Vanellus vanellus. The sequence goes on along the minus strand of NC_138905.1, from coordinate 36,813,186 downwards.
CACATGAACTGGGGAGAAAATCATTCCAGTCAATGTAGTTGTGAATATGTGTTACAAGGCTTTGGTAATTAAAAGCAAACAAGAGCAGTCTGTCTAACGTGTCGGTCTGTAGTGTATTGATGGCAACAGAATCCAGTGTGCCTTAGTCAGGCTAGCAGGGAGGGCTACGTAAGGCTGTGCTTCTCAAATGTGGCAATTAAGCAATATAAAGCAGTACAGGCTTTGACTGCTGTTTGGCAGAGCTATGGTGCGGCATACCATTATTCCCTCAGCAAACGAGAAGTGGGGTAGTTCTCATGGGTCCTCCAATTTCATTTGCTCTTGAATGAAGGGAATGCCGAATTCATCCACCAAGCACGTATGTCTTTTGACAAGAAACAAAATCTGTGCTTCCTGTTTCTTCATCATATTAAAAATTATTACATTAATTCCAGTGCAATTTAATCCTTTAAGACATGGTGTAAATTGTTAGTGTCAGAAATAGACATACTTATTGTACTTGATTTTCAGCACAGTTGAGTCAGCTGTAAAGCTATTTTGATAACAAATCAGTGCTGTTGCTACAACTGGTAAATATCAGTGGCAGGTGGATACCAGAACATTGTGTCTCTGTGTGTCTGTAGATATATACATCTAATGGATCATTATTTTTGTAGAGGTAAACTGTTCAATGCCCCTAGAATACAGATGTATGTGTGACTAAGTTATGCTAATAAAACTTTAAGGTGTGTTATCAGGAAGCCACAGCCTGAAGGCCACTGAGGAGAAATGGGATTGTAACATTGGCTTACAGAAGTACAAGAGCAGGACGATAGCAAGAGCTTTAGAAGTGCAAGCGTAGACCGATAACAGAGGTCCCCAGGCTATAAACACAAATCACAGTCAATTACAGGTCACTAAAGGAATGTAACCTTGGGAGCTGGGTAAAACTGGTTCTAGGGATAAAAAAAGAGAGCAAAGAAATCTCTACAGACCACACGAAATGAAACTTAGATGTAACATGGAATTTGAGCAAATTGTCTGTGTTAGTACACATAAAAATAACCCCAAGCAATCCCAAGAGGGACAAAGAACTCCCCCCACCTCCCATCAATTTCACACTCCTGGTGAAGAACTTGGGGTGCTGACAGCTCATTGGAAACCATTTCACCTTCTTGAGACATAGTTGTACTACTAACCCTAACATCGTGAGGGACATAGGAAATGTTGAGCATAACACCAGAAGGGGGAGATGCCTGAAAGTTTGCTTATATCATTTCAACTTTATCATTACTGGGAATGAGCTGTAAAAATTTGAGCTGTGTTAGTAGTACTGTAAGTGGGAAAAACTTTACTTAGACTAACAATAAAGTCTTGGTTCTGCATGTAGGGTATGTTTCTTTAGCTTACTTAGTTACATGGAGTGTTTAGTCTTGTACTCACCTGTGAGACTTGATTGTAATTTATGTGCAATAAGTATCATGGGGTGTTAGTCTTAGATACCAACATTTTCAAGTTTTCATTCTGAATGAGAAAGACCATTCTAAATAGGGGGAAGAAAGAGAACAAATGGAAAGTATAGCATGAAAAAAAAAAGGAGCACAAACTTCAATTGATTCTCCACTGGAACTCCCCCCCCCCCCCCCCCCCCGGCTTTGTTTTAAATCAGGGCAGTAAAAGACTTTTCAAACTTATGGAGAGGTTACATTACCCTAGGAGTACTATATGATATTTGCTTAGTGTTCAGTGATCTGTGCCTAACACTTTCTCAAAGTGTGCTCTCCTGTGTTTCTTGGTACCAATATGAAAAACATCGTGCTTCCTTCAGAGACCTTGTTGATATTTGAACATAGTTGACCGTGATTTAAAGTGATTGAATTAACATGGCTCAATGAGTCATCTGAGCCTTGGCAGCTGATGGTGAGCTTGTTGTTACACACACCTGCTAAAGTAAAACCTGCTAAGTTTAGCCATCTTTTTGGTGGACATGATTAGGGGCAAAGGAGAAAGGAAGGATTGAAGTCTGTTGTTGTGGTTTGGACCAGATTGGCCACTGAAACAAATGACAGATGCTCTCCCCCATCTCTCTCTCTCCAAGGAAAGGATGGAGAAAGAGAAAGAGACTTATGAGTTTAGAAGAAACTAGACTACTTTAATGAAAATATTAATAAATTAATAAAAAGAAAATAATGAGATATATACAATATATACAAAACCATATCGAGCTCCCAGGATGATGATCATGTCACTAGCAGGCAGTGGGGAAGTCCCAGACTGGACTCAGTGACGAACGGGAACTGGATTCCAGATCTGGATTCAGGAACGCACGTATCAGGATCAAAGGCAGATGAACAGAGTCCTCTTTGGACACCACCCATTGAAGAAAGATGCTGACTCTTTGATCCCTCAGCTTTTATGCTGAGCATGAGGCAGACAGGATGGAATACCCTGTTGGTCAGTTTTGGGACCCCTATTCTGTCTGCTCCTCCCCACAGGTGCGACCCCTCTACACTTTTCTGCTTCTGACCCTCCAAGGGGGCAAATAAGAAAGTTAGGTGGCCTTGGCTGTTATAGCAATAAGTGTGAGCAAGACCGTCTCTGCATACCATTCCTTGGCATAAATTACAGCTAATCAGATCATATAATTCTGAGAACGAACAGTGTCTGGACAATATGGTGTTAATTTCAGAGAGTTTCTGAGAGTTCAGTTAGTTAGAAGAGGTTTAGCAGCAAAGTAAAATTACTGAACAGAAAATTGGTTCTGTTTTACTTCAAACCAGGACATCTGTTTAACTTTTCAAAAAATAGTTTCACCTTGGTATTTTCATGCATGTGTTTTCTTTGAATATTTCCTTATTTCACTTAGAGTATAAATGTTTAATTGTTATAGCAGTGTTATGAACTCCTGCTAACTTTGTATCTTAAACTGCAATGAAAAGTGTAAGGGACTCAACCATGCAATGTATTTGATATCAATGCCTCAGCTTTGTCTTGGAAGTTTTCAGCAGAATGCGATGTTGCTACTTTCTAAACAGGAAACTTTTAAATTTACCTTGAAATATCTATGCAGTGATTGCACAATATTAATAATTTGCTGGGACCTCATAATAAAATGCATATTTTGTAGTTTTAGTGTAGCCAAGCAGTATCTTCCTACCAGCAAATCTCGCTTATTACAATAGACGTGCAATAGTTTGATTATTCAATGTACCATTTCTGAGATATCATGAGAAGTGGAAACGATGTAACAAAAGCATGTTCCATAATTTTAAAACTTGCGAGATTTTATGAAAAATGGAAAGAAAAGGAAATTTCTGGAATTGTGTCCATAGACTAACTTATGGACAATTTGACAAAAATGCGTTTTTCTGCTAACAGACCAGTCTTGGATCAGCATGAGTAAGAGAATGAGTTTGTGACATTTTTGGCAAGGCAGTACACAGCATGGGTTTCTGCACTTAGATGTGAAGTAGTGGTGGGAAAAAGTGATGAAGGAGGTGAAGTTTCATATTTAGGGAAGACCAATGCAATTTTTTGGGGTAATAATTTCCAAAATACACATAAGGGGCTAAAGAGGCAGATAAGCAACTTAAATGATTTTTCAGAGCACATAAGCTGAAGCCCACGGAGCTCAATAGGAGTTACTACATATTCTCACATCTAGTGACTTTGATAGACGTTCAGACTCTTCCAATTCTTTCCCTTAGGGTTTTCTGCCTGGCTGCCTTTCCTTGGTTCCTCATTGAAGGATATGGGGAAATTGCTCGGTGTGGATGGATTTAGATATGAGGTAAAAAGCAATCAACATCTTTTCTTGGCAAAGGTGAGATGCTCTCCAACAAATTGTTTTCTAAACTTCAAAAAGGGTTTCCAACAAAACACAACCTGAAAGTTCTCATTTATTTTAAAAATTTACAACCCAACCTGATATTCTGCCTAATTTGATCTTAATATCCTTTCTCTACCCATTTAACTTACTTCAGGCATTTTCTCTTAATCGATCTACGGATATTTCATGCTCTAAGTCTTTACTGTGAAATTATTCTCTCCACAGTCTCACACTGCTTTCATGCTTTTGGTCCCCTCAGTTTTCCAATGCCTATCGGGCTATGCTTCTTAGAATCAAATACATTAGTCTAAATTCTACTAGCTTTGTAGAAACAAATTATATTGTCTTTGCTGTAAGTCAAGGTACGTCTGTACGTGCTGCTCAAAGTCATATCGTCCTTTCTGTGCAACATGCTATTGTGTAATTCACAGTTTACTATCCTGAAATAATATTGGTGTTTTAGGTTTTTTTCTCATGTTTTGAAAAACAACTTCATCTTGTTTCTTCATCTTCTACCTATTCAGCTGAACCTAAGGAAATGCTATACTGTATTTCTTTGCCTTTGTTGTAGAAAGGTCATTTACTACATTTCCCAATTTATTATCATCTGCTAATTTAATTATTGTACTGTTTAACCTCTTCCTGGTTGTTAATGAAGATGAATCTCTTACAACATTTCCATCTTAATGCTGATGACCAGTTGTATGTTAGAGTACAAATCCAACACTTACAGACCTTGCAAAACACCCCCAAACTCATTCCATTGATACTTGTTATTATATTATTACTATTCTGCTTATATTTTCTTCATCTGGTTTTCCTATGACGACCTGTTTATTTCCAGACCAGGCTGACTGAACATCAACAGATAACCCAAAAATACTGATAAAACTTTTGTAAAATTCAGAATTGCCTCCACATGCTTGTATCCCATAACATATTAATTTCATCCAGCTAATAAGCTTTTAATAAAGCTAGAGTGTTTCTTCCTTATTATTCAGTTAATGTCTAGAATATAAGCTTTTTTTAGGTTACCTACTTCTTTTTCTAGAAGTTTACTAGACAGTAGCTATCAGGCTCACGTACTAATTTTTGAATGCTGTTCATTAGTCGTGTATTAGCATCTGTGTTCGTTGTGTCTCAGATTATCCAGCACCTGCACATTTCTACACGTGTCGTCCAACACCTGCAGGTAGGATAGGGAATTCGTTTACTAACTGTGTCCCCCATGGATTTGCTAATTTGACTGCCTCCCCATTTTCTTGTATTCCCGTTCCTGCCCTTTGTTTGTAGATGTGCTTATTTCGCAGTTGTCAGTTTTCTCTTACTAAGTAAATCAAGAAGGATACTTAGAGAGTAGTTCAGCCTTTCTAGTGTGAAGTGTAGTCTTTGATTCCCTCACCCTGACAGTGCTCTCTAGAGTGTTCTGGTGATAGTTCATGGCATTGTGACTTCTCCTGCAGTAAGAAACCACTGCTCTGGGCTTTTTCCTTCACAGGTTTATCCTCTCCCTTGTGAAGCTTTTCCCTTGCAGACCTCTTTCTCAAGGATATTACAATGCACTAATTATATGTGCCAGGTAAGTTGAAAAACAGCTAGACTAAATTCTCTGTTGGGCCAGGATACGAGAAATGAGAGGACCCCGTACCTAAGCGGCCTGCTGCACACAGTGAACACAGAGGAGGGAGGACATATACAAGAAGTTTTCTGTCCTAGTTGTGAGAAACAGAGATAACAGAAGCTACTGAAAAATGCTTTAAAGCAATGCTTTTCTGAATTAATCCAGCCGATGCTGAGATTTGTGATGATGTCCATTTTCAGCAGACACTTAGCAGCCAAGGCTCCTGAGCTGGATGCCTTTTGTTGTTTTTACGAAGTGATGCTGGTCATTACATATGCTGTTTAGGCTGGCTTGTTTAACTTAGGAATTTTTTATGGTCTTTGGACAGGAAAAAAAAAGCAACTCTTTCACAGTATTATTCAAAACAGAACGCTATCTCAGGTGTTCTCTTAGGAAAAGCCGGTTTTGTTTTATAATGCACATGGAGCCGAGCAGCTACAGAAGATGATGTGGATATCCCGCTACATCTCTGGCAAACCTCATATTTTACAATATTCCTAGACCCGCAATGAATTAATGGGATTTAAAAACACAATATAAGATTAGCTTTCAGATGCAGTATCATAAGAAGCTTCAGTTTATGAAGTGCAAGTATTCACCAGCTGTGGGAAGGCCTCGAGTTAAGAATAATCCAGAGAGTAAGAAATATTAGTTACATCTACAAAAGGAATCATATCAGAAACAAAGGGATTAAGTTCTTAACACAGAAAAATCCAGTAACTTTAAAGATAAGCTCAGAAAGACTGGTTTAATCAAATGTCACATTGATGCTGGCAATAAAGATTGTTGTCAAAATGCCTTACAGAGCTTCACCTATGAGGAAAAAAAGTTATAGAAGATCAATGAAATCAAATGTTAAAAGAGGACACTGTCTCTGCTGCTGGTTGTTCACGGGCATCTCCAGTCATATTAGTACATTTCCTTTGGTGAGCAGTTTTATATGGACTATGGGAAATTAAACAGTGCCACTCAAAGAGATCAATATCTGCTGTCTGAGGTTGATGACTCATTAGCTTTTTGAAGTGAAACTAAGTCCATTAGCACCTAAGACATATGTAAGGGTAACTGACCTGCAGGTGTTTCTGAACATAAATTGAAAATCACCATTCTACTGTAGGAGGATGCTGCATCGTTTTAAAGCCATGTCCTTTAATTCACCTGCAATGTTGCAGAGATTAGGGAGTCATGTTATGGCAGCTTTAATTTTCAAAATGTATGTTTCTATTTAGATGACTTAACAGAGGCATTGTCTATTTTCCAAAAGCAGCCGCGACAGCAGCTTTTGCAAGATTTAGAAGCATTTAATAGAATACGAAAAGCAGGGATTACCCGTATATTAGAGAAATGTCAATTACACTTCTGTTTGGAATAGTAGGTAAGGATTAATAGCAGATTTTCACAAATGCTGAAGTGGGACTGAAAACACAATCTGATAGTCAATTAAAAGAAATTAGGTCATTCTGAGGATCTAACAAGTACCACTGAAACTACATGCCTGACTTCTGTTAAAGCTTCCCCTTCAATCAGCTCACAAGATGTGCTTTCTGAACAGACTCAGATATGCTAATAAGCGTTTCAGCTTAAAAGTGTTTGTCAGCAGTTTTAAAATATTCACAATTCAACTCATTGAAATTGCTTTCCTAAGGTTTAGCGGCATGCTTGGGAGCATCTGTCACAAAGCTTTTCCATAAAGGATCACACAGTGTGGTAGTTTAGTTCCTATTTCAGGTGATAAAGCAATACAACAAATAGTGTGAGGTGAGGTGATTTCACATTAATTTCTACTGTTGAACACTTCTTCCCACAGAAACAGTTACTCTGGCATTCAGCAACAGAAAATGTCCTCGAAGTAATGGTCCAGCTCCTCAGCTGCTGTAAGCTTGCAAAGATTCACTGACTGCAAAGTCATTTGAGGTCCAGTGTAGTTCATAGAATCCTAAAGGTGTGATGCACTAAGAGAGTCTAGACAGTTAAGCATATTTGGTACTGTATTTCTAAGTAGGGTTTGCCCCTTGGTATCGTCTACCACAATACCTAACCCCACATTTATTGCTTTCAATAGGGAACTAGAGCAGTACCTCATTTTTTTTGGAAAGTTTTGGCATTATCTGAAGATGAAAACTATAATTTAGCCCTCCCTGCACACAGGTTCAAATGAAAACTTGGAATACAATTCTTTTGTAAAATCTTATGTTTGGTCATTTCAAATTGCAAGGAAAGAATATAAATCCTCTAAGTATAGTAAAACTATTTATCAAAAAAATATAGAGAAAAATATTTTTCCTACCGGTCCTTGCACTCCAGCAGGGTTTTTTAGAGTGACTTTTAGGCAATTCACATTCATTTGTGAATGGAGTGGCAATGTTAAGAGTTGTAAAGTAATTTAATATGTATTTCTAGAACCCTCCCAATAGATCATAGATACTATAAAGTGAACTGGATGAATGGCAAGTGAATATGGGAGCAGAATTAATGTGTGCTTTAATAATCAAACATAGTGGAGTAGATAAAGACTAGATGTCATCCATTGGGCTGAAACCTTAGAAAAGGGGTGCCAGTTTAATTGCTAATGATGCCCTTGTGTAGTCTAAAAATATAGCGTAGCTGGTGAACTGCGAAATAAATGAGAGAGTGAAGAGCAAACCACTCCTACTACAGTGTGGGAATCCCTCCCCCAGACGTGGGAGGAGGTACAGGCATTTTTCTCCTTTGTCTCTAATCCCCACAGATCAGGTACTGGGTCTGGCTGGGATGGAGTCAATTTTCTTCATAGCAGCATGTGTGATGCCGTTTTGGATTTGTGATTAAAACAGTCCTTATATCACACCTGTGTTTTGGTTATTGCTGAACAGTACTTGCACAACACTGAGGTTTTCTCTTTTTTTTTTTTTCTCTGCCCCTTCCCCCCAGTGAATAGCTGGAGGTGGGCAAGAAATTGGGAGGGAACACAACAGGTACAGGTGACCTGAACTGGTAAAAAGGACATTCCCTACCATAAGATGTCATGTTCAGCAATAAAACAAGTAGCAGAAGAAAGTGTAGGTTTTGTCTTCTAAGACAGTTGTTGCTCTGAGACTATCTGGGCATTGGTCTGCTTGTGGCACATGGAGAGTGGTTGCCTTTGCATCACTTGTGCTTTTCTGTTTGTTTGTGGTTTTTTTTTTTCTTTTTTCTTTCTCTTTCCTTCACTTATTAAACTGTCTTTGTCTCGACTCACAAGTTTTAGTTCTCTTGCTCTTACTATTCTCTCCCTGCCCCAGCAGGACAGGGAGTGACCGAGAAGCTGTGTGGGTGCTTAGGTGCTGTCTGGGGTCAACCCACCACAGAGAGCAAGCTGCAAAGATATTGAAAATATCACTCCCCGAGCCAGTTTCTAGTAAGGCTGGTGGTAAAATGGGAAATGGCTAAAGAAATGTGCTAGGGTCCCTCCTGCCCCACCAGTAGGTCTCAAACTATTCCACCTTCTCATGTTTTTTGCCTTTACCATCTTTTCAGCACAGCACAGGACTGGTTCTGAAAATTGCAATCGATTCCTTTCGGTTGTCTGAACTCTGTTAAAATCAATCTGTGCGAGAATACTGATCTAGAGTTCAGATATTTTCATGCAGTTCCTTCGCCCTTGGTGAGAGCAAACAAAACCAGGAGGGTGAATGGTCCCTACTGGGCTCAGCAGTGGAGAACTTGTCTTTCACTTTCATGATGTCACTAGTCTGCGGTGACCAAGTGTAATGCATTTTCAGCCTGCTTATCAAAAATGATGGCAGGTGCAGAACTGAAGAGCATGTTACTTTGCATGGTCTGAGAAACTTTTATCTTGATGTGTAGGCTGGGGCCTCTGCGTTGTGTTTTTGGAGGAAGAACAGACAAAGAGGGGGAGGGCTGGTAACACAGAGAGAATTGAGAAGAGCTGATAAGGGTCGTTGGATAAGAGCAATGATATAGGGATCTCTAGTTTCAGATGCCATAAGTTCAAAGACATGTATGAACTAAAAGATTTAAGTGTTTTGTTTCTTAGAGCATGCAGGCAATACCTTTATGAACTCAGTTAATTCTCCAGAGAAGGCACAGGTCACCTTTGGTGTGCCATCAATGTCCCAAACAGGAGGATCTAATAAGTAAGAAAGGAAAAAAAATGTTTCTGCTTTCTTTTATAATAGAACCTTCTATGTTTCAGAAGTAATATAATCTCTACTAGAACAGCAGTAGCTAAGCCTTGTGTCTAGTTAGCAATATGGTTATTTAACCCCAAGAGCCTCCTGTGGCTTCTTTAAAAAGCCCTTTTTATTCCAGCCATGCTACTTTTCTCTGCTACAGTAACCCTTGGGGAAGCTGTGTAGTGTAAAGCTGTATTCAGTCTATATTACCAGCAAATCACTTTCACACTTGGTCAGGTCTCTTTGGATTGATTGTCTGCATTTACGGTCCTGTTTAGAGCATCCTCAATTTGGCCTCGAGGCAAAACACCAAATCATATGCTGACAGCATCAGTCTTGAGATCTGTGATGGTCTGTTCCTTTCTGAAATGAAATCCTGGGTGCGTTCAGTGTGCTGCAACCACATCTGCCATAGGGAGGGCCACAGCAGCTGCTGCACCGGCTGCAGTGGACGACGCTGGTGCATCTCATCTACCTGCATCTGCCACAAGGTGCAATGGGGCGTTCAGGCTGCGTTCAGTTCAGTAAACTGAGGGAAACCTGCTTGTCCTAGGGCTGGATCCGTCTCAGGAGCAGCCTGGGACTCAGCAGTAATGAGTAATATGGTTGTAGCTACCTTGCAGATTTCTCCGCACTGGCATATTCTTTAGCTGATCTATAACTCTGCTGGAAGCCCCCCAGATAGACACAGTGTCATGGGCAAGCACTGTTCCTCCAGGACCACACGTACCTTTTTGGAAGGAGAGTTTAGTGAGCAACGGAGTTTATTTGTTGTCCAGTGGATAAGTCAATCATAACTATTTCTTCTTGGCAATCCTACACTTGTAGCATATTTACCTGGTTTATTTTCCAATGCCACTATTTAAAGTACTTAGTAAACTAGTTTCTGCGCAGTTTCCATCGCCTCCAGATGGGGAAATACTGATTCTATGCCCGTATAAACTGCAGCAGCACTTAAAATATAGCCATATCAGCAAAATTCTCTTAAGTGTAGATTAACCTTAGATAGCTCTGTCATGTCTTCGCAAACTTAACAGACCAACTGCTCTCAGACACAAAAAATAAACAGCAAATCATAAAGCCAGCAAGTTCAGAGTGGGGTAGATCTCTATAATGAGTTCCACATGTGGCTACTGATGAAAACCGGGCACAAACTGGATAGCAACTTGCCGTCATGACAGGCGTGACCATGCATAGCCAGCTCACCCGCATCGGAACCACTTATTTTATCCCCATTAGCCTGAAGAAATTAAGGTACATCTGTTGACATATACAGCACTGAAATAACATTGCAATACAAGAATTTAAGTTGCAAATGGTACAATTCCTACTCTTTATCTGTTCATTCTGTATATCATGGGCAAAATTGAAGATCATCTCTTCAGAGTGGTAAAAACATTGTCTGTTGAAAGTAACAAAGATAAGGAAAAAGTACCATTCGTTCAGAGGGGAATTCTAGTCATGGAATTCTTTCTAAACTAAGGCACAATCTCCTACCCAAGGAAAAAATATGTTGCCCAACCAATTGCGTATGTTATCGCCTGGTGTTAAAGGGACTACAGAGGGAGAAAAGACAAACCAGCTGTAGATTATTCTTGTGGGTAACTTTTTTTTATCTGATCATAAAACACATGCCCAAGTGTGATGTTACCCCGTCCAGAGACTGTCTGAAGAGTTATTTATAGACATGTTATGTGAGGGCTTTTTTTGTTTATTTTGCACTCTTTTGGGGATTTGTATTCAGATTTCTGAAGATGGATTTTTCATGTCAAGTGGTGCATACAAGAAAGTAAATTTTTTTTTCAAATTTAGCACTAGTTTGCATTAGCAGAGTCACTCATATGTCCCATTAAAATGTATATTTATTATTCTCAGATGATTCTTGTGTGAGGATTTATTTCAGTGTTTCCATGAGCTGAGAATAGCTGTGCAGGTACATTAGAATCTGCTACAGAAGCAGGTACAATGCTTTCAAATGTGTGATTTCTGTTTCTATCTTTCCTTCTGTCTCTTTCTGCTCTCTTCCACCCTCTTTGGCTCAGACGCTGACTTTTTGCTGACCTTGAACAGTGCTTGGTTCTCTACTTGGTGTATAGTGGCCTGCTCAAGGCACAGGCCTTCATTTCGATCTCTGGTCTCAGAGTACTTCCCTCTGTGTTGCAACACGTGCATTTGGAAGAGATTATTTAGTTTTGTGTGTTTTTTTTTTTAAAAATAGGCTAACAGATATCACATATATATGAAAAGTCCTAAAAATAGTATTTCTCTGCTTTCTCAGAATGAGGCTTTGTTTAACTCAGTTGAGCAGGGGAATGTTCGAAAGTGCTCACCTTTTATATGCAACATACTCCAGATGTAACACAGGACTGAAGTGCCCTTCACCAAGGCTCTTTGTCACCATGATGTAGACATATCTTTCTGGGAACAGCAAATGCTTGAACTCACCTTAAAATGTGCAGATTGCTTGAGCCCTTGCTCCTGCGTTAGTACTCCAAAATGCCCTGTGGTTTCTGAGATGCTGCCTGAACATCAACCTGCTTATTTCTGTTTTATGCAGACTGTTTAGTAGCTGATCCTAATTATTTTTCCTTTTCTGTAGCTTTCTCTATTCTAAACACATCCCTAATAAACTGAGGATGTACAACCAACATGCTCTTAATTGGACTGAGAAACATACCGGGTTCTGGTTACTCTTCAGTATAACGGATGTGGGTCCCTAACTTTGAAAGTAGCAGGAGAGACCTCTTAATTAAAAAAAAGTAGGAGGGATCTCTTTATTTGGACTTATCTCAGCACTTTCATGTGTTCCAATTGCCTAAATATAGGTGTCCTAGTGCTATTAGAGGTGGCCCTGTGGTAACCAAATCATCCACATGTGTCTGTCGTATAGGCTATAACATCTACAGAAGACTCCTGTCCTCTGGAGTGACAGGTGGAGGCCTGCCAGAGCACATTAGGGCATCTGAAATGCCACCAGGCATCTGTGTTTAGGCAACTGGATGCGACTCTTTTCGACTATCTATCAAGACCCAAGTGATAGAAATGTCAAGTCTTCCTAGTGTCAGCTTGCGCTGCAAACAACTGAGGTATGCATTGTTTTCAGTAGGAACAGATAAATTCTCTGTGATCTTATGACCAGTTCTGTTCAATACATTTATCAATAATCTGGATGCAGTAGCTGACTGCACTATTAGCAAGTTTGCTGATGATATCAAACTGTGTGGTGCTGTTGATTCTCTTGAAGGACAAGATGTGATAGGACGAAGGGTGATGGCTTCAAACTGTAAAAGAGTATATTTAAATTAGATATCAGGAAGAAATTTTTCATGAGGAAGGTGGTGAAACTTGGGAACAGGCTGCCCAGAGAAGCTGTGGATGCCCTATCCCTGGAAGCGGGCCGGATGGGGCTTTGAGCAACTTGGTCTAGTTGGAGGTGTCCCTGCCCATGGCAGGGGGTTTGGAACTAGATGATCTTTAAGGTCCCTTCTAACCCAAACCATTCTATGATTCTATGATTCTAAGATGCCTTGCAGAGGTATCTATCTAGAGAGGAGCATTGGGCTATGGTTAATGGGATGAAACTTAACAAGTCAAAATGCCAGATTCTGCATCTAGAACAGAGTAATGCTGGGCACAAATATAAGTTGGGAGAGGAGTGTCTGGAGAGCAGCCCTGCAGAAAGGGATCTGGGGCACTTGTCAACAGTAGGCTCAATATCAGTCAGAAGTGTGCCCGGGCAGTCAAGAGGGCAAAATGCATCCTGGGGTACATCAAAGATGGTATAACCAACCGGTCAAAAGAGGTGATTATCCTGCTGTATTTAGCATTAGGGCAGCCTCACCTTGAGTACTGTGTGCAGTTCTGGGCACAGCAATTTAAGGAGGACATGAAGGTTGTTCTATGCAGAATGCATCTAGAGGAGGGCAACAAAGCTGGTGAAAGGGGTGGAAAGTATGTCCTGTGAGGAGTGGTTAAGGACTTTGGGCTTGTCTAGTTTGGAGTAAAGGAGCTAGGGGGGTGACCTCATTGCTCTCTACAGCTTCCTGAGGAGGGGAAGTGGAGAAGAAGGTGATGATCTCATCTCCCTGAGATCCAGTGATAGCATGAGCAGGAATGGTTCAAAGCTGTGCTGGGGGACTTTAGACTGGATATTAGGAAACATTTCTTCACTGAGAGGTTTGTTAAATACTGGAACAGGCTTCCTAGAGAGATGGTTGATGCCCCAAGCCTGTCAATGTTTAAGAGGCATTTGGAGAATGCCCTTATTAACATGCTTTAACTTGTTCAGCCCTGAACTGGTCAGGCAGTTGGATTAGAAGGTCGTTGTAGGTCCCTTCCAACTGAAATTATTCTATTCTATTCTATTCTATTCTATTCTATTCTATTCTATTCTATTCTATTCTATTCTATTTATTCTATTCTATTCCAATATGTTCTTCAAACTGGAGGAAATTAACCCAGAAAGAGTATGAATAATAAATCTCAGAGCTGAGCATGGTTTTGAGGGTGACCTTTGATTGGATAATAGGGCAAGATATTCTAGATAGGTGTCATGACTGAATGGAAAGTGATGTGAGTTTTTCTCCATTTTTAAGTTTGCTTATTTGGGACTGGAACAGCATTTCTTGCTATATTACCAGCATTGGTCTATAGCATGCTGTGAAGAGAAATAAATGGAGTTGAGTGCATTACCATTTTCTGCCGTAGGTAACAGAAATCAGAGAAGATGGGGGGAGGAGGCTAGAAGTTTCTCTGCAAATTTTCCCATGTCCACTGCCTGCTATGCTACATTGTGACTACATTAGTAGACAAGGGAAGAGCTATGGATGTCATCTATCTGGACTTCTGTAAGGCTTTTGACACGGTCCCCCACAATATCCTGTAAATTAGACTGATATAGATTTGATGGGTGGACTGTTTGATGGATGAGGAATTGGTTGGATGGTTGCATCCAGAGGGTACTGCTCAACAGCCGTATGTCCAGATGGAGATTGGTGACAAGTGGTGTCCCTCAGGGGTCTGTAGGGGAATCAGTACTGTTCAATATCTTCATCAATAACATAGTGGGACTGAGTGCACCCTCAGCAAGTTTGTGGATGACACCAAGCTGAGTGGTGCACTTGACAAGCCAGAGGGACAGGATGCCATCCAGAGGGATGTGGAGAGGCTCAATAGGTGGGCCCATGTGAAATTTATAAGGTTCAACAAAGCTAAGTGCAGGGTCCTGCTCCTGGGTCAGGGCAACCCCCAGTATCAATAAAGGCCAGGGGATGAAGGGATTGACAGCAGCCCTGCAGAGAAGGACTTGAGGGGGTATTGGTGGATGAAAAGCTGGACATGAGCCAGCAATGTGCACTCACAGCCCAGAATGCCAACGGTATCCTGGGCTGCATCAAAAGAAGCATGGCCAGCAGGTCGAGGGAGGTGATTCTGCCCCTCTACTCTGCTCTGGTGAGACCCCACCTGCAGTACTGTGTCCAGCTTTGGAACCCTCAGCACAAGGAAGACATGGACCTTTTGGAGCAGGCCCAGAGGAGAGCCACAAAGATGATCAGAGGGCTGGAACACCTCTCCTATGAGGGCAGGCTGAAAGAGCTGGAGTTGTTCAGCCTGGAGAGGAGAAGGCTCCGGGGAGACCTTATTGCAACCTTGCAGTGCTTAAAGGACGCCTACAGAAAAGATGGGGAAAAACTTTTTACTAGGGCCTGTTGCAATAGGACAAATGGTAATGGCTTTAAACTAAAAGAGGGAAGATTTAAAGCAGACAGAAGGAAAAAACTTTTTACAGAGTGGGTGGTGAAACACTGGAACAGGTTGCCCAGAGAGGTGGTAGATGTCCTATCCCTGGAAACATTCAAGGTCAGGTTGGACGAGGCTCTGAGCAACCTGATCTAATTGAAGATGTCCCTGCTTATTGCAGGTGAGGTTTGACTAGATGACCTTTAACGGTCCCTTCCAACCCTAAATATTCTATTATTCTATGCTTGTATGTTTACACCCTATAGAGTTGGCCAGCAAGGAATATTTATGTTTCAAAGGGATTTGCTGTTTTGTTTTTTTTTTTTTTTTTTTTTTGTATTCACTCTGAATCAGAGAAAATAAAAAAGAAAATCAAACTTATTCAAAACGTTGAAGTTCTCTGCTCCACAGGTGGGAAACTGCTGGCAAAGCCAGAACAGATAGAAGGCATTAGAGCCTTCTGGCTTTGGACATATTGGACAGAGCATGTATTCACTAAGCTAAAGTTTTGAAGCTATTTGTAGATTATTAGTGCCTTTGTGGCACACCTCAGGGTCAGAAAGCCACCACATCTGCTTTACTTATCTTTGTAGCACACATATGGTAAATGTAGAGAACATTGTCTTGAAACCTTGCCGTCAGTACAACGAAAATTACCTGTCACCAACACATTTAGAAAAAAATATTTTGGGCTTGTTGAACCCAATTTTTTATAAAAGTTTTTCTCCTTTAAAATTTCCAGGCTCCTTTCTTCCTACAAGTTTTCTCCATTCTAATTGTGCATTGACTGCAACTGTAAGAAAGAACCTGACTCTTAGTTATTACAGTGGAAAACAGTCATTGCAGTGGAAGGAAATTTTAACAGAAACATAACATCACATCTGTTTTAAATGTTTCAATGATTTTCATGCAGGCTTTGCTGCATCTTACCTGCTACAAATAATAACTATAAATAAGTTTTAGATGTTTTTTTTCCCTGGCATAACCCTAGAATAGTCCAAGAGAAAGGTGAGAGACAGGGAAGAGAAGAGTGTGTGAGGATTTATGTGTCTCAAAGATTGTCTTGCCATACCAGAATAAACATTTGTCTGTGTGCTGTTATCTTTCAAAAGCTTAATAGACTGAGTATTTGAAACATTAACACATAGTAAAGTCTTACTGTTGCCTTTACTTATGTAAAGCCCATCAGATATTTGAGTCCCAGATGCTTTCTTCATTCCAGCAGAGTGCTGCGGTGGCAGTTCACTACGTCAGTTGACTCAGCTCCTGGAATTGTCAGTGCCACTGATATCAAATATGCTAAACACCACAGCAGCTCCCCTTGTGAATAGCAACTGAAAATTGTATTAAGATATAAAACCCTCTTGCTATTTTCAGATTAAAATGATTTTTTTTGCTATCCTTTTTGCTGCTTCTATAATCTTTGACTGCTCCCAGAAGAGTAAATTAAAGGCCGTGGCCTAAATTTCGTAAGTGATTGGGAATTTGGTGGTCTACTTTCAGGGGACACAACCACTGCTACCCAAAACAGGCCGAATTTCTGGGAGATATCTGCCTTCATTGTAATGTGTGACACTAGCTTTTGTTATCATGTGCTTTCTTTTAAGCTTAAAGCTTCTGGGAGCAGTAGTTTTAGATGCTCTTTCTTAGTATATTTTCTATCTCAGGATCCTTGTACAACAAAATCAGACAACTGAGCACACAAAATCTCCGCTGAACAGAAATAACATGGCATTCATGAAATCCCCTTATGCTTATAGTCCTTGGTCCTCCCTTTCCCCTGGAACCATCCCGTTCACCTGCTTACGAACACAAGCCGTACCATCGTTGATTTCTTTTCCATGCTAGCCCATTACTGTACATGTGGGCATGATTTCTATGTGATTTTTGTCCTTGTTCAGCCCCAACAGCCGGAATGTCCCAGCATTTGAAAAGCCCCCAAATTATGTAGTGCCGACCTCTAATGCACGCTATATTCAGATACCTGGCTAGGACTATGAGATTAATATTGACAGTGTTTATCTCTCTTATTCCTTAGGCCCAAGAGCTGTAACGAGTGCTGTTCAGTTGAGAACCCTCGCTGGTAGACTTGGTTCAGCCACATAGTTCTACATGGCCCCTGCTTAAGGCCTTTCTGCTTAGATAAGAGTCATGGGCTGTGGGAGTATGTGGCTGCAGGTGAGGGGGAATGAACAAGTGGTGGTGAGAAATGGGACTTTAGCTTTTCTGTGGGGAAAGAATGGCCCATTGAGGAGGGGGAAAAAGGATATGCCTCAAGAATAAGAAATTTTAAATGCTTCTTTTGCAGTGTCTTTTATCGTAGAATCGTAGAATATTTTAGGTTGGAAAGGATCTTAAAGATCATGGCGTTCCACCCCTCTTGCCATAGGCAGGGACACCTCCCACTAGACCAGGTTGCCCAAGGCCACGTCCAGCCTGGCCTTGAACACCTCCAGGCATGGGGCCTCAACAACCTCTCTGGGCAACCTGTTCCAAAGCCTTACCACCTTTAAAGTGAAAAATTTCTTCCTAATGTTTAACCTAAACCTGTCCTTTTCTAGTTTAAAGCCATTCCCTCTCGTCCTATCACTACATGCCCTAGTAGAAAGTCCTTCCCCAGCTAAGCACAAAGCTGGTAACAACCCTTGTAGGGTTGGTGAAGGATGCACAAGATGCTCTGGGGCACTGGCTTCTGAAAAGATCTGACGAAGTGCTGTATTTCAGTCACCATCCACCTTGGACCACCCAGAGTTCTCATCCAAAATAGACCCACTGTGACCCAAGGTAGTCCCTATGTCAGGGAAATTATACAGAACCACAGACACAAGTTGTAAAAAACCAGTATTTACTCAGTGCCAAGGATGGAGAGTAAACAGTGCAGTCCATAGTGAATATTTCTGCAGCCGCTGACAAGTTAGACAAGAGGATGTTTTGCTGTAACTTTCAGGACTCTAAAGACATTTCAGAAGGGAGCCAGAGGACAGACAGAGTATGCTTAGCTGGTCGTAAATTATCTTTTCGTTTCCTTGGCAAATACATTGGTATGTAAGTCTCAATAGAACAGAGGCGCAGGAGCTGCCTAAGCTCTTCTAAGATGAAAGATAGTAAGCCTTTTACGCATAATCTACCTAATCTGTTTTCAACTTTGTAGTTTCTGACTTAACCCCTTCCTGATCGTACATATAGTTGTTATCTGAAAGTGCCTCCTGTGCACCACTTATGATGCATATCCAAACTGAAAAATCTGACAGCTTCTCTTTACGGGCCCCCCTGCCTATTCATGCTTTTGTCTCCTTTTTAGGGAGTATCTGGTAGTTGTTTTTTGAATAATCTGTTTCACTTTCAAAGCACTTGGAGAAAAAGAAAAGGAGCACTACAGGGTTTCAAAATTATAGTGAAAAGAAAAAAAGGAAAGGGCTGTGGTTTATAGAATGATAGAATAGTTTGGGTTGGAAGGGACCTTTAAAGGTCATCTAGTCCAACCTCTTCTGCAATGAGCAAGGACAACTTCAACTAGATCAGGATGGTCACAGACCCATCCAACCTGACATTGAATGTTTCTAGGGATGGGGCACTAACCACCTCTCTGGGCGACCAGTTCCAGCTGATATCTGGCACTTTACTGTGTTTAGAAATGCTTGCTACTCTGTGCTGTTTGACTGACACCACCAAGGAAACAGTACTTTTTAATTGCCAACTGCCTGTCCTAGTTTCATGCTGATGTAAACCACTGCCACTAATTATCTTATTACAAGAAAGATTTTTCTCTCTCTCTCTCCAAATCCCTACCTAATTAAGATCCTGTCCTTGTTAAAATCCACCCCACATCATTTAGTTCCCTTGTTAGTAGTTTGCTGTCCCCTCTTTTCTTCTGCAGTGCTCTTGTATTTTTTGTGTTGATGTTGCCAGTATCTTATGTTATAAATTGTTTGGGGGCAGAGAAGGTAGTTTCTGTCTTTTTTTTTTTTTTTTTTTTTTTGCTAGAATGCTGAAAAAGGTTGCTTTTTGGGGCTGTAAGGACTTCCAAATATGGAAGTTTTTCACAAACATGTGTCTATGAATGACAACTGTAACAAAAATAATCAAATGCAAAAAAGTCTAGTTCCATATGAACTGATTTTCTTTTTTTTTTTACTTCTCAAAAACTAAACTCTGGAAAGACTAATTTCAGGAAGAACAAAGAAATGTATCACATCTTTTAGGAGTTTTAAATGAAGTCAAAGCAATGGAAATGAAAGAATGAAATATTTACATAAACAGTAAGGAGATAAAAGTGCACTAGTTAGGACAATAGAGGCTTTCTTGCTATTGAGCAGATACTGGTTAGTACCAGTACTACCAATACCTGGTAGTACTTTCATCACATAAATGCACAGTGCTTGAAACACAGTCTTAGTAGGTTCTTCTAAGAGGATGAGGATGATCCAGCCTATAGTAAGACTCCAACACTATTCTGAAAAGGTAGTACAAACTTAAAGTTTCTGTAACTTTGCAAAGAAAACACTATTAAGGCTGTCTCACTCTGTAGAGATGGGAAATTAACAGAACTGTGCTGGTCAGTGAGGTGTACATAATCTTGAGTGTAAAGAGACAATGCGTTATGATTACCTTTATTTTTCACTGTAAGTGTTATATAGAAGTCCACTTATGGTGCACTACTAATCCCAAGAACAGTTCCTTTGCTTTGGAATTACAGGGGGACAGATTACCATTGCATTTAAATAATTTTCAAATTTCATCACTATTAGTCTGAGTGGATTTGGTTTACGTGGCAAGGTTTGGGGTGGCTTCTGAGTGAAGAGACCAGGAGCTGCCCCTGTGTTGGACAGAGCCAGTTACAACTGGTTCCAAAACAGACCCACTGCTGGCCAAGGCTGAGCCCATCAGCGATACTGGTGGCACCTCTGTGATAATATATTTAAGAAAGGGAAGGGCACAAAACACTGTGCAGAAATTGTGAGAGAGGAGTCAAAAAATGCAAAAGAAACAATCCTGCAAACACTGAGGCCAGAGAAGAAGAAGGGAGAGGAGGAGCTCCAGACACCAGAGCAAAGATTCCCTTGCAGCCCACAGAGAAGACCATAGTGAAGAAGGTTTTCCCCCTGTGGTCCATGGAGGACCACAGTGGAGCAGATATCCACCCTGCAGCCTGTGGAGGATCCCATGCCAGAGCAGGCAGATATTTCCTGAAGGAAGCTTCAGCCCATGGAGGCCCCATGTAGGAGCAGGCTCCTGGCAGGACCTGTGGCCTGTGAAGAGGACTCTACACAGGAGCAGTTTTTCTGGCAGGAACTGTGGCCTGTGGGGGTGCATGCTGGAGCAGTCAGTTCCTGAAGGACTGCACCCTGCAGAAAGGAATCATGTTAGAGGATTCATGAAGGACTGCGTCCCGTGGAAGGGACCTCACACTGTAGTAAAGGAAGAACATGGGGAGGAAGGTGTGGCAGAGACAAAGCATTATGAACTGACCGCAAACCAATTCTGCATCCCCTCGCACTGCTTGAGGGAGAGGATGGAGGTAAAAGAGTCAGGAGTGAAGTTGAGCCCGGGACCTATCATGACAATGTAGCCATGGTACAAGCTCTTCCCATAGTGCCCTACCTGTAATCAGGACTTTCAGAACAAAAGTAAGTTCACTTGATGGAGCACTGTGTTTTAAAACACAACTTTCCTGTTTATTTATTTTTAACAATCATTATTATCTTTTTGATCATTTACTTGGGGCTCTAACATTCTCTCCCTGGAACTCAGGCACTGAGAAAATGATGCTGGTAACACTGTGAGAAAGTGTTTATAACACCAGTGTTTCGAATGAGGTTGTCTAGGGAAAGATAAGGACTTGCATTGGAGAGCTAATGTATTTTTCTAGGAAAAAAAAAAAAAAGAAGAAAAGATTATTTGAGTAGCAGAAGCCTACTAGAAGCAAAATATAGGATTTTTGCTTATTTTCAAGGTAAGTACCTTCTACATACAAATAGTTGACCAGCTGTAAAACTGATGTATTTAGACTCAAAGGAGTTAAAGCCACCAGTGGGAACCAACAGAGATGCAAGACTTGGCAGAGAGATGTAATATGTATGTACAGTGGCTTTTGCCTCTTGCTAATCTCTTGGGTATGTGAAAAGACTAATTACTCCTGTCATTTCTTCCCCTGTGCTCTGAGCCTCCTGTTCCTCTTCTTTTGTGAGGAACAAGGATAATGAATGAAAATGCTGGCTTTTTCTTTCTTGCAGGGGGGTCAGTAATGACTCTCAAGTAGCCATTCATGATTAGGAAATGTCAAGTTTTACTTTTAGTTTGGATTTCATTGTTTTGATGAGATGCCTTCCAAATTGCATTGAGTATTCATTTAATTTTTTGCTTGTCTTTTAACCAATACTTTGAACTTTTCTTCTTTGTGCAAGTTTCTTTGACAAAGAAACTTGAAATAAATTGTTAAACTAGTCAAAGGTTAGTAGTACGTTTCTTAATGTTAGTAGCAATGCTATTAAGCTATCAATGACCACTCATTTCTGATGGGGCAGGTAACTATCACTTCCTCGGTACAAAATTTTTTTGAACCTAGTATTAAAGAATCCTGTCTGAGTGGTGTGTTCATCTAATTTTGGAACATTTTGCTAAAGAATCTTCCTGGAAAGGATTATAGATATGCATTTTTCATCAGAAAGGCTGAAAATATCTTCCCCTCGTTTTTGAGCTAAGTTTATGTGATGGTGGGATGAAGAGGCAATGATGCAAATTTTGCTTGTGGAACAGGAAAAAAAAGAAATTACTATCAGAAAATATGGCCTTTAGTCTCTTCAGTCAGATTTTGAAAATCATTATTTTTGATGTTATGTTTTTTTCAAATTAGCATTTTAATATTATATAGCTACTTTTAACTCTCCAACCATCTGTAACTAATCTCCTTTTCTCAAAAAAACCTGCTAACATCTGTTTATATGCAATTACAATTGCAGGCATGTAGAATATTACTTCAAACTTAATATTTGGCTAAAGGCTTGGGACTCTGGAACGATATTAAAATTAACTTGCAATTTATTATGCTTAGACATGGATTTAGAAAAGCGTATCAAGTTAAACGGTATGTCTGTTGACATACTCTTAAATCTTAAAGGCACATTACTATCTTATTTTAGTTTTAGCTTTTTTAGACACTTAATAGTATAAAAAATAGTAATATACAAAATTCATCTTTGTTATTCTTATTTAAAGAATTTTCCAAAAGTTAAAAAGTGATTGAACTTCTGATTAATCTCTCTAATAATTCAGTTTTATTTTGTTTATGTTTCAGTAATCTAGGGAAAGATACTCAAAAGGGAAAACATATAGTGACTCAAGAACAGAACACATTTTTTTTTAGTTCTAAAAGAATGGATTATTCTGTATGAAAGGATAAAAGTTTAAAACCAATGACAAATCTACGCTAGTGCACAGAGATTACAAACTGAAAGTGGCCCATAAGGTCTTATTCTCCAAAGTAGCTAAACTGCAGAAATAATTTTTTTTCCCATAATTTCAGTTTGCATAGCCTAAACTGTAAAATGTGACCACAGCAAAAACTCTCTACAAATTAATTTTGAGTATTCCTATGAGTTAATACTTGAAGGTGACTATGTATATTCTTTCCCATCATGGTATAGCATCTGAAGTGTTAAAAAAAATAAAAGGCAAAAGTATTTCTGCAGTTACGGAAGACAGTACAAAACAGATGCTACTGGGGATTTTCTTGCATATGAATTGTGCACTGTTGGTAGCAATGGAATGCGACAAAGATGTGGAGATTCTTTCTAGTAACATTGGCACTTACATTTCTACTGATGACAGACTGAGCCTGCTGTGAATACAACATGGATGCAAGTATAAGACAATGAAGATGGCAAGGTTAGCTCATGAAGTAGAAATTCGGTTAATTACTCCACATTCTTTAACTTTGCCATAGTTTTGGATTTTTTAATGACTGCTGCTTCAGCTGTCACAGACTGTTTTTATCTGTGCTTGGCAAGACTATGATGATACAATGCTTAATTTTTACCTTAACTTAGAAAAGGAGTCTGAATACAATCTACAACTAGGTGATTGGTAGCTTGTGAAATCACACTGTGATCAAGTCAGTGCATTCATTAAAGCGTACATGCTCTTGGATTAATAAATATACTGTACCAAAAAATCTTTTCAGCTCTAATGTAATTTTTCATCTGCATAATGTATTCACCCCTTTGAGCATCTGCTCTTCAGTTATTCATTCAAAGTTCAGCTTTTAGTTCTTAGCTCCACAAAGATCAAAAATACTGACAGTAGATGTTTGTTCTTCAACCCTGTAACTGGACTCAGTAGTGATTTTGTAGTTCTTTCCTAAAATATCAATGACCAAACTGTCTATAACTACACATTCTGCATGCTGTTCTCAATCATGAGGCAAGAAGACAAAAAACTATCCTGAATCCCTCTCTGAACTTTCAGACACAAAGGCCTACATTTTGCTTTATTGATTTCTCAGGTCTTCTGCAAACACATTCCTTCAAATGTCATCATAGAGTGTGTATTGCGAAAGACTTCACCCTGAGAGGTATATAAGTATTAAATCTGTTGTACAATAGCTGGGATTTGGGGACATCATGCCTACTTCCGATGATCTTTTCTCACAGAAGAGGAATTCTGGCTGGATTTGGGACAGGGAAGAACGACAGCTATGATGACAAAAGAACAGACAACAGATATCACGTGAAGAGAGAGTGAGAGAACATTTTTCCCTCTTCCATTTCTTAACATAGCAAGAAAGACTTGAAAGGGATACAAATACTTTCTATCAAAACATCAAGGGAGTTCAACGGTTCTTCTTTCCAGTGCTGAACTAATGTACAAGATTTGCCCCACGTTCAAAGGAGTTTAACTTTTCAGCTGAAAATGAAAAGGCTTCTAATCAAAAGTTTAATGAGGTACTGGAAGAGGCCTTGAAAGGAGAACTCAACACAAACAAGACCATAGCTTATGTTAAAATGGAGCTTTGATGGAAGAGACTATCTGGGGCAATTGCTCTCACTTGAGGATTGTACTCCAAAAAGCATGTTGATGGCAGAGATCTATATGAGATTCCCTATAGGGTCCTACCAAGAGTTATGTTGCCTTGGGTTCACGGGAAATAAAGAATTTGTACTGTTCATAATTAGTTCCCATGATAGCTCTTGAGTGACGTGCTATAGAAACTAGCCAAACAGTTGCAGAGATGGATCTTTTTTTTTGCATCTTGCTTGCGTCCTTTTTGCTTAGTGTTAAAAGGGGCCAATACTGTGGGGAAAAAGATTGGTCATAAAGGCCGTGTGTATGTGGGCATATTTAATTATTTTAATTTTACCGAGAGTGATACTCTCTTGCGAGTCACTGAACTTTGGACCAGATGTGCATGCAAGCATTTCTCTTGTCTTCTGCCCTGATCAATCTCGGTCCGATCGTTTCAAATAAATCTTGAATTGGAGGAGGGGAGAGGGAGAAATTCAAGCCAGTTCCCCTAGTGAATGGCACTTAGCACTTAATCCTTAAAGTGCTGATAAGGCTTTCTTCCCTTGAGCGCTCTCTAGGATGCTTAAAAATAAAGCACCTGCATGAAAAATGCTGTTAGGTTATTCTGTCTCTGTCTTAGTGTCTTTGGTGTTTTAAAAACAGAATAAATATTTGAATTTACAAGTGCTGATCTGGGATTTTTGGAGTGTTGTTTTTTCAGTCCTAGAAAATTTCTACTGACATTTCAAAATCCTTTGGAACTCCATCTGAAGAACTGGTGTTTAGGAACCTTAAGCCTCTTAAAGGCTGCATGGCAATATAATCTGAAATGCCTTGGGTTTTCTGTTCTAGTACCAAATAAAATCACTGGAAATTTCCATTGTTTTTTTCTTTTTTCAGATGAGGGTCTCATTCTGTGTATGATGTGATTCAAACCATCCCCTTCCATTTTCTCTCTTTTCTCTTCCTTCCTTCCACCTTCTCTCTTTTCTCTTCATTTATTCTGCAATCATTTTTTTTTTGAAAATGCTTAATACCAATAGTGATACAAATCCTTCTTAAAGAATTCCACTCAGTGATTTTATTAAAGATCTGATTTTTTCAAACTGAAGTTTATCTCTAACCTCCAGTATTGCAGAGAACTATCGTGACTGTTGTCTATTTTTGTTGATGAGTCGTTACCTCCTTTCATTGACTTCTATAAGGTTCTGTAAGTCATTTCATATATGGCACAGAGTAATTCTAGATACATTTCCATCAAATCTGTATTAGTCACACCCCAAAGGAGAATACTGTCTTCTAAGTATGTTATTTGTAGTAATGTGGTTACAGTAGGTGGTAGAGGAAAATAGGTGTTTTTCACAGGCAGGATTTCTTCCTTGGCTACTCCAAAGGTAGTACTTCCTGGTGATAGGGTTTCTTACTTTTAGAAGCAAAAGAACAAACTAGTCTATTGAACTCAGTAGGACTGAATGTCTGCGCATGCCTTAAAACACAATCAATGAAAGAAGGCTGAGCTGAATTACATTGCATTTGCCATAAACTAGGAGTATGCATGTGAACAGTGTAATACATGATAATGTATTCAGCTACAAGACCTGAGCCTTGATATTGCGCATTCATATGAAAGGAATGAATTCTTTAGCACTGTGCATTTCCTGTGTGTATCCTTCCTTGATATTTACGTTCATAATGAAAATATCTAAATGCACTTGGTTTCTCAAAACCTAATATTAATATAAATGGTCTACCCTCAAAATATATATGATATTGCAGATACAAGGAGACTTGGACAACAGCTCTCTATATCTGTAATTGTTCTTAAAATGAGAGAAAATAAAAGGAGATTGTAATTAATTTGGGCAAATCTTGTAGAATCTCAGATGCACTAAAATCTGACGGTTTCTACACTAAAATCAAAGGGAACCTCTACCCTTTAAAAACTTAGTCCAGCTGCATAGTGAAAACGTGTAATGGAGAACTATCATTAAGCTACTGTTTTCATTTACAAAAATTGCTCAGTCATGATATCAGTTTTTTCATGCACATCAACAAAGCATCAACAGATGTGTGTAGCACTTCAGTGTAATGCTGATGTGCAGGAACAAAGCCTAAGGAAAAATGCACTACTGCGGCAGTATATATGCTTGAGTACATTGTTTGAGTTAAAATTCTAGCAACTGCTTATGTGCTGAGTCAGAGCCTCAGAAATCAATACAAGTACCAATCAACTTCTATAAACTGGTAGGGTCTGGTTCTCCACACAGTCCTTCAGACTTAATTAGACACAGACTGAATTGTAACAGTGACTTTATCCCCATTCACTCGCACCACTTACCTCTCCATGGTTCCCGTTGCACTCTGTTCTCGTCATAATGTATCCCGCTCTGACCATACCCTGCATGGTTATACTGGCTTCACATGGGGAAGAATTTTTCAGAAAATGGGAAACTCAAATCCTTGTTTTGTTACCTATTACCTTGAACTATTCTTACAGCATTAAAGAGGATGCATACTGCACTTTCTCACTTGTCGGATACCTGCTATGACTTTTTGAATTGTTGGCTTATGGCTGCTCTAGTATTCCTTGCTGAAGGATAAAGCCTGTATTTTATCAAGATGCTGGAATTCACAATGTTTGCTAAAAAGAAATTATGGCTTAAGGTTGAGGAAATTTACTGTTAAGACATGCAGCATCTCTGTGGAACCTAAAGACTACTGATTGCCGCTGTTTCTAGCGGCTGCAAGAAGAACCGTAGTGGCTGGTGGCAAGACCAAGGAAGGTGATCTGGCTGAGATCTTGTCCACAAAAAGACTGTGAAACAAACCTTTGTAACTGTACTTTACCATTTATCTTAACGGAAGCAAGCCTCCAGAACAGAAAGCAGAGAGGTCATCTTAATACCTCCTGAACATTTCAGCCTTCAACAATATATAACTTTTAACCAAAAAAAAAAAAAAAAAAAAGGAATCAGTTTGTAAAGTAAAATATAAGGAAGTTGAGAAAAGGTAAACTTTTGCTGGATGAGTTTAGTGATGACTCAGGTTCCTATCTTATACCAAGAGCCTGTTTGTTAATTTTTTAGAATCAGGTAAGAAAAGTTTTAAGATCTGAAAGTGTTTGTATACACTCATGTACCTTTAACGTGCATGTGCTGTTATGTATTTAAGTCTATAATTATATTTTTTTTGTATGTTTCTGAGCTCACATTATGTATACAAAGCCAGTCTTTCTATTTCTTGATGTGAGTGAATGTTTCCTCTCTTTGCCGTATGTGTAATTGCTCTGATATTTGTGAACTTTTTTTCCGCTGTGTTATTTATTGTAGGAGAGAGATTGTCCATTAAGACTTTCTGGGCCAATTCAAACGCTGTTATTTAGACTCCTGATTCCATTAGTGCTTACATCAGTTAAAGTGCCTAGAAGATCATGATGAACAGTACTCCCCAAACCTGCACTCTTTTCTTTGAAAAACTACCATGCGTAAACTCTGTTTTTTTCCCCTCTGATGATAATTTTAGGTAGAGGATAAAATGGATGAACGAGCTGAAGCAGTGGGATGAGATAACATTGGCTGGATTGTATAATGCTGTATAGGCAGGTCTGTTCAGCTGCAGAAGGGCCTATATCCTCACTTGATAAAGTGCTCTGTGAGTGTACTATTTTTCAGAAAGGTATGGTGTGTAGGCAGAATAAATGGAACTCAAATGTGGTGAAAAGGATTGTGCATGTATATGAAAATGCAATTACTTTCCATGAATGTGCCAAGAGAAAGTCGAATACTGTGTGCTACACAAAGTCAATAGGGCTCGTTTCTAGTGAGCTTATGCTTTCTTTATTTTGCTCATACTAGAAGGAGAGGTTGACTTTAGGTCTGGTGCATGTATGGCTCTCCAAAATATCTCTCTGATTTAAAAAAGGAAAGGCTGACAGTGTCTAATTACATTCACTAGATCTGCTATTCTACCTACTTACAGTTCTTATTAAAAAAAAACACAAAAGTCTTAGTAAGTTCATCATGGCTTCTGATAAGAAAGCTCTAATCAAAAAGAAGGCAGTATCCTGAGATTTTGGTGATCTATCACACGGTTTGAATACTGAATTCCAGTACTGAGTTCTACTGAACACCAAGTAATATTCTCAGTCATCAGCCCCTAAGGCTTACAGAAGCCCGTGTATACATTGCTCTCTGCAGTTTCCACCCTTGACCTTTTTCAGATTGACCCCTAACCTTAAAAATGCTCTTGTCAAAAATGCCTAAAGATACCTTCAAAAGTATGGCAGTTTAGGATGTTATACTGAGATCACCCCCTAACGTCTTGGCCAACACTATCTCATTGTTTCTTGTGATATCCCTGCCTACCTACATTAATTTTTATCACTTATATTTAGATTGATGTAAGGACAGTGACTGTCTTGCTGATCTCTTTTTTCATTGCGTGTAACAGAGTAGGATCCTGGTTCAAGAGTAAGAGTTACCTGAACTATGGTAAAATAAATCACGATTATTAAGGATCAGGGGATGACTTCAGTGGTGAGGTAGTCACATGATTTGTGATGGATTTTGGAACCTTTGGGACTGAAAACTGTTTTAAATTTAAAACATCATCTTTTTCTCCTTAGATTTTCCAATCAAGTGTATTCATGCAGGTTTTTAAAATTCCAGTCATTGTTCTTGTGTTTTTCTTTAATGAGAAAACTGTGCTAGTTTCAGCCAGCACCTGAACTTAACTTTGTATTACTAACATCATGCTGGAGGTCACAAATGACTTCAGATAGCTATACTCCAGTGGGTTATTAAATTGTGAAATGTCCTCAGAATATTTTGTTCCTGCACACATCACTGGGTTGTCCCTTTACGTTAGTAACATCCTGTGAGTGAAGACCTGGTGAGTGCTCAGCTTGCTGCTCTATGTGCGAGGGACAGACATCAAAGCATGTCTCTGAATTGTCCTCTGAGTCTTCCTCAGAATTGCACTCTGCTAGGCTGAAAGATTTGCACTGGGAATAAGTATTAGATGTTAAATAACTCCTAGGAGCCATTGCACTGAGGTGTAGCTTCTTATTGTAAGATCACCTTACCTATTGGCATGAGGAAAAACTGCATTTGACATGTGATATGGAGTAGATCAGTAACTAGAGGGTCCTATTGCCCTACGTATATTTGTTGCAGCTATACCTGAAGAATGACAGGAACAGAATATAATTCCTCACTTTGACCTTATGAAGAAGTATAATTTGATTATTCAATTATCATTAGCATGATTCATGAGGAAAAAAAAAAAGCCACAAAAGATCTGTTAGAGAGAAAAGAAAGTAGCACTAAAAACCGGTGGGCGTCCTTAGACTCTTAATGATATAGTGTTTCGAGGACTGATACTAAATTTCAGTATTTTGGTTTCTTTCTCACAGGAAGGAATATCGTTATGAACTCTCTGGTACTGCTGCTATATAGATAGATAGTACCGTGCCTACACAGTTTGCATAGTTTTGCATGTGAATATTCTTTACTCAGCCTTTTCGAAAAATAAAATATTTAGCAGAATCAATTCATTTTAGTTCAGCTATGCCAGTCAAAAGGATGCAGATGTAATCATTCCCTGCCTCCTTTTTCCTCCCTTTCCTTTCCAAAGAGGAGCAATGTGCTGTAGTCAGCCTGATCACAGCTCACTGGGGTCTGACCATTTAGGAGAGCAAGAGTCTATCTTGCCTGCCAATACCTCTCTGAGCGTTGCAGTGGAACTGTATTGCCACAGCACTGTTATCTTCTTTGCTGAACAACCCCATGCTATGTGTTGCTATCCTACTGGAGTTTCAGATGAGAAAGTTAAAAGGATATGGTAATTTAACAGGAAACTGAAGTGTCTGAGAAATGCTGAAAAGGGTCTATTCAGACATGCCTTACTTTACAATGAAATAGTGGCAGGTTTCAAAAAAGGATTCTCTATTAGAATATAAATAAACACTGCTTTTCCCTAGAGCCCCTGTCCAGCTACAGAATAATAGCTGTAGACAAAAGCTGTATATTGTGTAATCTTTGACATTTTACCTTTATTATAGGCTTAGTTTTCTATAAATTATAACATCCTTCAATTATGATTAGATGTGTGCAGTAGTGAATAAGATATTATTAATCAAAATCACTTTAAACAGTCACTTATGAGAACGGGTATCAGTGCAATACGGAAAAGAGCATGACGAAAAGAATATCCACAGTCTAAAAGGTACCCGTTAGCAGGATGCCATTTTAAACAAGGTGTTAAGAGAGGTAACATGGGTTTGTGTATTAAGCAGTGTGTCATAATATGAGCTTCGATGAGCTGGCTTAAGTGTTGAAGATATATTAAGCCAAACTGGCAATCGAACACTTTTGTGCTGCTCCTTTTAACTGTAATAGGAGAGAGAAGCAGGAAGGAAGAAAGAGAAGAAAGAAGAGTGTGGAGGGAAGGGAAGGTGGGGGCGGGGGGAGAGAGAGCGAGAGCTAATGAACCCAATGAAAATTTAGTGAATATTTCAGATATTCAAGCATACCATTCCAGACACTCAGCTGCACTGACACAATCTTCACCTTGTGAAAGAGTAAAAAGTGAAAGTATGACTCAAAACCACTACTAGGACTCTGCTACGGAGATTGGTCTGCCCCCCTCCCCCCTATCCCAGGAGAAGGGAGGTATTTTTAAAGCAATCTGTTCTAACTTTAGCCCTATTTCACTGGCTCTCATAGGCTATATAGCTACTAAACTTCAGGCTGGTGTCTCCCTTACCAACTGCAGTGGCTGTGGTCCCAGATCTTTACCACTTGGAAGATTCCCCTAACAAAAAGGTGTCCCCAGGTACACAGTCTGTAAGTTTTCAGTTGCTTTGCATCATCAGTGTATGTGAGTGCACACAATACAGGTTAGAATACTAAAAACAGTGACTATAGTTACATTTTTAAAATCAGGCATTTCAGTGAAAAACTCTTTTTCATTCGCTCTGTAATTCGTGCAGCATGATGCGCATTGCACACTGATCCTAGCTCAGTTTCATTAGGATTTTAATTTCTTTCTATTTGTCTGCAGTGTAATTAAATAGTAGCAAACTAGAAAACCCTTGTTATTTCTTTGGAAAGAGACCTCTGGTTTGGTCCATATGGGTTTGCTGGTAAAGAATTTGTTCAAATCCTATCTCTGTGCCTCTATTAAGTTTAACATCATGTTCGTTGATGTAGCAGCAGATCTTATATCTTGTATATGGGGAACAATCAAGAGGTTGCTTTGTTGACATACTTAACCTGTGAGTTCAGGTTCTGTCATTCTGTTTTGTATGCACAAGAAAATCCTATTTATAAGATAAAGCAGACAGACTGGCATCTTTGAAATTTTCTATTTATCCACTGATGAGGGTTTAGCACACATAATTTCCCAGCATTCTCCTAACAATATGTCCCAAACTCCAGCTGTAGGGACTTGTTCTCAAAGTATGTATTTAAGCAGTTCAACTCCAGAAGAAATTAGCTAAGATTTCCAAAAAGATTAAAAATTGATCAATGATGATAAATTCTATTCTGTGGGTTTTGTTTCATGCAGAATAACCAGATTCTAATGTCACTTAGTTGCTTAAATATCTTCACAAGGGAGTTAAGAACTTAAATACGTTTTGCAGATCTGAAACTGAACGGAGACTATAATCATAATTTTATATAGCCCAACAAACCTGTATGTTTTTTTCACTATTATGATATACATATATATATGTAAACATAGCATAATATCTTAAATCAATACATCTCAAAAAAATTCCAATAAGTGAAAACTATATTGGGGTGTGTGCGTGCTTAATTTTACTTGTATGAAAGTTTAGTACATATATTCATCACAACAAACATTTTCTTTGCAATCTGCTACAAATTGGAACCTAGTAGTTGTCAACAGCCTTTAATGAAATTCAGTCCTGGGCTTAGGATCACTCCTGAGCCTATTTAAGCCCTCCAGCAGCTTTTAAGTGGGGGATTGGACTTGTGCTCTTAACTCCCTTAGCAGAATGGAGCTCAGTGCCAAATCGCCCTGCAGATTTGGAGGAGCTTCCCAATGAAGGGGGGAGTAGCTGATTAGTGGGAAAAGCAAAATATCCTTGAGTATAGAGACTGCCAGTTGCCAAGAAAACTTAATCCACTTCACTGTCTATAGTAACAATCGTGGAATGGCTCTGCTAAGGCTCTTCTAAGACTTCATGGCTTGAAAATTGGTTTTCAGGCAAGCAGAGAACTTGAGCAATGTGTCCTCATTTTAGTTTTGCACAGGCAGTGTCGGTTCAACTGTCAGATACTAAAGAGGACCTTAAATATTTCCACTTCTTAATAGACAATAAAGACCCTGAAACAAAGTAGTTTATCCTATAGCAGATCAAACTATAAAATTTATGTAAGAAGCGAGGTTTTAAAATTTTAATCATAGGCTGATGCTTTTCCGTGGTTATGTGTACTTGTCTCAGTCCATGTAAATACCTCACACAGGATTAGGCTGGGATGTTTTAAGGCCTTTTCACCGCAGCCCTTCTATCTTCCTGGAAGACCTGGAAGTAGACTCCTGCTGTCCGAGGTGTGAATGAGGTATTGATTCTGAGGGGATCAAAGCCTCTGGGGTGCTTCATAAATCAAGAAAACTTAAATGAATTAACAAAGTTTTTCTGGCTGGAAGACCTCAAAAAAGAAGTTACTTACTTTCCATGAGGCCTGTTCTAAAGGAACAAGATCAATGCCACTCTTAGTGGAAAATCTAAGGACTGTGGGTGAAATTGTGGTTCACGGCCACCAGCAGAGCCAGGAATTGACCTGTGACAGGCTTGATGATAAACCTCAACTGCTAAGCTTTGATTTAATCTGCCATTTGGGTTTACCATATTTTATAATCCCCAGTGACCTCCTTAGTAGTGTCTAATATAACTATAATTTATTTCTTTGTGGCCATCATTACTGGCCACAAAGAAATAAATTACAGTTATATTAGACACTACTCAAGCTAGTATGCGAGTCCCTTAGGAAGTCTGCACATAAGGTACCTAAATATCAAAGTTCGGATGTATAAGGCTTGGAGTAACAAGTTTCATTAAGCATATTTTTAGGTCTGCACAACTTGATTACTGGGCATAGCTCTCAGATCGTTCTTGTAACTGTACCTTAAAACTCCGGTTACAAACTAAATATTAATTGGGATGCTGGCATTTTCCATGCTGCCAGACAAATGAATGTTTAGGAAGATGTAGATGCCTCAAGTCACCAGAAGCTTAATTAACTGGTGATTTCCATTCCCCCAAAGTACTATAATACCAACCTGATGAATTAAAAATGTATTTACAAAGAAGGCTAGAAATGACTGTTATTTCTTCTTACACTGTGAGTGGAGCCTCGTTACAGAGCAGACACGTGCTAGGGGAGCAGAAGGAATGCTGCTCTTCAACTGCAATGATAAGTTGTCTGAACATTGAGAAAGCATGAAAGACTGTGGAGCACATCAACTTTTGCTTTAAAGTTGAGTACACATTTAAGCCTGGAATACAGATGTTTTCCTCAACCGGATGTTTATTACTTTTGTTGGATAATCGTTTTCAGCACAACATTTTCTTAGGTCATTAAATAGTTGAAAATAAATTGTTTCTGGTTGCACTCCTAGCCCAGGCTTCATGGTCCTATGTGCTGTCTAATCATTGGTACATATTGTTACTTTTGTCACTAGCCATCCTGCCTGAATAATTGAATTTGAGAGATTGATCTAGTCTTGATACAAACTAGTAGCTTGTGGCTACAGGGGGCTAGGGGCAGAGGTGGACTCTGTGCAGCTGACCTTAGCAAATCCATGACCGCTTTAGGACTCTGTCAAGGCAACATAAGAGGCAGACTGTGCCAGCAGGAAGGAAACATTATGGATCTGGGATTGTGTGCATAAGATATTATTATCAATGTATGTGTATCTCTCTTTCTCTGCATAGACACACTACCTTCTGTTCTCATTCATTCTCAACGTTGACTTTGATTTTAACTCTTCTCTGAATTTATTCACACTCACCATAAACCTGTCAGCTGAAAAGCTAAACTAATCCAGACAGGGAAGAAGAATGTACCAAATGACTGATATGTCCAATTAAGCCTTCTCTGTGGAGATATGAGATACTCAAAATGTAATGCTGGTAATCAGTCCACAGGGCAGAACTTAGTTATATGAAATATTATTTTAATAAATGAATTCATCCAGGGAACCCTTGATCTACTGACAAACTTTTTTTTTTCTTTTTTTCAACAGGAAAAAAGGTTGAAAAACACAATTCTTATTTAATACATTCTCATACATTCCTTGCTGGGCTTAAAATAACAGCTGTTATATTATTACTTCTATGAACTTAATTTTCACATCAGTTGTTGCTTCCCTTTTCTCCTGGTCTGCTGCATTTAGTTTCCTTAGAAATCTTCACAGTTTTCTCATGTTCCTTTCAAGCTAAGCATGTTCTGTCCTTGCACACTCTCTGTGAATATGTCTTGAAGATCTCAGATGATTTCTTCAGTATTCATTAGTCTTTGGTAGGAATGCGTGATGTAGATAAGTGCATATAGAGCTGCTGCTGTGAAGGGTGAGACAGACACCTGTACCATTGGGTTGCAATTACCAATTAAATGGTGTGGAGAGGGTGAAACAATTTCTGTGTCACAGGAAAACTAGACTTTGAAAAATTGTTTATACTGGTTCTTAAAGAAAATCAGTCCTTTCAGCAGGAAAAAAAAATTGAGACATTGAAAAATACATTAGAAAAAAGAATCATCCTGTTTTTTCCTTTTAACGAAACAACAACAACAAAGAACGGAACTCCTTGTGTTATGTCTAGGCAGCCACCAAATCCCCAAAGACTCACTAGGTTGCTTCAAATTCACGTCATGGCAAGGGACAGCTGTAGGTGCTCATGGAGCTGAGAACATACATATCCTCAGGACACAGTTTAAGATTCCAGACTGGGATTGCTGACTCCTGACTGTCTGTAAGAGCCCAGGTTTCTAGATGTGTGCACACAAAACCCAGGTCTCTGGAAATGTGCACACAAAGCTGAGGGCTGCCATGTATCATGCACCTCCAGTTGCTTGGTGAACACTGCTGAACGTGCTGCTAGTTCCAAGCTTATGATGTGGAAGTTGCAGAGCTCCTATTTGTGAAAGAAAACCTCAAAGTCATGAAGTCCTGGTGCTCTGAGGTAATCCTCTTGTCGAGACTGCGGACTGTAAGTGATTAGGTTTTTGAGTGCCTCGCTAGTTAATTGGGTTGGAGCTCATTTTTCAGCACCCAAGCTGGTAAGGGGAGTTCAGTTCACAGGATCACACTAAAGAAAGTCTGAAGTAAAGCAGCCTAAAATGCCATAGTGTGGACCTCAGTCCATCAGTAGCAGTAATGTGGATTTAGCAAATAATACAATTCAGACTTGACCCAGCTGGATTTTAGTTACATTCCTTTGGTATAAGGAATTCCTCAGTAAAGTGATAAACACTGCCACTCCAAAGTACCTCTTGCAGAGGGTCAGAATTAAAGAGTATTTTGTGACAGAAGTTTTAGGCATTATTGCAGAAGTAAATATTTCAGATCCAAATGCTAACTGAGTACAGGGAAACCATTTGATAGTGGTAGGAGGATTTGAGATTGTGATTTTTCCATTTTAATTTTAGCAATATAAAGATCAGTTAGGTGTGTAATCTAAACCAGTAATCCCATCTCATAGATAGACACCTACACAAAGTTTTGAGGTTTAACTCATCTCATCCTTATTTATAGCTTAATTCTTAACTTCCTGTTCAAACCAATGCAGATTTATGGCTTCTGTTGAAATGAATGCACATATTATGTAAAAAAAAAAAAATTAATTTTAAAAAAAAGGATAACATAAGAAATAGAAGTGATATTTAACACAAAGTATTACCATTTTCAGTATGAATATCTTCTTAGATAGCTGCTGTTCTTCAGCTCTTCTAACAAAAGATTTACTACCCCATAGAAAAGGTTAAAGAGTGGAAAGACATTTGTTTGGCAAAAGATGGCCATTGAAATAGTCTCTTCACATTTGGCTTTTGTTGGTAGCCCTCTCTTTCTGTTACAAAGGAATTCCTTTCCTCTTTTCCTTAAATATCCCTCCTACTCTGGAGAACACATAACATTTACTAATAGTACTTGCAAACAAGTGGGAAAAAACATTCTTATGCAGTGGAATTTTAAGTTTTGTTCTTCATTTTCTAATATATTTATGAAATTCCGTATCGATTCAACATTAGTATTTTACTGTCATTTGATATGTGCTGGCACCTCCTCAAGACAAGGATTATTTCCCTGAATGTATGTTTACTTTCTTTACCCTCTTTAACTGTACTGTCCATGGCTATTGTCTCCCTATCCATGCACTTTAACATGGAAAAGAGAAATAAAAAGTGCATGAAGTTGACTGTAGCTGCCCTTGTCAATAATTTAGAATATAATGATTACATAATAATTCACAACTTCATTCAGTTATCAGAGCACACTGACATACAGGGCGTTGATGAAGAATCCTCCCTCTCCCTTCGCTGCCTACCACTCTTTGTCTAATAACTGTTAGAAATATGGCGGACCTAAGCTGAAAATGGTTACCAGATATGTATCTGAGCACACAGCATTTTGAATTCTGACTTAGAAATTGGAACTGCTGTTGCTTGCCTGGGCAGCTCTTGAGCGTTTGTGTAAAAAGAGTTTAAGACTTTAAAAAAAGCTTTTAAAAAATCTTCAAAAAGGCTTTATAAGGTACATGTCTGGTTTTGTAGTTACATTTACATATAATCTATTTAATGCAACATACAATGTAACTGTAAGGGAGGAATTGAAATTCCAGGACTCTAAATTCTTTGTTTATGAAATATCTACTTGTTGCACTTCCAGGGAAACAGGAAGTTTAGTTTGAAGAATATTTATGTAGCTGTTTCTAAACTATGTTTTCTAATTATTATTTTCATCATTCGGATGCCATGTTGGTTGTCCTGTGAGAGTCGTGCTTCCCTTTTTGCACTGTCAGAATGCCTTTGTTTCAGAACCATTCATGCAGCACAAGGAGTTACTGGTATCACGCCTTAGATGAAAAATTTTTAAACCTGCAATATGAAATGTAGCACCTCTTCATTGCCTCTCCTCCCTAAATGCAGATACAAGTCTTGACTTCCATACTAACAGTTAACTATCAGGAAAAATTTCTTGATATATGCCCAAAATCATTGCCACTGGTGAAGGGGTTTATCAAAGACAAGGAGAAACAAATTAGTCTCAAATAAATGTTTCTTGTTATCAAGACAAAATTTAGGTAGATAACTAAAGTTGTTTCTGGATTTATAACCTTTGGATCCCTTGTTTTTTTTCCATCTCTGTTCCCCAAAGTTTCTGCTTTTATTGTTCATTTTGTTATCCAAACTTCTGTTTATCCCCTCTTCTCAAGTCACACTTCTCTGTTCCATTCTGTCTTTTGTATCTGCAGATATGCAACTTTTTCCTATTACACTGATTTGGTCTGGTGGGTTGACCCTGGTTGGATGCCAGGTGCCTGCCAAAGCTGCTCTATGACTCCCCTCCTCAGCTGGACAGAGGGGGTGAAAATATAACGAAAAGCTCATGGGTCGAGATAAGGACAGGGAGAGATCACTCACCAATTACCGTCACAGGCGAAACAGGCTCAGCTTGGGGAAATTAGTTTAATTTATTAACAATCAAATCAAAGTAGGATAATAAGTAATAAAACCAAATCTTAAAGCACCTTCCCTCCACCCCTCCCTTCTTCCCAGGCTCAGCTTCACTCCTGATTTCTCTACCTCTTTCCCCAGTGGCACAGTGGGACGGGGAATCGGGGTTACAGTCAGTTTATCACACATTCTCTCTGCTGCTTCTTCTTCCTCTGGGGGAGGACTCTTCATGTTTCCCCTGCTCCAGCATGGGGTCCCTCCCATGGGAGACAGTCCTCCACAAACTTCTTCAATGTGAGTCCTTCCCGCAGGCTGCAGTTCTCCATTAACTGTTCCAGTGTGGGTCCCTTTCAAGGGATGCAGTCCTTCAGGAACAGACTGATCAATCTTGGGTCCACCATGGGGTCACAATGCAAGAGACAATCACCAGCCACGAGTCCAG
Source organism: Vanellus vanellus (assembly GCF_965231255.1). Taxonomy (NCBI): domain Eukaryota; kingdom Metazoa; phylum Chordata; class Aves; order Charadriiformes; family Charadriidae; genus Vanellus; species Vanellus vanellus. The sequence continues at coordinate 36,774,716 of NC_138905.1, read as the reverse complement.
TTCTGGTGTGGAGTGACGAGTTGGAGATGATATTCAGAATTGAAGGATACAGAGGATGAAGCAGGAGGCAGACACATGCTTGGTTGTCTATAAAAGGCTTCAAGCGTCTCACAGAAATTGAATTAGACTAAAATTTTCATCTTCCTTTACAGCAACCTCTTGTAACCCTTGCCTGTCTGATTCCTATCCTTCGTCACTCCCTAGCTGTTTTGGAGCTGTTTTGGCCTGTTATAACTCCTATAGTCTCATCATGGAGTTGCATGAAGAAGGACTGTCAAATAATGCCCTCCTTCACCTTGTTCTGGGAACATGTGCCCTTGGGAAAGGAGTTACAGGAGCAATAGCAGCTACGCTTCCATCTAACTGTTGTGGAGGCCGTAGTAGAAACACAGACACTGCCCTTGGAGCTGTTTAGATTTAGCAACCCTGATGAGATACAGAAGGAACAGTTTGAAAACTGAGATTCTTTAGGTCTTGAGTGCTTAGCAAAGAACTAATTAACTTTTTTTTTTTTTTTAAAATCTGAATAAATGTAAATTCAATCCAATGAAGAAGTCTTCTTTTTACATTTATGGTGGCTTTCTTCTGTTACAGAAAAAAAAAAAGTGTTTTTCTTTAAATAAACAATATAAAAGTTAGGAATGAAGTCTCTATTGGAAAACTCAATAGTTCTGTATTTTCTTTTTTTTTCTATCGAACCCTGAAATACCACCCCTTCATTTTAATTTTAAAAGCTGCTATATGCTTGGGAGCTGCACTACTCCTTCACAGCTCCTTCCTTGACAAAGTCACTATTCCTCGATTCCTTTCCTACACAGGCTGCTCTCTCAAAATTAAACAGAACCTCTCTGTTTAGTGTTTTACCTCTAACAGTGTCAATAAGATATCTTAGAAGAGATGAGAACATTCTCATGAGATAAAATGACAGTCAACTAAAGGTCTCTATACCACGAAAAATAACATGTGATCAAGGACTAATGCAAATAGATTATTTCAGCTCATCTGCTCACATCAATTATATTAATGACATGAAATATGTGTGCCACTAACATTTTCTGTAATTCATCAAAAACTTTACCCGAGTTTGACGTTTGACCAAATTTACCAGCCATTGGTCACTATATAATTTCGAACACCAAGAGCGTTATGCCTTACGTGATTTTCATATTGCATATAAATAGGTAGATATCATAAACCTAAAAAAAAATTGATGTAATTGCACTACAGATAGTAGTGGGAGACAACTAACTATTATAAATATTCCCAGAGAATATCAATGTGCCTGAAACAAAGCAACGTTTCTCTAAATTGTAGGTAAAAATCCAAAGAACTGGGCCAAATGTGAAAGTAAATTTTTTTTTTTAATTTTGCTTATTTTTTGGATATGATCTTTAATGTCCACTAAAAAGCACCAGTAATGTGGCCCTCAAATATATGATACTTCTCTGACCTGTCCAGATTTTGCAATCTGTACTAGATCATTGTCTTGAAGTAACTATTGCTCCAGCTTTTGAACAGCAAAAGGGTGGCCTCCTTCACTGTAGCTTTCAGGATATTTGCTTAAATAAAACTTCCATGGCACAGAGTAAGCCACAAGCTACGGAGAACCCAGTGGTACTAGCCTCTTGTGAAAGAGGTATGACTGAGCTGCTGGGCACCATTTCAGGGGATTGTGTTGACAAATTTCACCCTTCATGTTCTTCTTTCTAGCTTCAGGAAGCATTTTGTCTGAATCTGCAACTAGACTCATGTCCATAATGCTCATTATAGCCTAGATCCCCTGCACATCTCTGCCACACAGAGCTACACTGCTAATTTACAGCCTAATATTATAATGAATTATTTCTTTGCTACACAATATACAACATCATATGTTACTGTTTTTTTTTCTTGCAAGCTACTCAGATGCTGACACAGTAATTGTAAAGTCAGTGGAGCTTCTGATGAAAGAAAGGAAGAACTCTTTTGAGTCTGCCTTTATTGTTGTGAAATTAAATAAGAGCCAGTTAAATACAACTCTTGTTATATGTTTGACTGACTCATAACAAGTCATTCAAAAGAAACATGAGGAATTTCTTATGGGGCAGTGCTAATTGCTTACACTATTAATTAAAACTCAGGTGGAAAATAGCCTTGCCTATTCTGTGACATCTCTAGGAATCCTGATTCAAGAATTCTAAGACCTAGATTTGTTTCAGTTTTGTTTTCCAAGGATCACATTTCCCATTCTTTCTTAGAAACAGCTAAAAATGGTGTATATTATAAACAAAATCCTTCTGATGATAATGATATATAAAGCTTGTCTTTCTCTTTGATTCTTCAGAAACACGGTGACTAATTGTCCTAGTACAGTCAAACTAAACTTCTGATCCTAAATTGCTCATGCCATGTCTTAAGTAAACATTGTGCTGAGGCTCAGGTCACATATTTGAATCAGAATTTCTCAATGTCCATGGACATGAGCAGATTTTTCATCCTGAAAAACACACACTGACCTTGGCTGCTCCCACCAATCGCATTGCAGGACTGAGATCCCAATTTTGTATCTGTGTCCACACCTAAATTTCCACGAGACAGTTTAGAATAACCACTTTGATTCACAGTTGTCTTTGCTCTAATGTACTGTGAAGCTCAGCTTGCTTCCCTATTCTAGTCTATCAAATATAGGGCTGCCAGGATTACCTCCACTTCTGTTATACTGACCATATCTCTTCGTGTTATTTTAATCCCTTCACTGGCTTCCAATTTCCTTTTACATCAAGTTCAATCTCATGCTTTGCCTTCATCTTCAATATTTCATCTATTTTTTTTTGCTCAACTTATTTACCTATCTCTTACCTATATCTCCTTGCACTGAAGAGTCTAAATGCTGCTTCTTAGGTAAGCAAGATCTGTGTAATGTGCGACCTGGGAATTATTAAAGCTTCTCACTCAATTTCAGTTCACATTTGGTTTATAATGCTTATAGTAATGATACTCAGTTTAAAAAATACATTGAAGTCTAAATATGAAAAAAACTATAACACCTTTTATTTAATACATAATTTCAGTTGCAGATTGTTCATCAGAGTGGTAGTTATAATATAATATCAGGCTTGTTCTATTCAGAGTTATATACAAAGAGACCTAGATGAGAGCAGAATCCCTTAATGAATTTTGGTCTTTATTTCTTGTTTATTCAAGTTGATTTGTTCTTTCTTGTTATGGGCAGCTGTCATAGCAAATGATCAGTGAACGTCTGGACACTGAGAGTACTGAGATTTCCCAAAATGAAGGCTTTGAAGGTCAAAAAGAGAACAATACAAAATCCACTATTTTTGAGTGAGGAAGTCACTTTTCAGTATCTAAGTCTGACAGGACGCTGATTGCGTATTGGGTAATGCCTCCTTGAAGAAATAATCAGGAACTTCACCCAGGTTTTTGTAGATCAAAACAGTCTTGTGTTACATCTGTTTCCCTCAAAAGGCTTGATGTTCTGGCTATTTGTAGTGAAACTCTTACAGTACCTGCATTCTCAAAGGACATCTATGTGGATGTTAGCTGGGATTTGCCATGCTGCCGACACTGGAGGCTCAGATCACTTCAAGAAATTGCGAAATTCATTTTACAAGTTCCAAGCACCTGATTTCAAAATTGGGTATGCTAAGCTCTGCTAGGGAACTGAGCCTTTCATCTGGAACTCAGTGTTTTACCAAGACAAGCTACTGTTTCCCCTCCTTTGGATGATGGGAAGGTTTATTTCATGTATTTAATTTCTATTCTGATTTCACAGGAACATATTTTTGTAAAATAGGGTTAGTGAACAACAAAGTGGAAAAAAGACAGAGTACATTCCTTTCCTCCTAAAAAACGGTGTTATTTTGTGAAGAGTTTTAAACGCGGAAACACATCACCCACTTTGGTTCTCATGTGAGATATCTACTGTGCTCTGCTTGCCAGTTTCTTTAGACTGCAGAGTCTATGGCACTGTAAGATAATAGCTACTCAGGTACAGCTCTGCTGTTAAGTGCTACTTAAAAAAACTGAAAAAATAAAAAAAAATAAGAGGGAGAGGATCAGGAGGAGGAAGACAACCTGCAGCAAACTAACTGTATGACAGAAATTAAAATTCAACTACTGTTTTTCTATATTTCTGAAACTATTTCTCTAAAATGAGGAAAATACTTCATAACAATAAACTTTGTTATTTTTTTACCCTACAAAGTTTTAAATATTTGTGTTAAGTTTTACAGTATGCAATTGATGTTAAATACTTTAAAGTACTTCTATGTATAATTAAACTGTGCTGTTTGAAATCTTCTCTGCATATGGTATGTTTTACAAGCATGTTTTTCAACACACCCTTATGTCTCTGAAAGGTATTCACCTCCAGTAACTTTTTGTTGATTTCTGCACTGAAATGGCTTCACAAATGCAATAACATATGGGCCATAAGTGTCCAGGGAGGTGATATGTCCCAGGTCAATATTATGTATGCAAATCATTTACACAATTGACCAAAAATGATTCATTTGGTCCCCTTTTGACACCTTATAAACCTTTTACTGCATATCTACACAGCTGGCCAAAGCACCTCTGAATCTAGGGTTGTTAAATGAGTCAATAATTGCCATTTTAAAAGTCATTAAGTAAAAGCTATCTGAGCTTTCAGAGCAATTAAATTTTATCCCCTGTATGCAAGTTCTACAGGAGATTTTGAGCAGCACAATGTCTTATAATAGTTAGCAGTACTGATTTTGATTTATTGCTGTAGAAAAATATGTGTGCTTTGACTAAGAACTATCCCAATACTTGAGCAAACCCAATGCTGTTTTCATCGGTGGTTAATAATTCACACAACTACTGAACTGAGTGTTATAAAAGGCTTCTTCACTGGCTTTGCTGAAGAGTTGGCTGACCAATGTACATGAAGTGTAAGACATTTAATACAAATGGACATATGGAGCAGGAGGGAAAGCAATACCTAATCCTGTCTCCTTGTAAAAGCTAAGAAAAATGAAAACAAGAGAGATCCAGATCTGAGATGAATGCATTTCAGCTTGTCTTGCTGTCTTACTGTATTACAGACAAAGGGATCCTCAATCAGTTCATGAAATTGAACCTAAAGGGTTATTTTTATGGGTAGAAACTGCTACTGTGAATTGAAGTTGTATCTCTAGGTATATTAAATGGTTTTACAGGCCTAAAATAGCAGCACCTAATATTTTATTCAAAAAGATAGATGTTCTTAAGGGTAAACTGTCATAGCCCTTCTGTAAGCGATGAATTTAGTAGATTAATTTCTTGAACTGCAAGCATTCCTATTTTGTTATAGATTATATAATTATTCTGTGAGGTCATCCCTGACCTAAATATTCAGTTTATAGATGTTAGTGTCTATACTAGGTGCAGTGATAGACCTTCTAAAAACATTGAACAGGCTAAATCAATTTACAGAATTTATGGGATTTACAATATATTTGTGAACTACATTATGGAATTTATAATTATCCTTACCCACAGCTATGCTTCTCTTACAGTTTTTCAAGTGTTCAATACTTTGAAACATGTGATTAGAATTGCACAGCTTAAAATCATTCCTGTTATGCACCTGCAGACTTTGTAATAATTTTTCTTATCCAAACCTTCTTGTTTTATTAAGCTTTTATAAACTCTATAAATTGTTAAAGGAAGCTCCTTTTTAAACACTATTTTTATACATCTTGTTTAATTCAGATCTAACTTTCAAAGAGTTTTATTTCACCTGGGGACAGTATTAAGCGTATTTAAGTTAAAATATTGTTTGCTTTAGAAAAAAATCTAGGTGTGTTCAGTGGAAAATATCTAATTTTCTTTATATAGCTATTTGTTTCTGGAAACATGGAAGAGGGACCCAAGAAATCTGGCTAATATTCAAGGATCACCTCCTCCAAGCTCAGGAGCCATGCATTCCAACAAAGAGGAAGTCAGACAAAAACAACAGGAAAGAAAAGAAAAGAAAAGAAAAGAAAAGAAAAGAAAAGAAAAGAAAAGAAAAGAAAAGAAAAGAAAAGAAAAGAAAAGAAAAGAAAAGAAAAGAAAAGAAAAGAAAAAAAAGAAAAGAAAAGAAAAGAAAAGAAAAGAAAAGAAAAGAAAAGAAAAGAAAAGAAAAGAAAAGAAAAGAAAAGAAAAGAAAAAAGAAAAGAAAAGAAAAGAAAAGAAAAGAAAAGAAAAGAAAAGAAAAGAAAAGAAAAGAAAAGAAAAGAAAAGAAAAGAAAAGAAAAGAAAAGAAAAGAAAAGAAAAGAAAAGAAAAGAAAAGAAAAGAGAAAAGAGAAAAGACAAGAAAAGAAAAAAGAAAAAAGGAAAGGAAAGGAAAGGAAAGGAAAGGAAAGGAAAGGAAAGGAAAGGAAAGGAAAGGAAAGGAAAGGAAAGGAAAGGAAAGGAAAGGAAAGGAAAGGAAAGGAAAGGAAAGGAAAGGAAAGGAAAGGAAAGGAAAGGAAAGGAGGAAAGGAAAGGAAAGGAAAGGAAAGGAAAGGAAAGGAAAGGAAAGGAAAGGAAAGGAAAGGAAAGGAAAGGAAAGGAAAGGAAAGGAAAGGAAAGGAAAATAATAAAATATATACAATACATACAAAAGCTAGTATTGAGATCACAGGATGACGATCGCATCACCAGCTGGCACTGGGAAAGTCCCAGACTGGACTCAGTTATGGATGGGAACTGGATTCTGGATCTGGATTAGGGAATGCACGGATCAGAGTCAAAGGCAGATGAACAGAGTCCTCCTCAGACACCAGCCACTGAAGAAAGAGAGCTGACCCTTTGATCCCTCAGCTTTTATACTGACCATGAGGCAGATGGGATGGAATACCCTGTTGGTCAGTTTTGGGACCCCTGTCCTGTCCGCTTCTTCCCGCAGGTGGGACCCCTCTACGCTTTTCCACTTCTGACCCTCCAAAGGGGCAAATAACAAATTTGGGTGGCTTTGGCTGTTATAGCAATAAGTATATGCAAGACCCCCTTTGCATACTATTCCTTGGTATGCACTATAAACATCAGGTGTTATCACTCTGGAAGCAGACACTGTCTGAAGAATACGACGTCAATTTCAGAGAGTTAGAAGAGGCTTAACTCAAACTAAAATTACTGAAAAGAAAATTAGTTCTGTTTTACTTCAAAGCAGGACAGGTTTCAATCTGAAAGAAGGTAGATTTTGATTAGATACAAGTAAGAAATCCTTTGCTGTGAGGATGGTGAGGCCCTGGAACAGGTTGCCCAGAGAGGTTGGAGAGGCCCCATCCCTGAAAGTGTTCAAGGCCAGGCTGGATGGGGTTTTGAGCAACCTGGTCTAGTGGGAGGTGTCGCTGCCCATAGAAGGTGTCCTTGCCCATGGAAGGCGGGGTGTGTGTGTGTGGAACTAGATGATCTTTAATGTCCCTTCTAACCCACACCATTTTATGATTCTATGAAATTGATAGAGACACAGTCACATACCTTATAGTATTTACAAGAGTACTCATGGAACACACAGGGTAATGTTCAGAGACTTTCACAGAGCTCACAAATGTCACCAGTGTTCACCTTCAGTAGATCCAGCTTTGGAAAAAAATGTAGTGAAATTATTCTACTTGTTGGAGATGATAGATAAACCAGGCTATTACACCAATGTTTTTTTAAAAACTTTGGAAAGCAACAGGATTTTTCAGTAAATTATAAAATTTTGAATTATAAGGCTTTGAAAAGAAGAAGGCTTGACAATTTAGCTACACACAAAAATTCAGTTTTGGTCAATAGGTGACAAATAGAAGTGCCCAAGGGAAAGAATATATCATTTTTTTTTCTACAGAGAAGATGATTATTTATGGAGACATCCAAACAGATATAATGGAAACTGTGTGAAATCATACAGATTTACTTTTGTAGTTCTATTATCCAATATGAGATATTTTTATCTTACAGTTTTCAAATTATATATGTAATTTAATAAATAAATTATTAAATTCTAGTAGCACATACAAATTTAATGTATTTACTTGTAAATAAGGGGACATAATCCTGAGTTTGCAACTCAGTCCCACAAAGGAAATTATACTTTAAGGAAATCTTTACTATCCCACAAAATCGCTAATATTATCATGGGGCAGAGGATGTTGTATGCAACTATTTTGTTAATTTTTATGATGGGATAACTCATGTTAATATAATTAGACATAAACACAACTATCTACATACTGAGGGCTCCATTTAATTTATTATAGTTAAGCAGTGGACATCATCTCTAGGTCTGGATAAGGAACTGCATCTCTAGGTCTGGATAAGGAACTGCTTTTTATAACCTTTTTCTCAGAAAATATAAAGATATGAAGGGAGAAATCAGTTTAAAGTCAACCAAAACATTAAAAGTAAACCCTAATGAGTTAAAAAGTGATTTGTTTATCACCTACTGTTCTCTTCCTTCCCCATTGCTCTTTATATGAATGTTTCATTTTCTTGTTAATAATTTCTCTTTTTCTTGTTTTGTTTTAAAATCTAAACCTATTTCTTTCCTTTCACCTTAAGCAATTTGTAGCTTGTCATTTTGAAGTAGCATTTTTTATTTCAAACTTACATTTTGAAAATGTCCAGGCAAAGAAATTCAGGAATTTCTAAAACTGTGATTTTGCTTATGAAATATCAAGAAAAATAAGCTTTTAAACTTTTCCATTTCTCCTATTCTGTCACTTTCTTCCAATCAAAACCATTTGAGAGATATAATCTAAACAAGTACATAGCTTTGGTTGTCTCCACAATATATTTTCTAGTAAACCAAACATTTTCTTCATTTCCGTCCCCAGTTATGTCTGTACGAAGGTTTGGAGGGGGATGGGGATAGATCCAAGGTTGCTAGCAAAAAGCCTGAAAGTGGGGTGCTGGCACTAGACTTGGAAAAGACAGGGGGCGTAACCAGGCTCCTTAGGAAGATGTCTGGGGATGGCAGAACTTCAGCTCCCTCCAGTAAAAAGGAGAAAGGACCAATAGCCCAGCTGAAGTGCTTATACACTAATGCACGTAGCATGGGCAACGAACAGGAGGATCTGGAAGCCATTGTACACCAGGGTAATTACGATGTAGTTGCCATCACAGAAACATGGTGGGATGACTCGCATAGCTATAGTGCTGCCATGGATGGCTATAGACTCTTCAGGAAGGATAGGCAAGCGAGGAGAGGCGGGGGTGTGGCTCTGTATGTCAGGGAGTGTTATGAATGTCTTGAACTAAATGATGGTGATAATGGGATTGAGTGTTTATGGGTAAGGATCAGGGGGAGGGCTAACAAGGCAGATATTGTAGTAGGAGTCTGTTATAGACCGCCCAACCAGGATGAGGAGGCAGATGAAATATTCTATAAACGGCTGGGAGAAGTCTCAAGATTGCGAGCTCTAGTCCTCGTGGGAGACTTCAATTTGTCGGACATCTGCTGGGAATACAATACAGCAGGGAGGGAACAGTCTAGAAAGTTCCTGGAAGGTACGGGGGATAACTTCTTAACACAACTAGTGAAAGAGCCAACTAGGGAAGGTGGATCTGTTGTTTGTAAACAGGGAAGGTCTTGTGGGGGATGTGATGGTCGGAGGCCGTCTTGGCAACAGTGATCACGAAATGATAGAGTTCTCAATTCTGGGAGAAGCAAGGAAGGGGGTCAGCAGAACTGCCACCTTGGACTTCCGGAAAGCGGACTTTGGGCTCTTCAGGAGCCTGGTTGACAAAGTCCCCTGGGAGGCAGTCCTCCAGGGCAAAGGAGCCCAGGAAGCCTGGATGTCTTTCAAGACGGAAGTCCTAAAGGTGCAGGAGCAGGCTGTCCCTGTGTGCCGGAAGACAAGCCATCAGGGAAAAAGACCGGCCTGGCTAAGCAGGGAGCTAGTGTTGCAGCTTAGGGAAAAGAGGATATACGGCCTTTGGAAGGAAGGGCAGGCCGCTCAGGAGGACTACAAAGAGGTAGTGAAGCGATGTAGGGAAAAAATCAGAAGGGCCAAAGCTCAGCTGGAACTAAACCTGGCTTCTGTTGTCAAGGACAACAAAAAAAGTTTCCATAAATATATTAGCAATAAAAAGAGGACCAAGGATAATATCTGTCCTCTAGTAGATGGGGCCGGTAACGTAGTAACCAAGGATGAGGAAAAGGCTGAGGTACTTAAGGCCGTCTTTGCCTCAGTCTTCAGCAGTAGGACCAGTTGTTCCTTGAATTCTCCGACCCCTGAGCTAGAATACAGGGATGGGGAGCAGAATGAAGCCCCTGTAATCCAAAGGGAAATGGTGAGGGACCTGCTTCAGCACCTGGAGGTGCACAAATCTATGGGGCCAGATGGGATCCATCCAAGGGTACTGAAGGAGCTGGCGGAAGTGCTCACCAGGCCACTGTGCATCATTTATGAAAAGTCCTGGATAACCGGGGAGGTCCCAGCTGACTGGAGGTTGGCAAATATGACACCCATCCATAAGAAGGGCCGGAAGGAGGATCCAGGGAACTACAGGCCAGTCAGTCTGACATCGGTGCCTGGGAAGGTCATGGACCAGATCATCCTCACTGCCATCACACGGCACGTGCAAGAGAACAGGGTGATCAGGCCCAGTCAGCATGGGTTTGTGAAAGGCAGGTCATGCCTGTCAAACCTGATCTCCTTCTATGACAAAGTGACCCACTTAGTGGACGAGGGAAAAGCTGTGGATGTTATCTACCTGGATTTTTGCAAGGCTTTTGACACCGTTTCCCATAGCATTCTCCTGGAGAAACTGGCTGCTCATGGCCTGGACAGGTGTACTCTTCGCTGGGTAAAAAACTGTCTGGATGGCCGTACCCAGAGAGTGGTGGTAAATGGAGTTAAATCCAGCTGGTGTCCAGTCACAAGTGGTGTCCCCCAGGGATCGGTGCTGGGGTCAGTTCTCTTTAATATCTTTATCAATGATCTGGATGAGGGGATCGAATGCACCCTCAGTAAGTTCACAGATGACACTAAACTAGGGGGGCGTGTTGATCTGCTTGAGGGTAGATTGGCTCTGCAGAGGGATCTGGACAGGCTGGACAGATGGGCTGAGGCCAATGGTATGAGGTTCAAATAATACAACCATCAATCAGAAAAAGGAGGGGCGACAAAGGCTGCCTGGTCCTGCACTTGGGTCACAACAACCCCATGCAGCGCTACAGACTGGGGGCGGAGTGGCTCGAAAGCTGCCTGGCAGAAAAGGACCTGGGGGTGTTGGTGGACAGCCAGCTGAGTATGAGCCAGCAGTGTGCCCAGGCAGCCAAGAAGGCCAACACCATCCTGGCCTGCATCAGGAATAGTGTGGTGAGCCGGACTAGGGAAGTAATCATCCCCCTGTACTTGGCACTGGTGAGGCCTCACCTCGAGTACTGTGTTCAGTTTTGGGCCCCTCACTACAAGAAGGACATTGAGGTGTTGGAGCATGTCCAGAGAAGGGCTACAAAGCTGGTGAAGGGTCTGGAGGACAAACCTTATGAGGAATGAGTGAAGGATCTGGGGTTGTTTAGCCTGGAGAAGAGGAGGCTGAGGGGAGACCTTATCACCCTCTACAACTACCTGAAAGGAGGTTTTAGAGAGATGGGAGCTGACCTCTTCTCCCCGGTGACAAGTGATAGGACAAGAGGAAACGGGTTCAAGTTATGTCAGGGCAGGTTTAGATTGAATATTAGGAAGCATTTTTTCACCGAAAGGGTTATTAAACATTGGAATAGGCTGCCCAGAGAGGTGGTGGATTCACCATCCCTGGAGGTGTTTAAGAAAAGGGTAGATGAGGTGTTTAGGGACATGGTTTAGAAGTGGTGGTGTTTTTATCAGGGTAGGTTAACGGTTGGACTTGATGATCTTAAAGGTCCCTTCCAACCTCACTAATTCTATGATTCTATGATTCTATTATTCTATGTATTATTTTTACTTAATTAACTGGAAAGAAGTCTGCCTTCCTGAGCATTATTCTTAGAAATACTGGATACTGGAGCATCTCTCCTATGAGGAAAGGGTGAGAGAGCTGGAACTGTTTAGCCTGTAGAAGGGAAGGCTCATTTGTACACTTTAATGCGTACAAATATCTGAAGAGAAGGTGCAAACCCAGGCTCTCTTCAGCAGTCCCCAGTGACAGGGCCAGAGGCAATGAGCACAAACTGAAACACAAGAGATTCTGTCTGATCATAAAGAAGAAAATTCACTGTGAGGGTGACTGAGCACTGACACAGGTTTCCCAGAGAGTCCATGGAGTTTTCATCCTTGGAGATATTAAAAAACTGTCTGGATGTGGTCATGGCCAACCTGCTTCTGGTGGCCCTGCTTGAGCAGTGGGGTTGGTCAGGATGATCTCCAGAGGTCCCTTCCAACCTCAACCATCCTGTGATTCTGTGAAAAAGGATCAAATTTACCAAATTATATCTGATTTTCCTGATACATTCCTGTCACCTTAATGCTACTTGTCAGGCTCTCTTTTTTTTTTTTTTAAATATTACCTTACTTGAGTGAATTCAAAGACCTACTAATCCAGGTAACTGTATGATGGAAAGGTAGTGGAGATTCAGAGCTTTTCTCATTTCATTATGATGAATTTTGTAAGTGTCTGAGTCTGCTGGATCACATACTCTAAACATGGAATGCGACAACTCAAAATTTTGACATTTCTAGAAAATAGACTCACAGAATATTATCCAAAAGCGGTGCCATCAAAAGCTGAAGTAGAGGGCTTTAGTTCTTAGGATTAATATTCAATCCCAAATCTTATCAGCATAGAAAAATCTTTGTGTCTGTATGCCTACGTGTACACTGATATTGACAATAATTTCATTTAAAAACAAATACAAAATGAAATTACCACAGAGCTAATAGAAAAGAAATAAAAATCTGCACTTGTTGGTTTTGTTTGTTCAAACTGTCCATGCACAGATGATAGTTCTTGCTTTTTACTATAGCTGATCCTATGATAGCTGAAACATTTGCATGATTAGGGCTGCATGCAGAGATGAATGAGTCATATAGAGGAATACAGGTTGAGAATGAATCACCCATTTATTTAAAAAATACAAAATGTGAGCAGAGCTGACACACCTGAACAGAAGAAAATTTTCAAGAATGTAAATATTGGGCATTGTCTGATTTGTTGAAGAAAATAAACAAGCAATTCCATAAACTGACCTATTTATGAAGAGACAAGTTCTCAGGCAAAAGCTGTATTACTAACCATGGGATTTCTGCATTATTAAGCACTACTGGACTGTACACAAAGGTAAGTCTAAGAAAAATCTTGTTCATTCATACTGTGCTTTAGAAGGCTATAAATAAATTACTATCCTGTGTAGTTTTGGTCTTTGCAGCATTGTCTAGTTATTTGAGCAAAATCTGTATTCCCACGGTGGCAGAGTTACACTGAATATTGAAAGCCAAATAATATATTGAAACGTTTTAAAAACAGGGAAAGTCTTGTTCAGAATCATGCATATTGAAGAGATCTTGTGCTGAGAGGCTGTTTTGAGTTTCTCGATGGAACAAGAGTATGGTTTATAAATGAGAATTTACCACTCATCTCTTTCTTTTCTTTCATATTGATTTTAATACCACTGAGGTTTCACATACTTCTGCCAGTGCATTTCTCAAAAGAACTGCAAAGATCTTTCAAGTAACAAATACTAACAAATCAGCCAAAATAGGATCATGTGGTTATGAAGAATATCTTCTAAAAGCCCATTTGTATACATGTCACTTCTTAATAGATCTTAATTTTTTATGGTGGCTTCAAAATCATGATGTGGAATACAATTACCACCTCAGCTCCTTTTTTTTTTTTTATATCCTCAAATTTGCCATTGATTTGTATCATTTCCTTATGTAACATACTAATAGAGCTGAAATGCAAGTTTTAAAGATTTCTGTTCAGTCAAATCACATTATAGTTCAAGATAAGAGTGAAAGTGTATTAGCTTGTATGTATGTTTAGTTTAAATCAGCTTACCTGGTTGCTATTATACCACCTGAATTCAGAGACCTACATTAAAAATGGCTGTGTGAGTAGGAAACGGAAGAGAAGACACAGAGATTCAGTATTTCCAATGTAAGCATTAAGTCCTTAGGGAAATCAGTGAGTGAATTAACCATGAAAAAAAACCCTTTCTAATTGGTGGTTTGTGTTCTGTGTTTGGTTGGGTTTTTTTGTTTGGTTGTTTGGTTGTTTTGTTTTGTTTTGTTTTTCCTGTGGCCAGAGAATAAGCTCGAGCCTCTTCCATTGGGCATCCCTTCCCGAAAAAAAAAAACGCAGCAGACCAAACACAGGGTGACTAAAGTTTCTGCTGTAGATGAGGAAGCAGCAGGGCAGGAAGCAGCTTCTCAAGGAGGCACACTGATAGCAGAAGCTTGCAGCAAGTGTAGCACTGAGCCAGGAGACTTGGAATGTTTGCCTGGAATAACTGCCTTTGAAAGACCTGTAATGAGTGGTGGGCAAGCCCCCAGCATGTGGGTTTGGTGTTTAACCCTTTCTTTGTGCATGCTTTTCGCTGCTGAATAAACAGTGTCCTCTGATTTCAGTTCCTTGGTGGGCTGAACACCAAACCGCAGAAGCTCAGGAGTTCTGCAGCTCTCAAGCTCTGGCCAGCTGTGCCCTGCTCTCGGCGGTGGCTCTGATGCCTTTTAGGCAGTAGGGATCTCAACAGCTAGTAGACTTGGACCACTTTTGTGTGTGCACATATGTAACACAATAGGTGACTAAGAGAATAATATTGCACAAACAAGAAAGGTCTTTACAATAATATTCAAGATACTATCTTTTGTAATCAAGATAATACTAAGAAGACGAGAATATTTAGCTGTAAAATGCTGAAAATGGAAAGAAACAGTCATTCTTCTGTCAGAAACCTTGCATCTTTCTCCTGTATGTCCCTTATTGTGCTGAGCATGAGTTGCCACATGTTTTGTCTCTGTAAGCTTAGGGAAAGCCAGCAAAATCCCTTCTGAGGGCTGCTACAAAGGTGCACAAATGTCTGAGAACTCATATTTTAAGGTACGCGTAAAAAGCAAACCAAACCCTGCCCCCCGAGTCCTTAAGGAAAATGGCTCTGTGTTGTGACTTTAAATACCTTCTAACAAGCTGGTGTGAGACTTGCAGTTGCCACTTAATGCACATGGACATAAATCTCCTTTGAGCTACACTGCTGCAGCAAATCACTCTTAAGTATGCAAAGGAAAGATTTTAATTAGGTTTCTCAGGTTCTGGTGGGACTGAGCCCCCTTTCCCCTGAGACAAGAGCAGCACCTGCTAATGTAGGAGCTGTAACATCTGCCTGGGTGGCAAGATGAACATCTGGGAATGTAAGGGCCACAGCCATTCTAGTGGATGCATCTTATGCTTCTGCGTCAGAAGAAATGCACTGGGAGAAAGATGACAGTTGCTCTTGTGATGGTCCCTGAGCTGCTTATAATCTTATTAAGCTCTTACTTAAAAGCCTTAAAACGTTGTTGTCCTTGCTCCTTCTATTAGAAGGGTTTTTTTCAAAGCCTCACTCTTTTCATGATCTTTCTTCTAATTTCTGTCCTGGATCATGGATAGCTTATATTTATTTGTGTCAGTTAGGTGAAAAACCTTTATTTCTCCATTTCTGACATATTTGTACATCTTTTCACATTTCATTTTGCAGCATTAAAATGATCAATCACTTCTGTCATCCTCCAGAAAGAAGCATATCTTCTCAGTGCAAACATACATTGCAAAAATAGAGCTGAAAAATAAACATAAAAATTTGATGATTAAACAAAAATGTAAGTCTAAAAATTAGATCTCCTTTTTTGCTGGTATATGGTTATTGTCTGTTTGAAGTAGTAGTACTTATGAATCCAGAAGTGGAATAAAATGATTTCTTAAAGGCTGCACTGAAATGTGCTTGTGTGAAACAACAACTTTGGCCTTACAATTTGTACTTAATGAAATTTTCTCTTAGTTCCAGTATAGACGGACCTTGGGCATTGGCTATGATGGGTCCAGACCAATCTTTAGCGTGTAAACTTATGGGTCAATGCAGGGCCAAATGATACTATGCTGAAGCTGCAAAATGGAAAACAAAAGCACATTTTCACCAGCATGTTCCCCTTGGCCAATGTCATGTACAGCAAGATACTGTTACACAGCTCCAGAGGGCTGGTGGCTTAACCTGTGAAAGACTGAATTTGCAGTGCATTAGTTACCGGCCTAGTACCGAAATAACAGCTCCCCTTAAGATGACAGGTATTCATACTGGACTAATCCTGGACACATGTTAAAAAAAATTGTTGGCACTAATGGAAGATTTATTTCATCAGGTACTGAAATCTGCAGGATTATACATAATGAAAAGAAGACCTTGCATTTGTCGAGGTATTCTTTTTGTCTTCTAAATCTGTTCAGGGAACACAAAACCAATTCTGATACAGACTTTTGATAGATCAGGACTTCTTGAAAACCCTCAATGTTTTGAGGTTCAAGAAGTCTCTCTAAAAGCAAAATAACCCCTTTAAATTTAAATTCTGACCAATTAAGATGGTTACTACCTACCAATTTCAGACACTTGAAGAAATTCCATTCTTCCATATACAAGTTAAAAGCACAAGAATATTTGAAAATCGTCTATCATAAAGAAAAGCTTCCAGTTTTCCTAGAGAAAGCGTTATCTTAAAAAGAATTGAGAAAGAAATCTATACAGAAAAGAAATGAAACTAAACAACCATCTATCTTTCCATTTTCTTTTTTAGGAGTTTGAAGACAAAACGAGAATTAAAAACAAACAAACAAACAAACAAAACAACAAAGGTTGACTTTCTATTTCTTAGATGTGAAAGTAATAAATAAAGTTTTATTAGCCAAACTAATATATAGAACATGTATGAGGGTGAAGGAAAATATACGGATAACAGGCCAGTGGTTAAAGATGGGGGGAAGGTAGACCCACAGGATAAAATGACTATTTTTCTTCTGTCTTCAGTACAGTTGCTGACTTTAAGTGTAGGGGTGAAAGGAGAGCTAATTAGAATGGGAAACAGAAAAAGGAGAGTAGCACATCTGAAAAGCAAAGCTCCGGGAACTTGACACAAGAAGAACTGAGGATCTGCCTCACAGAGTGAATCAAATTGTAGGTCAGTCAGTATTTTTAACAAATCTGCGAGCTTGTGGGTAGCTTTTGGTAATGAAGACTCTCTAATGACACTGCATCTGCTGGAGAAGGAAGCAGTGACTTGGGTAGCTAGAGAGACTCAATAGTTTATTTTCAAAAGAGAGTGCATTTTTTAAGAACGCTTCTTGAGGAAAGTAAATTGAAGACATAGAAGTGAAAAGGAAGTATAATAAAACTAAGCGTAGTTCATCAAAGACAGCTCATGTCTGAATAACAGAACATCCTTCTTTGATTAAAATAAATGGTTTCCTAGATAAAGAGAAGTAGTAAATCTAATTTATCTGCTTGTCACTAAAATGTTTGATCTGTGTCTTCAGTGGAAAATCTTCATCAAATTAGAATAGGAACTCGGTATAATATTATGTGGTGGAGAAAAAAGTGCAGCACATGCTGTGATGAAAGGTGAAATTTCAGGCTGGAGAGAAGTTACCAGTGGACCGCTTTAAGGATTGGACTTGGAATCAATCTTGATCAATATTTTCACAATTGTATTAAAATTAAAAGTGCTATTAAATTGCCTGATTTAAAAACATTTGGCTTATTGCTGATAGAAATAAAATTCTAAGTAGAAATAAAAAGAATAATGCTACCTAAAGATAAAAAAACAAACAAAAAAATATTACGAAAGACCTGACGCTTACACAGGAGTTTAAGCATGCACTGTGGGAGTCAAGGGAAAGGTAATGTCTAAACGCATAACTCTAACCTTGGGTGCAATCTTGGTACCTAACCCCAGAAGTGCTGTAACTACCTCGTTATTTCATTTTGGGATCTTAGCATTCCCTAGAGTGCCTTCATTTTGGTTGTACTGAGCAGCTTTGTGCCCATTTTGTGAAAGAAGCGTCATTAAGTAAATATGCAGTAGTTCTTTTACTGAAACGCTGCCACCTCATACCTGCTAACTCTCACCAAGAAAAGCAATTTGCATAAATAGTACAATGGCTTATTGATTTATTTATTTACATATAAAGTACAGAAGCCATACAGGGAGCAGGGCCTGAATTAATTCCCTAGGGGAATACCATATTGTATGGTGTCATGTCCTTGCTTTTCCTTATGCACCTATTTTTCCTCTCTGACTCAGAAAACTGGGACAACTTTGCTGTACAGCTCTGCAGAACTGTTGGACACTGGGCTAAGCCTTGTTATGGCCCTGGTGCAACGGCATTCTCCTGGGAGAGGAGCAACGGCATCAGAGTTTGCTCAGCAGGAGCAGGACAAAGCGCCTGGGCCCTTCCTTGCCTGGCTGAGGGTTACCCTGGGAATGGTGAGCACCATCACACCCTTCTCACAAAGCTGTGCTTCGGAAAAGACTGAGCACCCCTTTATAAAACGTTAAAAGCGCCATCCCTAGGAGGAGAGTCCAAGTCAATGGTTTACAGCTGGATACCAACACCTCCCAGCAACCCTGCATGAGGGATGTCAGCTTTAAAAAAAAAAATCTCTACTCTCAGCAGTTCTTACTCGTGTCTTGGTCTTTGGATCTCACCTTGGATCTCATTTTGATCTTTTTATCACTCCCTGGTGTTAACTAAGAAGTCTGACCTTTTAACTAAGAGTTTTGACTCATTGCAGGGTGTTTTCAGATGCCTAAGGCTTTTGTTGAATCTAGTCCTCATAGAGGATTAACTGTAATATGAACAGGAGTGGAAAATGGCAGGGAAGAAGATCTGGATGTTATTGATCAGTAAATATGCTATTGAGCCACCAACTTGAGCTAAAAATATAAATGCAATTCCAAGTATAATGTATTACATGTCTTTTCCAATAGAGAGAGAAGTATAGGAACATTAATGTGTTTATACATTGCATTGATAATATTGCAGTCAATGCTGGCTACAATTTTAATGTTTCAAAAAGTTTTAAGATGGATCTTTATTATTAAGTGAAAATCTCTCTGTGCATGCTTGTCTCTCATCCCAGGGACAGAGCAGAGGAGCTATTTTCCACAGCTCCCTAAAGCACATTTCAAATAGGTGGTCAGAAGCATTTGTCTCTCTCGCTTGGGCAGTCCAGCAATGCGCTCATTCTTATTAAAGTAGTTTTGATGTTCATTATAAGCTTGCAAATTATTCAGGAAGTATGTATATATCTGACAGAAAAAAAGGCAGAGAGCCTTTTTGAATAAAAGTTCAACAGCACTTACCATGATGAAATTTAAACAAAACCAAGCTTTTTAACTTTTTATTCTTCAGAGTAAAGAACATTTTTTCTAACATCAACTTAAGTTTTTGAGTACTTTTTTTTTTTAAAAAGAATCATTATAGACATATTAGTACAACTGATAAAATGAAACTAACTGAGATTTACTAAATTAGAGAAAAGGGGATGGAATTTGCTTAATTAATCTCCAAAGTTTTAATTAACCTCTCCAGTGGCCCAATTAAGGTTCAGGAGATATATCAGAAGATATTCTTAAAATAAAAACACAAATTACTTTAAATTGCACATCACTTGATTCCACCAACTAATTAGTTTCATTCTTGGTTTAACAACCTAAATTTGAAACATCAAATATGTGGGGGAAGAAAGAATAATCAAAATATTGTGAAAGCAGATTTGACTAGAAGAAAATATGCACAAGTTGCTCCAGCTGGATAGAAGCACATGGAAAACTATTAGAAAGAGTATACTATTTTAGGAAGGTACTTAAAAGAGAATAGTAGTAAAGTCCACTAAATTTGGAATTGAAACAGCATGATACCTATTTACATGCTGAATAGAAGATGTTAATATTTTGTTGCTACCAGACATTTTTAAACTTTGATTTTCCAAAGAATGAGACTGTGTTCTAAGAATGTTTCTGAACTCTGGCCTTGTGACCAAATTCTCTTCAGTTTGCTCCTGCAAACGGAAATAAATCCAGTGGATTTATTTTGGATGTACTTTTGGGAAGGTGAACGTTTCTAACCCCAGGTGTCATGTAGCCTGATATGATTGCTTCCTAAAAGTCCTTGATCTCTGCCACTTCTTTCCTGTTGGATGAAAGCTATGATTTTAGCTTTTGGTAATTAAATTTGTCTTGAACTTATTATATGAGGTTGACAAAATGTGCTTTGGTATGCAGTAAGTTGAAGCTCAGAGAGTAGAGGTTCAGCCAAACCTTCTGTGTTAAATGTTTATTTCAAAATGGGCTTCAGCTATGGGGAACCGGACTCATGGCCCCAGCAGCAACCTGTGTAGTTCCTATACAAAATTGCCTTATTTGGATCTAGGAGCTTGACTTAAAGTTGTAGTTTTTATAATTCATTTGTAGACTGGATTTCTTCATACTAGAGAAGGGGTAATATATAGTAAAATTTCAGGAACTACAGGCCAAAGAAAGCAGGGATGAAGACAGAAGTAGGAAGAGGACCTATTCTGAGATTAATAATTTTGCACTATATTTTTATGTTCTTATGTTTATGTTTTTATATTTTTATGTTTAATGTTAGATCTGATGAATTCTGTCTCAAAAGGACTGAGAAATGCAATTTCATTGGACATTAAATATTTTGTGAGGTCAGGGAGATTTCAAAAACATTTATAACAAAATGAAACAATTTTCTTCTTTCTCCTTCAGAAGATATTGGGGTGTTTGATAACATTTAAATAATTTGTATGGGAGTGATCACATGTAACTATAGCTATCTAAAATTCATTTATCTATCTTGCTAGTTCCCTAAAATCCCTTAATAGACGGTGAAGATATGGAGGTAGAACATGAATAACCTCACTTCTCTGAGATATGTTTTTCAGAGTGACGCAAACGGTTCCCTGCAAAAGCTGATCACTTTTCAGTTCATGTAAAGGGGGCCTGTGTAACTGGGTTGATTATTTTTGTCATTTTTCTTTCACCAGAAATATAAATGTTTCTGAGTTTAGTTCCTGTCATAGTTTAGGCCAAAATCCACTACTGGGGACCTGAGGGACTCCAGACGGGACCGACAGATGCTCCCCTCTACCCCTCTTCAAAGAGAGAGGCAGAGGAGGAAAAAGAGACTTATGAGTTTAGAAGGAACTAAACTACTTTAATGAAATATTAATAATAAAATAAAAAGAAATAATGAAATATATACAAAACCGTATCAAGCTCCCGAGATGACAATCATGTCACTGGCTGGCACTGGGGCAGTCCCAGGCTGGACTCAGTGACGGACGGGAACTGGATTCCAGATCTGGATTCAGGATCGGGATAACAGGCAGACAGAGTCCTCCTCAGACGTCGGCCGTTGGAGGGAGAGAGAGTGACCCTTTGATCCCTCAGCTTTTATACTGCACATGAGGCAGATGGGATGGAATACCCTGTTGGTCAGTTTTGGGTCACCTGTCCTGTCCGCTCCTCCCTGCGGGTGGGACCCCACTATGCTTTTCTGCTTCCGACCCTCCAACGTGGCAAATACCAAAGTTGGTTGGCCTTGGGGGTTATAGCCATAAGTATAAGCAAGAGCCTCTCTGCATCCCATGCCTGGGCATCAGCTATAAACATTGGTCTTATCACTCTGAGAGACTGAACACTGTCTGCACAATATACAGTTAATTTCAGTTGTTAGAAGAGGCCCAGCTAAGAAGCGAAGTTATTGAACAAAATTGGTTCTGTTTTACCTCAAACCAGGACAGTTACGACAAACTCAGTCCTGGCCAACTTTAAAAAAAATTGTGTTTCTCTTAGTTAAAATCAGTCCACCCCCACTGAAACTTCAGAGTGCTATTAAAAGGTATTAGTTTTAAGGAAATATAATCAGGGAAATAAGAGTTTTGTGTGTTACTGATGTGGTGTTGGTCCCTGGGGTCACTCACAGGCCAGCCTGGCCCTGACCAGCTCCCTGGGGACCCCCAGCCCTCCCCCGGCCCAGGGCCATGGGGCTCTATTTCGGCTCAGCCCTGTCCCCAGCCCTGTCCCACCCCATCTCGCGGCACGTGGGCCGGGGGCTCACCTCAGGGAGGAATCCCCAGAGGGAAGCTGTCTCCAGCCCTCTCCTGCCCTGTCTTCTGCTCCTGGCCGGACCCTGGCCCTGGTTCATCACTTGCCTTGTCCATGGCTGTTGATGGACCCTGTAAGTAGCTGTTAGCTCTGCCTGCCATGGTCAGCTCACACGTGAAGTTGGTTGGGACAAGGGCACGGCCAGTGCCAGGGTTGCTCCCAGCTCCTGGCTCCCCTGTGCCGAGGGAGCAGCTGCCCCTCACCGTGTCCTGGTTGTGACTGGCCTGTGGATAAATTCTGGCATCCAGGACAGAGTCAGGAAGTGAAAAGACAAGACGTATGAAAGTAGACATGCAAAAGTAAAGCAGAAATGTTGTTGGAAGTTGGGTCATGAAATTTGTGCAGCATCGAAGGGCTGAGTCAAGCGGCTGAAAGAAGCAAAGCATTAATTGTTCATTAACTTCTTCAGAGCTGCAGCAAGTCCTTTGTGGTAGAGCTTGTGGAAGTTAGGTTTTAACAGTCAGCAGCTATGAGTTTTGCTTTGCCTTGTGACAGACTAACAGGTGCTGGTCCCCAGAGAGCCACTACAGGGTGTGCATGTTCCCTTTGAGCCACAGCTGTCGGGTTGGAAGCTTCTGAGGGGAGAGAAGGTGGTAGTATAACTCTACCAGAGACCACTCAACAAAAAATACCAGAGTTTTCCTGTGCACAGTTAGCAGAAATCCATGCCACCAACCTGATTGCAGTGAAATCTTCTCAATGTGTTGATATCTGTTCAGAAAAAAACTTGGTGAAAATATTATCTCTCCAGACAGCAGATGTGCAATCTTACACCTCCTACCTTTTAGTTATTTATCTAATTTATCTGTCAGAAAACAGGAATCAAATTATAAGTATCTGTGTTGTCTAGTGTAGAAAGGAAGAATAAGGGCAGTATAAAAACAGATTTTGAACAGTCACTCAGATACTCAGATCTTTTTGTAAGCTGATCTAACAGAACTAGAAAGCTGTTAGCTACTGAAATAAATTGTCATATATTAAGAACTTGTGAAATAGTTAACATACAAATGCATTACATGAAAATGATAGGATGCATCATAAGAGACTCAAAGTGTGAAACAAGCTTTCATCTGAGATCTTTTAAGGTCTGCAAAGATAGTCTTACGTTTAAATTTGGGCTCATGTAAGCACCTGCATTGCAGGGTTAATTTGTGCTGCACTGGACTGTGGGTCATATCAGCTAGTAGAAATTGTGATTTTTTTTCCCCCAGAGCTTTAAATCTGAGCAGTATAAGTCTATTTTTAGCTTTTATATCTTCAGAGTTTCATAATCCTTTATATTAATTTCATATTTATATAGAATGTGTCTATAGTGTCAATAGATAATAAATATGCCTAGTGCATAACACATGGTTATGATTTCATAGATTTTAACTGAATTTATTACATAACAATATTATTAGATTAATGGGATGGCCCTGGGTATCTTTTTGAGAGGATGACATCATTAGTCAATGCCTTGTTCACCAAGATGCAGGAAGTGAATGTCAAACACACAAACTTTTGGCAAATAGAGATGGGTGAAGGAGGCAGTCATGCTGGAACTCAGCTATTCCATCTTAAATGTTTCTCTCTGTGCTTCATGATGTGTGGTTTTAAAATCTGGACTCAGTCAAGAGATGCAGAATAGTTCTTGACAAGGACCTACCTGAAGGCTCTCTCTCACCTTGTATGGCCAGGGAATAGACAGCACTAATGAAACGGCAGCATCACTCTAAAATGCTATTATTATCCCTGAATTATACACTTTTCTTTTTACAATATAAAACACTTTTTAATTACAATACAAATTATACAGTAGAGCCATAAAGCAGTAAACAAAGAACTAATTTGTGTTCCTTCTGCACTTATCATTCATTGACTAATTAGTTTCTCTCTCAGGTTCTGAGTGACTCTTTTAAGAAAAAATCTCCTGAGGATACAAAGGTTAATTTTGAAGTGATTACAAATATTCAGCTAACATTATAATTAATAGTAATACTTAAAGCACAGCAGTCATCTCCCGTCCTAATAAGGAACATTTGCTAATTAGCCAGACTATTGGCATTATTCAGGATATTTAACTTTTCACTATTCAATCAACTGAGCTCATGAAGCTGAATAATACCTCTTTAAACTGTGAAGCTGATAGAAAGGTTAAACCCCTTCAAATGCTTAAGCATCTAAACAAATAAATCTTATACTTATGTGCTTAATTTCAACCTGACAGATACTCAAACACTTTATAAAATACTGATCAGATCATACTGTAACTTGGATATAAATCTTCCATGGACTCACAAATATTTTTATGCTGTTAGATAAAAATAAAATTAATTCGAGACATACGTATTACAAAGAATAATTTCCCTACCAGAGAAATTTAATTTCTTAGTAGCAACAAAAATGATTACAAAACGAAAAAGATTTTGATATTAGGAATAGCTTAATATAAAAAGTTATTCAGTGTTTTAAGATGGAAAATATTATATCTTGTTAAAATGAGTTGGAGAAATAAATAAATTTGCTTATTTAATGTAACATTGTAGCTCATGAAAAGTGCTATGGGAATTTTTGACCATGATCTGGTTAGGATACAGCATACCCTTTTCAAATCTAAAGTAATTCTATTGGCCATAGATCAGACATGAAACAGAAGAAGTGTTTGGTTCATTATCACATTCAAAAGTCCTGTGAATGAATGCAGGTAACCCTAAATGTGAACTCTGCTCTGAGACCTGTTAGTAATTCGGCCTCGGGTGCTAAAATGTCTTTGGCAAACAAAAGCATTGCAAATTCTCATTCCAAATTAGGACTCTCAAAAAACATATACCACCTACAAGTTGCAGCCCATTCCTAGTCCACATTCCTTATTGAAGAAGAAGGACTTGTGATGCACCTACTTGGATTTACAGTCACATCCCAGTAAAGCAGACAGCAGATGTAGCCATAATTTGTAGGTACTTTCTAAACTATCCATTCAGGGTGTGTTTCGCAGAGAACTCGGTTTGTTTTTTTTCCCCTGACTATTTATATTAAAAATACACTGTTATTTTTATTTACTTGTCATCATTTCAATAACAAGTTCAGACTGGCACATTTTTATTTTCTCTGTTATTATTTATTTCTTGTTGTTTGGAACAACAAGGAATGAGTGTCAAAGGTTGCTCACAATGGTCTTTTTTTCCCTTTTTATGTCCTTGGCAGAATAAGAACTGGGCATGAAATGTGTGCATGCTTGACTAATATGAGTCTTATTGTAACCTTTGTGTGGAAAGGTCTTTCTCTGATTAAAAGCAAATCAATTTGAAAAGGTAATAATCTTTTTTAATGTCAAATAGGAAGACAAAACTTGGAATATGTATTTTTTGGTAACATTTTAAAGTTCAACCAGAAACTGCAGTAGAAAGAAGGGCTGCACAAAGCATCATTTCTTAAATTAATTTTTGTCATGTTTTTTTCTGAACTCATACAGTGTATCTATTTCTTGTTTTTAATAACTGTTCTTTTAAACAGTCATAAATTCTTGAGAAATGAGCAAACATTTACATAATATGAAAGCAGAAGTTGAAACAGCTACTTAGAGAACTAATGGCGTTTTATGCTTATTATTTTGAATGTTGCATACATAGGGAAGACGTCTGGTGGAATCTGACTTTTCCTGTAAAACTTGTTTTATATTATGCCTTTAAAACATACAACATTTCTGGTAATAGTAAAAAAGAAAAATATTATTATTTCCAATGGGAATTAATAGTTTGTCTCAGGATTGAGGTACATTGTTAAATTATAACTACTGAAATATCTCTTTTGTATGCTTGGAATCTGAATGTCTGTCTTTTTTCTTAAGTGTAGGAGCTGCTGTGGAGCACAGGAAATTGATATTTTTTAATTGGTGTTTAGCTTTGAAATAAAATAAGAATGAAACTGCTATTTAATAGAAGACCAAATATCAGGTTCTATAATGCACTGCTGCTATGGGATAGAAAGAATATTTTCTGTGTACTAGGCCTTACTAGGTCATCTCATTTTGAATCATTCATCGATATAAAGATTTTCGTTTATACAGACTGAAAGGTTTAGTCTAGAACATTTTTTAAATGTCACAGCTACAGGCATTAAGACATTTGTGCTAACTTTTTAGCAAAAGGTAGAAACTTACCTGAGCAGAGTTGTAGGGCTAGGTGGGGAAAAATGGATCTAAAATTTAGGGAACTTTAAGCAGCAAAGTCCAAAACTGTCATTAGAAAGTCCCGATTTAGTTGCCTCTTACACTTCTACAGCACAGAACCGTTTGGGTAACCAGATGTCCAGCCAATACCTCATGCCTGGCTGTACCCAGAAAATCAACAAAGCAGTAACTACCTCCATAGAGACCTGGCCTAAGAGGTATCTCTGGCTATGGATGATGTTAATAGTATCGGCTCGTCACACCAAATGGTTGTGGTTCTTTTATGTTTTTTTTTTTTTTTTTCATCATAAGCAGTAGTGAAGACTCACTACAGGAACCTGGAGACAAATATTAAATTCTCTTCAGTTTGAGTGTGACCAAGCAAAATTTTTCTGATGACTTCACATTCTAATTTTTTTTCCTTTACTTTTTTATTACTTTATATCTAGGCATATTATTTTATCCAGTCTCCTGTTTCTCTGTAAATACAGTTTTATTTTGCTTTTAATGGTCTACAGCAATTGATTTATTGAGAATTACAGAAAAGAAGTAGGCCAGGTTGGTGATATTTTCCTGATGAAACATACAGTTCAGAACTCTAAGGCTATGTGAGAAGATTAGACACATTTTCAGAGTGATCGGGAGGAGGGGTGGGAATTGTTTACAGTAGGCTTTGAAGCAATGAGCGGGTAAAACGCTGTGCCGCAGAAGTTGATATTGTGTTTATTTGAGCAGACTGCTGTATATATTTATGGAGCCCACGAGCAAGATGATAACATGTTCCAATAAAGTATTTGGAATATATAGAGTAATTATGTCATATAGAAAGTGAAAAATAAGCAGGATAACTTTTTTAAAATTTAACACAATCTCAGTGGGTTGAAATGCCATATCAAAGCAACAGGACTATAGTATCAGGCTGTATTGGGCTGACAGTAACAGTAACTACGACATGTGAAGGGAGATTTAGAGGGTGGTTAAGGCAGAAAATTAATTGCACCAGGAGACTTTGATTTTTCCTATGCTGACTCTGTAACAAAAGTGCATGATGCAGACTCTACATTTCAGACCCCCTGAATGCTTACTTATTGGAAAAAATGGTAAGTTAGCAAGCAAGAGGAGACATGAGTCCTGATTTACTTTTTTGTTGTGCACAGAACCTACTTCTAACATTGCTTCAAAGAGCTGTTGGGGAATCACGGTTGTAGCACATCCAATTCAACATCCGTGTAGGAATGGAAAAGCACATAAACCCAAGGCAGGAAATTTAACGTGAAAAAGGAGAATTACAGGAAAATGTTTATATGAACTACATAAAAATGTAAGTGAACAAGTTAAAGAGGGAGCTGAGAGGGGAAAACATTCAGAGGCAGCATAAAGTTTGTTTAAAAATTCTGCTTTATAGACATGGTGAAAATATAAAACAATCAATAGACTCTGTAAGGAGAAGAATTATTTGCTGGGGTTAACATCAGAGCAAAGGAAATTGTTAGAAGTGAAAAGGTTTTGCATCTTTTGAAAAGTGAAAGTCTTGTCTAAATGAGAAGTAATTTAAAAAAAGCTTAAATTTTGACAGGTTGGAAAACTCCATATTTTCCTAAATCATTCCTAGACATAATTTGAGCTGTAAAAAGCCAAAAAGTTAGTTTAAAATAATTTTATATTATTGTAAATGATGGGGGAATTATGTCTATAAATTTAGATGATGCTCCACTAGAGTCATTCTTTACAGGGAGTGGATATAAAAAATAGTATCGAATTAGACTCATATAAGACATTTTAGAAAAAATCAATGCAATGATCAGTAGGAAATCACTAAGAGTGGATGACATGCTTCTAGAAAGCTAAAGAGAACCAATTATGAAAGTGCTGAACTACTAATGTTATGTACATCCTACTGTTTAAATCAACCTTAACAGAATTATTGTAGATTCTTCTCTGAAAACATGAGGTCAAGACTCAACTGTGCCCCAAAAATCTAATACCATGTCAGGAATCATTAGGAAAAGAATTAAGGGGATAGCATAGTTCTAAAAACAGGTTTATAAGGCAATGATGCACTCAAATGCAGAATATTGAGTGATGTGTTGGTCAATCCATCTCAAAATTGATTCAGTAGAAGCAGCAAACTTAGAGAGAATTGCTCTTATGCAAAGAGAGATCACATAGACTAGAACTGGAAAACTAGTGAAAAAAGCTATGATTGAAACCATAAATGGTATCCAGTAAGTAAATAGGGAAAAATGACAGAAAGGAAGGAGCGCCTGCAGCTGACTAGATTGTCAGTTAGCTGGTTTCATGTAAGCAAAAGGAAATATTTTTCATTTACATTGGGGATCTTCTTTTCATGGAGTCATCCACAGGCCAAAACTACAAAGGGACTACAGTAGAATGACAAATTTCATGGAGGGTGGGTCAATCATTGGCTCCTAAGTTTGATAGTCCAGATTGAACCTCCAGTTCAGAACCCCAAACTGCTAATTGCGAGAAGCTGCAAAGGAAGAGTTACTCTACTATTGGCCACATTTTTAATAATCTTCCTTCATGTCCATGAGTAGAAAGAGGATGAACTAAAGGGAATTTTGATCTGACAGGATGAGGATTGTTCTTACATTCTTATGAAAACATGAAAATAGATCCAGAAATTTGTATCAAACCAAAACAGGGAAATAGTTGGAGCAGTCAAAATGTTTTTACTTCAAAATTTTGTGAATAGAACTTTCTATGTGTTTTTATTGGACTAATAAAATTATTACAATCTTTAAAACCATACAGCAACAAATACTAAAAATTTTAATTTATATTAAGAGCATTTTTATTTGACCATATAATTATGCCAATAGCTTGAAGTATAATTAACTTACAATTTAAAATGTTGTGTTTTTTTTTTTTTTAATTACTCAGGAAAAAAGCAATTTTTAAAACTTTTTGTTCAATATATGTCCAGTAGTTTAGGAAAACAAGATATTTTCTTGGTTTTGAAGCACTATTACTGAAATTTTTCTGGTGACATTTTATCTAAACTGTGTGTGGCTGAAGAAGGAAGAAGCCAGATGTATTGTTAAAGTCTGTATTATACAGCTGTGCTATCCTGAATTTGACATCCTTGGTTTTGGAAAATTTCCCATCTGCCTGGTTCTCATTTGGACTGTGAGCTGTACATTTATAAATTGTTTGTGTTCATGTAGATGAAAATCTCTGTGTTTGCACCAGTACAGTTTCTACATTTGCTGTCACCCTTTGACTTCCACCAGCTCAACCTGAAAATTATTTCTGTGTAAAATAAATTATTTCTGTGTAAAAGCATGTGAAAATAGTCACTATTTCTCCATATGAAAGCAAGGAAGCACGGGATATTTGGCTCTTCCTGAAAGACTGAAAGGGGCATATAAATAAAACTCACTGGTAAAGTTGTTTGTATTTACTGCTATGCCCCCTGCCCCTTGTTTTCTCCTCGTTTTCATATCTCTTAGTCTGATGGTGGAATTGAATTGATCTAATAAGACAAATTTCTCCTGTAAAAGCAGGAGACAATTATTTGTTGCGAGGTGCTAATTCCTAATATTACATCAACTTTCTGCCAGTTGGTGGGGAGGCGAGAATAGTAGACTGCTAATGTATTATGTGTGTTGGCTTTTAAGATCAGCATCTCATGCTATGGTCTGAGAGCACAACAGGTTTCAGATAGCAGTGAAACAACACCTTTTTCTCTTGCAAAAACAGGATACACTTACATAATGCCAGGTATTAAATTGCAGTAATAAATTGTTATTGGAAACATATGGGAAGAGTATATACAAGCTTCTTTACAGGAATAATATGGTGTAAAAATAGTCTGTTGACACAAGCAAGCTTTGATATCAGTGAAGAAAAAATCTCTAAAAATGGGAAATTCTCACCTTAAGCTAAATGGAAAATAAAATAAGACAGTTCTCACTGGAAATATAGGAGGCAATAAGTGTGGTAGGCAACGAGCCTGCCAGAGCCAGCCACAGTATTTATTTTTCCCTGTTTTTTTTTTCCTAGTTCACCAGAAGGATCAGTTTAAATACAGGCTGCTCTTCTGAGAAATCATCCCTGAAAATGGCTTCTGTGGAGGTGGGCTGATCGTATAGGTTAGACTCAGCCAATTAGGAATGTGAGAAATGCTTTCTGACTTGGCCCGTTTGACACCTACTAATGTACCAGTCTCACAGGTAAAATATCCTAAGAACATCAGCCTGAAAAAATTGTTTTGCAATGCACGTAGAAGGAAAGAGGGAGGGAGAAAAGGAGAGACAGAGAAAGAGAGGGAGAGCACTTGTCTGTGTGAAGGCTGAGGTGTAAAATACTAAAGGCAATCTCTGTGAAAAAGAAAAATCAGAAAGAAACACTCATGCTACTTCTTGGATAAAATTCAGGCTTGAACCGGGACTAGTTCTGAATACAACTGGGATGTACGTAAAGCGGTTTACATCTCATTTGTAATCTTCTGCTCTGGAGAGAACTTATATAGCATATGTTAATGCAGCATGCACTGTTTGCATTTTTTTGTTTATTGGAATCCCAAAGACTCTGACCAAAAAGTTACTCATGCTAAAAATGACATGAGCCAAAAATACTTCACTTTTGTGGATCTGCCCCCAGAATATTATTGCCTAGTTGTCTATACATATTTGCAACTCCACTCTAGTATTCCAAACAGTTAGTATCTTCTCCTCCATCTGTCCTGCAATTTCATCTCTTTAGTTTTCCTTAGTTTCTTTTTTTGTACCCTTAGCTTCCTCTTTACAATAGTTTTTTGCATTCAAAAAACAAGAACGTTTTTCCCAATTCAGAAGAAAATAATTCATTTTGGTGATGTCTGAATGATCTCCCATGAATACAGGGTAGTAAAATTTCCTCTTAGCTTAAAAATAGATACAGTCATGAAGAAGCATTTTGTACTTAACAAAGTATTTGAAATCTTTCATGTTATAGAGTATTACAACCTGCTTTATTTTTAGTTCCTCAGGTTTGGATAAAACAAGTTTCCAGTTTAAAATTTAACGCTGTCTGGAAGCTTAAGCCTTTTCTGGGTTCTTTTGCAGGGTGAAAGTGTTGCTCTTTGCATTATACTACTTTTGACTGTTGCTGCAGGCAGTACTGCCAAGTCATCACGAATGACAAAGAAAGGGCAGAACTTAGCCCAGCCTTTGGTGTTGGACTCTGCTTGGTCCCCACAAGCAGGTTGAGTGCTGGTGCCACCTCCGAACGAGGTGGCCGCTTGACATCACTAAGACGGCAGCAGTAACCAAGATCTGTGAGACAGGTTACTGAAAGACAGGCACCATTGCTGTACCTATTTTTATGTCATATAGTTATAGGTGGGGAAAGTGGAATTGAATTAAAGTTTGTGCCTTCTGCAGTCTTGACAGAAAGTCCATTGCCTTGATGTTCAGAAAATGCATTTTGGATCAAGAGAAGCAGGTTACAGATTGTCAGCTTTTAGCCAGTTTACTTAAGTTATAATTAAGTTTCAAAGCTATATTTGTGATTGCAGTTTAAATCACCATGATATTTGGGTCAGAGCTCATGGATGTGGACAGCGGGGGAACACCTATGGAAAAGTTTAGATTAGCACTGCAGTGAAGACACGTTCATAGAGAATGGTATATTAGCTAACAATTTTTTATGATGATGAAAGAAATGGCATCAATACAACATATAAAAATGTGTTGTATATACTGTACCAGTATAGTGTGGGGAGAAGCAGGCCATGTGCTAAATGAGTCCAGCCATTTGGGCTGGTAAGCACTGACTGCATTTGTTGTTTTAGAATACAGTTTCATGCATCCCTGGTGCTGTGAATTCAGTGTTAGCTGAGTAAATTATACAAACTTCAATCAATGAGAAGTTTTAAGATGCTCTGGTCTGAGTATTTTGTAATAGCTTAAATCTGAGGTGACCAATCTGCAGACAACAAAGCTGCTATTGAAATTTAGAAAGAAATATGACAATGATGTCATAGCCAGAATGATATAACAGAATGTTATATGATCTTTCTCAGCAAGGGACTAAAACCAGCTGTAAGCTATGTACACCATGAAGCAATGACAAATGAACTTCCTCAGCCAGACATCATGGCACTACTAGTATGTTCTACAGGTATTCTCTGTCTGT
Source organism: Vanellus vanellus (assembly GCF_965231255.1). Taxonomy (NCBI): domain Eukaryota; kingdom Metazoa; phylum Chordata; class Aves; order Charadriiformes; family Charadriidae; genus Vanellus; species Vanellus vanellus. The sequence goes on along the minus strand of NC_138905.1, from coordinate 36,742,339 downwards.
TTTACCTCAGGCCATGTTTGAACTGAGCTGCAGATTTTCTCCATACCCCAAACATGACTAGACACTAGTGGAAATAATGAATTACATCACCTAACTCATGCAAAACCAGATAGCCCTAGCCTGGTGTCAGTCCTGTCTCACAAAGACTTAAAAGAACTTCATGAGAATATTCAGCAGAAGACAGGTTTGAATCCCACACTGGAGAGGTTTTCACAGAGGGGAGCTGTTTCTTTTAACTACACTTTAAAATCTTTTTTAATGCAGTGGAAAATGCCCCTTGAAATGAACGACATATTAGAAAATTCCTATTTTGGCTTATGTAGATGTAAATTAAGAATTTACGCTTCCTTTTAATTACAGGAAGGACTTGATTATTTTATAACCTGACCTGCAACCTTTAATACAGGACAATCACATATAATTTCTAAGAGGTAATGTTTCTAAGCAATGCAGAATGAAATAATAAACATGATTTAAACTCAATGGCAATTTACTTAAAGCCAGCCTTTAAAGGGATTGAAGCTAGCCCATCCCTCTGCCTTTGCTATTCTACCTATCAACATGATATGCAAATGGTTTACAATTAAAACACCCAACAGCCTGAAATAGTGTTGCACAATCTTCTTCTTAAGAATAGTTACACATTTTGTTACTTACTACTAAATGTTATTTGTTACTGAGCCATATCTGATGCTTACTGTTCTACATCAAACGGAAATAAGAGCACCTTCATTCTGTAATAATTGTCCATATGTTTTTGTACAGTAATCTTTCCAGTCTTACTGGAAAGTCGTGTCTATTTTGGTTCAATAGGTATTTTAAGTATCTACACTATTAAAAATAGAGGAGTAAAATTATAAAAGGAAGTACTCACTGTACTTGGATAAAGCTGTTTCTCTTTCTCTTCAAATGATGCCTCATCATTATGTTCCCTGTTCATCACATTCCTTTGTTATGCTTCTTTCTGAGATTTTAAAATCTGCAGACAGACTGTCCTTTATGTATATGAACGTACGATAGGTGCCTCGTGGCTGCCACCTCTGGCAGGGCCTCGAGAATCTAGCACAATGTATGTAGTAATTAGCATTGGTGATAATAGCGTTAGCAGTAAATATATACTACATTCACCTTATGAATGGGAAAGGACAATACTCTTCAGAAATTTCTTTGATATTTCATGCTTAATCTGGAACCCTGATTACTGTCTATATCCAACTAGATTTAAAATGTCAAGTTTCAGAAAAGTTTTGGAATAAATTTAATTTACTTGGAAAGCTTTCTTTGCCCTAGTTTATAGTTTTTTTCTTGCCTTGTCTGTGGGACACGGTTTGGTAAAAAGGGAACATCTTGTTAAGGCCTGTCAACATTTGGAACACAAGCGTTAGCACCTGTTCGCATCTTTTGTAAACATATTTGATATAATTATAATACCATATGTTACCAATGGCTGACAAAATATGATTAATACACCCTACTAGTTCCAGTCTTCTCATGCCACTTAAGTGTTATACAGTAATTAGCAGCATTTTCCTAAACATTGACAAGGGCTTTTTGGCTTCTGGGACATATAAAGGTTGCAGTAACAAATATAGGAAGAGTATTTATTTAAATAGATGTTTCAATTAGCTCTTTTTAAAAATTATTTTAGTTTTAATATAACTGAGAGAAATTTTTTCCCCATTACTAGATCTCTCACATACGTTGACGGGTTAAGAGAGTTGGGGCTGTTCAGCTTGGAGACGAGAAGGCCCGGGGAGGCCTTATAGTGGCCTTCCAGTACCTAAAGGGGGCCTACAGGAGAGCTGGGGAGGGACTTTTTACTGGGGCATGTAGCGATAGGACAAGGGGGAATGGCTTTATACTGGAAGAGGGCAGGTTCAGACTAAACATTAGGAAGAAATTCTTTACTCTTAGGGTGGTAAGGCATTGGAACAGGTTGCCCAGAGAAGTTGTGAAAGCTCCATCCCTGGAGGTGTTTAAAATCAGGCTGGATGGGGCTTTGAGCAACCTGGTCTAGTGGGAGGTGTCCCTGCCTATATATAGCATATATGTATGTTTCTACGTGATCCTGTTGTAATAACAAAAACAAGTTGTAAGGGACTGGAAGCTATCTAACATAATATGTATTTACTTTCATTTTCTCTTACCCAACTATTTTTATGTTAGTTTATCTGTGGAGTTTTTTACAGTCTTATACTGAAGTAGTGGCTTATCCCTATTTAACTATAATCATGGGGTCTTGAACCCGCTGGGATCTTTGGTACCACACATTATAAAAGAGCTTCTAAGCAATGTTTGAATTGGAAATTGAGAAGTCTTGGCAGGAAACCCCTCCTGCAACTCATTAGCTGTTTTTTCCTTGGGAGAAAAAGTGACAATATGTATCTGTTGTGCTCGGAGAATTACCAGCAAGGCATATTGGTCCATTTTTTGCTCATACCATAAAGGATGACATCAATCTGAGGCTGGAATACATGGGAAAAAAAATGTCGAAAAGGAAGGTATGTCAAACTTCCAGAAATGCTCTGGTGAAAATTGGACCTGTGTTTGACACATGAACATCAACACGATTCATTTAAAATTGATGTTTCTTCTGGTCAAGCTGGATTTGTGAAAGAATTTATGGATTAAAGCAAAGGGAGAGATAGTGTACAGAGTTAAGGTGGGGGTTTTTGGTTTTGTTTTTTTTTTTTAACAGCTGAAACCTTGGACACTACTTCAAGAAAAAATAAAAAGATTTCAGTAGACTTAATTCTATGGTGTTCTGTAACATTAAGAATATCTTAAAGCATACATATAATTTAGAGTCATGTTGAGGTCTGACAAGCAGCAAATATTTCAATTCTTCAGCATTTCGAATCATATGTCCAGATTAATATGAATGCCCTGAACGAGGACATGGAACTGTAAATAAAATAAAAAAAACCAGCTTTTATCTTGACATAAAACGCAAGTCTTCCTTGGAAGCTTATAATCTGACTGTCATCTTTTTTCATTCTCAGCAGTGAGCTTTTAAAGAGCTCTGCCTCTGCAGTGAAATAGTACTGTATAGAAAGAGGGTTATCAAAAAGCAATGTTTGTTTGTTTATTGAAATCCCTATCAACAGAATGTCAGCGCTTTTGAGAATGAAACATTTTTACTCTGAATTCTCTGTCTGAGCAAACGGTTTCTATTAGATTTGGAAATGATAATGTCTGCTGTAATAAGTCTTTGTCTGTGCATGTTTTTTCCCCTAAGGATAGAGAACTCTAGTAAAATAAATAAATAAAATCTACCTAACTACTGCTACCAAGTCTGCTTTACAAAAGATCTATCTTACAATATTCTCAAAACTCCCCATCAAAACCAACTGGGACTACTTCTTGTCTATTAAAATATGCATTATTTATGCTAAGACTCATCCTTTAGAACACACTTTACATACTAAGAATCTCAAGTACATAAATCCCAACTTCTGACAGTAGTCATCTCATTACAGCTATCAATAGACAGACAAAATGTCTTGCTCTTTCTCAGCTTTCTCTGTAAGTTCTATTTGAGGATCACCCCATGAATAGGGGAATAGATGTTAAGAACAGTTTACATTGACAAAAGCTGCTTATGGTCCAAAACACTGGAGTGAGTTTTGCATCTGGGTCGGGGAAGTCCCAAGCACAAATACAGAGAATGAATTGACAGCAGCCCTGAGGAGAAGATCTTGAGGGTGTTGGTTGATGAGAAGCTCAACAAGAGCCAGTAATGTGTGCTTGCAGCACAGAAAGCCAACTACATCCTGGGCTGCATCAAAAGAAGTGTGGCCAGCAGGTCAAGGGAGGTGATTCTACCTCTCTACTCCAGACCCCACCTGGAGTACTGCTTCCAGCTCTGGGGCTCCCAACATAAGAAAGACATCAACCTGTTGGAGCAGGTCCAGAGGAGGGCCACGAAGATGATTAGAGGGCTGGAGAACTTCCCCTATGAAAACAGGCTGACAGAGTTGGAGATGTTCAGTCTGGAGACACGAAGACTCCGGGGAGACCTTATAGAAGCTTTCCAGTACCTAAAGGTGGCCTATAGAAAAGATGAGGAGGGACTCTTTATCAGGGAGTATAGTGATAGGACGAGGGGTCAGTGTTATAAACTGGAAGAGGGTAGATTTAGATTAGATATTTGGAAGGAATTCTTTACTGTCAGGGTGGTGAGGCACTGGAACAAGTTGCCCAGAGAAGTTGTGGATGCCCCATGCCTGGAGGTGTTCAAGGCCAGGCTGGATGGGGCTTTGAGCAATCTGGTCTAGTGGGAGGTGTCCCTGTCCATGGCAGGCGGTTGGAACTAGATGATCTTCAAGGTTCCTTTCAACCTAAACTGTTCTATGATTCTATCATTCTATGATTCTGTGATAAAAACAGAAAAACAGTGCTTTTTTTGTTTGTTGCTTCTATATGCAATTCAGTGCAAAGACATACTTAGAAGCAACAAAAAATGTATAATTGGATATTGTTTGCTTTATTTGTGTTTGGGTAAATTTGTTATCATTTTGTTATAAGAATGAAAAAATCATTGACAAAATTAAATTTTTTGCAGGGGATCATATCGTGTAGCATTTTTTTTATTAAAGAATTTGTTTACATGAAATTTAGGAGAAAAGTGAAAATTCTGACAAAAAAGACCCAGTTCTTCTAGTAATGTTTGCTGCCAGTGTAATTTTACAGGTTAGAGTGATAGTATTTTCTCTTCATCAGGTTAACACTAGGATAATATTCCCTTCCAATTTATCTTGTCATTTTTCCAACAATCTGTAGGTTCACTTTTAAACACACAAATGATTTTGAAAAATAGGTTTTCAATTCTTAATCCATTAAGGAATGTAAAACGGGGAGTTCGGACAATTAATTTCTTATACTACATGTTTTGCTCTTTTAACTAAACTAATCTCCATTCTTCTGTGTCGCTGAACTTTTTTTTCCCTTGGGAATATTAGAAGAATTCAGAACAACTTCACATTGATGCAAAATGATTTGCTGTGGAAGTTAATGTCTAGTATGTTTTGCAGGGCTTGTTCACGTAAAACAAGGACTTTCAAAACTGCCAGATTTTCAGGTTTATTTTGACGCTCGGGAATTTCTCCAGAATTTTGTATCTCCCACATCTTTCAAAGCTTCACCTAAATGAGTCCTTTAAGAGACTCAAGGCCAAGGGATTGGATAAAATAAAATTAAGCTCAAAGAACACAGAGCAACATATTTCTTCCCCTCTCAAATTGGCAAGAAAAGGTAGTTTTGTTTTTCTTTCCTGAATGTGAATGCATTTATAGTTTCATGTTTAGCTGGCAGCTTTCATTGTGCACCAGCTTGTTTTTGTCTTTGAAGTGGCTGAGTGCCTTGATGTCTTGAATAATGAACCCACTGTCAGTCAAAAAAAGCACAGTCATTTTTTTATTTGTCAAATCATGCAACTGTATGTCCACTTGCTGACATACTGTGGAAATTTCCCTACTCCAGTTTTCATTGCCAGTTAATATCAGAATTACTGTGTAGCATTCTTTTTATTTCTCCACTTCATCCAGATAATGATTTTTCTACTTTCAAAATAGGGAATTGTTCAGTTACGAATTTTGTCTTTACCAAAAAGTTCATATATTGTTTATTTTTAATAAGGATCACAGTGGTTTATAATTGTAAATCCTCTGTAGCTCTTGGAGCATTGATTAGAGTATTCATTTTCTGTAAAGCAAACTGAGGATTAATGTTGGCATAAAAGCATCATAATCAACAAGAAATAAACTGGAAATTTGTCCACTCAATGGGTATTAAAAAATGATATATTTTTTTGTCCAGTTATGAATAGAAGTTGAAAAGCACTGGGAGAGGAAGGCAGAATATAACGTTCTCATCCTGTTTCTAGCTACCTGTACCTGACTTCCCTCATGAACACATTCAGCCATTCATTATAATGCCACTGCTTTTCCCAAAGTCCTGGTGTGGTCCTGCAGCTATGCCTGCTAGTCCTTCAACAGATTTTGGAATCAGTTTCTCTCCCAGTCAGCCAGTGCCTATGCTGCTTCTCGCACAAATGTACAAATTTAAGGTCTCCACTGGCATCAGCTTCCACAGCCCACACTCCACTCCTAAAGGGTGCTCAGTGCAAGCTTTCTTGCTCTGTTGCAGAATGCCTTGTCGCTCTCTTCTTCATGGGAAACTTGCAGTCCCTTCTGCTGCCTCCCCAGGCCCTTTCAGACAAGCATGTGGCCTTAACCTGTCTCTAGCCTGCTCCTGTCCTTTCTGCCACGCTTTCAGGACCCAGTCTTGACCTTTTAGTCCTTTCCCTATTTGTTCAATAGGTATATTCAAGCTCAGTCTAAGGGTGTACATCTGTAGATTCATTTGCTTATTCTATAGGTTTTATGTGATAAATTCACCTTTATGTTCACTAGGACTCAGAACACTGTCTTCAAAACAATTCTGATCGATGTTCTCTGTCTCCCCGTCTCTTCACGTTTTTCCTTTGTTTTTCCCCAGCAGCGGACTTTTCGTTCTCTTTATCTTAATGTCAGCTTTCCGCATCTTCCCCTGTTGCAGTCTACAAAAGTCACTGGCTATGCTCAGCGCAGCAGCATTAGATTGTATTACAAGCGTCCTGACATTTTACGTAAATAATGTAAGCAATGTGGTGACCTGGAGCACAGGATTCATTTCAAGTCTTTTTAAACCTTTGCTGCGAAACTGTAATTTCAACCAATTCTCTTGTCACTTACATACACTCTCAGTTCTACTAGAAACCACTTTCAAACAACGCCTTACAGAGGGAGAGGAACACCTTACCTAGCAAGGGAAAAACAGTACTCCAAACTGGTGCTATTATACTTAACTAAGGCATGCACTTCCTAATGAACTTATAAAGGAGGAAGGTGGATGTGAATACATCATATTGTGTTGCAACTCTGGGGTCACTATTCAGAGTTTCAGCCCTCAGGTGCTCATGTTTAAAAGATTTAATCCAAAATCCATGTCCTCACTCTTTTGACCCCAGATGTCAAAATCTGTTGCTTGCTAATGCCGTAGTTTCAAGAAAAAGCCAAACCAGCTTCCACCTTCCCTACCCCAGCCTTTTTCTCCTTTCATTCATGTTTTTGCGAGGTTAATTTGCTGCAAGTTCATCCGCCTATGCCATTCGAAATGTGCCATGCAGGTAAACACCAGCAGCGGTGTAGGCAGGAACTCCTACATGAGACCTACAGCTTACTGCAAAAGAGTGCCTCTACAGTGGGCAGCCTCAGCCCCGTGTGTCAAGAAGAGGTTTATGTTACTGAGTTTCAGGAGGTCTTATTTACAGGTGCTTAGAGGCTACGTTTTTTTTTTTTTTTTTGTGTGTATACCTTACAAGTCACTTGTCACTACAGTAGTGCAGTAAAAACTCAGCCCTCCCAGTCCATATTATCTGTAGAGGTTTAAATGAAATGTGTGCAACTTGCTAAAATTTGGCAATAACGGACTGATTGGATGTGCAGGGGAAGATGGTAGCAATCACTAAGAAAGGCTAGGCAAAATGTGTGTATGTGTCTGTCATCTTTTGCCACAGTAATTAATAAGAGCTGAGGCTGGTAAGAACAAGCTTTTTTTTAATGGAGCCCCAGCCATCCTTACCAAGTTTTTGTACACTTTTTGTATGTATTCTCCGCTCTGTCTTGCTATATGCCTGTTATTTCTGTTTGGAAATGTTAATGTAGTTTCTACAGGTAATGTCTGTGAATGCACCGGTGAACAAACTGGGGCAGCTCAGAGCCCTGAGCAGTGTACGTTCCACTTGAATGGCAGATGGACTTTGTCCTGGTCTTGACATGTTCTTGTTTGCTCTCTTTTTGGTTTTGTTAGTGAATCCTAAAATACTTTCCTGTAATAGTTCAGCTATATGCCTGGAAAGAAAGGCCACTGCTTAAGAACAATCTTCACTTGTCCACCAAAGATTCTTTTACAAAACATTCATGAAAAGTTGAAAGCAGTACCACGTTTAGCACTTGAGTCTTAAAAACAGGGAAATTTAATTACATATGATTATGCACAGAAGAGATATATCCCTAGAAGCAGAACCTCCAACAGTATCGATTTTCTACACTTAGAAAATATTGACTATTTGCTCCAGAAATTCAAAGGGACTTGACGAAATGATAGTTTGAGTTGCAAAGCTCCTTTATTGGTCTGGTGCAACGTTGCAGCTTGCAGAGGAAAAAAAAGACAGAGTACTGGATAGTTGAGCCAGCTGTAAAAGTTGCAGGTGCCATGAAAAGACACAGAAGTTTCCTCCTGCTGCGGGAACAAGACACTTGCCCTGAAGAATGAACTCATTACTCATTCCTGGAGCAACACTGGGAGGCTTCTGAGTGAATTATTTTGGCAATTGGTTTTGTTGCTGGAAAATCCAATTCTGGCTAGACCGAAACCTGGAGAGAGTTGTGCATACACAGATATAATTGCCCCTTTTTTACCATGATGATTACAAATAGCCCCAGCTACCACACTGCCAGGTTTCTAGTTCCTGATATCACATAATAATATTAAAAAGTTTTAAAATGCTTTTTGTCACTTCACTTATAGGATCCCTCTGCCCTGTATTTTCTTGCTGTCTATGATGGTATGTCTCCACTCCAAGGGCTAAATTCTGTGTACTATGATAGTTAATTAATGATATTTGAACGCCACGTTCACAGAAACTACCTAAGTTAGCCATAACTCAGGAGTTGTTTCTCACTTCCCCTTTTGCCATTATGCTCACCTTTGGAAACAGAAAACTTCAATACAATTCAAAATACTAGAGAGAATATGCATGGTCAAGTAATTACGGATGTTACTGTTATCCTGTTACTCTGCAGTATGATTCTGTCATCTGTTTCACTTGTATTGTTAAGATGTTTGAGTTTTGATCAAGATGATAACGGTAAATTTTCAAAGAGGGAGTTAAGATACCTCAGAAAACTGAATGTCCTGGAGAAAAAAAAAAAAAAAAAAAAAAGGAGCTGCGGAAGTGATCATCATATTTCTCTGTGATTTTGTCAGCTGACAAGTCCACACAGAAATTCAGGTGGATCACAACGGATTACTCTGCCTCAGAAAGCTGGCATAATTTTTTTACGTCAGTATTTTCTGTGGTTGCAATAGAGGTGTAGCAGTATAAAATGGAAGAGATATTCTAATAATTCGAATACACTTATGTGCAATAAAAGATCTGTGACGTTTAGCTAGAACTATAAATATTTAAGTACTATGGCTTGATGCTATTCAATGGTACTACAACGATCACTGCTTCAGGATTCAGGTAGTATCTTTATCTGGGTGAGTCACTTCAGTGTCAGAGACTAAAATGTGAAAAATAATTACTGAAGAATCAATTTTAAATGGAAATTGAAACAATGGAATTTTTAACTACATGTTTTTATCTCTTCGTTCCAATTTTTATAACTTTAACAGGTGTTCACTTAGTCAGGTACTTGTCTGTTTGTGAAAAACCTGTTAAAATGTTTGATTTTTGTCTCTTAATATATCTGTTGAAATCCAGACAAATATTTTTAAAGCCAAATGTGCTAACAGAATAAACTGTGAAAAGAATAGAAAGCCAGTGTGCTGAAATTTAAATTCCACTAGGAAATGAACATGATGGAATGGTTCATACTTCTCCTACTGTATGAATACCATTTTGGTCTGATACACAACAACCAAATGTTTTTGTGTATCAACCCCAAATGGTATTTACATAATAGGAGAGTCCTCTAGAAGAGATCTGTCATTACAAAAAACCCCAAACCAACCAAAACCAAAAACCCCCAAACCATTTAGGTTTGAAAGGTTAACATTTTAATAATTGTGAGCTGCAATTTGAGAAATAATGACTTGATAAAAGGAGGACAAGGTGAAATTGAAAAAAACCTTTTCCAGCTCTCCTTTGAGGCTAGAGGTTAATCTACATTTCTGAAGCAGTCTCCCAATTTACTGATAATTCTGCAGTGAAAGTTAATTTGTTGCAGTCAGAATTGTTTGGAAATTAAACTGATCTTTATTAGACGTCTTCCTGTCAGGTTACAGCTATGAACTAGGCTGCTGATCTTCTGAATTGTACTGTTTCAGTAATATTTAAGTTTGCCTAGCATATTATGGCACTCAATGGGTGGTTGGTTCAACCTTTTCCACTGTCAGAGCCACAACTTTCATTTCATATTTGATTAGTAATTACTTGTTTGTCTACCTTTCAGTTCTGAAACTGTGAAAAGAAGTGATAACTTTGATTAAATAAATTAATTCTGTTTTCTTTCAAAAGGAGCTGTATTTTACTTTAAAGACCCGAGGGGAAATGATTTCTTGTCATTTATTGTGAAAATATGAATGTTGCATTTGTGCTGCTCTTAGAAGGTTTATATGAAGTCTGTCATGGCCCACTGTTAAATAGCAACTGACTTCATAACTTTTTAAACTCACATAAGCAGTTCTAAAGTTTTATTCCTCCGTATTGTTTTTATCAAAACCAAAGAGAACTGTTTGACTTCTGAAAGATTGAAGATTGAAACTATTTTGAAATTTGGTCTTTTTTGCTTGAAAATTATTGATTGATTGATAATAGGATCATACAGGAAAGAAAAGGGGTTAGCCTTTTACTTACGTGCAGAATAACAATTGACATAATAAGTTAAATAAAATTAGGTTTTACTGGTCTGGCATTGTAAATTGAATCTAATCGATGGGACTGGCAATTCCATTCAAGATTTTTTGTTAACCTCCTATATTACTCCTTTAATCAGAAAGCAATTTAGATGCTATTCTTTATAGCTAAGCAATGAAAAAGACTGGAGCTGTTTTAAAAGATTTTAGTTGATAATTTGTTTTTTAAAAAATAAATTGCCTTTGTTGTGTGTGATTTAAAATGGGGAGATCTGAACAATCTCTTCTTAGGAATGTTCTTTAGTTGATGTTAGTATCAGTGCTACAACTTCATTAAAGTATGTATTATTTTAAAAATATGAGCCAGAAGAAGAAATATGAATTGTGCAGAAAAATCATGTGTGAAAACACCAAACACAGGGTGGCAAAATAGATGTCTACAACTTATAGGCCAGGATGCAAAGAATTTTTTGACTATTGCTCTGACTCTCAGCCTGTCCAAATATACAAGGCAGTTACATTTTATCATCTGCTAGTTGGTGTTGTGTTGATGAACAAGTTCTCATTCTCTTCAGTTTATATGTCAGTAAATTTCCTAATGTGATGTGACCTTATAAAACGTGCATCTATAGGGAAACAGTGCTTTGAGTACTGCTGTAATGCTCTGTTGTCTCACAGAATTAGTACCGCTATTTAAGGGGGTGCTATGCTCGAGATAATGTGCCTTATTTCTCTCACCTGGGAAAATTAGCTCATAGACGGGTAAGGGGATGCATGCTCTGGGTATCTCTGTGCACAGTACTCTGCACTGGGGACACTAATCTACAGAAGCTTTTTCCACTATCTATCTGAGAAATTAAACCCAAACCATTGTTTCTCATTCAACCTGGCACCTGGAATCTATTAACATGCTGTGTACCCAAACAAAAATGTAAATTGTCATCTTTTTCAGGGAATAATTTAGATCTATTCGGAGCAGGTTGCTTGAAGGTAAACTGTTAGGGAGTTGCCATAGTGAACTTAGCAATCCAACACACCTAGCAACATAAAGAGATGGAGACAGCTGGAAAACAAGTCAATTGGAGAATTAATTTCCTAATATAAGTATCTTTGTACAAAATTGACTCCATCCAAAACATCCAAAGTTTTTTTTTTTGCTAGCTGTAGGCTGTACTGAAACAGAAATAAAATGTTTGAGGTAAGAATCCTCACTACTTTACACATCAAATGAATTCGAGGCTGCTGATGTGGAATGGTCATTACCAGACCCCACACCGAGGGCAGCATTTCAGAACAGGAATTTATCATGAGCGCTGCTCCACCACTTAAGAGTTATTTGCCAGCCAGAAAGTGAAGCAGCAGGATGAATTAGCCCATGTTACTGACTAGATCCTTACTAATAGAAATATTCTGTAGTTAAACATGTAATCTTTATCGTTGATAAACCGTACAAGAGAATACTTATCAACAGCAAAAGGAAAGAAGCACACAAAGCCATCTCCGCGGGACTAAGAATTATTTACCAAACTGCAACGTTGAGAAATATCTCTGATAAAATGCTGAATTTTCCCTTTAACTGCGGCTGGGTTTTAAATCCCCTCCTCCCCAAGTCCCACTCACAGAGTAAATTAGCTCCGGCTGATCTTGACTGCTTCTGGTACATGAGCCAGCTTGTTAAGTGTGTTCGGTACCTCTATACTACATTTCAGCCTATCCTTAAGTGAGTCAGCAAAAGCTATTTAGACTTTTCCCTGCAGGATCCACTCCTGTAAATGTTGTCAGTGTTTCAGTTGCTTGTGTTTTTCATTTCCAACAGCCAGGGGCCCAAGGTAACATCAGTTCACAAAAGCGCAGTTGGAAAAGCTCATTATGAAATAAAGGAAAGAACCAAAATAGAATCGTAATTTTTACCCATCTTTTCACTGAGCTTTTTCTACTGTACGTGGCCAATATCAGAGATCACCTCTTAAATGTTCCTGAAGTTTCTCAAACTCCAGCTTCTTATATTCCTCCTCCTCTGTTGACAGTGATATTCCTTTTCCCCAAAGCTTTCATTCACCTTCCACCCAAATTCTGCCTCTTACCTCTCCTCTTTTCATTCTCTGACTGATGCCTGCCAAACCCCATTCCTGTGTTTGCAGAACATAGATTCATCATTTTTCTCCATTTCTCTCTCCTTCCAGCCATGCTTTTCAAGTCCTTCCTTTGAGTCTTCTGTCTCTCACAAAATCTCTATTCCCTCTATAAGGCTCTCTGTATCACTCTGCTTATAATCTTTACTGCTCTTTCTCTACCTGAGACAGTGTTGTACTCCTGCTATGCCTCAAGCAATTTCCTACCAACTATTCCAGAAAAAGCTTTTAGTGTGCCTTTACCTCCAAATTTTTCCCAAATTCTTCTTATTTCAGTACTTTTTGTCAGCGATCCTGCAGTGGTTGTTGGCATTTCACAGAAAATGGTTGTTCCAAGAACTAACAGAGCATGTCCTTCCAAACCATGTAAAAGATCATGTGTGCTCAGGTCCACATTCATGTTGCCTATCATTAAACACACAGCTGAGGAGCCTAAACTCTGAACAGAGCTGCCCCATGGACTCTCTGTTAGGCAGCTGTGAGAGAAAAAGAGGCACTTTCTTTAGGATCTGAATTGCCATGTGAAGGTATCTGTTTCATGGCACTGGCAGAAGGCATAAAGCGATTAGTCACTTTGTTTAGCTGCCTAAAAAGCGGAATGAGCCTAGATCTGGCCTTGACATATTAATGTGCGGTAAATAATTACATTATTGCACTGAGCTAATCAATTTATTCTGTTAAAATAGTCTCAGTACAGTTTGGTATGAACCTCATTACAAGGAAAAGGGAGAAAAATATTTTTTCTAGACAGGGATTAAACATAGAAATATAGTATTGGTAATATTAGCGAGCCAGTATTTTGGAGGAGGCATATTCCCAAACGTTCAAAGTAACAAGTGAAGTTAGAGTTTACCACAGTGGAGTCAATGCTATCTGAATTACCCATATGTCATGCTTGATTTTTTCCCCATTAAAATAAGTGTGGAAATTTAGCTTACAGACATTCTAAATGTCACCTGGAAACAACAGTGCTGTGAGTGAGACAGAGGCAGAAAGGGAAGGTTAAGTACTTGGAGGAGGTAGCCAGAGGGTGAAGTCCTATCAAACAAAAAAAAATCTGAATACATTAATTTTGAAGTTTTCTTTCAATTTTTAAACTTTCTTCTCTTTGCCTAAGACTTTATTATTGCTACTGAGTAAGTCCAACAGCTCTGAAAACAGCACACTTTGACAGGTATCAGCATTCTCTTCTGCTGCAAATGCTTTTCATATAATTAGGCAACTTTTCCCAGAGATCTCTGAGGGAACAACTTAGGAGTAAAGTGAATCACAAGACTATAGAATAGGGAGAGGAGAGTGAGAGCATATTTGTGTATTGCATCATTTGATTGCAACTCCCCGTTTATAAGTTCTGGGTCCTGTACTGTGCTTCCAACCTGCTTTTACTTCTCAGTTGCTTTTTTTTCTGACTTTGTTGTTTGCTAAGGAATACCCCGGAGAAGGAACGAGTGTTTGTTCTTCATTTATACTAGGTAGGAACTCTCAGTCTCAACTTTTATCTTGAAGTAGTAGAAGACACCAAAAGGCTTTACAGGACTTACAGTGCCAAGTTCTGCTATGTCCACAGAATATTTAGGGGCTTGAGTGATCTTTATAAAGTTTTGGCAAAAAAAAAATAATTCATTTTTCAACTAGAAACATGATCATCTAATTCAGGTCTTGTTTAGCTATCGCCATTTCAGAGAGGAAAAATGGATGTTTTTCCTGTCTTCTGCTTAGTTGCACTCAGTGCTATATATCCTTTGAATGATATAGTATAAAATACGGTTATGTTGGTTGTATTGCAGGACTGATACTATGTTGGCCTTGAAACGTGTTTGCACAGATTGATCAAAAGTGAATGTCAGAAAATCATGTGTCAGTCACAGCTAGAGATGTCCTATAAAGGTTTTTAAGCCTTTTAGGTTGATGAGAACTTTACATTTCTCTCTCACAAGCTGACCTGTTACATGGATCTTTCTGATATCACGGTTGGATTGCTGCAGTGCGCTTGATTGTGTGCTGCCAAAAAGGTTCATCCATCACCTGCAGCTAGAGCAGATTGCAGCAGAGTGTTTGTAGGTGTGGAAGGGGAGATTCTGCTTCTGTTCTGCTTTGTTTTGTGAGCTGAGTACCACGAGTTTAGTTTCTTTTGGTTTGGCATAGTGTCTACCTTCAAAATCTTCTCCGCAAAAGCCTAAGGTTTCAAAAATTTCCCCAGCTGTAGAACCTGGTAAAGGGAGTTCTGCTGGCGAATCCATATAAGTCATAGCTCTCCATTGGAGCTTTGTAGCTCCCTTAGCCCTGTCTATCTGGAAATACTGCATGAGCACCTGGTGTGAACCTTCCTAAGCCTCCCTTCAGCAGGAACTGAATCAAATCTGCCTTTCTCCCAACCTTTTTGCAGGCTTTTGTTTGCAATACCTCTTGACTTCTTATCTCATTATCACAGTGATTACTTCTGTTAATACATTTGAGAAATGTTTTTTGAGGGTTGTCAGAGGGAAAAACCCTGCTCAGTTCATGTATTTTAAAACAAACAAGGAGAGAAGTGGTGTATTGATTCGTTAATGACACACAATCAACAAGAAACCAGCAAGCAATAATTCAGGTCCAATATCAGCAATACAACAGATATACCACAATCCCGGACATTTACAAAACGTTAATAAGCACCTTTGTAAATACCTTCTACAATGATTCCCCAAAAACCTGATGCTCTCCACCACATGTTCACCATTAACTGCACCCCCTGCCCCAGGCCCTGTGGGTCACCGGCACCCTTCCCCCTTCGGGGAGTGGGGGCTCCCACAGCTGCACACCCCTCCCTCCTTGGGGAGACGTGGGTGCTCTGGCTCCGTGCCTGTCCACATCCCTCCCGCCTATCCGTGCGTCAGCCAGAGAGTACTCCATTGGTTGCGCAGGCAAAACAGTGTGGGTCCTTGAACGCTGCACCCTGCCCTGTTGCTCCACTAATTGGATGCCAGCTGCTCACAGTGTCCAATGGGGTACAAGATAATGCTGTTTCCTTAATTAAGGATTTTAATTTAAAACCCTTGATATCTGAGGATGTTTCCCACTCTGAGGGACTCTACTACCTGAGCTTCAAGTCTCTGAGCAGCCTTACTGTGAGCCGCACTGTTCAGTCCTCAGTAAGCGATCTCCTTTCTATTATTGTTAGGTAATCAGTTTCACAAATGGTGTTGCCACTTTAAACCAGAAATTCAAGAAGGCCAGCCTTTAATAACCTCAGCTGAAAATGTGTTTTGGGTTCCTGATCCGTTGAACTTAAAAATGCAATCTGAAATAGCCTTCCCTGTAAGGCAAAATGTACATATTGCCTTTATTTATTTATGATTAATAGAACATAATTAGCTTGGGAAATTCTAATCTAACCAAGATTTTCCACAAGCAAAACAAGCTATGGTTTCTGGTAGTGTAAATGGGCATTGCTTTGTTTTCTTTTAGAACTGGTTATTTATATCAGTAAGAAACAATTATATTAGTTTACTTCAATCATATCCTAGATACAGAAATCCAAAGAGTATTTAATTCACTAAGTTAAAAATTTGAAAATAATAATAATAACCTTGAGATTTATGGGCCGAATCCTTCTCTGTTTTGAGAGGAATACACTTGCAGCTGGCCATGTACCAAAAGTAATCATCGTTCACATATTATACCATAGGTATAAGTTTACAATGAAGTGACGGTGTGGCAAGTATGACAAGTAACAGAAGATGTATGATGAATATTTGTATCGTAGTATTTTCTAGTATTAGGAAGTATCTTTCTACTTAGATTTCATGTACACACAGTCCTACTTCATCCCAGCGTGCAAACCAGATGCTGGTTATTCTCATGTTAAACTGAGATTAAGTTCACAGTAATTTACCACTTGCACTGGTATTTGAACAACTTACACTTCATGTACATTTTTTTTAAATGTAAAAAAATGTTTTCCTTGCCCCTCAATTTAGATTCATGAGGGAAATCTATGAGATCTTCACTGGTTCATTGGAGACTGAATTTAACCCTGTGGACTAAGTTCAGAGGTGTTATAAATGAATTTGTAAGTAAGTGAGTCATGTGGATATAAACTGATATGACTTAAACACACTAGGAGACATCTGATGTGTAGAACTTAAACAGAAAAAAGAATCAGCAAGTGGGTGCAAAATATGATTTGGGAAATCAAGATATATATTAATATATATAAAATATCAAGATATATTCATATATATATATAATTCTTCTCCCCTCTTGCCTCATCATAACTCTTATATACTTTGTGTGTCCTGACCTTGATCTTCCTAGAAACAAGCCAAGTGAGTTAAAACAAACTCATCATTTGCTAGGAGACTAATATTGGGGAGACTCTGTGTTTGAAACAGATCAGAGAGAGACCTTGTGCTAAATTTAGATGAGCTAAGGTTAAACTGTATTGATCAAACATTATGGCTTGAGAGAGTGATTCTGAAAAGCTTTCATATAATTAGTATTATATAAGCTCAGTAGAAAGGACTGTTAGGAACGAAGGTATCAGAAGTAATACTAACAGCCTTTGCAAATGCTGTGCAGATCTTTGAATTGCCTTTGCGTGACTTTGCCCACCTCTGCAAAAGGGTTCTCTGATGTTAAGAAGAATATTATGGCATCCTTGTTAATTCTGGAAATTGTTCTGGAAAAATTCTTGCAAATAATCCTTGTCCATAATGCACCATCTCCATATGGTGTTACAGAAATAATAAATAATAACAAGACAGATTTGTAAGATCAGATGTGGAAATTAGATGAAAATTTTAAGATAAAAGATCAAAGGATAATTGCCAAATTAGAGTATAAAAACTTCTGTATGGTATTTCTGTTAAGCTGTGCTATTTGAGGAACATAAAACATGACTAATTACATCAGCAGGTGTGGTGTAGGTGTAGTGCAATTATACATTGACATTTTTGCTGCAGCTTATGAAGTATTATTTTGTACCAGCTACCAATCTAGATATAGACCTGATTAAAAATAATTGAAGGATCGGTTCTCTATTGAAAAATGCTTTTTCCCTGCAATTCAAATGCTTAGCAAGAGTGGATTGATTCTGAAGATAGTTTGGACAAGACAAATGGACTTCAGTCTGAAAAGGAGTGTTATACTTGTTTTAAGATTTCTAGTTTTGTCTTATGCTAGTGTTCTTTGTTTTAATAAAAAACATTCCTAAATTTATTATCAATTTTCTTTTATGTGTGTTTACTATTTGATGTTAAGTTTAACAATTATATGTAATTACTATTCTGAACATTGTTAATTTTGTTAGACAGATTTAATGATTTTCCACAAGCAAAACATCTTTGATCATTACTGGCTTTGAACTGTTCCTCATATTCTGTGTTAACATAGAATTACATTACCAACACAAGACTTGTTTCTATGTTTCAGTCATTTTGTTAATCTGGCTACAATATCAGATTATTCCTGATTTCCTATTTGTCCAATCTAGTTTGGAAGGTTTCTTTCTAGAAGCTTGTTGTGCTGGGGTGAGAAGAAGACAATTCTACTTTCAAACTATCTTACTGACAGAAGGCTCATCTTGGCAACGTAGATATTTACTTCTTGTGTACCCGCTGCCTGGGTCAAATGTATTTGCACTGACATCTCCTCCCTCCCATTCAAATACCTTCTAGTTGTTACATGCCAAGATATAATACCTTATGTTGCATTCTTTTGCAAAGCAATACCAGAAAAGGTTTTCCTAGCTAAAAGTAACTTCCTAACTAAAGCAATCCTAACATCCTTTCCTAACTATTTTCCGATAACTAAAAGTAGTTATAGTGGAATGTACGGAAGCACTTTCAGAGTTGTTGCAGAGTACCATAAACCCGTACCAAAAGTACCTCTAAATGGAGCCAAAAAGGGCAGACTCCAATCTCCTCTCATATATAGAGCTGAAAATGTTGAGTTAACTCAATAGAGGAATGGAATGTGTTTATTTGCTCCCAAGCAAGTAAGAGTGAAATATAATTTCAAAATGAATTCTTAGAAACAGAGGAATGTAGAAAAAGTTTTATCCATATTTGAATATTTCCAAGTAATCAGGAAAAGGTGCTCAGTCTTCAAAAGATGTAATATATGTAAGTTCCAAAGAGATTAACGCATAATATGAAAAGACAGTCCTGTCTGACTCACAATAATGACTTACTGTGTTTCTTTCCATCTTTTCTGGGTTGCTAAATACAAAAGAAAGTGATTATTTGAAGAATATAAAAAAAGAAAAATCTTCAAAATATCCCCAAATCAAAAAAAAAGAGAAAACTTTTGCTACCAAATATTAATTTATGTCTAGGTTCTGCAGCTCTTGACCCTATGTGCTACGTCATAGAAATTGTCTTACAGATATGAATTGAAAGATAACTTTAAGTAAATGATCACAGGATGTTAGCAGTGGTAATTATGCAGCACATCTTATCATGGATCTAGTTATAATCCATATAATCAAGTGTTCTTTAAAATAAAGAATGATAACAAATATGAAATAAATGAATAAGGAATTCTCCGTATTCATTTAATTTTCTATGTTCAGTTATTAAAGTAATCAACAGCCAAAAAAAACCCCTCAATAAGATATGCTACACCTGAATAGCTTATTTTAAGAAATCTTCCACATAGGTAATTTTTCTCCTGTGTGTCAAAGAAGTAAAAATTAACTCTTGACTAAGAAAGAATGTTATTTCTCAATAGTTGTTTCTGAAATGATTGAGAACTATACTTGACCTTGTAATAACAAAGAACATTTTGAACAAGAAAATGTCTTCTTTTCTTTTACATGAAATGAAAGAAAGCACATAAAGGTGACAGCTGCAGAACTGGCTTTGTCAAAGGGCAACAGAATGTTTCCAGTGTGAATAATGGTGCTCTTGATGGGACTGAGACCCTTTCTGACTCCTATGCTTATGCAGCAGTCACAGTTATGTGATGCAGACACAGTTTAACAACTAATATGAATGCTGGTGGCAGCATCAGTACAGAACAAGAGTACTAAAGCTGTCTAAATTGGTGATACCTGGATTATTAGTTGTCTAATGGACTGTGCTGTTGTGGCTAGACTTCCTGGTAACTGACTTTAGGGCAAAGCTGGTCACGTGTAAACTATTCAGTGGTCACTACCAAACATACATACTTCCATAGAAGATGACCGATGGAATACTGTCATACTGTGGACTGGTACAGATTTTTAAGCCAGCCCAGAATGGTGCAAGAGCATAGCTGAACAACCCTGGGTGGGTTGCTCCCTTTTTTTTTTCCTTTGCTAGACGGACCACTTTCTGGAAATTATCTCATTGGAGTTTCAAGTGGCAGCTGTGGTGGTTGTGAATTCACCACAGTCATTGACTTTACTCTGTGTGATTTTGTATGCAGAAATAACCTTTATATTAGTAATGCTGGTGGCTACCTGAATGACAGAGATGAGAATAGACTAGGTAATGTACAGTTGCATTCCCTGCTAAACACTAAGAAAAAATGTCTGAGGAAGTGGAAAAGGAGAGAGTACACAGTGAGGAGGGAAGGTGGAACATGAATGGGTCTGTATCATAGAAAATATCATGTTTTGGTTGAGATGCTTTAGTATCTATAAGGTAATTTTACTTTGCAATCCATAAGTAGCTTCTGGTACAAGAGATGATTCAAGTATGAGACAGCAGCAGAACAGAGATGGATACAGAGATCTCTTTGTGTAAGAACTCTCATAAAATATTACTCTGGACAAAAGGCCTATTAGCAAGGTTTTACAGAAACTTTTCAGATGCTGGCTACCATGTGGGAATCACATGACATGCAACGAGTATTGTATATTGACTTGATCGCAGACCAATATGATGATCTGCAACAGCAGCTGGACATACCAGTGAAATTATGTGCTGTGTGATGATGTGCCAGAAGCAGTTTGATCTGGGACAAGATGATGTTACTGGAACGCGGTTGCCAATATCTTGATAGCATACCTATTTGATAAAAATAGAATGGAAGGAAAAACAAAAGTATAGTTCTTGGCTGTAGTGTCCTGTTAATACCCAAATAATGAACAATGTTTGTGTGTAAAACATACAAACAGAGCTGTTTTGGGTAATGGCATCTACCTGTCAGACACAAGGTCTATTATTGAGTTAAACAATGTAAGGGACTGGATTGATGGAAGGCATGGTTCAGGGGGAGACTATAAGTGGATTCAACACAGCCAGTTGGTCACAGATGAGTCTTCTGGAGTGAGTGATCTGTACATTTCAGCCAAAAGGCCAATGCAGTGTAGGCCTGTATTAGATTATCAAACAGGGACAAAACACAACTCTGTGTGTGTTTGGACTGCTATCATCCTTGTTAGCACATTCTCTGGCACGTATTTTGCCTGTGCCAGCTAGCAGCATCCCAGAAAACACTCAGCCATGGTCTGGGTTACTGCAGACCAGGAATTATTTCCAGTGGTTGTGTACCTGGCTCAGGTGTGGCCACTCTGTTTTGCAAAAGAAGAAAGTTTAGCTGTGTGGATATGAGTCATGCTGCGCCAAGTGGCCTCCAGACTGGACAGCAGTCTCCCAAATCCTGCTCTTTATCTCAATCCCTAATGGAGCCGCTGGATATTGATGTTTTCACAGCCATGGAATGGATGAGAGAGTGGTACCCACACCCAAGACATAATTTATTCTGAGAGTATATATATAGATTAGAGTTATAAATAGTGGCCCGCTGTTTGGTGTCTATGCCTTCCTTTAACCTCTGTCAGTCAATGAATGGAGAGTTGACCACAGGGGAATTAATTTCTTTACTTGACGTATATTTATTGTGGCTCTACTCTGCACACTCGGAACCATCCTTCTAAAAGAAGTTTGGGCTTGTGAAAGGTAATTGAAAGGCAAAGGGAAAAACTATTTGTTATACTTCGGGATGACCCTGAATCAAAATCCCAATTCAAAACACCTTTAAATCCTTCAGACTGATGAGACACATTCTTTTCAGAGGATGTTTCTAGAGAAGAGATTGTCCTATTCTTTGGAATGATGCTTTAAAAAACACCCTGAACTCACCACGAATATAACACACCTGTTTTTGTTGAATATTTGGCACGCTATTTCAAAAATCTCCTCTTCTAGTAATTAATGATTCTATTTAATAAAATAAAAAAATAAATTAAAGCATTTTCCTCTCCAGTTGTCATTTCTCCTGTCTGTGCTCTCATAGCTTATAGTAAGTGTTTACTGTTTTAAAAACTGACAGTTCAAATCTAGCACAAACCCAAGTGGCACTAACAAGCAAATTGTTTCCATTTCTGAAACCTATTGTAGTAATTGCTACTGACTCCAGAGACATTCCCTAGGCAAGAGCGGTAATGATAATTTGGTAACTTTCTTTTAAGTAGACTTCGTTTACAACAGCTAACAGATATTTCTGCCTTCAGGACTGAGGAGAAGTTTATGGACTGCAGTAATAGCTTCTCACTTTTAATTTTTCAAAAGAGGTTGCTCTAGCAGTGAGCAAACAGCCCTATGTTTTCCAAATGTTATTTCTTAACATTAATATCTATACAAAAATACACATAAAAAAACCCTTGTCAAAAATTCCAAAGACTATTAATTAAGTTTCATCTTAGAAAATCAATAGGGACAGCTTTATTCCTCTCAGGAGGATGGTGCTTGATTGTGTCCCAGTTGTTGATGACAACAACTTGTTGCTTAATTATTCACTGCCTAGACTGGAGCATCAAACAGTCATATTTGGGGAGCGGGACCAATCTGTAAAAAGCAATGTAGAGCAAAAGACACTCTCTGCATTAAATAGTTTATAAATCAATGCTAGTACCAGTAAGCAGCTAACTGATTCTTTTACTCTCCTTTTCTGTTTTGTTTTAAGAACTCAAGCATCTTTTAACAGATTGGACTTCTTAAGGACCCTAGTTTAGGTTAGTGTTAAAAAAAAATGGTTAAATTGACAAAGGATCTTAATATAAGGGGCAAATCTGTTAATAAGAATTCATAAAGAAAATGTGAATTTGAAATCTGGCTTTTAATTTCTACCTAAATAATTTTCAAAGTAAAAAAAAATAGTAATTGCATATTACAATTATGCAATCCATGATATGCTCCTGTGGTTTTTGAAAATCTGACCCTGGATCATCTTTCCGTTCCACAGAAGTCTTTGTTGACACAGCAGCTGAAATGCTTGCGGTGGTCAGTTACCCATTCTTGCTGCAGTGTCGACTGATTGCTGAAAACCAGATACAAGTAAGTGTGTCAAACCTTCTTTTGTGAGGGATGAGACCTTGAGGTCTTTTTTCCTGTACCCGTATGCTAATAAAGCAAATGAGAAATATTTCTGTAAATAGTGCGAATTAATACAAAGAAGTAAAACTAAAGAAAAATGAAACAGTAATATAAACCCTAGTATAGAATGTGATCTATTTGTTTTATCAAAACTGTTACAGCATGAATTTTGACACTGATTTATAAGAACCAAACCCTATGTTGACAGTCTACAGTGCAAGAATTATTAATAAGAACAGTGCAGAGTGAAATCTAAGTAAACAAGTAATAGACAAGTGTAGGTGGCTCAAAAATGGGTGAAATGTTTAAATTAATAGACTGATTTAATTGCTAACTGTCATTTGTTCATTTCTTCTTTTCTCATGGTGCATGTAGAGCAGAGATCACTTCCCAGTCTGTTCTGTTTACTTGTGTTTTATACTTAAATAAATAAACCCCATGGGTTCTCAGTTCAGTAGATATTCTGTAAGAATATTTGGGCATCCCAGTGTTTTCTGCTGGCACTACTGATTATTTCTTGAAATCAGAGCAAGTGTAGCAGGGATGCCTACCTCCTGCAGATCTTTATGTAAAACAAGTTCTGGAAAAATAATCTTTACAGGGAAAGTGTATAAAAATTGACATTTCACATCTTCATGTTTGAACCCCAGTATTTCTTGGACTGTTTTGTCTTTATCACATTCTTGTTAGTTTACTACATCAAGGGCATAACTGGAATGACAACTGAAGAAGTTATTAATGCCAAGAAAACTATCAATCCATTTCTCAACAAAATTTTTTTCCTCATGTTCACTTAGGACTTAGAGGTAAGTGAAGACAACCTTTGAGCTTTTCAATCACATAATACTTAGAATTTTCAGAACAATTCAGAAAGACTTAGACACTTCTATTAAATATTATAATTCTAGAGAAGACCTTTATTAAAACTGTCTCCATCTTCTCTTTTTTAACTAAAGTGAGAGGGATGTAATGCAGAATTTTTGAAACATCACAGAGAAATTTATGCCACCATAAACCTATTGGAAACAAGTGTATTGTTTTAATCCCTTTACTGCTTGTCGTGGTTTCAGCTGCTATAGTGCTGCAGTTTGGATTTGGGAGGAGAATGATGCTGATAGCACACTGATTTTTTTGGTTGTTGCTAAGTAGTCAAGGCCTTTTCTGCTCCTTATGCTGTCTCGCCAGTGAGTAGTCTGGGAGTGCACAAAGAGTTAAGAGGAGACATACCCGGGACAGCTGACCCCAACTGACCAAAGGGATATCCCATACCATGTGACATCATGCTCAGTATATAAAGCTGAGGGAAGAAGAAAGAAGAGGGGAACGTTCAGAGATATGGCATTTACCTTCTCAAGCGACTGTTATGAGTGATGAAGGCCTGTGTTGCTGGAGATGACTGAACACCTTCAGTCTCTGTGTACTCTTCGCTGGGTAAAAAAATGGCTGGATGGCCGTACCCAGAGAGTGTTGGTGAATGGAGTTAAATCCAGTTGGTGTCCAGTCACGAGTGGTGTCCCCCAGGGCTTGGTGCTGGGGTCAGTTCTCTTTAATATCTTTATCAATGATCTGGATGAGGGGATCGAATGTACCCTCAGTAAGTTCGCAGATGACACTAAGCTAGGCGGGCGTGTTGATCTGCTTGAGGGTAGGATGGCTCTACAGAGGGATCTGGACAGACTGGACCGATGGGCTGAGGCCAATGATATGAGGTTCAACAAGGCCGAGTGCCTGGTCCTGCACTTGGGTCACAACCCAAGGGTAGATGTGGTACTTGGGGACGTGATTTAGAAGTGGTTTTTGTCAGGGTAGGTTAATGGTTGGACTTGATGATCTTAAGGTCCCTTCCAACCTCAGCAATTCTATGATTCTATGACCTGCCTGCCCATGGGATGTGGTGAATTAATTCCTTGGTTTGGTTTGCTTTGCTTGTGTGTGCTCCTTTTATTCTATCTATTAAACTGTCTTTGTCTCAAACCATGTGTTTCTTCTTACTTTTACCCCTCTGATTCTCTTCCCCATCCCACTGTGGGGGAGTTAGAGAGGGGGAGGTCAGCGGGTGGCTGCGTGATGCCTGGTTGCTGGCTGGGGTTAAACCATGACACTGCCTATCTATTTCTTTTTTTTTTTAAATCACACTCTCTCATTCTCCCTTCTAATTCTTGAATAAGATGTCTAAATGGTAGCCTTTTATTCACGGTGACTCCAGTTACTTCCCAGTAACTGGTGTAATTTCTATGGGAGAATATCACAGAATAACTCAATTTTCTACTTTCCTTCTTGTATTTCAGTACCTCAGAGAATTACCCAATTGTTCTTCTTGTTGAGTGGAAATCCTGAAATGGACTGTTTGTGTTGCAGTAAAAATTATTCTTTGTAAAAACAGCAGTCTTCAAATTTAGCACAGTAGGATCAGCAGCACCTCATTTTCAGAAAAGGTTAGATATAATAATATAAAAAAAGTTGCTGATATATTTAACCTGAAAGAAAAACTCTGGCTGACTTGAAACTGAATTTTAGAAATAAAGTGGTTCTACTTTGTAAATAAACTATAGAACTAGATAACTGTTGTTGATGATGACTGTATGATGTGAGGATATGTTTTCTACTTATTTCCTCTCAGTCTTCACTTTTTTTATACAAATATAGGTCTCCTAAAGTGCAAACAGTGTATCTTCTGACTGGTCTTTTTTTATTGGGAGTAATCAGAACAGATTTATGAAGGGGAAATCAAGCCTGACCAACCTGATAGCCTTCTGTGATTAAATGACTGGTGTGGTGAACAAGGGGAGAAAAGTGCATATTGTTTATCTTGACATTAGTGAGCCTTTAGACACTGACTCCAATAACATCCAGACTGACAACCTGATGAAGTATGGGCCGGGAATATGGACAGTGTGGTGGACTGAAAACTGGTTGAACTGCCAGGCTCAGAGTGTTGTGATTGGTTGCACAAAGTCCAACTGGAGACCAGTTATCAGTGGTGTACCCCAGAGGTCGATACTCAGACCAGTACCGTTTGACATCTACATTAAAGACCCCAGTGATTTTGTGATCTTGATATTTTCAAGATGTTACCAGTGAAAAACTAGTTATCTGAATTAAGAACGTATTTTAAGGATCTTCTTTCCATGCTGGGGAAGTTATGTTTGTTCTGTAAACAGGTGTTTTCAATCCAAGACAACACAAGAGTTTGAAAAATAAATGGTATAACCAATGATATCTATTTTAAATGTCCAAAATATATATCAACCTTTTAGAATTAGGCAGTCACAAGATGGAAAAATTCAGGTAAGGTTATCAGAGGAATTTTAAATTCTGCAACTTTGTTAACCTCATTGCGCATGCGTATTTTTGTATGATGTTTATGTTCTGTCAGTGGGTGTCACACATGTATTTGACAATAATAAAAACCAATGTATGTACTTGGCACAGTAAGGTGCAATTTCAGTGTTAGAAGGAGAATACGCACAAATAGAGTCTGCTTTCAGCCTGTAGCTTTCTGCTGTTTTTACATAATCTCTTTCCTTTTCTACTTATTTCTTTCATTTGTCCCACTCAGATTATTTTGATCACCTTACTGCTGTAGAGTCATCTTCTGGACTTGCTTTATATATTAATGCACTCTCAAGAAATTGGGGAGTGGAATAGGAAGTCAAGAAGCTAGATTAGAATCAGCTTGGATTAGAATTGGCTGCTGATTTGGACACATAAATGTAGGTATTTACATGTGCAGTAGATGTATAAACTCTCATCACAAAACTGGTTCATAGAGCTTACGGACCCTATAATCACTGTACCTGCTGGCTAATAATTTGTATCCGCTCCCTAGGTTTTATTGAGTTTTATTATACCTAGATGTCCACTGCCTATAATGGGAGCTTAGACAGCAAGCCCACCTAGACATAAAGGGTTATCTGTGCATATCTTGATCTCGAGCTGAGTATCATCCATGATGATATCATCGTATCTCAGAAGCTATAACTTTGTATTAAGAAAAAATTAAGATAAAATTGGGACTCAACTGTTGTGATCTGTGCTCCCTGAGATGGAATTATTAGTAAGTCATTTGCTTTATATTCGATAATCTAATCACCAGAGAATTGTACATCGATAGTTGTAGGTAGGTCATGCTAATAATGTTCATGGCTCGGAATATTAGCTGTGTCTCTTTCAATTCTTGACATACAGAACCGGGGTTCCTTCAGGACTTCTTCACGGCCGTAGATTTACCTAAACCCTATGAGGCCTTATTATGTTGTTGGCACTTCATGCCTTGCTTGCTTGCCCTACTCTTCATTCCTCTGTGCAGTCCTTTCCTCATTATTGGTAATAAAGTCTGGTGTCTCCCTAACTTAATTCTTTTTTTCTTTTTTTTTTTTTAATTTGGAAAATGACTTGTTTATTCCTTCTTTTCCACCATAGGTTTTTTATGTCCTCTTCTGTATAGGTGTTAGAGCATGAATACCTTTAACACATCTAGTCCCTCTATACCATCAGGTTGTGTTTTTACTTTGTTTCTTTGTTCTGTCTCAGGATGCATCCGTATGGCATTCACTGTTACTTCAAATTTTACCTGTGTCAGATTCATCCACATTCCTGACCGCTATTCTGGATTTCCTTTTATTCATCTCCAGTGTATTTCATTTCACATTTTCTCCAGGAAGGCTACCGTGTGTTATCCCTGGTATTTTTTCTCAGTGTGTGTTGTATGAGAAGTTATTTAGCACAGGTTCCTGCAAAACAAATGTGTAAAACTATCAGTTTAAAACCTTCTGTTGTTCATTTGGACTTGCACACTGTGGGTGGCACTTGGGGGCCGGTTTGCTGCTGCCTAAAAAAAGATGTGCCTTTTACAAATCAGGACACTGCTACATGACAACACATTGAAAGATTCAAATGAAGATTGAGTACCTGTATTTTTATCGTGAAACATCTATATGACATCAGCAGCGGTCAAGCTAGCTTGCTGGACTGACTTTATTTGGTTTACCTCAGAGTGAAACTGCAATTCCTTACCCCCGTTAGGCTTCTGCGTTGGTAAAAGTAATGTGCATTAATAAATTTGCAGTGAAAAATTCTTACCTTTAGTTTTTAAGTAGAGAAGACTAATCCTTGATGTTCAGCTGGGAGAGACTGGAATAACAACAGGGATGTCGTCCGACTTTCAGAACCTGCTGCCTCTGACAGTCAAAAATGAGGGAATACCCACAGCCACGTTTGTTAAACATCCTGAAAGGGGCAATGGTTCCCTGGAGCGAAGGCTGCTTTTCCTCTCCCTCCCTTTTCCCCAGACATACTGGTGAAAGTATTCAGCCGGTGCTAGCAAGGGCTGAGTAGGAATTATTTCAAGAGGGTTATGCCTCAAACTGTTTTTTCTCCCCTGTACCTTAGGAAGGTCAGAACGCCTCTGGAGATTACTAGTGGCCTTTTATTTTTAACTTAGCTTTCCAGCTCTGCCTTATGAAGTCATTGTAGATGCTGCGACATGGCCAGGTTTTCTAACTTTAGGCAATTTTTTTCCAAGCTAATTTTCCTTCGCTTCCATTTGCAATAAGGTACTGAAATTTCTTGACATTCAGCTCCTCTAGACTGAGAGCGCAGAGTGTTAGATTCTATGATTAAAGGCTAATGCCCATAAACAAAAAGATCCCCGGGGACCAGGGGAACTGTGGCAGGTAGAGGGACCCCAAGAAGTTAATCGTTGCTAATGGAGTACCCTGACCTGGCACTCGCAGCACCGAGACAAGTCAGCCCAAGCAACTGCCTCCTCTGAATGCCTTGCAGACTACAGGGAGATGCTGCCTACAGGGTATGGGAACTGTTACGGGATGCAGGGGGAACAGAATTTTGGGATCGTGTAAAATTCATTATTAGATGTTTTAAGGGAATTTTGGGACCGTGTGACACTCATCATGGGATGTTTAGTGAATGGAAAAATGGCAGGGAAAGGAAGGGGCTCAGCTGTATTGGGGAGGAATAAGTGTGGAAAACTAAAATGGAAAGGATAAAAGAGGCCAGCTGAGTACAAACAGGGGCTGGCCAGTACATTTGTCTGGCTGAACCCTGTGTTTGATCACTGCAAGCTATCCTATATTCCTGTATCTCAACTGTCTCTTTGTGGTATATGTGGATGCTGTGGAAATTCAACCTGGACTGGCTGGTGATTAAGCCGGTGATTAAGAGATCTGATTATCAGCAACTGGAATGGACCCACAAGCCTCAGAGGGTCAAGGGCCCAAGGTTACAGCAAGTCAGGAACACCTACCTAAGTCTTGGAGTCAGCTACTGCATAGATGGAGTGTCTAAGACCAGCTTCTGGCAAGACCCCTAGTGTGTGTATATTCCACGAGCAGATTTTGATCCTGATTAGCCAGATAGGAGGACCAGGGCTGGGCCATTCATCCTGTTCATGTTTGTATGGGTTTTCTTTTTGTTTCGGTGGGTACCATAAAGACCCTGCTTTCTGTCTGTATTTGTCCATGTGTCTGGCCATGTGTTTAAAGTGTGTGTATGCATATGTATGCATGTGTACATGTTGGGCTTAGGCTTGACACTGCCTAGAGCTGGGGACATAGCACTATGGCAACCCAACATCTACATGGCTGGGTTAGGAGTACTTTCTGTGTCCTGCTGACCTCTGGGTTGGGCAATCTCTAATACACAGACACTAACAAATTAGTGTGTGTCAGCCAAGTATGATCAAGGAACTGATGTCATCTACCTGGACTTATGCAAAGTGTTTGACACTCTCCCAAATGACTTCCTGGTCTCTAAATTGGAGAGACGTGGATTTGATGGATGGACCACTCGGTGGATAAGGAACTGGCTGAATGGTCACTCTCAAAGAGTTGCAGTCAATGGCTCCTTGTCCAAGTGGAAACCAGTGATGAGTGGAGTTCTTCGGGGGTCAGTACTGGGATTGGTGTTGTTTAACATCTTTGTCAGTGACATGGATGGTGGTATTGAGTGCACCCTCAGCAGGTTTGCTGATGACACCAAGCTGTGTGGCATGGTTGACATGCTGTAGAGGAGGGATGCCGTCCAGAGGGACCTGGACAGGCTTGAGAGGTGGGCCTGTGCAAACCTCATGAAGTTCAACAAGGCCAAGTGCAAGGTCCTGCATGTAGGTCAGGGCAATCCCAATCACAAATACAGGCTGGGTGGAGAATGGATTGGGAGCAGCCCTGAGGAGAAGGACTTGGGAGTGTTGGTGAATGAGAAGCTCAACATGAGCCAGCAATGTACTCTTGCAGCCCAGAAGGCCAACAGTATCCTGGGCTGCATCAGAAGAAGTGTAGCCAGCAGGTCAAGGGAGGTTATTCTCCCCCTCTACTCCAATTTAGTGAGACCTCACCTGGAGTACTGCATCCAGCTTTGGAGTCCTCAGCACAAGAAACACACGGACCTGTTTGAGTGAGTCCAGAGGACGGTGACGAAGATGATCAGGGGGCTGTAGCACTGCTCCTATCAAGACAGGCTGAGAGAGTTGGGGTTGTTCAGACTGGAGAAGAGAAGGCTCCAGGGAGACCTTATAGAAGCTTTCCAGTACCTAAAGGGGGCTTACAAGAAAGACAGAGAGGGACTTTTTACAAGGACATGTAGTGATAGGATGAGGGGAAATGGCTTCAAACTGGAAGAGGGTCAATTTAGAATAGATATTAGGAAGAAATTTTTCACTTATGAGCATGGTGAGGCATTGGAACAGGTTGCCCAAAGAAGTCGTGGAGGCCTCATGCCTGGAAGTGTTCAAATCCAGGCTGGATGGGGCTTTGAGCAACCTGGTCTAGTGGGAGGTGTCCCTGCCCATTGCAGAACAGCTGGACTAGGTGATCTTTAAGGTCTCTTCCATCACAAACCATTCTATGATTCTATGATCTGCTTGTAATCCACAGCCCTGGGAAAGTGAAAAAAACTTACAATTCCTACTGAAGGTAGTTTAAGCAAATGCATTTCACTCACATTTCATTTTTTAGTCTACAATTATTTTTTTTAAGATAGTCTCTACAGTTACTTGAAATAACGTATGATTTACTCTTGTTGGGCACAATTCTGGTGATGAGGCCGAACAGGATTAATCCCATGTCCTGCAACAAAGATGGGATGAAACAGATACAGAGAAAACATGATTTTTTTTTTTTTTTAAAGATGCGAGTCACTTCTCACAAGCCCGTAGTAGATATAAATCTGTTAAATGTCTAAAGGTTTATTGTTGTCCTTTATAAAATGTAAATAAAGCTTGGAGCATTCCTTCTTAGCTTTTCCTTTTTCTCTTTCTTTCTGTGTTGAGCTCATAGGGCCTGGAGGTCATGTTACCAGTGTGTTTTTAAGCTGCACACAATTACCCTCAACCCTGTAAAGCATTGCACAGCAGGAGAGTATTTATGACCTGTCACAATGAAAGCCACTGTCTTATGCAGCTCAACAGGAGTCCAAGTATAATGCAGTGGTTATGAAGAATATGAAGGTACAATGTAGGGATAACATATTTAAACATCACATTACTACGCCTTTGAACATAACTTTTTCCAATACATATTTTCCACTCAGAAGTTAAGCTGCATGTGTCCTCGGCAGGTTGCTGAAGTAGAAGTTCTATTTATCTGCTACATATTATTTTCTTAGCAAAATTATCATCCTACATCCCATTATTTAGAAGGATTATTAGCCTTAACTACTGAGATCCAAGGGCACTTCACAAGGTTTTGCACACTTAGTCTTCATGATATCCAACAATTTGTTGTTTTTATTTTTCTTTTCTTTTAAGAACAACACATCACATAGTTTTACGTTAACTTCAAAGTAAGTCTTCATGCATCAAAAGTTGTTCAGGTTATATATATGTAATGAAATGGATAAATTTTCACACCATGTGAAAATAAGAAAGCCGTTAAAGTCACACAGAATATCAGAAAGAGATATTTTGCTTGATATCATAGCCTTTTCATAATATGGCAAACAAAAGTTGGTATATTAAATGCAGAATTTTAGTGTCATTTAATGACTCTCTGAAAACACTTTTCCACCAACAATATCACTTTCATTCCTCCAATAAGAATTCTGAGGGGGATTAAAAATAAAAATTATAAAAATTAAGTGAAATATAGTAAAGTGTGTTCTCAGCTTGTTTCCCCTCATTTTGATATTATCTTGTTGATGTCTTTCTCTTTCTGTTTAGTCTTGCAGATTTTCAAAAGTTATTTCTTGGTTCTACTTTTTGGGTGCTTCATACGAGACACCTTTCATGAAGGTCTTATTTCTGCCCTTTTTCTCCCCAGAAATCCAATGAACATCCATCCTTTGAAAAACTGTCATTTTAAAATTGTAAGACCCAAACTATTACATACTTCAAAAGTGTCAGAATGTGTAATTTTTTTCACATTAATTCTGAACTCATAGAAACTTGTTATTACAAGTCTTTCTTTATGCATTTGTCTGAAATCCATCGTGCCCATGATTAGTAACGTGGCTTTAGCATCAGAATGCATCGCATACTGATAGTTTATCCCAGATGTCAATGGTTTACAGCCAATCAAGTAAATATCCTACAATGCTAAACACTCTCTTTAATTTACGAGGAGATAGAATATCTGTTAATGATTTTGTCTCAGCAGACTAACAACTTTGGATCAATGTCAGCTGTCACTTGATTAATTACGTACTCAGGACAGCTGATCACAGAAATTTTCCACCTTTTCCCCTTAGTATTTGTATTTGTTCTTCACAATTAGTCTTAGTCACTCAGTGGTTGCATATGATGAAGTCAGCAAAACAAACCTTAGGAGGTTGTTAAGTACTGGGCAAAATAAATAGAATTTGTTTAGTGCAGTATATAGAAGAAAGATGGCAAAGACATTGCTTTTATTGAAAAGAAATTTTTTATCACTTTGTTGACTTGGGAGAGGCACTATTTCTCCTTTAAATTGCAATTACATTATTTTTATTAATACTTAATAATGTTGATCCTTTCCTCTTATCACTACCTGGTTAATAACCTTTTATCATCTTTTTCTTAATTATATCTGACTTAATACAGCCATGTAAGATTCAGTGATGCTTTTTTCCCCAACGTAAGTATTAGGCTTAAAAACTGCATTACATACTCAATGACAAACTCCAGTGTTTGTCCTGTTACTGCAAAAGTGATTAAGTAGCATTTTGCAGGTCACTCTGGTTCACCATAACTAGCGTTATTCTGTGATTCTTCAGGGTACTGTGTGTTTACTGCTGATCAGATATCAAGACTAAGAAGGAAAACTATGGAGGAAGATAGCACAGACTTTGGGGCTGGTGTTTTGTAGCACAACTAAGCTGTATTCCATCCTGCGGAGAGGGCTCAGGCACCCTTCCTCTGTCTGCAGAGCTAACCTCTTCTGGGATAGCATGGTTCCTCATGCCATGCTCTCAGTGTCTCCTCAGGGACACCTAGTGCATCTGGGTGTTCCTAAAGCTTTAGGTGAAGCACTGGTTTCCTGAATGCCTGCCCAAGACATGCCTCACCAGAAAAGTAGGCTGCTACGTTGAAAACCTAGACAAGTTTGAGGTTAAAGTAGCCAGGAAAAGGGGTAAATTGTGAGAAGCTATTTTTTCTTTAAAATATTTTCCTTGTTGACAACACCGGCTTTCAAATATTTGAGTCAACTAGCTGGCTTTTATGGCTTTGTAAATCTGTTAGATATATGATAGTCATCCCGACTGAAATGCTCATTTAACTAGCCCCGCTCTTAGTGGTCACACATGACCTGCTGGGTGGCAGCTCACTTTTGTCAGAGACCAGCTATAACTATTGACAGTTCAGTCCCCTATGACTTTCAATTAAAAAGTGAAACATGTTACTCCCTAAATAGGAAGGATCAGCATCCTAGACATGCATTCGGTGTACAAGTCCATATGCATCCTTGAAGATACCCAGCTGGTAATTTTAGGAGGAGCTCCTAGTGGTGGATCTGAGACAATCATAAGCACCACCCAGGTGCTTTCTTTCCATTCCTAGATGTCCCTGAACTATCCATCTGCTGCTGAAACTCTCCTACAGAGCAGTTCCTAATGTTCTGCCTTTCTCTGTGATTATGACAACCCTTACTACACCTGCAAAGATCCAAGCAAGGACAGAATGTCTCAATATGAAGATGTAGATGACTGCAGGTAATCTGAACTTAACAAACAGATACAAAGTGTGCTTATATAACCTGTTTTATTACCAGAATGCTTTGCAAAAATAGGGCAGCTGCCACACATATATGTATAAAACAAATACATGCAACTCAGTCATGCATTTTCTTTTACACTCTACTAAGAACAAGAAATCGTGACATTTCTGTTGTGATTAACGTTGTTAGATACAAGGCGGTATTATAATACCATGGTGTGGAAATAAAGTAAGCTGGAAATAAAATTAAAAGCAGATAAAGAAAGGATTAAAAGCTAATAATTTTACACTTAATATTCAGTCAAGCGACAGAAATCAGTGTTAAGGGCTTACAGAGGGTCAAGAGGGCAATGAAGCCAGTGAGGGCTCTGGAGAACAAGTCTTGTGATGAGCTGCTGAGGGAACTCAGGTTGTTTAGCCTGCAGAAAAGGAAGCTCAGACCTTATCACTAACTACAAGTACGTTAAAGGAGGTTGTAGAGAGGTGGGGGTCAACCTCTTCTTGCTAGTAACAAGCTATAGAACAAGAGGAAATGGCCTCAAGTTATGCCAGTGGAGGTTTAGGATAGATATTAGGAAAACATTCTTCACAGAAAGGGTTGTTAAGCATTGGAACAGACTGCCCAGGGAAGTGGTGGAGTTGCAATTCCTGGAGGTATTTAAAGGACTGGTAGACGTGGTGCTTAGGGACATGGTTTAGTGGTGGTTCTGGCAGTGCTTGGTTGATGGTTGGACTCAAAGATCTTAGAGGTCCTTCCAACCTAGACAATTTTATGATTCTATATGAGCTTAAAAACAGTTAAAAGAAATTAGATATTTTTATGAATAAGGTTATCTATGGTCGTTACAGTAGCTGTGATAAAAAATACAGCAGGTGACAAAAGCAGGTGAACCTTATGGCTTATGTGACTATGTTGACCTACCTGCTGCACAGATTTCAGGACCACAGAGTTTTAAAACCTTTGCCATTGTGGGGGTTTTGTGCTTATCGTGACTGCCTGGCTGAGCTAGGAGCACCATTGCTCTGACTTGGTACGTCAAGTCTTGCACAAGTCTTACGATGCCACAGGGCAGTGAGGACAAACAGTGGTATGTGAGGGAGATAGAACAACTCTCTCAATTGTGATTTGCGAATTTGTGAAGACAACCAAAAATTAATCATTTGCCATTTTGACTAAAACAGCATAGTGTTAATTGTTGATTTATTTATTTTTTTTCACTATTCTACAACTACTACAATTACTTTCAAGGCTTTTAATAACCAAGCTTACAAACCGGCTTAAAATGAGTAGTGATGCATTTCAGTTATAAACGAGTGACCTTGCTCTTGTTTGTTGATAGCATATAGCTTCCAATTTTTTTTCCTTGAATTTAGATATTTTCCTTTGAATAACTTCCTTTCTTTTCAAACTTTCCCTTTTATATTTTTAAAACAAATAGTATTGAAATCCTTCAGACCCCTTATGTGCTCCTATAAGCCTCTGTATAGCACCATGGAAAAGGTATGTATTTCTGCAATATATTTGCTTTTAAAAATTACAGTGTTTCTACAAATAATATGATAAACATTTTGAAAGCTTCTTCTAACTCTGCTGTTCTTTCTTCCTGGCTCAACAGGAACAGGTAACACTGGTATGAAAACTGAAGCTCTCAAATCAAATTTTGTAGCACGGATTTGTACATGTTCTTTAAAATTTTATTTCCTGCAATGGGTACTGAAGCTTTAAATATTAATGTGATTTTAATATTGCATAGAAAAAGACAGAAGGTTGAGACCTTCTTATATCTTAATATAATTCTTACAAAGTAAGAAACAGTTATGTATTATCAAGACTTGATTTAGCTAGTGTCAAGTCAATAAAAAATAACAAATCTGAACGCAGTGCCATGAGGAATGTTGAGTTACTCTTTCATTATTCACTCCAATCTCATAACTTCAGTGGCATGCAAAGCATGAAATGCATTGTCAAAAATATATAGTTCAGAATACAGTACAGTTTAATATTTTATCCAATTGGCAACGGTGCTGCAAAATACTGAATGTTAAACTAAGCCCTGTTCTTGGAAAAAATGACATTGCACTCTGCTTTCCAGCTCTGTTTCTACAGATAAAAGTTTTCTGTCAGCAATTTCTTTTTAAGTAAAGTGAAGCAAGTCTCCCTCTGTTTCTCTCTCTGCTTTTTTTTTTTTTTTTTTTTTTTTGTGAATATACTGAAGAAAGTCTTTGCCTCTGTAGGCTTATAAAGGCTTTACCTCTGTAGGCTGCTGAAGTCCCTAAAACATTAAAAGGAACTCTTCGGTCTGACTACTGGCATATGGATTTGACCTCTAGTTAGCAATTGCTTTCTGATAAGGTGAAGTTAGAATATTTTCTCAGATTGATAGATAGTAAGGAAATTCTGAATTACAAGATGTGATATGTAGTCCATGTAAGGGAGAGATTACTTACCATAATTGGTAGTTCAGGAGTTCCTTATTCCTCAGCTGTTATTAAATCAGAACTACTCTATTCTACGCTAGTTTCTTACTATGTACCTTCTCTGCCTGATTATCTTGGTTTGCCTATGGCAGTTGGGACATTTAATGAAGTTCTTGGCCTTCTTTAACAGCCAAATATTTTCTCTGGGTGGTCTCTCCTACCCTGTTCTATACTATTGACACTTGTGTGCATTATGGCCACCAGCACATTTTAGAAGATCGTCCAAAAGCCTTTTAAAGTTTACATTGCATCCAGTACAGGCAGAAGACGAGAGAATACTCACTGTTTACACAAGCAAATAACCAGATTCCTATAAATCTGTAGTCAAGTTTTTTGTAGGTTGTGTGTAAAAGGGACTTTTAAGAAGTGACTTAAAGGATAGTACTGTGACGATTTTATGTAAGGTTAAGGAGAACTTTTCCCAGGTGAGAGATAGTGTGGGAGAAATGATTTTGTCTGAAAACCTGGCAAGTCAATCCTGAAGGAGACTGTGTAGAATGTCCAACCTTGACTTCTCTGCCCAGCCAAGCTTACATTACTATGAGTGTGAATTTATATAGTTTTGTATAATCTTATAATGTGAACAGATACATTCTTTCAACTTGTGTATGCAAAAGAGTCCCTAACTTAACCGCTCACGTAACCTAAAGTGTAGCCATTTAGTGACTGTGGGCAGGGCAAAATACAGAAATTTTGTTCAGTTGGATAGCCAGTCACAGATAAAGTGTCTGTATGTGATATATACCGGACAGATAAAAGTTGCCAGCGTGCACAGTCGCGGGAGTCTTGTCTGACCAGCTGAGGATGCCGCCACAAAGAAGCCTGCAGAAAGGACTGTTGTTAACATCCTTCAAATGGTGACTGTCATACTGTCGAAGAACTTTCCGATTGAGCTGTACCCTGTTCCAAGGACCCAAATGCATTGCTGCAATTGTTCATGTAATATAACTGCAACATGGTGGAACATGGAGTGAGAGATCTTCTCTTTTACTAGCTAGATACTATCTTTTTATAGCTTTGAAAATAAAGGTTAATGTCTCAAAACCACAATTTCTTTCACTATTCTCATTTACTGAGTTTTGTTTCCCAACAGCTAGCTGGAATGTTACTTTTTTTTTTTTTTTTTTTTTTTAAATTAGTCCACATCACAGATAATGAGAAATTTTCTTTTGGGTAGAATGCAGCTGACAAGATTTTCATAAAACTAAGGGTGACTTTGTCAACAGCTTCCTTGGTGGCAGATTTACTTTGAGTTGGGCAATGTTTCTCTGGGTGGTATATTGTTCTATCTGCATTACTTTATTAATAAACCAAGTGTTCCTATTTCTGGGCTCAGGAGCTCTTGATTAGTACTCAGTAAGTGAAAGACCTTTTTGAAGGCATGGGGAAGAACTTTAATTCAAAATTTCTGTAAGTCTTTTTGCTTGTACAACCTTTTTGCCAGGTCAGAAGTGTGCAAGTGAGATTATAGGAAGCTGACATTTGTATTGTTTATAGAGGAATGAAAACTAGTTTTAAACAAATATCACTTCAGCCTCTGTGCATGCATCTATTGCCTATGCAGACGTATTAGGTGCATGGGGCAAGGATTTCATTTCACTACATCAGAAGCAATGAATTCCTACCTTGTCATTGCAATTTTTCACACGTTTTCAAGTTTCTCTGTTTTCAATATCCAAGTAAACTCATCTCTTCAACCTACTGCCACAGGCTGCAAAGGATAGCAACAAACCTCGGCTGAGATTCACACCTAATGAAAACATAAAAGGTAAGAGTTAATAGCCACAGCCATTCAAATAGGTCCTTTACCCATGGGCTTTGCATGTTTTGGAACAAGCTGAGACAATAACATGATATTGCTTTTACCTCCTTTGTGGTCTACCTTGTTTGTAGTCACTGGGGAATTTTCCAGCAAAAAATGTTCTGGAGGAGAATAAAACTTCAGTAGCACTTTTGAATACCTCCAATACCTACTATGCCTTTCCTAGCTAGCGAGCTGTTAAAAGATTCCTACGTTTTCTGATCAGGGTTTAGACAACGGGCTAAACGACCTATTGTAGCGGTGCACAGAGAGCACCCAAATACCACCAGACTTGGTGTGATTAGAAGTGTGAAAATGAGTGTATTTATCTATAAACACATGTTAATGATTTAAATTAATTCCCTTTATGTTTGTGCCTAATCTGTGTTTGGCTTCTGCAGCACCCCCTGAAATCTTGCTTGGCCACCCTGGAGATGTATAAAAATAAATGTTAAAGCTTCCTATATACAGATGTTCAAATGGGCTTTCTTAAAGTAAGTTTTACTGAGTTTGTCTATGCTCACGTGACTGCACATAGTGTTGCTTTTAACTAATTAGCTGGTTTGCCTACCACAGGGTACTGAAGCAGTTCCAAGGACGGGCTACCTGTGTACTAACAAATAGCTGGTGTTGTGTTGCTGTAGCTAGTGTGTTCCTCACACCAGAGACTGAGCAGACCCGTATTACAGCAGTAACTTCAGTGGATACACGGCCTTAGAAATGTGGAGTTACATTTAACCAGTCAGGCAACAGAGAGAGGGCGCATCATGTCGCATAGACAGCTGTTAAATTGTGTTCCGATAACAAGCATCGCTTGAAAAGAAAACTACGGAGCGGGGGATGTGCTTCTTAAGCAGCTCAAGCGTGGCTCCTGCCCTAGGATGAAATAACATAAAAGTGACAGGGACATGTTGGCTTGGTTATGGTAAGCTACTGGAATGAGTTTGCTGACATGATTAGGTTGTCCTAAGACTAAACTCCTTGCTTAGCAGGAGAAGGGTGCAGCCTTGTTTTCATCCCTGAACAACTCCAGAAAAGACAAAGCTTTCTGAAGTGTATGCCAGGATGTGCTGAATTTTTTACCCATGAAATTATTTTAGCATGACAGGAGGAGGAAGTATGGGCAAGTCATCAGGACAACAGAGTTAGTGAAGAATACTGCTGAATTAGTAGAACTACTAAATGAAAAAAATAAATAAATTACAGTCTGTTTGAAGGAATAAGGTTCTGTTAGTTTCAATCAGAGCAGGGTTAGGCCGATACCGAGAACTTTTTTTGAAAATGTTATCCAGAATTTTTGTTCCATCTTGTATATGCAAATATTTAGCAGAGCATCTAA
Source organism: Vanellus vanellus (assembly GCF_965231255.1). Lineage (NCBI taxonomy): Eukaryota > Metazoa > Chordata > Aves > Charadriiformes > Charadriidae > Vanellus > Vanellus vanellus. Next base: position 36,702,537 of record NC_138905.1, on the reverse strand, counting down.
CCGCTGGTCATATGAACATCTGGTAACAGCCACAAAAACGTGGTTCACAATACAGTTTGCCTCCTATTTACAGTGTTTTATCAGGAGAAACTACCCTCTAAGCCCTCCCCAAAAAAGACCTAACTAAATAATTCTTCAACATGTTTTGCTGATATCCATAAAGTAAAAAAAAAGTTAAAAAAAACAGATAACAATTATTTTTAGAATATATTTCTATTACTAATACAATTACAACAGTGATTAAACATAATGCCATGCTCAAGGGACTTGGGTATATGGGTGTTAGCAGAGAGAAAGTAGTTACCCTTTTACCCTTACACTGTTCAACTCAATAAAATGAAATTAGAGTTGTAGGAGGATAACAGGATTATTGTAGAGTCATCATTTCCTGCAGCATTTATCCTTTAAATTTGACCTTTGCAGGAGTTCATTATGCCAAAATTGATAGATCATGCTCATAGGAAAAAGTCATCTGGAATACCTGAGAGCTACTGAGCTAACTAAATAACTCAAGACAGTGCATGTATATATTTAAAATAAGTTTGTGTGTGTATGCATACGTATGCATATAAATACTACAAGACCTGTCACAGTAACTTTCTTTTAATTACCATTTGTGAATATACATACAGATTTAGTTATGATGGATACTAGCACAGTGTTTAAAAAATATAGAAGGAAATGACAGAAATATGCCAACCCAGTGTAAAGACATGTCACCAGATCTTCATAGCAGTGAAAGACAATAGATTTTTCCTTTTTTCCCTCTGTTCCTGGTCTAGATAACTGATGGGTTGAAAAGCATCAGGAACTAAAGAAGACTGATGTGATACCTTCAGGAGGATGGAAATACCACAGAAGAACAATGCTCTCAGTTCAATCAATCCCACCAAGAGAGCTGCTTCCAGGCCTTCAACGAGTGCCAAGTCTGACTGCAACTTCAGAATCCCTTCTGAAGAATTACAGAATATCCATGATGCAAGTGCCTTCCAGCAATTGTACTCTCTTTAGAACCCAGTGGTCTGCATTAGTCACTGTGTCGAAGTTGGGTTCAAAGCCCAAATCAACTCAACCATGCCCATGTCAAGACATCTTGGCTATATAGAGGAATAATGAACGTCATACATAGATGTCTATCATCCAGATTCCAGATTCTCTAAACAAGCATATCACTATCCAATTTGTTGTAACTGAGCTACCTGCTGTTCACTTTAATGATTAAACGTTTTAATCGCCTGGTTCTTTTTTGAGATCTAACAGTCTACCTGGGATACCAACTTTTAGAGAGTTCAGTGACCTCTTCAACTGATTTGGTCTCTACTGAGAACCTTAATAGCTATTTTTTTAAAATCTAGTTTCTTGTTATACCCTATCTTTCAGGTCTGAGGTTGAAATGACAATGTCAAGCTGAAGCATAATCCATCAATTTATATTAAAGGATTGGGAGAAGGTTGTAAACCAAACAAAAAATTTCAAACCTTCAAAGACTTTACAAGTTCAGTGATCAAAATGCTTATTATTGTCTCCCTGCTACCCTCCCCCTTCAAGTTAAGGATAAAATCCATGCTGCTTCTGTAAAATGACAGCACTGGAAACTCCCTAAACACACTGAAGTGTTGGTAGATATCTTGAAGTAGAGGCAGCAAATAATCATTGACTTGTCTGAATGTTTTGGAAATAGTTTTAGTTTTGTTCCCTAATGTCACAATCAAAAAGAATACAACCAGCAAACTGAAATGGCGGTGTACTGATTAGAGCTCCCTAAGCAGAGAGAAGAGAGACAGGACACACTGAATGCTCACCTGCCTATTGATAATTGGAGTATTCAGCAGATAATCCTATGACTAATTGAGTTTCATCTTCTTTATTGGAATATTTGCTGGTGACCTATAGAATTGATTAATGCTTGTTCATTGTGAAAACTACTATCCTTTCACTTTTTTGCAGATGAGTAACTTTTATAAACTCACAATATACCGATTCATTATGTAATAAGTAGAATGTAGCTCATAACTCTTTTCAAAGATATGTTTTGAAAGATGTAGTGGATGCCTGACTTTAATTCTTATAATGTAATACTAATCTGTTTTAATGCTTTATATTTTCTTATCAGTACATATAGGTTATACTACAAATAAAGGATCCCATGTTTATTCCTGGAGACCAGGTATTTCAGATTCTTTTTTGCCTGGATCAGAGTACCTCTCATGAAAATGAGCTTGTGAAACTGAGATCTCTGACAGTTTCATTCTTGTGTTAAAATTAAATATCTTGCAAATTTCATGTATTAAAATTAGCTGGGCTGAGACTGGTTCTGATAAACATCTTTGCAGACTTAGTTACAAAATGTAGATTAAATCTCTTTCTGAAAACTTTAAAGCTCTTTATGCTGGGACTTCTATTAAGACTCTCTTAATTTCAGATGTCTTTTTTTTCTTGTTCTATAATAAAATATATAATTAAAATTGATTTTGATTAAAATTAAAGATGGTTTTAAAACTAAGATCACTGAAGATTACAGAACAACTAAGGGTGACGATTATTAATGACTATTGGAGATAATGGGGATGTATCTTGAGGCTATATTGTACTTCAGTATTTAGTACCTCCTCAGACGACATTGAGTATTTCTCATGGGGATGCTATTCTGGGGATAACACTGTGGAAAAGCATCCTTAATGGATTCTTAGATAATTTTCTTATACAGTTCAAGCTTTTTCCTATTTCTTTTGTTACCTGAAAATCTATGTATATTAATTTCAGGTGAACGCAGAGTAGTTTAAAAAAATAATAAGAAAATATGGCTAAGTGTTTTATTCACACATTTAGTTTCTCATATATGCAGCATAATCGGAAAACTATTGTGGCTTGAGGAATTGTTTCTACATTACATCAGAATTGTAACAATTGTACTTATTCCTTATACATCCTAACATTTTGAAGTACTACCAGCCAAAAGTAATACTTATAAAGGTCTAGCTACTCTCTTGCATACCTGTTCCTATGATCTTAATTTTCTTGTAGAGAATAGTATTGCACTATCTGAACTTGTATGAGTTAACCTACAGATCAGCGACAGTACAGATCACCCAAAACCCATCGGAGCTATCAAAATCATCAATGTATTTATATAAAGTTATCGTATATTTGAAAAGTTTCTTATTTTGCTACCTTGACAAAAGTTCAGACTGAGTTTCTTCTGCTGTAGTCAGCAGGCAAAACCATTTTTCATTTGCAGCGTCATACCCGTAATGGCAGAGGTGGCTGTTCATATATACTGGACTATATTAGCAAGAATGCAGCTCGCAGGTTGAGGAATTCATTACTCCAGGTACATTACTCCAGAATATCAAAAAACCTTCACTGACAATAGAAAATTTGCCCGGATTTAATCAATTTTGGTGCAGTTAAAGGGCTCTAGGGAACATATGCTGTAAGGATAAAAATAGGGCATTATTGTACTTATAATGAAGACAATCCCCAAGTTGATATTGACTGGGAAGATTTTCACTATTTTTGGGAATACTCATCTACCAAAGCCAAATTGCCGAACGAGGAACTCGGGACTTTAGTTTACTTTGTAACGTCTTTCCTTTCAGATGACAATAAGAAACTTATCTTCTGCTTTGAAGTTCTTCACGTGCATGTAGCTAAACGGTTGTAGCTCTTTTCATGACTGAAACTTTAAAAGGCCCAACAGATACAAGGAACCGGATGACATTTGTCACGTTGTTGTCAATGTGGTAATCTTTTCCTCTTTTACATATCTGTATAACTGACAGCAGCTATGGTTTACACGCACAATTCATATGCAGCATGGTAAAGTACTAAAATCTATTCTTTTTCAACTGGTAGTTGCTAATCTTTCTATGACTTCTGTAATTATTTGGTGTCCTCTTGTTATTATTTTCTTTTAAGGAAAGCAACAATCCTCCTTTGGGAATGGGAAGAATAAACCATTAGAGAGAAAGTCAATGATGGGCATTATCTGCTGCAGGGAAGCCCTAACAAAGATGTTTTCTTACGGCTTAGTATACTAGGCTGCTATACATAGCTATTAAAAAGGGAGGGAGAAGATATTGCCCAAGCTATGCCTGAGTTAATGCAAACTGGTGAGTATTTTTCTGTGACAAGAGCACTTGAAAAGCATTGCACTTTTAGCAAAGCAGAGCTGTGTAAACCTTTTTTTTTTTTTTTTTTTTTTCAGTCTTTTCAGCTGTGTGGAGTGCTGCAATTCTATATTCAGTCTGTGAGTCATCCACTTCTGTTTATTTCTATTCTATCTGTATGTTGGAATCACTTATTTCTCTATTTAAGGATTTTTGAGTTTTGCCCATGTTTTCCCATAAAGGGTAGATCAGAAAAGCACTGATGTTCCTGTTCATGGTATCACTCTGGCCTCTATGAGCTTGTCATTCTTGAATCATCATTTCTGCTCAAGTCAAAAATCCAGATTCTCTACATAGTCTAGGGCTATATAAATAGGCCCCCTGGAGGCAGTTCATTCAGTGCTTATGTTATAGACACTTTCTCTGAGAAAAGGGCTTTCAGGAGTTGCCTCTCCCTTCCCCTCTTCCTGACTGTAAGGATGACCTGGATGACTGGTTTAGGTTAGCAACAGAAAGGCAAGTGAGTGGCATTCCGCCCTCCTCCCACAGTGGTGCCTCCACTGCTTCTGGCAAGTGAGATGTTCCTGGGAAGGCTGCGTCCACCACCAAAGTTAAGGAATGAGAAAATCTGCACCTAAACTAAAGCCCCCTGAGATAATCTCGTTGTATCTGAGCCAGATGACTATGAACTTGGAAGTTACAACTGACCTCATAACACTTTGCCATATAGAATCATAGAATCATAGAATGGCAGAGATTGGAAGGGACATTTAAGACCATCAGGTCCAACCATTAACTTACCCTGACAAAACCACTTCCAAACCACGGCCCAAATTACCAAATCTACCCTTTTTTTAAACACCTCCAGGGGTGGCGAATCCACCACCTCCCTGGGCAGCCTATTCCAATGTTTAATAACCCCTTCAGTGAAAAAATGTGTCCTAATATCCAATCTAAACCTCCCCTGACATAACTTGAACCCATTTCCTCTCATCCTATCACTTGTCATCAGGGAGAAGAGACCGCCCCCCCCCCTCTCTACAACCTCCTTTCAGGTAGTTGTAGAGGATGATAAGGTCTCCCCTCAGCCTCCTCTTCTCCAGGCTAAACAACCCCAGTTCCCACAGTTGTTCCTCATAAGACTTGTAACAGCCTGGGCATACCAAACTTTCCTGTTTCCCGCTGCACTCTGGCACCATATGTTTAGGAACGTCTGTGTGGCGAACATTATCACAGAAATGCTTAAAAAAAAGTAAGTCTGTTGTTCTAGGGCTTAAAGTAGTAAGTAGGTCATTATCTCCTCCCAGCTCTGCTTTATTTCCCCCCCTGCATGTTGTGTGTGATATGTTTCTCAGGACCAAGTGGGCTCTTTCGCTTGAAGGAGTTCATGGACTGCAATTTGTCCTTGTGGAGCTATAGCAAACGCTCAGCATTTCCAGTCCTATTTAATTCTTTACAGACAATGTGGCTATTTTGACATTTGCTGCTACCTTATTATTTCAGCCAAGCTTTTCCTTCTGACAAGTCACAAAATAGGCCATTCGAAGCCGCTAACAATTTCAGAAACAGTCTTAACACCGTACTCCCTTAAACAAGGGAAGCTTCTGCACAGCTTCTCTTTTCCCACCACCAAAACTATTTTCAAAACACAACCAGCTCAGATGATTGCCCCACATTCACAGCAATTTTCACTTAATTTGCTCACAGTCATGGAAATTAGTGTAGCCCTAGGAAGACTTATTCAGCACCATTTATTAGGATTCTTTGCCGTAGAATAAACTACAGTCCTTCAAGTTTTGTAGCTCGAGGAGTGTGAGCATTCTTGAAACTAGGAATGCTGCTAGGAATACTAATGGGAGAATCCTCTTTCTGATGCTCATCTCGTCTGAAATTTTTGAAAGCTATCCTTAATGTTTGTAAGGCACAGTTGCTTGCAGTTTCTATTTTATCTGTGCTTGATGTTTTCCTGATGTGAAGTGTATTTGTGCAGCAAGATGACTCTCAGACCTTTCCAAGCTCTTGTTTCAATTAAAAGGATATACCTTTAGGTGATTGATGTGGCTCATGAAGCTAGCTCCCTGCAGACAAGTGCATTGTGCTTGTGGACTATCCTTAGACATGTTAGCATTTTTTATTCTTTAGTTCAATGGCAGAAGAATATCTGTTTAGTAAGCCAGAAAACGTAAATAGATTTTACTGCTGCTGCTTCTTTTGTTCTTTTTCTTCTTTTTTTTTTTCCTCCCTTTTTACAGATTGGATGCCTTCTTTCTATTTGCCTCTGAATCAGCAAGGGAATTTTTAGTTCGCTGATTTGCAGCGGAAGCTCTAATTCTTCTGGAAGAGGTGAAGCTTGAGTATTTAATCTTAGGACAAACAAGGGAGAAGACTGAAGGTCAGGAGCCTGGGCAAGCGAGCAAAATCATTTCTCTAAATCCCTCTCTTCAGTAAGATATTGAGAAGGAAGTTAAACATCCTTCTCACTTTTATTTTTTATGGGTAAATTTTTGTAATAAAATATCACAATCATTTCTCAGCCTAAAAATTTTGTTACCACGGAAGAGATGGTCTTCGTGTAGGTAGTATTACCATACTTATTTGTTTAGCTATTTTACTGGAAATCTGCATGGTTGCTTCTTAATCCATTCTGTAATCCTAGCAGTTCCATGCGGGATTCCTCAGGGTTCTGTTGCTTTGAAATTACCTCTCTCAAAGCTTAAATGTTTATAACAAAAGAGAGACACTTTCTACAGTACCTACCGACAGCCAGACTGATTTGTGCTCCTAATGCCCTTGAACATTTTGGAGAATAACCCTTAAGAGACTGTCTTTTGTTGGACCTTGGGCAGGGCAAAAATGTGCAAAGTCACAAGGCTCTTTTATGGTTAATGGAGAGAGAGAGAGACGCTTTTCAGAGGAATTTGGAGTTGGAGCCTAATTTTAGAAGTTTTCAATCACTCTCTGCATGTATCTTTCCCTCCCCACTGAATAAAAGAGGAGTCTGAGGACACCAGTCTCGCCAGCTAAAACAAACTGTGGGGATACCCTTTTGAGGCTTGTAAATCACATAGATATTTTAAAATGTTTTAGGGAATGTCTTTTCTCTTCTATCTGTAATCTGTCTATCAGGTGATCATAATGCATTTATTTTAGGACTGCTGTGAATCAATGTGTGTGTTTTTAAGCTGTATCGTTACTATTTGTATGACATTGAAAGAATATAAAGCTGATTTCAGTTGTCCTTCAGAATTTCTGTATTTACATATGATTAAGACTTATAGTAAAAATTGTCTAAACAATTTAACTTTAATCAATATTTTCATTCCCGAGCTGCAAGGTAGGGCAACAAACTTTTAAATTGATTTCTTTATTGCCATCTCAGTATTATGTGAGGCTGCATAGGTTGTAAGAGACACAATTGATCTGGGTTTTGGTTTTTTGTTCTTTGTTTTTGGTTTTGTTTAGAAAATATTGTTCTACGATTTAAAGCTCCAGAAGAAACTTGTACATAGAGAAATGTTTCTTGTTGCCCTTCTTTTAAACAGAATAATTTAGATGATGGTAAAATTCAACAGAAGGAAACTTCCAAAATGGCAGAAAAAAATAGAATTTGGAATAAATAATACCAAATATCTGCTTCATAAAGCCAAAATTGGGCTAAGTTATAGTACATTTGAAAAATCTTTCTTCCGTGATATTATTTATATGTGGTTTTTAAGAAGTAAATTTTACTATTTCTGAAGTGTGGTCAATGTGGATCTGCCAAGTTTGTTTAACATAGAGGTGAATTCTTACAGTTGTTATATCTCTCTTCCCTTTCTTCACTGTTATTATCATCATTAGATAGTTAAAAAATGCTTTCAGAAAATGGGAATAATTTATACATTGTGAATGAAATACCAACATTTGGAAAATGCCTATACCTGAGGAAGAAATAAAAGCAAAGACTTAATGACAAATAATGTCATTGTTTTAGTCGGTCTCAGAGAAAGGGACAATGGTGAGAGCTTAACTGAGAATGTACTTTTGGACATAAACTGAGGTGATCTGTCTGGAGTGGTATAAGCAGGTGAAAATACCTGTCAGGAAGAAACATATGTAGCCTCCTGAAGTTCCCATGATTTTATGTGCTGCCACCAATTGCTGCCTATCATCTGGCACCTATTGTCGATAGGTCCAAAAATATTATGCCCTCTTCTTCTGATTCCCTACTGCATGTCTCTCACAGAAAATTGCTTTTCTAATTTAAACACTAAAATAAGAAAAGTAGAATGCCTGAAATACAAGTACTACTCACGAGTACACAATCAAATGATTTTTTGGCAAAAGGAGTTTGATGTTAACTAAAGTTGGCTCACTAAAACCAGTAAAAAACTGAGACCAAAATTAAAAATCTTAGAGCTGCTGAATTGCTTTTGATTTTATTGTAAGAGACAAAAGCCAGATGTGAAAACCTGAAGCAGAAAAACCCCACATATAGCTCACTGAAAAGCTCTCATGAACATTTAGGAGGCTTGGAATAGGTCTACACTAATAATGATCAAGGCTGATCTTCAGTGCATCTCAGGAAATGTATTTTGCATCCAGTAAATTACATTAATTCAGCATATCCAGCTTATATGGGTTTCTTTCGGTGTTTGTGAGTTTATCAACAATACTGTGGGTGACATGATGCAAACACTGAAACGCTCATATTAGAGATGGGACAGTAATGGAAAATTCACCGGGAAAACAACTCAGTTTCCTTTTCCAAAACTGATTCTTCCATGTGGAAGAAGTATCAAGTTCACGTTGCTTGGGTTCCTGATGTATTATTTGCCTGTATGTTCTTGGCATGGAGCTGGCTACTCACACTTGCTCTGTTACTCTTTTCTATTTCTGCTTAGGCCAGAAAAAGACCCTCAGTTAATATGGTCTCTTTCTAAGCACGAAGAATATAAATATTCTTTTCATTCAGGGTTTAAAGCTTGCTCTTACTTTTCAGTGCCAGTTCTGTTAGCATTTTTTGGTACCACGGAAACAACAGTTATATGCCCAGGCTTACTCCCACTGTGCATCAGTTATCTTCCATTTTTTAATAGAGTCTGAGTTATTTTAACCTCAGTGAAGAAAAAAATAATAACCATCTGTCTTCCATATTTTTATAATAATGGTTAGTTATGGTTTCTTTCATCATTAAAATCTCATTTGCAAACACCTCTGAAATACATATTTCTGTATAAACGTACCTTGTTTAATTATTAGAATGTAGCTGATCCACATGCTTACAGCATATTTAAACTCTGATTTATTATGTTTTTTTGCAGTAGAGGTAAACAAATACTATTAGCTTCAGTATTTTCACAGCATAGAAGGTATTTATTTTTGTTTTGCAGGGTTAGGCTTTGCAATTGCTTGCAATTGTTTGCAATATAGACTCTAGTGAGCTGAGTAACAGTAGACCTGCTGGACAACTGATCGCTAGCGAAAGAACGAAGAATAACAGCAATAAGAGGAGCAATAAAAATGTTGCAGACTGGTGACTACTGCTTTTTTCATTTCTATTGTAAAGTATGTATCAGCTTTGTGTATCAAAAATAAAATAACTAAAGTCTCAGGCCAGCTGCAATTCCCTGTACTGAACTACTCAATCTGTTACAAGTGCAAAGCTCACATTTATAGTTTCCCTTATCCATGTTCGCCATGCCAGGTACCAGCTGTGACGGTGCATAGCAAGAGCTTTCTAATAAAAATTCCTTCATTAAATGGAGGAACTTAACCATGACCTAACTCAGGGAAGCAGATTAGGTGGTATCAATGAGAGAAGAGAAAAGAAAAAAAAAAAAATTAATCACACTTCCTTGCTTATGCAGGCCTGGTGCACACCAGAGTCCGAGTCCAATGACCACCCAGAATGGCACTTTGTTGGGATGTGCTGTGTTTCCCAACTCAGATGCTCAGTTTAGTGCCAGGGAAAAAAGGAAGGACCACCACTGTAGTGGGTCTAGTGAACTATCCACTGTGTAGCACTATCAATAAGGACTATTATAGCTGTGAAATGCAGCAACTAATTCCAAGACTGAAAATAAAAGGGACACGGTGCTCAGCCAGGCTTTGCAAGTGAGACATATAATACAGAAGAAAGGAAGATTTCTTAGGAGCAAGATTGCACAAAGCTTTCTCAGTCTTCTTTCTTGGTCTGTAGTATCATATTGTTCCCTGTTGTGTCACTCGAGAACAGACATGCTCAATGGGTAATTTTTCATGACAAAAGAAGTCCTCTATGGCTCTTGAAGAATTCACAAGAACTGCCCACATGTTTCCCTGCCAGGTAAGGAACACACAGAAGATGTACTTTGATAGTTGATTTTAAGTTTAGTGTTCCTGGCTTCCATCATATTATCATGAATGGGGTTGCGATGCAGACAGTGACTGGAGAAGACTGAGAGAAGAGAGGGCTTTCCTTATCTCATGTGACATTAAATTGGGTTTCATATTCACAGAAGAGAAGGAATGTAGCTCTAAGTTTAAGATATTCCCTACATCCTCTCTCGATCGCCTGGTACAGGTCATGCCTCTCCTCCAAAAGGCTAGATAAGATTAAGCAGAGGGAAGAACTTCTTGACTACAGGGGAAATGTTTTCCTTCCTTTCTAAATCCTATTTTTCTGATTTCTGTTGGTTTGAGGTGGGTTTAAGAAGATATGGGCAAGCCTAAGAGCTTGAGAGGACATATATTTTCAGAGATTACGTTTTGGGATTTCTTAGGTAAGGAAGCAAAGTAACATTAATGCTACTAACAAGCGGAGTGCAAGGTCTTGGGGTCCCACTTCTTTGCACTGTGTATAATTTAGAATGATTGTTATGCTCTCTCTACTGTTGTACAGTGTTGTCCTTTACAAAACCTGGATACCAACTTGGCACCAGGCAGTGACTACAACTGAGTAAGTTTGTGTTGACACAGCTTAAGAGGAAAAAGGAGAAAATTTGACTTAGTACTTTGTATTATGTACGTAGGATAATAGTATTACTTCAGAGAAAATGATCTGAATAAAGGATGACTTATGTTGACATTCTTATGGCTTCTTACTAGCTGTGACATATAGTTTCACTAACCTGAATTTTTCTTGTCTGTGCACATTATTCTTATTAGTGGAATTTATTTAGGTTTTAAGGACACGCACTATGTTTTGTCATGTAGAATACAAAAGTGTAATTTGCAATGTAGAAATAAAAGGGTAACATTTCTTGGTTTATCTTGCTAACACTTAATTTTGATATCCATGATGAAATATAATTTCTAAATTATTGTAAAATAGACAATCACAACTTATTCCATAAAAGGCATGAAAATTCATGTTGTGTTTTTTCTTTTTAAATTACAGAGACTAAATTAATTGTGAAACACAACCAAAGTAAAAGCTTGTTCTCTAAACATTTTGTTCTTACAGTGCCATTTCATGTATTATATATTATTCTTTTAAACTATGAAAAATTTTTCACTGCCTAATTGACAGATTTACAACCTGAATTAGACGAGAAACTTTAATGATAAATCTCTTTTCCCTGCTTTTAAACTCTGTAGTATTGGGAACAAATGGAAAGTTTTTGTATGTGTGTGCATGTATCTGTACAGGTATCTGTATATACTTGGCAGGCATGAAATGGGAAATACTTATGTGGAGAAAACAATAGTTTAAATAATGGTATGATGGTTTTGAGCTTTGAGTTGCAATGTTGGTGTCAACCAAGGCAAACTAGCCTTTGAAAACCATCTTCATTTTAAGATCCTCCAGCTCCCCAGAAAGAGAGTAAAACTATTGTGAAAAAAAAAAAAAAAGCAATCCATTAAAGTGGAGTGCTCAAATATTACTGTTGTGGGAGACTTCAGATGCAGGAGGAGTACTCTGTGTGTTCATAGTTGCAGCATTTCAGTGTCTGACGCATACAAATCAGCAAAATCTGAACTCACCAACAGTTGGCTCTCACCTTTTGTGCCCCTGTGGGAGAACCGTTGTGTGGTAGTCCTGGGGTACAGAAGAAGGATGTTTTACAACCAGCACACTTTCAAAGCATCAGCAGTATGGAACTTAGAACACATATTTCCAATTGGTAATTCTGTCTGAGTATATCTGCAAAGCTGCACTGTTGGAAGTAGCTCTGCTATTAATCCCTTAACTGTGTTTCATATTGAAAGTGAGACTGCTAAAAATGGGACTGTCTGTAGGTAAATATAATGTCAATAAAGAAGCTGTATCTGATTGTCATGTTATGCAGAGGCTCAAAGTTATGCGGTAATGTATGAAGCACAGTGCTGCTGGACTCCTTCCTTAGGGCTATTTTAGCAGATTAAACAATGTCTAACAGAGTGCAGTCATCTGTGCTGAGCTGTGAGAATGATTGCTAGCCTGCTTTTGGCTCCTGGTGTCAGGCACTCTCCCAAATGATTTCTGGGCATAGTTTGGGACTTACGGCATTCCAGGGACCACTCACAATAGACAGTTTGTACATAATCACTCTTTTTTGAAAGTTATGAGTTTACTAGCAATGACAATGACTCTTCCATAGCAGTGCTGGGACTTTTCCTGGGAATGTTTGATTCTTTGGTTTACATCCAGATCTTGGCTTTTAATACTAAAAGATACCATTCAACAGATTTGATCTTATCTATAAAGCAAAGGGAGGATGAAATGGATTTCATTCTGATTTGTAAACTGGTTAAGCAAATTCCAATTCTGTAGTCCAATTCTGCTTTGCTATGAAGACAGGCTGGCAGAGTTGGGGTTGTTCAGCCTGGAGAAGAGAAGGGTCTGGGAGAGATTTGATAGCAGCTTTCCAGTATCTGAAGGGCACCTACAAGAAGGCTGGAGAGGGACTTTTTACAAGGGCAAGTAGTGATAAGACGAGGGGTAATGGCTTCAAACTGGAAGACGGTCGATTTAGACTAGATATTAGCAGGAAATTTTTCACTCTGAGGGCGCTGAGGCACTGGAACAAGTTGCCCAGAGACGTTATGGATGCTCCATCCCTGGATGCGTTCAAGGCCAGCCTGGATGGGGCTTTGAGTAATTTGCTCTAGTGGGAGATGTCCCTACCCATTGCAGGGGTTTGATGATCTTCAAGGTCCCTTCCAATCTAAACCATTCAATGATGCTATGATATTCCTGTAAATCTGTCTTCAGTCAGTGGATTTCGATACATCAATAGCATGATTCATAACAATACCCTTAATGCTAAAGATGAGCAAGTTAGGTCCTTTCAGGTGTGCAACATGAATGAACAAGACTATTAACTTGCCTTTTGCTTTTCTAGGCTTTATTTTTCACCATGTCCCCTGAAACTGCAAAGGTGGCATGCTTAGTCTCTCCCTTTCTATTTTTCTAAACGAAGCTGAAATTTTCACATGTGGACATGGCACTGGGAGTTTATCAAATACTCTGGGGCTCGGGAAGGATTTGTGAGAGTGGGCAGTGTTATAATCATGAATAGTTATATTTCATGATGAAAGTATTTCCAGGATTTGAAAGTCTGGTTCTAGTAGACAGAAGAAAAAGGAGGCTTTTCTAAACAGCAAGCTTTCCCTGTGATCTCAAAGCTCTTGGTTATATTGCATTTATTTGTTTTTAATGGATATGTAGATACCTTACGGAAAATTATCAGTGAAAAAATAATGAGTAAAAATATAAATTCATTGTATTTAGTCTAGTATAAAAAGATGGATTTATTTGGCAGTGCAGGTTCTGAAGTTGCAGTATGTCTTTAGAACTGCAGTTAAATGCCATCAGTGTTGCTGAAGTATCACATGTTCTGAGGAACTGCGTATAGCCAACAGTAGGGAGGGAAAAAAAAGAAATTATTGTTGCTAATGACATGGATATAGTTTGAAATATTTTCAGGAACCAGATAAAAATGCCACTCACATTCATATGTACTTAACTTTACCAAGCTTATGCAGTAGTACTTGTGCATCTTATTTTTATACTTTTAATAACACAGAGGCTGTATATGCAATTTTAGTACAACGACTTATTTGCTTCAGTGGATACCTGGCTAATTTATATGAGGGTGAAATGAGAAGGGCTGTATAGATTTTCCTAGCTTGTTTAGGAAAGAAGAGCAGTTTGTTGTTATTCACCCACTGACACAGAAATAGATAGCTGCTTACTTCTGATGTTCAATGGCAATCTATTTAGTGACTTTTTTGCTTTCCTTGTTAACATAGCTAACATTGATTTACCTTTTTTTTTTTTTTAAGTCACTAATGTCACACAGAGGAATCAAGTCTGAACAGAAGCAGAATTAAATAAGGGTTAATGTTTGACCAAGGTTTAGGTACATGCAATAATATTGGATACATGCATAACATCAGGTACATGCAGCGGGTCAAAAGATGATCGGAGGGTTTGAGCACCTCTCCTATGAGGCTGGCAGAGTTGTGGTTCTTCAGCTTAGAGGAGAAGGCTCCGGGGAGACCTTATGGCAACTTTCCAGTATCTGAAGGGGGCCTACAAGAAGGCTGGAGAGGGACTTTGTATCAGGGAGTGTAGTGATAGGACGAGGGATAATGGCTTCAAGCTGAAAAGTGTAGATTTAGATTAGATATCAGGAAGAAATTTTTCACTGAGGGTGGTGAGGCACTGCAACAAGTTGCCCAGGGAAGTTGTGGATGCCCCATGTCTGGAAGTAAGTGTTCAAGGCCAAGTTGGATGGGACTTTGAGCAACCTGGTCTAGCGGGAGCTGTCCCTGCACATGACAGGGGAGTTGGAACTAGATAATCTTCAAGGTCCCTTTCAACTCTAAACCATTCTATGATTCCATGATTTTTCTGAATCTCCTTACATTTTTTGTAGAACTGGGATTTTAGTGAAACTGCTGGAGGTACAGAAAATATATTGTTCAATTCATTCTCCTTTCCAGATTTATAATAAAATTTATATGAATTAATAACAGTGCACTCAAAGCACTTTTCATGTGATTTTACAATTATATCCTGCAAATTGTAGTGTGAAATATAGCCTGCTAGTACCCAGCTCCTTTGAGATCCTGGTCTGATTTGTATAGTTTAACACTGATACTATAATACTAGGGGAAAAAATACCATTCTTCAATATTTGTTAGGTTCAAAACTCTGTCAATTCTGGAATGTACTAAGTTATTTCTTTAAGTCTTGAGCTGTCAAATCATACAGGCTGTTGAGCATCATATTTGTATGATTTTTTTTTTAACCTTGTATTTTCCAAGTAACATTTAAGAACACCAGGGTTAAAATAAATTAAATTAAAGGATGTTTTTTACAGCTTTATCTTTTTGTTGTTTTTTTTCATTTGATAGACCTCTAATTTAAACGAATTTTTGGTATTTCCCTTGCATAGCTCAGTGGGCAGAAACAGCGAGAACCCTGGGGAAAAAAACACTGTGAGTGTGAGCTTGTTTTGCAAACTTTAGTGGGACAAAATTTGATTTTGATATATGAGCAACTAATCTGATATTTTAGTAGCAGCAGAAATATTCTCATTCATCACAGGAACAGGCAGAGTTCCTGACGATTTCAATGGGACTTGTGTGTGCTTCACACCTCCCAAAATACCATCTTTCAGTGTTGACTGAGGTTATCATTACCAGACAGTAATTATTGTTCAGCTTTCAGCAAATTCCCACTATTCTTGCCATATTTTGAGATTTTGTAAGAATTCAGATGCAGTTCTTAGGTGTTTTAAAAGCTCTGAGCTATGTCGATTTTTCTTCTGAAGTGGCCCTTTTTATGACATGTGTAAGTGGATCATAGCAGTAAGACAGAGATACATTGATTTGACTTTGACTTCATTTTTCTTAGCTGTCCCAATAATTTTATCTCCATAATGTACTGGGATAAGCCACAGTTGCCATTATCCATTTTGCTGCATCTATCCCACATACACCGGTGTCAGATGAACTCAGTGGAACCTTTTATTTATTTTCTTTCACAGAAAGAAAACATACTTTATATCTACTGATGCAGATGAAAAAGTCAAGAGAACAGAATGTTTCTTATCATATCATAATTTATGAATTAAATAGATGCAGACACTAATATACATTGTTATCCACTGTTTGCCATCTTCAGTGGAACCTCTATATTTTTTCTACCAGAAAAATATGTATATAACATAATTATCACTCACAGAAATCCAGCACAATGTTTGTGGGAAGATTGCTCATACGACTCGAGAATTCTATATGTATGTGAAAAAAACTATTATAATCTTTGTTTTTCAGAAATAGATCTAAAAAATGAGGAGATCTGAGAAATTAAAGGAAAGCTGAGAATGAGACAGTAGTGGTTATCAACATGCTGAATCTGAGCCTTTAGAGCTAAACATGGATAGAATTAGATGATTTCTGATAATTTCTTTTATTAATAATGAGTGAAATACTTTCCAAGCTTGAACTGCAGTTTTCCAGGATGATTCTGTTTTCTCACTTTTTGTAATAAACTTCCCTTCTCTAGGAGTAATATCTTGCTATTGTCTCATTTTTTTTGGAAGTATATATTTGTTATATTTCTTCAGTTCTTTTTACCAACCTTAACTGTTAATCTTTTTGTTCACAGGAACTGTTATGTATAATAAAACACTTTTTCTTTGGAAGATCCAACATTTAAAAAGAATAAAAATATTCAGAAACAAAACATATGCTTTATCTGCTTACTGGTCCAGTGGTTACAAAGGTGGTCTTTTTCCTCTAACTCCCACCTGACATTTCCACAGGGAAATAATATTTACAGGACATTTGCAAAACCAATGTTAGTTATGAATTATATCTTCAAGTCTGAGTCACTATTATAAAAACCCATTCCTGTACAATGCTGAATTCATATCCATTTTTGTTACTAATTTTTGTTCCTCAACTATTTTTCATTACTGCTGAATCCAGACATGGTCATTTAAAGAATGATGTTTATGAAGAACCAAGTCCAAAGAAGTTATGTATCTAATTCCAAAATATTTGCCAACTAATTATTTACATTCCAACCCTGTAGCTACTTTACCTTTGATGTTTTATAGATGCATCTGCTAGAAGCCAAGAACTGTTCAGCCTTGTCATAGAATCATAGAACGGTTTAGGTTGGAAGGAACCTTAAAGATCATCTAGTTCCACCCCCCCTGCTATGGGCAGGGACACCTCGCACTAGACCAGGTTACTCAAAGCCCCATCCAACCTAGCCTTGAACAGTTCTAGGGATGGGACATCGACAACTTCTCTGAGCAACTTGTTGCAGTGCCTCACCACCCTCATAGTGAAAAATTTCTCCCTAATATTCATTCTAAATTGACCCTCTTCCAGTTTGAAGCCATTACCCCTCGTCTTATCACTACTTGCCCTTGTAAAAAGTCCCTCTCCAGCCTTCTTGTAAGCCCCCTTCAGATACTGGAAAGCTGCTATCAGATCTCGCCCAGAGCCTTCTCTTCTCCAAGCTGAACAATGCCAACTGTCAGCCTGTCGTCGTAGGAGAGGTGCACTAACCTGCTGATAATCTTCGTGACCCTCCTCTGGACCTGCTCCAACAGGTCCACGTCCTTCTTAAGTTTGGTGCTGGAGAGTTGGATGCAGTAGTCCAGGTGGGGTCTCACCAGAGCAGAGTAGAGGAGCAGAATCACCTCCCTTGACCTGCTGGCCACACTTTTGATGCAGCCCAGGATAGTGTTGGCTTTCTGGGCTGCAAGTACACATTGCCGGCTCATGTTGAGCTTCTCATCCACCAACACCCCCAAGTCCATCTCCTCAGGGCTGATTTCAATCCATTCTCTACCCAACCTGTATTTGTGTTTGGGATTGCCCCGACACAAATGCAAACTCCAAATGCTATGTCTATTGTGTTTATCTACAACTTTGATTCTGTTTGGAACAAAATGGTGTAAAACACTGAGAACTGAATGTCAGGACAACATACATCTATACCACCTCAGGTGATAGTAATAAATTTCTTGGCATATAGAATATCTCATCTCTTACGTGTTTGAAACAGTGATTTGGGGCTGACTGCTCAAAGGTGAGGTGCCACTTAGCTCAAAATATGTGTCCACAACAGGAAATGTGCATTTAAGGAGTGTGTTTCAATGGTTCAATGCATTTGCAAACAATTTATGGAATTATGGCCAGTTATCACTGGGCTACTATTGGATCCTCTGAATGCAATGTAGTTGCATTGTGATACAGCTGAGTTTTTGATTCTTTTTGTGTAGATTTGCATCTGAGTGGGTGTGAAGGTTCATAAAGTAGGTCTACAGTGTTGTCTTAGTGTAGTGCAGTACTTCATAGAGAAAATAGCTTAAATCTCCAAAGTGATACAACTATGATGCTGTAGTATTCTGCTGAGGCTGAGTTACTAAGTGATGTTCACTTGGCCTGGTTATTTTTGGTGTGATGCTGGATTTTGATCTGTACTTTGAAGGTCAGTTTCTAAGAAAGCATGTGCAACGTAACCTGGACATTTCCTTAGTTATCCTTCTATACTGTATAGGCCAGACAACATAAGTGCATTAAGTGCAATATAAGCAGACATAAAAGTGTTTCAGAGAGTGATTTTTTTTTCTGAATATAGACTAATAAATTATGTATATATGTATCATTTTATCCATCATCTTTAGAAGTGCTTTCTTGACCTTGTCTTTATCATGCACAGGGCCCAGCTACTGATTTGGTAGGATGATGTTTTGTAAATAACGGGAGAATTATAATCAGAATGAATTTATTATTTGCATTTCTGCTCTTCTCTGCTTAGTCTTCTCTTGCAAGTGATATATCTTAGGTTAACATTTTACCAGGTCTTCAGCACTAGTCAATTCCAGCGTCATAACACAAAGCTGACCTTACTTGGCTCAAATTGACCCTTTTGTACCTTGTGTTATTACTATGACGACCATAACCAGCAATTTGGCCTTAAAGACAATTTTTCTCCACCTTTTCCTCTTCTATCAGCTTGGCAGTTTACAGTTCTGTTGGACTGCCTAGTCTGGGTCATGATCTTACAGATTCAATGCAACACAATAAGACGGAAGAGTTGTGAAATATCTAGCAAACACCTGAAGACTTCTGCAAGTACTCAAAACTGAGGAAAACCAAGATTTTAATTTTAGAGTTACACTTAATCTTGTGCTTTGGAACAAAGTTCCTGTTTTCAAAAGAAGGCGTGAAAAAAACTCCTTGGTTTCAGTTGTTTCTCTTGGGAAGGGCGAGACACACCCAAACCCTTTCACTTCTCCGGGAACCTGGGGACAAAGAAAACATGGCTGAACTGTTAGGCCTTCCTTGTACCGCTGTGGCACTTTGCATGGTTACTCATCTATTCCTCGTCTCCTTTACCAGTAAGTGACTTCAGTAAAGCAGTTAAAGCTCCCTTCACCCGCAGCACTAAAAAGCAGATCCTGGCAGGAGGGCCTGCAGCTCCGGCAGGCTGCCAGCAGTCCGGGCCAGCAAATCCTTTCTGAGGATCAGCCTAGCAGAGCGCGAATAAAGGAAGCGCACCGTTCTGTCTGCTTACCTGGCAGTTCATACAACCTTAACGGCCAGCTCTTCAGCCCTCCTTATCTCCTTTATAAATAGGACAAGGATCCCAAATAGGCTCAAGCTCTCAAACAGGCTTTTACTTACCCCTGGGGAATCAGCTTCTTCCTTTGACCGAGCCTTGCTGCCAGGTCACCACCGCAGTAACCTTCCCTTCTCAGCAGGGCTCGCTGCCAGGCCATCACTTAAGCACTCAGACATCCCCAAGTGATAACTACAATAATTTTCTTAACTTCGTCTTATTCCTTTTCTTCTTCTAAATTGGCACTGCTCAATCCTTGTTGAACAAACCTGGCTACCCTACTGCCGTTTCTCTGAGAGCACATCCTGTCTGCTTGCTAATATTATTCACATCAGTAAAATATTTTGATATAGAGCTTGTGTGGCATAAACTGCACAAAATAAAGCCATACTGCAACAGCCTGTGCTTTGCCACTGAATGCCTGAAAGGAAAAAGCAGCTGCCAGTTTCTTAGCATTCTTAGCATCTTTTTTGTTCTATAGTTGTGTGTTAAAAAAAGAAATATAACTGCTTTAATCCATGAATACAAGATTCTAGAAGTAGAACATCACATCATCATTATTTGGATTATATAAAAAAGCAGATGTCCCTATTATATTTACCTCCTGGACTTCCATCTACCCAGTGCAGAAACTGTACCTGATCTGACTGAAGATGCTGCTGCAAGAATCTTTACAATGCAAACGTGCAAAATCTCAATCTGGGCATTGACTGAATGTCCTGTTCAGGAGAATTGATTCCCCATCTTATTCTAAACCAAAATCCCAATTTATTATGCTATCTTTAGCAAATATTCTGTTCATGATTTGTGTGTACAGCAACCCATAATTTTACCAATAAGGAGGCCTATCATGAGGGATAATGGCACATATTCTGTTACCCAAATTTACCCAGATCTTTTTGCATTCATTTGGCAATAAAACTGGTTAGTGGGCCTTTCCTTTCATTGACATGTGCCTGCAACCGTTCTTCATATTTTTTTGTCATTCAGTATGGAAGAATACGGAGTCACAGAGTTTTCAGAGTTGGAAGGGACCTCTAGAGATCATCTAGTCCAACTCCCCTGCTAAAGCAGGATTGCCCAGAGCACATTACTCAGGACTGCATCCAGGCGGGTCTTGAAAATCTCCGGAGAAGGGGACTCCACAACCTCCCTGGGCAGCCTGTGCCAGTGCTCTGTCACCCTCACCGTAAAGAAGTTTTTCTGTGTATTTGAACGGAACTTCCTATGTTCTAACTTGTGCCCATTACCCCTCGTCCTGTCACTGGGAACCATTGAGAAGAGCCTGGCTCCATCCTCCTTCAACCCACCCTTTAGATACTTGTAAGCATTAATAAGGTCTCCCCTCAGCCTTCTCTTCTCCAGGCTAAAGAGTCCCAGCTCCCTCAGACTTTCCTCATAAGGGAGATGCTCCAATCCCTTAATTAATCATCTTAGTTGCCCTTCGCTGGACTCGCTCCAGCAGTTCCCCTCTTGAACTGGGGAGCCCAAAACTGGACACAGTATTCCAGTTGTGGCCTCACCAGTGCAGAGTAGAGGAGGAGAATGACCTCCTTCGACCTACTGGCCACACTCTTCCCTATGCAGCCTAGGATTCCACAGGTCTTTTTTGGCGACAAGGGCACATTGCTCGTTGTGGATAATTTCCTGTCTACTAGGACCCCCAGATCCTTCTCCTCAGAACTACTCCCCAGCAGGTCCGCCCCTAACCTATACTGGTTATATATATACACAGACACGCATTATGTCTACAAACTCACAACATTTAGAATAGTCCTACAATATACATATTTTTTTCTGAACACTCACCTAATATGTTTAAAGATTTAGCCTTATGGGTGTATTTGTTGATTGATGTTTTTCTTAAAGCTGATAGTCAGCTGTCATCAAAGGACGGGGAAGAAGTAATTCCAGTCAAAAAGAACGAGCACTGTCTCTGTCTTTTATTTGTGTTGTACTCAAAAAGCAGTCAAGACAAACGTGGCCTTTTTTTTCTTGGTAGAAGTGAACTTTCACATAAACTCTTGAGAATTTATTTCTGTAGGGAGCTATTTACCGCAGAAACTGTTTTGTTAATAACAAGATAGCAGTACTCTCAAAATATCTATCATGTCAAATGCTACAGTAATTTATACGAATAATTCCTAAAAATGGCAGGAGGGAATTTGTTAGATTGTGTCCCTTGGGTAGTCAGCTAACATCACAAGAGGACTGTTTAAATGTACGGAAAGATACAAACTCCAATGTTGAGAAGCCCTCACAAGAAAAGGTTCCATAATCTGGAGAAATATGTATGCATTTTTGCCTCCTTCAGCTTGAGTGCTTGCCTGCCTAAATAGTCTTTTGAACAGAAAGAAGATTAGGTAATTTCATAATTTCCATACTCCGTTAAGCTCAGTTTTAGCAGGACCAATTCTGGTATAATCATCACTGAAAGGAGACAACCCGCCAAAGAGAAGGAGGTGTCCGAGTGATTTAAACAGGAAGGCCAGAAGTTCATGTTCTTCACAGTGTCTTTTTGAGTATTGACCTGCTAATATTTCGAAGCACCTCAGAACACTAAATGTGCAAACTATTGTAATGGCTATTGTTTACTAGTCCCAAAGGTGTACCTACAGACAGGCCTGTTTTCTATGCGTGAACATCAGCTTGAAGTTGACTTCAATAGGGGTTTTCTTACAAATGAAATGTTTAAATTCTCCTTGGTAGAAATAAAATTTCTTCTAAAAATAATGTTTTCCTAACTGTCAGTTTAAAAAGTTACCGTTCTGCATTTCCTATCTAAGCTCTAGAATTGGAAGACCATTATTTTTATGTTGTGGACAAAACAAAAAACTGAGTGCACCCCTTGTGCTGCTGTGCTGCAGTGTCTCGGTGCTCACCAGTTCAAGTCTGACAAGAAAATTTGATGCGGTGAACTTGAATCCATGACAGTTTTCCTTCAGACTTATAAAACAAGATAAGTGATAGACTTAGTCTTTATTTCATTACCACTTAAATTCTTCATGTGGATTAGAAAGGAAATCACTTGAACAAAATGGAATCAGCAGGAATCTATTATGTACAATACTCCCTTGTTATATAACACCTGTTACCAAACAGAGAATAAGGAAATATTTTTGAAAACACTCTGAATATAGTACTTTGAAAGTTTACAGCACAAAATGTTTCACAAAACATTTAATGAAAATTATTCCCAATTTATATCCTCATTGCCTTTGCTGAATTTGAACTATGGTAAATACAAGTTTAAGGAAAAATTGCTAAAATTTTTGTTTGTGTGTGTGTGGAGGGCAGACAAAAACAGTTTGTGCACTTGTGACCATGGTGGTGTGAATGGCTGTGGACTTTGGGAATATCATTGTGAACTGAACCGCAACACTTCAGGTATATACATTTTAATAAACATAAAAATAGCAAGTTAGTCTGAGTCAACTGAACTCTTTCTGTGAAGAGAAAGTGTTTACTTAGGAGCTGAATTTACAAAACTTATGCCCTGTTCTTGTTTGGAGTGCAGTAGGGAAG
This sequence comes from Vanellus vanellus, assembly GCF_965231255.1. Taxonomy (NCBI): domain Eukaryota; kingdom Metazoa; phylum Chordata; class Aves; order Charadriiformes; family Charadriidae; genus Vanellus; species Vanellus vanellus. The sequence continues at coordinate 36,679,362 of NC_138905.1, read as the reverse complement.
ACCCAGAACAGAAGCAATGTATAGTTAACATTGCAAAATCTGTACAAAATATACTGGTGAGAGGCAAAGTGTATGTAAAGGGAACAAGTCTATGAAGCAAAATGTGTGGATCTAAAAGCTGGTGAAAGCATCATTTAAGGATTAATGCTCAGGAAAGCTCTCTAGATAAGTTTGCCTTAGACGTTGTGGATAGCTGTGATTTCATGCAAAAATTTAATGCTTGGTTTCTTACACTACTTTCATTTCATAAACTATCCTTCCAGTCCTTAGACATATGTGTGCTGCCTAAGGGCATTTGGTGATCAGGTGTTAGACCTCATTCATTCTTAGAAGCTAGCTAAAAACTCGAGGACCTCAAGCTGTGGATAATTGCTTAATGTGCTGAAGTCCTTACTAGGAAGAGGTTTTCCAGGTTTCCAGCTCTTCTTGATGCGGCTGATGGTTGTCTACCTCTGATAACTTAGCAAATGTTCTAATTGCCAGAACATATACCGTCCTTTCTGGCAAGGTGGACATGGTGGTTTACAAAACCATGCCTCCAGGAGATAAACGACAGGAAGTGTGACTCTGTAGCCCTTTAGATAAGTGAGCATGTGGGAAGTTATATAGTACATTTTTTTTTTCCCCAAAAAGTCTTTATGTATTTAGTATTAAACAGTATTCTCCCATTAAAACACTCATTTCACCCCTCCTTCAAAATGTGGGCAATGTTCCTCCCATACATCTGGGACGCTCTTAGTCTTTGGGCTTGACATGTTTGTGTTTTATCTTAAAAATGTGAATTTTTTTTACTTCTGCTCTTTGACTTAAAACCTTATTTTCCCCAGAGCCTGCAGTGCGGCACACCAAGTTTTCTGAAAAAACACTTCAAACCTGCAGAAGCATTGGATTAATTTTAAAATGCAGGAATTCAACTAGTTTACTGCATTTTTTCTTCATCTTCATAAGTGATATTATGTATTGTTCCTGGCTCTTCAGTTCTAGGGTTTTGCTTAGATAAAACATAGCTGCTAAGTCATAATGACTTCTAAGAAAGCTTCTGGCATTATTAACTGTTGGTAGTGTTAAAAGACTAAGGACTAAGCAGTCTATCTCAATTAAACACTAAATGTTGGGAATGTTACTATGTTGGTAACTCCAGTCTCAATAAAATTTCTGACCAAAAAAATTGACAATCCATATTTCTGAGCTATTGCTTCGAATGGTCTAGAAGATGTCATTGCAGCAACTGTCCCAGGTCATATTTCAAAGAAATTTTGCCATTTGTGAAAGCAGAAATACTAATAAATAAATACAAAGGGTATCTGATGGAAAAATCTTTTGGGAGATCCATCTGCGTGTTGTACAGGCGTAGAGTCATGGACTGTCCATCGTCTAGGACTTGGTATGACATTAAATACATGATTAGAAGAAGAAATCTGAGTTTCTTGCATGAGATCATGTCTGGGACCATGTCCTCAGATTTGTACTTTGTCCTGCATAGGAAATTCTCTGAAAAGTATTCTATTTCTTGATTATGACATTCAACACAACTTCAAGAAGTGTGGGTCACTCTGTCGGTCTGAGGGTTTATGAAATTCTATTTTTGTATTTACCCTAGACATTGTGAAAAAAAAAAAAAAAAAGACTTAAAAGAACCTGTTCTTGGAAGGGATGACCTCTTATGACCCTAAAAGCATTCCAGAGAGACCACTGTATCTTCAAGAAGCTGAGCTAATTAGCATAAAGTAAGTTTGCTCTGGCAAACAGTGGATGTTATTTATTTTAGGTAAGCTTCTTACTGCAAGAGATTCCAGGAGACAGGACCACATTCTATTTATCCTTTCATATCACGGATTTCTAAAAAAAATGGAAAAAAAAAATTGCAGGAGAAGACCAGCAAAGTTTCCTGGAATCCTAGAAAATTTTGCATGAGAAAGGACTTCAGAAAACAAGTCTGGTTTACTTTTAGTTTAGACAAACTCCCCCAGTACTCGGCACTGGTGAGGCCCCACCTCGAGTACTGTGTCCAGTTTTGGACCCCTCACTACAAGAAGGACATTGAGGCGTTGGAGTGTGTCCAGAGAAGGACTAGAAATCTGGTGAGGGGTCTGGAGGACAAATCTTATGAGGAACGACTGAGGGAACTGGGGTTGTTTAGCCTGGAGAAGAGGAGGCTGAGGCGAGACCTTATCACCCTCTACAACTGCCTGAAAGGAGGTTGGGGGGGGGGGGGGGAGGCTGACCCCTTCTGCCTGGTGACAAGTGATAGGACAAGAGGAAATAGGTTCAAGTTATGTCAGGGGAGGTTTAGACTGGATATTAGGAAACATTTTTTCACTGAAAGGGTTATTAAACATTGGAATAGGTTGCCCAGGGAGGTGGTGGATTCGCCATCCCTGGGGGTGTTTAAAAAAGAGTAGACGTGGTACTTGGTGACATGGCTTAGAAGTGGTTTTTGTCAGGGTAGTTAATGGTTGGACTTGATGATCTTAAAGGTCCCTTCCAATCCAGCCTCAGCAATTCTATGATTCTATGAAATGTATGTGATGTGTACTATTACAGGAATTTCTTCAGTTGCATTGGGTGCTTTTCATTAGTTTTTATGAGGTTAAATAGTCAGCACTGTAGAAAGCTATTTTATCATTAGGAAATGAAGAAGTTTAAGAACAAACCTTTTTATGCTGGGATTAAAGTGTAGTTCAGTTTAAATATCTGGCAAAACTGACATTACATTGAACAAGTACAGAATACAGTCCTTAAAGAAGTTGCAGTGAATGAGGATCACTCTTGTTCACGCATTTGGTGAAGATATGCATATATCCAGTGCTCTGAGCTAGTGGCATAGGGACACTTTGTCAATATTGCTACAGTAAATGCTGAAGAGAAATGACAGATTTTCCTCTTGGGGCTCCTATGAGAAGCTGATGTGTAATCATTATTGAGACTTAATTTCTTTCCTGTGCTTAGCTGGAAAGAGCGTGGAGCTCAAAGCCAAAAAGGAATCTGCAGTCCATCTAAGAGCAGGAGATTTGTGCGTTAACTTTCAGAATGTGGCTTGAGAGTTTGCAATCTGGAAGATGATGCCAATTGTCTTTGTTACAGTCCAGTGCATTCATCAGCGATTTATGTGTTTCTCATACATTGTTATAACAGATAAATATGATCAAATGTAGGGGTTAGAGTGAGGGAAGGTGATCCCAGGACTGAATCCAATAGAGGCAGGGCTAATGAAATTCTTAAACATGAAGAGAGAAGTGACTCACCAGAAGACTTGACTAAGAAGACGACGGGCAGTATGGTAAGTAAAAGAGGGTGGATTTGGGTAGGAAAAGAGAGAAAGAAGGTGATGATTGGACAGAGAAGAAACTCTGCCAAAGAAAAGTTTGGAGCAGGTGATCTGCTTACTGGGAAGGTCTGTGACAAGAAGGAAATGTCTTAGTGGGGAGCGGTTGGCATGGCACAGCACAAATAGGCAGTTTCAGAGAGAGTTATCATCTCTTCAGTTGTAAAAACTCAGGCTATGACAAACTTTAGGTGGAGGAATCCTAAAAGATGTAACAAAATCAAGATGACATGGTAAGATGACATGATAGAAACATGGGGAGTGGGAAATATAGTAGAGAATTAATATAAAAAAGCCAACAGTTAAATGTAATATGGCAGTATTTGGCCTCCAGGAAAAGTTTGACTACATGGAATGGTTACGTACCACGTCTTCCCTCCACAAAATGTGAATGATATACCTATCGATTTCCATGATGAGACAGGTGATCAAAACATTCCTCCTGAAAAACCTCTTCTTAAAATGTAGAGCTCTCCTGAGTCCAGCACAGCCCCGCAATTGCCCCCAGATCTCAGATCTGTAGTCACATTGCATCAGTCTTTGTTCTTGTGATAGAACAGCAGCATTATTCACTTTCAACCATATAAGACAGCAGTTAGCAAGGATGGTTAAAATAACCTGCTTCGCAAGGAATTGCAGGAGGAGAGGAAGAAGCTAGATACTAAGTTGGAGACAATCCATTTCTAGAATCTATGGTGTTGTCTTTCAACCCAGGTCAGTTCGTCTGGGGTACAAAAAGTTGAATATTACTTAAAAGCTATGTTAGAGTTTCTTTCTTTATACCCATATTCTGAAGGCAAATTTTCATATCCCTGTGCAGATACCTAAAACTTATTGCTCAGCAATTTCCCCTGAACGCTCTGTACACCTGAGTCTCAACCCGAACACCACCTGTTGGTCTTGGAGCTTTGATCAAATCAATCAAGGAAAGACTTTTGTAGTTTTTTTTTCGGTTGGGCAAGAGGTCTTAGAGGAAAAAGGGTAAAAATGGTAAGCATCCTGGCATCAAGGAAAAGCATGTGCTTTTGGCCTTTTATTTTTCCTGCAGCTGGTAGTGTTTTTAAAGGCAATTCCAATTTCAAGAATGCTTTGCTGTATAGAAGCATTGAGTGCTATTCTAATTTAACTGCCCTGAATCTTGCTCTGTGGTATTTGTTTGGTGGAATTGCATAAATCACAACCTGTCCAGGAACAAGCAATAGACAATTTAACATGCAGGCATACACAATGTGTGATAAAAATATTAATATTTCCTTTATAAAAGAATCTACAGTAATGAACTTGCTTCTGCTTTCAAAGACCAAGAGAGGTTACTCATCTGTACAGTGAGTCAAAGCCTTTGGACAAACACCTGTAAGCTATTTCCATAACAAGAATTCCTCAGTGTGCTCCATATATAAAGATTTTCTTGAAATATTAAAAATATATAAAATCTCTGTTTAATCTCCCATCTGTTGTTTATCCCAGAACTTGCACTTCTGAAGGTGAACAGGTATCATGCTTGATACCTGCTCTTGCTTAATATGTGCTCTCAAAAAATAGCCATGGGTAATCAATACTTTTTTGCTTGGAGCACTTTGTATATGTTCAGCACGAAAAGAAAAAAAAAAAAAGTTGTTTTCTTTTTAACACTTCTGATGCATCACACTGCTTTAAAAGAATATTGACAGATGAAGTGAATGTGTCATGTGATGCAACACAATTTAATGCAAAAGAAGCTATCATAGAAGCTTCTCTTGTAGAAGTATAATGTAAATTTGATTTCAAATAGCCAATCCTTTCTTCCTATTGACAGATAGCCCTTGAGATTCAGGTATTCCTCAGCATATTCAATTAAATAGGGTTAATATTGCTCATCATTAGCCTTCCTCTATGCTGATTTTCCATTTTGAGCTCATAAATGCTATCATTAGATGAACCTTTCAAAAGAGGTTACATTTTTGAAAGCGTTTAATGTGCATTTCTGAGTGGATTATTACTGCTGTTGTATTATTATCCAGCATAAAGAATCATACATCAGGTGCACTTAACATCAAGCTGTTTAACTAAGATTACTCCTGTTGGAGATACAGTGCGCATAATATTCTGTACCATGTAATACAATCCAAGAAGCAAAAGCCACAGGAGCTGAAACAATGTATAACTTTTTGTGTCTTTCCTGATTTTTCAATTTCAGTACACAGATCTGCTTCCAATGAAGTTAATCACAGAATTATGTTTTTAAAAATCACCTGAAATAATGCATTTTTTGTCATGCATGGAAAAGAAAACTCATTTTCTTCTCTCTTTTTTTTTTTTTTTTTTTCCCCTCAGACTTTATTTTTTCCAGTTAGTAGACTGAAATGATTGCTTCTATCTCCTGGGCCTAATAAAGCAATTTGGCTCTTTAATGGGCCTTGTTAGGGTTGAAGACCAATGTCTTTCTGGTACTACTTTTTGCATTATTGGTGCACTACCTGCTGAGTCATCAGCACAGAAACCAGAGGTTAATTTCACTTCTACTAAATGAAGCAGATAATCAGCCGTCAGAGGACGGCTCCTGTGCTGTAAATAAGTCTTGACAAGCTGAGGGACAGCGCTGTGTATCAGTCAGCCCTCTTCACACCATCTGTCCACAAATTAAGACAAAGTAAGGATATTAATTTGTTACATTTCAAAAGCTGTACTGACAAACCCACATGGACATTTTTAAATGGGATGAATAACTGAAACATTTTACTAATATCCCATTGAGTCATGGGTTGTAGTTTTGCAAACTTCTTTTCCAACAATGAACGTGTGGAAAGTGTTTTGACCAGATGTACAGCTAATGACTGTCAAAGCCGATCCATTCCAAAGTATTATGCCACAGAGCGTTTTTTATTTAGGTTGGAAGTGATATGGCACAAGAACCTGATGGCACGGGAATCTGTTGGATTTCCCAGGGATGTTATATGGAGAATAACTTTTCAGCTAATAGGGAAGCTGTTACATGGTTTCAGGAGCCAGAAACATTTATGAAAAAAAATGAGCTCACCAAAGTAATATATGGCAGAAAATAATTCCTGGAAATTGCTGAGGTGAGAGCACACCTTATCTGTTTCACTAAATCCATGCAACATGAAGGCAGAGCAGCGGTTCAATTGATCTTACACTAAATCACACCAGCTTGCTGTGGAAGTGGGAATGGACGTATCTGCAAGAGAACCAGTCTTACAGATGCATTTTAATTATTCATAACATGATATGTCTATTCATGTGCAACTCTATTCTCAGATAAAATAGAGTTCAAAGGGTTCAAAGGTCAAGTATGTATTACTGACTGAAGTATAAAACTATTAGAGTTATTCTAATAATCTCCAAAGCAAGCACTATGAAAACAGGGAATCCGGAGCCGGAGTTGAATTGAAAAGAAATGAAGGCACAAAGCAATTTTCATTTTTCTTTGGAACAGTGCCACACAATAACTGCAAGGCTATGAAATAACTACAAGGCTATGATTAATGAGTAATAATGCTTCCATATCCAGATTAGGCTAAACAGCTTTTTAAAGACAGTGTTTTTAATTTTCCTTCTTCATTACAAGATGGAGATAAAATTGGACATCTAAACAGAATTTAACAAGATGATTTTTTGTGCAATGTTTTATTTGAGGTTTCAGATAACAGGTGCATAATGATCCAGCTTGGACATCTAGTTTACCTGCTGAAGTGAGATGTGATAATCTACAGCTGAATCCTACCCTTAAAAACGCTCTGAGATTGGAGTAACGCCCTTCAGTGATGTGCGTCTGTACATTTACCCTATGGAGATCAAAGGTAACAGTCTTAAATTAAGAAGCTAATTTTTCATCTGCTAAACTTAGATGAGATAGGAACCACCTACGGTTCAGAGAAGTACTTTCCAAGAATTTTTAATTAATGGTGATCAGATTCTCATTAAAACCAGTGGAAAGCCTGTCACTGAATTGTGTCCTCAGTTAAAATAAATAGAGACAGTGAATCAAGTTTTGGACAAGGTTATTATTGAAGTTTGTTTCTATAAGAAACTTTAATATTACTTGCAATTGTCTGTTAAATTTTATTCTTAAAATCATCCGGTAACTACGTGCAGTGGTAAGATGTAAGAGGTGAACCCTGTTAAAACCTGGAGGATTCTTAAGCATTATGAGATGAAATATTAATTAAATCATTATTAATTAAATTACTCAGCTTTGGTAAATTAATCCACAGCATCATTGCACAGTAAATAATTAGATCAGAAATTATTAAAATGATTAAAATATTTTAAAAATACATACAACTATAAAGAATACATAATATATAAAACTATATGCATCAAGCTAAAACTGATTTCTAATTAAGTAGAAATAGACGGCTTCACAAGATCTAACTTACCCTATGTTTGACTACTGCCAGGTTTCTGTGCTTTGCACTGAAGCGTTTGATCCTGATGACTTGGTGTCTGTTCTCGTTGGCAAAGTGATGAGTCATACACCGGTGGGTTTTGATTTTGATCCAGGCCCAGGTGAACTAAATTTCTGTAATCATCTATTTAACTCACCCTTGCTAACAACACCTTCTAGTACTGCATTCTTCCTTTTTTTTTCTCCAAATTTTCTGTTGCTGCATTCCGTTCGATTACCTAAGCCAAGATTCATCATAGCTGTCTCTATAGTCCACATGTTACTGAGTTTAAGGTTAATCACAATTAAATGGTTGTACACAGAAGCTATGAAACTTCCTCTATCACTAGAAGGTGGGAAACAGAAGATGAATTAAATAAAACATATTTGGAAAAGTTAGTTAAGTTGATTTTAGTAATGCTTACCTAAACTGTGCTTATGCATAGTTATTGTGTCTATAATACTGCTTAAAGAACAGGATATTCTTCTTTGGGATGAATGTTGAAGTTACATTGTGTATGTCCCTTTCAGCACTTCAGGATGCAGTTTTTGAGTGTAAAATGCATGTTCAGAATATATTCACTTCTCCGGTTTTAGGTTGAGAATCCATGAGAACTAGTTTTGTAAAGCTCTGTTCTTAACACAATAAGCATATAAAGAAGAGGAAAAGGGAATCAAATTGTCCTTCAAAGTAGTTGGGTTGAATCGCTTTTGAAGACGCTTGTGATCGCATGTAGTTAAAGTGGCATAACTTATGACAGCAAGGGAAAGATGTTCTTCTAGCTTAGAAAGTTTGGCTGAAGAGTATGTTCAAACGAAAATGCTTGCTTTTCTTACCTTCTCTTGGATAACTCTCCACATCAAGGACTCCAGAAAAGATCTGAGGTAATTTACCAATGGGAAGCAGAATACTCTCTTACATGTTACTTCATGCTGTCTCCCCTCTCCTAAGTGCCAACAACTTTGGTTCTGATTCCCATTAAAAGAAGGGAAAGAAGCACAAAGGTTAGAGAGAACAGTATGGATGGCCTTTGCTCGTAGTGACTAGTAACGTATGGTGTTACATGTGTTTCCTATTTGAAATACAGAAAGTGAGGTAGTTTCCTCATAAATTACTGCAAACTAGTTTATCTTGAAGAAAAGGAAATTAATTTTATTCTCCAATACCTAGATAATTTCTTCTAGTAAGTCTCTCCTGAATTTTACAACACTGGTATCAGAGAAAGTACATTACCTTACTTAACCTCACCAAAAATATTCGTTGCATTATTTATTAAACTGTATTTTCCCATAGTGTTTTCTAAATTGAGAATAAGAATTAACATTCAAGTTCTAGGTAATTCTTCCTTAAAGCTTATAACTGCTCCGTTTTTATGATGAACTGATATTTGAGAAATACTTCATTGTTCCACAGCTGTGACTTTTTCTGGTAAAAATTCTTTGGGACCTGCAAGCCAAAGTACTTTGTTTAAGTCTTGAAGCTGCGTGGCATAGGCTATAAAATGGAGCTTCCTTAGAGTCCCTCAGTATTGGCTTGAGAGAAAGAGTTTTATAATGGATTTTATTCTTCTTTTTTCTCACACTCTTAGCTGTATTTAATTTTACTTTTAAATGTGCTCATGCTACACAGAAATGAGCTCTCTCCACAGAGTGCAGAAGAAACAACCTGCATCAGCATGTAAACATGAAGGGCATTTCCAAAGTTTCTTGCATTTTTTTCTCTCTCTTCCCTTTTTAGTTCATGCTTACTTGGATTATCAAGATGAAACAGAAGAGGTTTACAATAAATTAAAACTTAATTTGCATGCAAGCTGTGAGCTCATTACCATGGGCAAATAATCAGCCTCGTGTACGTAGAGAAGCCTCTGTTATTATGACTTTGAGGAGTAGCTGCTTGATGGCCCTTGGAGCATTATGCATGCCACTTTTCATTCAGCATAAGGTTCTGAGAAGCATTAGAAGGAGCTGCCCACATGCTATTTGGAAAAGCCTGGTCAAAACATGAGGTCTTATTTATTTATTTATTTTCTGGATAACACATCTGGCCGGGTGGGCAGGATTGCTTCGCTCTTATTCCAAGCAGACCTTACCTGGTACCAATATCCTGTTGTGACTGTGATCTGGCCGTTGGCTGTATTAAAGCTGACATAACAAGTGGAATCCCAGAAGAGGCAGAAGGGCCACAGGAGAGCACAGGGTGGCGTTCGGGAGGCTCATTTCGTTTCTTTTTGGTTCACATAGCAGCAAGCATCTACAACCTCTGGTGGCAGACCAACAGGGAGTTCTGGGAACCTCAGCTGTCAGACCTGGAAGGTGTTCAAGTGCCGCAGACAAAAGGGCTTTGAACAAGTCCTTCAATTGGTCATTTTTATTCGATGCCGGCTTAAATGATTTCTCCCTTTAATCTGTTTACTCTGTGATATGTATACTACCTCTCTTTAATCAACAGTAATTTCATTCATCAAATAACTTTTCAACAATCATCCTCTTGCACTAATTACATTTCTACTAACTGTATTTCCTTGATTTATCCTGTTTCTATTAATGAGCCGGTGATGTTACCTTCATGCTTCTTTGAGCTGTTTGAAACATTTATTTTTCTCTGCATGCTTTCCCTCTTTCTTTTTTAAACAAATGAAATACAAAACCCTTATCCATATACAGTAACCAAGTAGGAATATTTTTAATACATTAATACCAGAAGCATCTCTGGTACTGCTACAAGCCGTTGGCAAACTGGAGACTTACCCTCAGTAACTCAACAGCTACAGGGACACACAGATTAGGTACACAAAGTATTAGGGGATGAATCCTGAGCACCTCCTATAAAGTAAGAAATTGAGTCAGTTCTTGATCAACAGTCTACAGATCTGCATGCAGATAAATCTGAAGGAAAGCTGAGCCTCAAAGCACTTTTTCATTTGGCACAATACAAATGTATATAGGTATCTTACTATGGGGTACTTTGCGAAGTATTTTTAAAATGCATCATTAGCAACTGTGGAAAGCACCATGATTAGCAAATGAATACTCATCTTTACAAAAGACTCGTTATTTATTGGAAGGGAAAAGGATTATTTCTGTATGAAAAAAAAAAAATTTCTTCCTTAGTCCCATTCCTACCACACCAAGGTGGAAATTTGTCCCCATTTTAAAGGCTTGGGAAAAGCTTATACTTCTGGAGTTCAAGTGGTTTAAGGCCTTTTTCCGGCTGCCTTTATATTTCGGATTTCAGGTATTAGGAAGTTAAATTCTCCAGCCTTATCTGCTATGAAAATTGCTAACAAAAGCTCTTAGCAATGGATAATGTTAAAACCAGCTCAAACTCAAATATAGACAAGGACAAATCATGTTTTGCACTGATTCGGAAACAATGTGTAATTCTAGCTCAGAATCAAATCCTGCACTCTTCATCATATGGACATACGTCAGTGATGTTCAGTGGCATACAAAAACAGTGAAAACAAAAAATATTCTGCTTGTCACAGAAGCATGAGGCTTCAGGAGGCAATGCCAAATAGTTTGTTTATCCATTTAGGATTTTTTATAAGTGTTGAGCTTTAAATATCTTTGCATAGTGGTCTTGGAAGAAAAGGACTTTTTTTTCCCTGTGTTAGCACTAGTTACTTACATGTGTATTTAAAAAGCAAAAATATTTCCTCTCGTGGAAAATACAGAAGAAGTTATTCTAAAATTTTTCATGGCCCTATTCTCAGTGGGCTTTTAAAATGAGCTGATGTGTGTGGAAACACATGTACTCATTCATCATCTGGTTTAGGACTGGGGATACCATTCTTTCTCAGCCAGAGACAAAACATTAAGTTTTCTTCTGAAATGTCATTTAGGCCACCATCACAATGGAATAAGTTTGGATGTATATGTAATAATGGCCATACTTAATAAAATAACTAATGTTTTGTACTTATTGTTTCATGCTGTATGGAACATGAGGAGGCAGGAGGGACAGGATTCAATTTCAGATTAAAATAGCTAACTCTAGAAGTCTGTGTTGTGTAAACTCCCTTTCTAGTCAACTGTCAATACAGTCAGTGGAGCCCAGAGGTTTATTCATCTGCCTCCCCGGTAGGCATTAACTTTTACATTAAGTTTAATGACATTATTTAAGCTCTGCTCTCTGTATTGACTAGATCTCTAGCGACTACCCTGGCAGCTGAAGACACTTAGCTCACCTATAGACATGCAAATTTAAGTATCTTATTTAGTGACCCTTCCATCATCAGTTTCTATGGAAGCTTTTATTTCTACAGTGCTTTCTTATGTTGATGTCCATTTGCAGACCACTCTTAAAGATGACGAGTGTTATCCTCCGTTCAGGAACAGGAAAGGACCTATAGAAAGACTGAGTAATCCGCTCAAGTTCACTCATCTGAAAAAGACTACTAGGAGTTTTTGCATGAGGATTGATGTTCAGAGGGTCAAATAATCATATTTGCTAGCTATTCACAGCATTCATGGTCTAATGACTTACAGACACCCATACACTGGCAGTTTCTGAAAGCAGTGGAGACAAATAAGGGAGCTCTCAAATTACTCAAATCTCGTCAGCCTTTGCTGTTCATTGGATGGACTCTGACTTTGCAACACTTAGTTTGTAACCTTATGTCTTCCACCACTGTATCTTCATGTGTCTGCTTTATGGCATATTTATGTAAAATACTCCCTGCAGGGCTGTCTTTGGGATTATTTGGGCCATTAAGCCTGTTGCTCATGAGATTTACATCAGACTTTCCAGTTTAAATTCAGAAAGCATTTAAACATGTGTTTAATTCATCCCTGTTTAGAACATCTTTTGATTCTCACATTTAATCAATATTTAAGTGCTGCACAAAGGGTGATGAAAGGTGCATAAAGTTTTATTTGTGAGGTCCACAGCTGATGGCATAAATTTTCTTCAGATTTACTTGGGGTGGTGATGGGGGGAGGAATCCAGAAGAACGAGAGAATGAGGTATGGGGGGAAGAGGGAAAAGAGAGAGAGAGAGAAGGGGAAAATTTCTTCCTGGTGGCCAGCTGGGAAATGAAGTGGTGGGGTCCCCAGAGAACATCCTCCTCTCGCACATCCTCTCCAGTGCAACAGTGCAACATGATGCACTGTTGCACTGGATGGTGATAACCATGATGATTTTTTCAGCCATGCTTTTTCCCTGGTACTGTGTGTTTTTCCTCAGGACCTGGCAAAATTTGTTGTTTTTTTTTCCTGTTCACGATGCTTTTAGCACTGATGGAAGCATGCTTAATTAGGTGCAAGTGTTATACACTGATTGGTTGCTGAGTTTTGGGCGTGCGTGTTGTTGGGTAATGCTTATCAGCGATTTATGACTATTATCTGCAGTGTTGTTTGCTAAGTCATATTCCTGCAGTATAAACTAAAAGCAACAAAACAAGGGATAGGGAAAGCGAGTAAGGGAGATGTTTCTCATGCCAGTGGCAGTAGCGTCCCATGAGAATCTGCCATAACTACAACATTGGGGTTGGCAGGTGCAAGGCTGTGAGAATAAAAACATGAGAAAAACAGCATGGGAACAGAAGGGGGAAAATACTGCCACGTCAGTTTAGGTGAGAGGTTGCAGAGCTGGAAATGAAAGTCAGAGTATAGGTTGCAAACGGAGGACTCAGCATTACGAAGGTTAAGATACTTAAGTCCCTGTGCATTATAAGTGTATGTGGTTAAAGACAAACACCCAATTCAGTGCCCTGAGAAATGGAGATGTTTTTCTGAGCCGAGGTCTGTGTGAACTACATTATAAAAGGGGCTCAATTTTAGTCATGTAGACAGTGACCTATTCCATTACAAAGCATCTTACGCTACCTGTTGGTTTGATATTGACTGTTAGGAGTGGACAAAAGGTATCTGAGTGTAGTGTTAATACTTCAAGGTGTAAGTAGATCAGAATACAGAATACAGTTCTGCAGGTGCAGAATCTTGTCTACATTTTGATTTCTGTGAAGTGCAAGTCCTTGGACAGGAAAAATCATGTCAAAATCATAATTTACAAAGCTTTTTCACAAGTAACATGGAGGAATTCACTCAGAAGACTTTCACACAGCTGAAATATTACAGGTCTGGACAATTATTCCAATGTTTTTTGTTACCTGTCTATGTACCTGTGGTTTCACTTACTAGCCTGTTTATTAATATAAAAAGCATACTGCTTTTAATTGGCAATTCCAAAGTATTGTTGCTGATTTACCGGCCACTAATAAACATGGAATCAATAAAACAAAAAGTCAAAAGCATTTACACTTTCTAACGGTAATTTGGGATTGCATCACCTTTCAACACAAACATTTTTATGTTTTACCTATTAAATGTAATTCTGAATCAATTATTCTAGCTTGGGCTATGCATGTCTGTGTCTCTTACTAGCTTCACCAATGTACAAGTTAGCAGAGTGTTTCTGAAAACATCCCTGTTAGTGCAGACTCTTCTTCTATTGAGCTGGCTGGTCCGCTGAAGTCAGCAGGTTTTGGAGATCTCCAATTCCCAGTTTTTAGTCAATTATTCAGACAGAAAAACCTGTGTTACACTTGTAAATATCAGTGATTACACTTCGAGAAGCGAGGATGGAAAGATTATTGGAGGTTTATGGAGAACTACATTTTGACGGGAAAGGACATCTTTTTGTCATATCAGCTTGCAAGGCATAATAGAATTTTCACTAGCATTTGCTTTTTTTCTTAAACTGCCTTGAAATGCTGTCAGTTATTTTCCAAAGATTGCAGTTGACATCTAACCTCAGAACTGTTGTGCGATTCACCAAGTGTATGGTTCCTAGTCTTAGGATAGATTTGGAATCAGTGTCCATTTTTCTAAGGAGTACTGGATATGGATATTACAGGTTTCTTCCCACAGAAATTTGAACTTAACATGACTATTGACAGTAAGGTATGGATGACTGGATGGTTATCAATCTACTATATGTTACCCTGGATATGTCACTGGAGTAAATGTCATACATTTTTCTGGTAATCCAGCAAATATGTGTAACAGGAAGGACATTACTCAGTAAAGACATATTAACATCTCAAAACCCATTTGATAAGGTGCATTGAGACTACTGATGTTAAGCATACAATTCAGGTGCACTGAGACGTCCTTTCAGAGGGTGATAGAAACGGTAGTGTCAGAGGGCGGAATTGCACTGCCATTAATTTTGGGCAGTTGCTGAGGGTTTTTCTAGTTTAATACAGAGACTGACATTCTTGGGGTATGATCCATTCTGTCTGAAGTGGTGGGTAAAGCACCTGATGATGCTTATTGCTTTCCAATAAGTTTTACAAGAACAAGGGTGGATGTGTGAAGAGGGAGAAAAAGAGGTTGATCTGGGGCCAAATATAGAGAGATAGACGGTCTTTGACATTTTAGATAGGTAACACATGAGAGTGCTTCAAGAGACTGTTCATAAAACATATAGACATCTAACAACACTTTCCAAACAACACGTTAGTTGGGCAACGTTAATCAGGGAGACTCTGAGTATCAGGGGCATGGTATCTACTCCATCCATAGTTGAATAGTTGGTAGTTTGCGTGATCCCCTGAAATTAGCTGTACTGAGTATAGAGTCTACTATGAGTTGGGCTTACCTCTGAATCATAAGCACATGGATCATGATTAAAGTGTTTTAAAAATGCTGTCAAATAAAAGCATCTGCCAGATTACTAGCTATCCAAATTGCTAGTTTTCCCTTTAGCTTCCATTTTGCATGTCCACCTGGGATGAAATCAGTAAGGAATTGCTGCGATAATAACATTTCAGGTTTCATTAAAGTTTCCTTTTCTTATTTCTTCCCTTCTTTCCACTATTATTTACTTTGTCTTTCTTCTAAACAAGAAAGTTTGCTTTGCAGAAAGTTAGCAAACAAAGAAGAGTTCAGCACTGAACAATATTGCTACTTACCATGTGTTTTGTGGAAGTTCAGTGATACAATGAATTAATTTACTGAGGTAAGAATAACCTGATTTCAAAGATATGGCACATTTTCAGTCCTCACAGACTTCACCGGGCTAGTTTGCTGGGGAGAGTTTTAGATGGACTTCAAAATGAAAGCAGAATAGTTAGACACAATAAAATCAGAAAACTAGGTAATTCTTTCGGCTCTTCGCTGTGAAGAGTTTCTGCTGCTTCTTGTGAATCTCAAATAAAATATGACCCTTCCCTTCAAACCTGGCAAAGATACAGCCAAAATAAACTGCACAGAGAGAATGCTAGTGTGTTTTTTTTTTTAAGTTAACCATAGCAGAGTCCTCTAATAAGTTATCATCAATATTTTATTAGGTTTTTTATATTATGAAGAAGAAAAAAACACACAGTGTGGAAAAATCGCCAGTCTTTAATGGAGATTCTATCATCTCTGTTGCATTCTACTTTTTAAATTTTGATTTTTTTGCCTTTGCTGTATATTATTTGGCACTTTAATAATTCACTTTCATTTTACTGTTACAGCAAATAATTGCTCTATTGACTCCATCACTTAACTTAAAGAACATCGTATTTTCATCTTTAACTAATAAAACTCTTCAGGTGGAATTTTTCCAGTTTAACCTTACCTGTCTGAAATTTACCTGCGTGAAATACAATCTCCCACTATAATGTGAATCCCCTTGCTAAAGAAAACAGACAGATAGACAGTGCTCATTCGCTGGATAAATGAGGTGAACTATTCTTTTGCAGAGGATATCCTTTCTTTATTAAATGGCTAAACTGAACCCCACCTTAGAAGACAATTGTCTGTACAATAAATGAAGAGTTGTAGGGATGGATGACTCAAGAAAAGTATACTTAACTCTGAAAGTCAACAGTTTCAATATGCTTTATTGCCTGGGTACTGAGAGTCAGCCTAATCTGATTAATACAAGTTCAGCCAGGTGCTACTTCTGGTTTGCCATCAAAACAAGTATATGGTTCTTATGAGACAGATAAAGCTATCTGATTAGGAGGTATAACATATAAATATAACATGAATAGACACCAGATGAAGGTGCTCTCTCTCCATTGATTATTGGGGTGTAGAAGAAGCTTAGGCTTGACCTTTGACCTGTGGATGGTATTGTGGTTTAGATGAAAACTAAAGCCCACCCAGCTGTTTGCTCACTCCCCCCAGTGGAGTGGGAGAGAGAATTGAAAAGGTAAAAGTAAGAAAACTCACGGCTTGACATAAAGACAGTTTAATAGGTAAAGCAAAAGCTGCACACACAAGCAAAGCAAAATAATTCATTCATTCAGTACTTCCCATCAGCAGCCACCTCCAGGAAAGCAGGGCTCCATCATGCGTATTGGCTACTTGGGAAGACAAACGCCAGAGCTCTGAACGTCCCCCCCCTCCTCCTTCTTCCCTGCAGCTTTCATTGCTGAGCATGACATTATATGGTCAGTTGGAGTCAGCTGTCCCAGCTTCTTGTGCACCCCCAGCCTACTAGCTGGTGGGGCAGTCTGAGGAGCAGAAAAGACTTTGATGCTGTGTAAACACTCTTCAGCAATAACTAAAACATCCCTCTGTTATCAATAATATTTTCATTACAGACTCAAAATGTAGCCCCATACAAGCTACTATGAAGAAATTTAACTCTGTCCTAGCCAAAACCAGTAAAAATGGTCAAGGCTAGGTGAGGTGAACCTACACCTTAAAATTTTGTTAAACGTAAGTCCATAGAATCATAGAATCATCTAGGTTGGAAGGGACCTTGAAGACTATCGAGTCCAACCATCAACTTAACACTGCCAAGTCCATCACTAAACCATGTCCCTAAGCACCACGTCTACCAGTCTTTCAAATACCTCCAGGGATGGCAACTCCACCACTTCCCTGGGCAGCCTGTTCCAAGGCTTAACAACCCTTTCTGTGAAGAACGTTTTCCTAATATCTATCCTAAACCTCCCCTGACATAACTTGAGGCCATTTCCTCTTGTTCTATCACTTATTACTAGCAAGAAGTGTTCGACTCTCACCTCTCTACAACCTCCTTTCAGGCAGTTGTAGAGAGCAATATGGTCTCCCCTCAGCCTCCTTTTCTCCAGGCTAAACAACCCCAGTTGCCTGAGCCCCTTTTCATATGACTTGTTCTCCAGACCCCTCACCAGCTTCGTTGCATTTCTCTGGACATGCTCCAGCACCTCAATATCTTTCTTGAGTGAGGGGCCCAAAACTGAACACAGTATTCGAGGTGGGGCCTCACCAGTACCAAGTACAGGGGGACGATCACTTCCCCAGTCATGCTGGCCACACTATTCCTGATGCAGACCAGGATGCTGTTGGCCTTCTGGGCCACCTGGGCACACTGCTGGCTTATGTGCACCCAGCTGTCCACCAACACCTCCAGGTCCTTTTCTGCTGGGCAGCCTTCCAGCCATTCTTCACAAAACCTCTAGTGCTTTTCCTGAAGTGCTGAAGTGCTTCGCCCAGCTGGAATCCACAGTAGCAAAGGTAGGAATTCTGCCCTCCTCTGTTCAGGTCTCTTATAGTTACATGCAAATATTCACTTTAAGTACACATTTTTCCCCTTTCAAGACAAAAATAATAAAATTAGATTAAAACATACATTAAATTCAACATTGGAAAAACAAACTTGCAAAGTAACATGAGAAAAAATGTATTTATCTATTAACTACATTTAGATATACATACTGAAGCTTAAGTAGTAATGAAATGGGATTCATGGTGAATCACGTTTTTCATTTGTTAGTGAGGTAAGGATTCAAACAAACTAAATAGAAATTTAAGCATGTAAATCTTCCTTTATTTATGTGCAAACTGGCCCTCTATTTGCAGTATGTATAAATTTCTATGTATGTACAACTGTGAAAGAGCATTCAAACTATATTTTTGCATTTAATATGTATCATTTTACATTGAAAAGCATATTTTATTTCGAGCATCAAAAACATTCTTTATGGCAACTTATTGAAATTTCATACGTATGGTATGTAAATCCTTTACGTTGGCTGAGCTGGCAGAGCTGTTCTATTTAATTGGCAGGAAGCAAGTACACTCTGCAAACTATAAATGAATAAAACCAGGTTTCTAGAGAATGACATTATTGGCAGGTTGGTAAAGGGGTTAATAGAATTCCACAAGGGAAGTTCCCTTTTATCAACTGAAGTAGATGCCTGTGGCAGATTGTTGACCCTGTTAAAAAGCTTTGTCTTCTTCTGTGTTTGTAAAGAAGACAATGAATTTCTCACTTTTCTCATGTTGCTGATTTGTGTATTGTTTTAAACCAAAGGAAAACGAAACATTACAAAATCCCCGATGTTCACGTTCACAGTAAACACAGGTAATTGATAACGAAAGGTTAATGTCTTCATCCCTAAAAATGTGAAATCATCTGGCTTCCATGAATGAAAATCGATAAATTACAAACACAAATATGATCTATAAACCTACGTTTCTGGATAGATAATTGGAGAGATACAGTTAAGGGGTTTTGTTTCCTAAGGATTATTAACACATGATTTTAAAAGATCATCAATTGAATTCAGTGATCGGGTAACACTCTTGCCCAATGTGATTCGTTTGCCATGGCCTGTATCTATGTGTTCCAGCCTCCTTAAATGAATTTATCTTTGAGAATGGTCACCATGCGACTGGGTTTGGTCTATACTCCCTCAAGCTCCCCTGGTTGTTCAGCCTTCATCCACCACCTCTGCCTCAGGCAGCTTCAGCATTCACTGCTGCCCTTTCTGGTACCCTGGCAAGGAGCCAGCCCCTTGTGACCCATCTTCCCTAAGCTCCAGAGGTCAATTCTGGTGTCTGTAACCACTGCAGTAATGGAAGATCAAATCATAAGTATTATGAGTACTTTCGTTATTGTTTAAAACAAGCCCTGTTTTTGAAACAATTAATGTGCTTTCTAAAGATGACTTCATAAAACGGTCATCCTTTATTCAAGAAAAAAATGCTAGATATGGAGAAATAATTCCCTCCCTCAGCAGGCTCAACACTTCTGAGCTTACTTTAAGGTCTGTAAAATGCTTTTGGGAATTCTAGCTGTCTTTTTCTGTTCTAGCTCCAGTGATTCTCACTGATTCTACTCTAACTCCTGGTAATGACAATGCATTACTTTTTTACTTGCTTAATCTTGGAGAACCAAAAATTTCTGCTCTTCAGTGAGCAAAGGTCTTTTGGGGGTAAAGAGTTCTATATTCTGTTGTCTAGCTTCCTTTTTTTTGTATTAATTTTTTTCTGTGGTTGTCTTGGTGGTCTGGAAATACCTTGGCATTTTGGTACTTTGGCATTTCCTAGGTGGAAGCCGTATTACTATTCCAAAATTACTTCCAGAAGGATGACAGTGTATTCAGGGTAACAACCCTCAGTTGTCCCTGTTGTACCTCCTAGAATATTGCGGGAGCTGTATGACACTAACCATGTCAGCGAGCAATTCTCTGAGACTTCTAGGTACATCCAGTGGTTCCTATTTTTTACGCAGACAAACGTCCTAAAGTGTCATATTATGCTGTGGAATGGCTCCACAGTTGCTGTTTTTTTTTTATTGTTATTGTTTTTTACTATTAAACTGTTATCTTTCTTGTTGGAAAGCACAGATGCTGCTGCTTGACGTAAGGAATTTCTTTAGAACAAGGTTGGACTGATTATTTATTTTTTGGTAGATGGAGTCAAGACACATTATTTTCCAGCTTCTGTGAACCACCACAGTAGGACTCAGATGGTGTCATCCACTGTGAATTATTGGAAGTCACCTCCTATGCTCAGTTTATGAGACAAAAAAAGATGTTCTTTCACCCAACCTCAGAGCTACTGCTTCATTTTATTTGCATCGCATCTAACAGATTTCATCTTGTGATGAAGTCTATGTGTTGCAAAAAGAGGCAGAAAAGAGCTGAGAAGAGTAGACCTGGCATTTTAAAACAAGTCTAAAGAATAAACTGCTTAGTCAACAGCACGGATATGTATATGTGTGTGTACGTGTACATTTCATGTGCTAAATAAGATGATTTATTCAAAGAGATTCAGCCTGAAAGTTTTTTCTCTTTTTTTTCCAACTAGCATAGATGGTCTAATAAAATTTATTATTCCTCCTTAATAACATTGCCTTCCTTGTTGAAATATACCAGTAGACAATATATATTATTAAATGATTGACCCACATATATAATTCAGTATGTTACTGTATGTCATTTAACATGACTAGTTTTCAGGGCAACTTTCTGTCCCTCCACTTTTCACGTTGATCAAAACCTTGTCCCACCAAACTTCCCAGTCATATTCCCTTTTTTCTTGAATATAAATTATTTATAAAAAAGTTCAAATACCTTCAAAACCTTTATTAAAAGTTAAGGGTAGTAGTCTATATTATCTCTCCATTTACTCTGCAAATTGCCCCAGTAACTGTTCAGCTCTGCGCAGACTAAAGTACCGCTTAATGTGAATATGAGTGGTAGAATTTGGAATCTTAACACTTCATCAAATTTCTAATATTATTAAGACATGTTACTATCAATACTGAGAAAGGACAAGAAAGATTTATTTTAGTTCATACCACAGGTCAAGAAAACAAACGGTCTTGCATTTGACATCTTTAATGCCGTTTCTTATGATGAGGGATAAAATGAATGTCATTTTTATTTATATAATCTGTCTCTCTCTCTTCCAAAATGCGCGTATTATGCAGCAGGTCTTGATACACGATTTGCACTGCTTTCTTGCAGAATAATGATACCATATATTCTATATTTATGTTATGTTGAGCACCTTTCTCATTTCTTCTTTTGTCTGGATCTCTTTTCTCTTGTATTTTTTTTAGATCTGGATTGACAATTTGAGGAGACCTTGGTGCCTGCTGTTTTCCTGAAGACAATCACTTCTACAGCGTCCTGTCCTATATTCTTTCCAATCAACTTCACTATGTAGGCGGCACTACCAGAAATGAGATGTGGGATGGGAGTACAGCTCTGCTTGAGTTCCTCTGTAATGTGCCAGTGCTTGTTGCTCCACAAACATCAAATGATGTAAAGCAGTCGGCTGATACCCAGTGAAAGAGTATTTGGACAAATTGCTAAAGTTATTAATTCCTGAAATTGAAAGCATCCAACAGGTGTTCTTTTCTACTTAGTGCCTAATTTGAATGATTTTCTAACAGTTTTCACGTCGCTGAATATAAGTTGAAGGAAACACAGTTTTTAAAAGATACTGTTGGATATCTCCTACTTTATGCAAATTAACCTCCCAAACTGAAACGCTGTACCTTTACTGTTATTCAGAAAATAAAATACAATTTTAACTTTTGTTTTATACTACATGGAGCAATTTTATTCTTTTTTTTTCCGAACTTGTTGATCATTATAAAGTACTGATTTTAGATCATTTGGTCTCTCATGAGGCTTTTGTGGTAGTAAGCCATTTGAAGAGGTGATGGGGAGATATTGTATGACACGTGATTTTCGCCTGTGGCTTAAATCTCCAGTCAGGCAATCTTTGAATCATGTGCTTTAATACTTACTAAATTGGGATATAATAATAATAAATAAATAAAAAAAAAGCCAAAATCTTGAAAACTTATTTCTGAAATGTAGTAAGTGCAGTGCAGGGAAGAAAAGATAAAGCCTTAATTACTGACGAAATCCACACTTTAGCAGGGTATAGTTTACAGTTACCAGCAGGGAAAACTTGCCTCTTTTCTTGACATCACGCACTTTCTAGCAAGCTTTTGCTGTATCTTTTTAAAGGGATTTTCACTTCCCAGAAGTACCATGTGAAAATGTTATTTCTGAGTGTTCTATTCCACACGGCATGTAGTGTTCCTTCTTTACAGAAGGGCGGTAGTGCTGTGAGACTTAAAGCGGCAAGCAAGACAAGTATCTGTAGAATTACAGTACAGTTTATTGTAATTCTTTTCTTTTCAGGATGAACTTAACATTTCTTAGTTTTGTACTTGTAATCCTGGCAAACGTTTTACTAGATCATGAATGTGAATATTTTCCAGCAGCTGAAAGCAGAGCACATTTTATCCAGTACATTCCAAATTATGCTGGGATAGCTTAAGGCGTTTTCATCTAAAGTCAGCATGCAGAACCCGTCTCCGTCTGTTGCGCTTTCTAATTCCATCATCTGCTTTTCTATTAATTTAATTAAATTTGTTGGCTTCAGTCTTCCCATAAAGGAATACTTTTATTTGTTGTCAATTTTCCTGAACCTATTCACTTGTGGATTCAATGTGTTGTCATTTGTTTTCACCTTTTGTTTTCCCGTTGCATGCATTTTCTATAAAGTGTACATTTTTTTTCAAGCCTCCCAAAGCTGAGGTATTGTAGCTATTCAGGTAACCTAATCAGATGCTATACCACTCTCAGCCTTTGCAGACACAGTCAGAACAACTGGCATTCTGACTTCCTGGGGATAAGCCAGCAAAAGGTCTCTTTTGTTATGATATCATCTAAAATTTAATTGAGGTTTGTTCAGTAAAAACCAGAACTAGAGACGGCTGTTCCATCGGACTAATGCCCTATTACTGCTAGGGCTAACTTCAAAAGTTACTTCCTGAGCAAAAAGGAACAATACTTTTCTACTTTTCTAGCCTTTTGTTTGTTTGTTTGTTTGTTTGTTTTTTATTTTTTTTTTTATTATTTAAATGCCATGTCTAGTTCCAGAGATGTGATGGTCAGTGTAATTGAACTGCTGTAGGAGTTGCAGCAAATGGGCTTGAAGAACATTTGTTGGGAGCCTGCATACACTTCTCAAGCCAATAACATTATTCTTTCAGTTTTATAAGTAGGAAATTCCCTCAAACACATAAATATGAAGAAAAAAATGCACAAATTATTTGTAGTCTAGACTATTATTTGTAGTCTAGAACAACCTAGCATCACCACACTTTTGACCATACTCCTTCTTCCAAGAGTTTTAGCCGACCTCCTGGACTGTACATCAGTGTACTTAATTAATGCAGACAAATTTAAGCGATCTTGTCTAATGCATTCCTTCAGCTCACATTTTTTTGTGAAACATGGTCTTGGGAATAATCAAAGGATTCTGTAATATTTTCTGCCAAACTATATAAAATGTCAAACACAACAATATTGATAAAATTGAACCCAGATAGCAATTTCTGATATTGTAGTTAATACAACAATGTAGTATCTGTTCAAAGAACACGGTAATGTGATACATCTTCAGCTCATTATGAAACTGCTGTGACCAGCAAGCAGATGCTGCAGCTCAGTTTACCAAGTACATCAGGAAGATGGATCCTCTGTTCCTCATAAACAAATAAACAATTATCTCCTTTGTTTTCCAGACCAATTGCTCTTATATATATATATGTACATATAAGTCCTTTTATTCTTTAGTCTTAAAGGGATTACTGACTTTAACATAGTTTAAAAGTCTAAAATAATACTTTAGATTGTTACCAGAGCCCCACAATGATACTCTGTATGATATTATGGCATGCGGCTGCATATTGTGAACTATCTGCTTGGTGTGCTGCTCCTGGGAAAGAGCTTCCCTGGCAGACAGAGGCAGTGACTAAGGGTTTGTTCTAACTTGTGTGAGTTTTACTTTGTGAATGAATGCAGCTACACACCCACTGTGTCAGGCTGACTGTAGTTTGTCAGAGCAGAGCAAAGAAGAAGCAAGTGGGGTCGTTCTGTGCAAGTGTTGAAGAAATACGTCAATTTAAAATGTGTAAGAAATAGGAAAATCTCAGTTCCATAAATTTGCAAGCGCCAGGTCTCAAATTGATTTCTTGCAGTAAGACACTGAATGTCTAACTCCCATGACCTGTGTACTCTGAAAATAATACAGGAGAATATTTTTGATCATACTGAGATAATCTGAACCTGTATCTGGTAACAGTTCTGTAGGTTAATTTTTCAAGGCAGTTCATGCAGAGACTGAGGTGAACTGCTTTTGCCATAGAAGCCATATTTGAAGCTTTACCCATCATCTAGTTACTGTATAGTCTGTCTATGGTGCAATATTACTGATGATGGTAATGTATTGCAGAAACATATGAGCCTCAGAGTTACATAAGCTTAATAGATAAATATCATTGGAATACACAAAATCTGATGTTTTTATTAGGAATTTTTTTATGTGTGTTGGTCAGTGGCTAAACCAATGTGCAAACCAGTAAGTGACTTTCAGTGGCTGTAGCAATTCTTTTTCCAAGAAGTGTCATATGTATCAACCTGACCATAGAAATATCACTATATGTCCCATAAAAGTGTGTGTGGAATAATTCAGAACAGGGAGAAATTTCAATCTGCTCAACCTGCTACAAGATTGAATTAGCTTTTCATCTGGGAATTAAGGTTTGGGTATTGTATTATTCATTACAGCCAGACTGTCTCTAGAATTACTTCACGTGCATTGCCTGATATTGTATAACCTGTTCTGTCTTTCCAGACAAGAAATACAATTCATTAGAGAATAAATAAGTGAAGTAACATGTATGAATCAGGAGTTATTGCCTTGAATCTTGTTTTTTGCAGGGTAGATTTCAGATGGTTAGATTAAATCTGAGCTATATTAAATAGAGAAGTCATTGTGGACTGGCTGCATCACGTGTCTAAACCTGAGCAAGTAAACTATTTTGTTAATGTCTTATGTCCTTCTCCATGTGTGGAAAAAAACAAAACAAAACAAAACAAAATAAGGTAGGCATAGTTAAAGGGAAGTTCTTATGAAACTTTCTCAAGAGTTCATTTCTCAGTATTTCTTGTTTGTGTACTGTTCAATAAAGCTGACCAGAACACGAGACTCTCATTTGGTGAGAAATGGCAAGGCCTTACATCATCTCTGTTCATTTCATGGAGCAAAATGTAATTTCTTCTCTCCAAGACTGAGTCTTAAAGACTGAAAGGACCCACCTTGTTTATATGTCCTTGATCTCACTCTGTTAGAAAATCCTCTTGATAGTTTTTTTTTGAAAACTCTCATTGTGAAAGTGTCCCCAGTCCAGGCTGGAGTTTGTGGTCAAAGCCAGAAATATGATTGATCCCTATTTCTGCTCTCAGAATGCAAGTTAAAGCTCAAAGAGATAGTCCAGATTTTGCAAGTGAAGACTTGGTTTGGATCTCTCATCCCTGTATAAATGATTAACAGAACTTCTGTAGTGACTCCTCTATTTCTAAACAGAAACACCATTCCTCTGGACCCTTTGGAAAGGTTGTCTTCAGATATCTACTACAGGCTTTTTCTTCTGACAAATTTTTCTTTTCAGTGACTCATGTAAAAGTTCCTGACCAGTTCTTATGGCACGTCCCTTCCCTGAAACTAGCTGGGAGCTGAGACTAGTATTCAGTCAAGCCACTCATGAATCCCTTGTACTGCTGGGACCTCCATGCTGCCAGAATTTCCCCATTGCCACTGCTTTCCCTAGAATTCTCCCACAATGGGATTTTACATTTCAGAGAAGTTTCAGTGTAGAACATAACACAATCTCAACCTGAGAAAGAGGTGGTTGGTAAATCTGACTTATCCTTCTCTCCTGACTCATCGTTCTCCTGCTCCTTTCTTCAGGATCTGATGTGTAACTGCTCTGTAGATTAGCCAGGGACGCTGGCCGTACACTGAAGGATGGTCAACAGTTTTCTACCCCTGCCAAGTTCACTGGTTTACACTGACCATGAGCGGAACTAACACACAAGTAATTTGATACTTCTCTGAAAATTGTTTCTGTGAAGAAAGAAATAAATTATTTCACAACTTTTCTAGATACTTACCATTTTTTTACTATTAACAGAATGCAGCTGCACTGTACCTGCAGTAGTGGGAGTGAAGATATGGAGGAGTCATTAAAAAAGCTTATAGAGAATTTAGAACTCTATGTAAGTATCTTGGGTGAAACTGTTCATCTTCAGTCAAATGCAGGTTGTGTAACAACTGTTTTGTGTTCTCTTTCAATATAAAGTATTAGGAGTTAATAAGCTAAAGTGGGCTTGTGTACGAAAACAGGTGTTTAAGGAATGTGCCATCAGTTTTTGTGTTTTCATAAAGCTTTTACACTTAAAATTCAGTAGGATAAGGAAAGCTATTTGACAGTGGAGTGATGCACAGCTGCGTGATGCTGTGAATCTGTGACTGTGCCCTGCCAATTCCTTTTAAATTCAGCCCAGTGCAGCAAACAGTCACCTACATAGTGCATTCAAGAGGGTTAGAAACAGACCGGCAAATTCAAGGAATGTACTATGGTCAGTTTAGGGTGATCTCATACTTGTGCCCATCCTTTCTTTTATGATTTAATTTAAGACCCTCTTATAAAACCTATACACAATTCCAACCATTTAATGAAACTATGGTATAGATTAGTCAATTAAAAAAAAAAAAAAGAATAGAGTTTGAGCTTTGCCCAAGCTCTTCTATACACTTTTTAATGACTACTTATGAGTGCATCAATATGAATAGTGATTAGCAGATAAATGAAGGGCACAGCGTCACATTTTCAAGAAAGAATCACTTGTAAGACAACAATGTCATTTCAGTTTGCAAAGTAGCTGGTCTAAGTATTCATATCAATGTAACAGCAGCAGCTTGTCATGAGCTAACTGCATAAATATTTAGTTACAGCCTTGGATCTTTTACAGGCACTAGTTCATGTTCCAGGGCAGTCAATGGACTAGAAAGTGAGTTCATAAACCTCAAGCAACAGTGGAGGATATTGGGCGGTTATAAGGTTAGGCATTTACTGGCTGAAAAGAACAGGGAATCTTCTCCTTTCTAAAAACTTTGTTAACAATAACTGTAAGCATACTACATTTATTCTGGGAAATGTTTCCTACTTCTTTCTACTGGTTTGCAAAACTGTGTGTTGATGTCCTAGACTTACCAACAGAAAATTTGGTGGTGTGCTTAGCACCCACAGGATGGGGCAGAAGCTTGTATCCAGATGGCAATAGAAAAAAACAGGAGAAATACTCTCCAGTTGTGGTCTATTATGTCCTTTTTGAGGTTTCTAGTGCATAAGACATATATTTATATACGTAGTATAAATCCAGGGCTCTGATGGGCTGCTGGTCCAGAAAAACATTCCCCTCAGGCTGGCCACAGGTTCAGGGTAGAAAAAAAAGTACAGTCACATGCCCCTGGAAAAATAACTTTCTGGTAACTAAACATTCCACACATTGATTAAGAGTAGCATAATGTGTTCTGTCATGCTCCTTATTTGTTTATTTTTTATTTATTTTATGTGCTAGTGCGTTTATAACATGTGCATTGGATGGAAAAAGCAATAATAAAAAAATTCATAAACATTTCAGATGTATACATTACAGATTTTTCTGATCTTGCTTTTGAGGTATGCAGCGATTAAATAGAAATTGTGTGTGTGTGTATGCATCTGTATGTGTTACATGTTCTGTCAGCACGTTCCACATTAAAAATACCAGTTTTATGAATTATGTATTTATTGGTGTACACTAAAAGTCAGTAGCACAAAAGAAAATAGACATCCCCTACTCTCCACATGAACTAATTAAATGCAGTATAAACTAGTAAACACCTTCTTAGGCAATGACATCTACTGATAGTAGTTAATATTCCTATCTGCTGTACTTTCCTTTCTTTTGGCAGCAGGTTTTTGCTTATGCTGCACTCTGCAGTTCATAGCAGCAGAGTACCAGCCGCTCACCCCCATTGCTAGGTGTGCCTATTGCTAAAGTAACTGCAGAGATTTCTAAATCCTGTACTGACTGAAGGGTGGCATGAGGTGGTGGGAAGCGTAGACGAACAGGCAATAGTGTCCCAGGCTGACATACTGCCAGTTCCAGGATGCAAGCTTGTACGGGTGCTGACATTTGAACTTTCATCCTGAGACTACAACCCATCAATTTGTGCATCAGTACCACAATTAGGAGTGTCTTTATCAGACTGCCATCCTACCTCGGGCTTGGAGGTCCTTCGACTTGTTGTTCCCTTTTTTATTTCTTCAGCTTACTTTTATTCTCTTCTCATGTAAACCATCAACTCAGGTAGTGTGATGAGGCTTGAAATGTCTGGCAATAAAGTGAAAGAGAGAACATTATATTTTTGTTGGGTGCAAAACCAGTCAGTACCTACTCCTTGACATGAAGCTCACTCATTTTAGGACTTTTCTGTATATTTTTATTTCTTAGATGGGTTTCTAGAAACACAGGTAAAAGCTGTGAAAGAAAACAACTTAATTATTTACAGAAAAATCATTCTGCAATCCAGTTGAAAATATAACCCATTGTCATAAAGTTATCGTAATAAGCTTTTGTGTGTGGGGGGTGTGTGGGTATCCTACAGACTTTGTTATCAACATAAAGTCCCATTTATTGTTTTCCAGTTCACTAACTGACTGTAGACATAAGTGTCTTGAAATCCTCAGAAGTGAAAAGAAAGGTGGCAATGTGAGTGGTGGTGATCTCTCTTTGCACACAAAGAGGTTTTTAGAAGCCTGGTGACCGAATGGTATATCAGTGAATAGGGGAGCCTGGTAAGGACCTGCAGAGCTTTTCTCACCCACTAACTTCACTGAGAGGCTTGAATGACAAATTTGAAGATCCCACATTTCACGGCAGAAAAAAATAAAATAGAAGAATGTTAATAAAATTATAAACTGTGCAGATATTACAGTATTACAGATTGCCCCCCCCCCCCCAACTCCCAAGAAAAATAACCCACAAGCTGCTCATGAAAGGACAGAAGAAGGAAAATAAGGACTGATGTTTGAGGATTTCACTACAAAGAAGTGTCAGTGTGCATTTTCAAGACCATTTATGTCATGTGATCCTAGACATAGGAAGTTGATAATAACTGAGCAAAGCCACTGCCCAGGTGTCTATCTGGGAGAAACAGACAAAGCTGAGCAGGCTGAAAACAATGCCCAGGGATTAAACACTATGAACGTTAACACATTAGGCAGAACAGCAAAGCTGCAATCCCTGGTTAATGCTTTCACAACAGACGTAAAAATAGATAGTCGAACATGTGTTTGGGCCATTTACTAAAGCAAGAATTTGGGAATGGCTTGAAATAGGCAGTAATTATGTGTTTATTTTTTCCCTTTCTGTTTTGAGGCCTTACCATTAGAGAGAACTACTAACAGTGGGGAAAAGAGCAAAAGGAAAATGTTTATACATAAACATCTTCTGTATGTTCAGTCTTTTGCCTAGGGACTAGAATGTCTGTTTCTTGACCCTTTACTTCTCGCTGTCCAAAAGCCACCCTCAGGCTGACCACTGAACTGATTCTCAAAGTTTATATAGGTCATTCGCAACATTGTCTTAATAAAATTAATCTGAGGTAACCCTGCAGCCTTAACTGGAATCTTTCCTTGGGCCATACACTGGTGTATTGGCTTTGTGTGGCAAGGTTTTGGTAGCAGGAGGGCTACAGGGGTGGCTTCTGTGAGAAGTTGCTAGAAGCTTCTTCCCCCACGTGTGATGGAGCCGATGCCAGCTGGCTCCAAGATGGACCAACTGCTGGCCAAGGCTGAGCCCATCAGTGACGGTGGTAGTGCCTCTGGGATAACATATTTAAGAACGGGAAAAATTTGCTGCGCTACAGCAACAGCAGCCAGGGAGAGGAGTGAGAATATGTGAAATGACCCTGCAGACACTAAGGTCAGTGAAGAAGAAGTGGGAGGAGGTGGTGCAGGTCCCAAAGAGCACCACCCTGCAACCCATAGAGGTTAATTGCGGAGCAGGTATCTGCCTGCAGCCTGTGGAGGACCCCATGCTGGAGCAGGTGGATGTACAAAGGAGGCTGTGACCCCATGGGAAGCCCACACTGTAGCAGGCTCCTGGAAGGACCTGTGGAGACAGAGGAGCCCACACTGGAGCAGTTTGCTGGCAGGACTTGTGACCGCTGTGGGGGACCCAAACTGGAGCAGTCTGTTCCTGAAGGACTGAACCACTTGGAAAGGACCCACGATGTAGCAGTTCATGAAGAACTATCTCCCATGGGAAGGACTCACGTTGGAGAAGTTCATGGAGAACTGTCTCCTGTGGGAAGGACCTCACACTGGAGGAGGGGAAGAGTGTGATGAGTCCCTCCCCTTGAGGATGAAGGAGCGGCAGAGACAACGTATGATGAACTGACTGCAACCTCCATTCCCTGTCCCACTGCATGCTCAGGGGGAGGAGATAGAGAATTCAGGAGTGAAGTTAAGGCCAGGAAGAAGGGAGGGTTGGGGGGAAGGTGTTTTAGGATTTAGTTTTTATTTTCTCATTATCTTACTGTGATTTTGATTGGTAATAAATTAAGCTAATTTACCCAGGTCAAGTCTGGTTTGCCTGTGATGGTAATTGGTGAGTGATCTCTCCCTGTCCTTATCTCGACTCATGAGCCTTTTGCTGTATTTCCTCTCTGCTGTCCAGCTGAGGAGGGGAGTGATAGAGTGGCTTTGGTGGGCACCTGGCTTCCAGCCAGGGTCAACCCACCACAAGAGGGAATTATGTTTAAAATATTACCTATTTTTCTTTGCTCATCAATTAATTACCAGCAAGGTAATTCATCGTAATAAAGGCATTTTGTGTGATCTGCAGTAAAGTCCCTCAGCAGCAAGAGATCTGCAGAGGCAAGTGGTCATTAACAACAAATGTCATCCCTACCTGTTTGGTATTACTCTTTAAGACACTTAAATGAGGCAAGACATTTCTGCCCAAATTAGTGCCCAATGCTACAGAAGATTTCAAAGAAAATTGTGACAGGTTTTTTTTTTCAGAATTCCTGCTAAACTCACACTTCTGGATACAGTCATCTTAGATTAATGGTAATCCTGTCATACTCCTGTGATTGGCTGCGTGATGGGAGCGCATATTACACTGATGGAAAAGTTCTTAGCTGCCCTGGGTAGACTGCATGAAAAAAGGGGTTAAAGATGGAAAAAGGGGTTATGAGTAGAAGAATCAATCAGCTTATAAAGGGCAAGGTTGAAATTACTGGGTAACAAAAAATGACGAAGACAGTTACAAAGGATTTCAGAAATATCAATGAAGGATTATCTGTTCTGGAGACCAATTTTATCTATCCCACGTTCACCCTATAAAGTCTCTTATCTATCCTAACCTCCAACTGAACTTGCCAGCACAGTCTATTGAATGTATTTATGAGAATCCTGACACCTAGACATTAATGAAATCTAGAGAGAATCTTCAGTCCCTTTCATCCTTATCACTTTGTACCTCTTGATATCTCTAGGCCCACGTAAGCGCTACTACACTTACAATTCTCAAGTACTATACTAATGACTCTCAGTTTTGGTAACACAGCTCCCATCCACAGAGTCTTTGTAACGGCTGAAAAATGCTCTGTGCTGTCTGAAAAAGACAACTTTGATGTAAATCGGGATATCTTTAAGCACACATACAAGCAGATGTAAGTAAATTCAAGTGCCCACATTCAGAGCTGCCAGACCTGATGAGCTGTAACCAAGCACCATACAGCTGTGTTAAGGTAATGATAATCTGAGCTAATGCCTTCACCTGGGAGGCTGAGCTCGTTAGTTTGAACACAACATCATCTTAATGTGACTACGTGGTTTGGAGCTGGCTGTTGGTATGGGTAGAATGAACCCAAGTTGCCTATGTGGAGAGATGTTAATGCACGCTGAGGGGAAAAATGTATCAGGAAAATTTTGGTGGAGCAACATTCAGTTGAAACATGCTGGTTTGTTTGTTGAGGTTGAACACCTCACACTCTTTGGTTGTTTAAGACAGAATACTAATTTTTAAGAAAAAAAAAAGAAAACATGAATTGCTTTGAAAAACCCTGTTCTGACAGTTTTTAAGTGATGTGTTTTTTTATTTTATTTTGCAATTAACTTTTATTTAGATTTTTAAAAAACAATATGATGTACCACTGGAGAAAGGATAATAATCAGCAGGCTTGTGTTGAAGGGAAGTTTCATAAAATAGCTTTCCTATTTTAAGAATTACAGCTTTGGAGTATGCAATGGAAATAAGTGATGAGATCTCTATCACTTTTGAGTCTTAAGGAAAGATCTGGCAAACATCTGCTGTGAATTGTTTGGGTACAACTGAACCTGTTTGGAAAAGGAGAGGAGGCTGGAAGAAAAAGTCCAGGGCCTACAACACTTGCACCAGGATGAGGGGTTCTCGCATACGAGATGCCATGCAGAATGAGACTTTTAATGAGGAACCCTTGAGAGGTGGTAGTTTCTGTATCCCGCTAAATTTTGAACTTTGTGTAATGAGGACTGTTCTCTGAAACAGAAGCAAAGTTCTGCTGATCACCCCACGACAAGTTTTCCTTCTTTCAGTCACAGAAGTTGCTGGCTAATGGCACAATTAGCTTGTTTATTTCCTGAGGAAAGGAAAATACGATCTGACACAACAGCTCAGGAAGACTGCTGATCCCTGGATAAAGGTAACTCTTGAGATCCCTTTCTGCCTCACTCTCTCTGTTTCATTGTCACAAGGCGAAAAGTAGCGGAACATTTAAATCATGACAAAACCAACAGTGAAAAAGAATCCTTTTTTTTTGGTAATCACTTCGAATTATTTTTAATTCAGCTACATATGTGCCGAAGGCAGGACATAAAACCTTGAAATGCATTGCAAAGTTGAATGCTTGTCCTTTTCACATCTCTAGCAAGGACATAGGTGAAGGTGTAAATTTACATAGTACTGTCATGCTCTTCTGTCATCACTGGATAATTTTCACTAGCTTAGATACTTTAGTCATCTGCACAGTGTGAATGAGTTGTCTCAAATGGGAGCTTCAGTGAGTGCAAAAAAAAAGACTAATGTTTGTATGACTCCTGAATTTTACTATGAAGCTTTAATACCGTATGTTCGTGATTTTTCTTTTATCACCTACATCTGTTTAACCACAGATAATTTCTTATGCTAGAGAAGAAACGTTAATGGACCTCTGCTAAGCTAGCCTTTTTCAAAACCTGGTATAAAAAATAGAAACCTATTTTCAAATTTAGCTATGTTGTTAATAGTTGGCTATGAATTAGAACTGATGAATTTTCTCTTTGAATACATTTGATGTTTCTGATTGGTCTACATATTTAAAAATGAGATCTGTTTCACCTAAGCATCTATATTAAGATTTGGATCAAAGTTAGATGGAAGATTAGCTGGGAGTTTCTGAAAAGCTAACTTTTGATATATGTTTCTTAGCTTTCCTATAAAATGTTATTTTCTTCATGATCACTTTGCAATGACATGTTTTCCTTAATAGCAACGTAACAAATGCTAACAGGATTGTCCTCTAAAATCTGAATGGAACTATATATAAAACATGGAATTCTCACTTGATATCATTGTATTCTGCTTGGTATATTCTATTCTGGACTCTTTTCTCCCAGTGTTCCCTGTACAGACTTTAGCAAAGGATAACCTGGGAGCCGAAAGAGCTGCCTGATACAATAGATTTGAATAGAACAGGTGAATGGCTGGGAATTCAAACAGCGTCATTCCAGGTGGTTGCCTGAAGGAGCAAAGTCCTGGATGAATGTCACAAAGTACACGGAGTTTGAATCCAATCTACTCTGAACACAACAGACCTACAATTCATGTATATAAGGTGCACAGCAGATGCTCTGAGAATAAATTGGTTTGACGTCTGGAGAGCACTGGGCTCATGCAGTATGTGCTACAGGTTCATATGCCTGTGTTTTGCCTTGGTTTTCCCAAAGAGAACACAAAAGCGAGGAGTGGACAGTAGGTCGAAGGAGGTCATTCTCCCCCTCTACTCTGCACTGGTGAGGCCACAAATGGAATACTGTGTCCAGTTTTGGGCTCCCCAGTTCAAGAGGGACAGGGAACTGCTGGAGCAAGTCCAGCGAAGGGCAGCTAAGATGATTAAGGGCTTGGAGCATCTCCCTTATGAGGAAAGGCTGAGAGAGCTGGGACTCTTTAGCCTGGAGAAGAGGAGGCTGAGGGGAGACCTTATTATGGCGTACAAGTATCTAAAGGGTGGGTTGAAGGAGGATGGAGCCAGGCTCTTTTCAGTGGTTCCCAGTGACAGGACGAGGGGCAATGGGCACAAGTTAGAACATAGGAAGTTCTGTTCAAATACACGGAAAAACTTCTTTTATTTGAGGGTGACAGAGCACTGGCACAGGCTGCCCAGGGAGGTTGTGGAGTCCCCTTCTCTGGAGATTTTCAAGACCCGCCTGGATGCAGTCCTGAGTAATGTGCTCTGGGCAATCCTGCTCTGGCAGGGGAGTTGGACTAGATGATCTCTAGAGGTCCCTTCCAACTCTGAAAACTTCATGATTCTGTGATTCTATGAGTGTAGGTGGTTGGGCATGCAGCGCAGGAGTAGTAAGAGGCTGCTCAACACTGCAGCATCTGCATCAGGGCTGCACCTATCCCAGCTTTAGTTTAGCTATCTTACAAGTATGCAAAGGTATCCTTCTTTAAGAAAACATTACTGGATGCCGATGTAAGAAAGCATTTAAAAAACCCAAGCAAACAAAGAAAAAAACAAACCAAGGAGCATGTGAAACACCTCATATTGCATTACTTGCACATTTGTTTCTGTTACTGGAAACTAAATATTAAGTTGACTGTTGATATGGAGAATTAATTTCTGTCCTGCTGCTGTGAGAGAGTTCCTATGGACAAGTTGCTTGAATCAAACTTTACAAAGGCAGCCACTAATTGTGTGTTTGGGCATTAGCTATGTGCCCAACTTAACATCCTCCACCTTGATTTACATAACTGCTGAGCATTCACAGCAGCAACTAAAATCACTGAGAGCTGGGCTTTGTAAATGTTCTGTACAGTGAGAAAAGACATCCTAAATATTTCAAACTGTACGCTAAGTTAGTGAAAACTTTTGTCTTTGATTTTTTCCTTGTGTCTATAAAACAGACATATTAATAATCACTTATCTTACAAGAGTACTGTGAAGATAAATGAATTAATATTGTGATAAAGAAATACTGCAATGAAGACTGCTGTAAGGGGCTATACGGGCACTAATAATTTTGTCTTCAGAACTGAGTTCAAGTTATGTGCTGTGAAAAACCCTGTGGGTTACAAGCTGAGCAATAAAGGTAAAGCAAAATGCTGAATAACTGTCCATTAATGTAGTACCATTCATACTGCCCACTGAATAAGACAGAGGATCTCTGGAAAATCTGGAAAGACTACAGTTAAACTAAAAATTGTATAATTGAGGAAACAACCAAAGGTTAAAGCCAATTTAAACCTGGTATTTTCTATGGTGTATTCACTTGATTTCATAATAATTCTCCTTTAAGGTAAATGCCTGTGAAACTAATAGCACTGTAGATACTGAAAAAGACTGACAGCCAACATATGTAAGAAAACGTAATTAGTATGATATTTTGTGGGAATAAGGTTTGGAGATGCTTTTGAAAACACATCCAAAAGAGGAAGACTTTGTATTGTGATGTTGTAGCTTTGATAAGACAGGAGGAGAGAAGGATGGAAAATAATGTAATTTAAAGAAAAAACAATGGGAACATGTAAGCAAATGCTGGTAACAAGGAATAAAGCTCATTTCAGCCTTTCACTTGTTTGGGCTCTTTGCTGTTGAAAAACTGTAAGCTATGCACATAATTAGACATTCGTGCTGCCACAATAAATCACTTTTCTGAACACACTGATGTGCCCTGACACACTAAGTCCAAGCTGGCAGGTCCGCTCTAAATAAGGATCTGCTGAGTAGCTGACATGAACTTCTGATGCATTTCAAATAGAGACAGTGAGAATCCTTTAACAAGCATCCTCTCTGTTTTTCAAAGACTCCCACAGAGTCTGAATATTACTGATTTATCAGAACAGTCCTGTGCATATACTGTACATCAGTGGAACTATGTTCATCACAGCATTTTGCTGGTGAACTATGATTCCTGTTCTCCTAATTTTCTGGTATTTGTTTTTATTTCCTGTAAACAGTTTGCAGCATGCATGAGATATTTCTATAAATGCAAACCCTTCTTCATGCACACAGGGAGCTCTTTGACCAGATGACATTCAAAATGAATAATATAAATACAGCTTTGAAAAAAAGGTTTAACAAATCTTTGAAAGCAAAGGCTGCAGTTAGAAATGTTGAACACAATTACTTTCAACTTAGTCACATGAAAATCAGTTCAAGCTTTGCTCTGGAAACAAAGTACTGAAAAGTACATTCATATGGTAAAACAGAGATCTAGGGGAGACTCTTAATGACACCTTAACAATCAAAGGTGTTGCTGGTGCCAAGAGTGTCAAATAAGTTAAATACCTTTATGGGAAAACAGGACCAAACGTAGTCCAGTAGAACAAAGGCAGTGTGTGTCCTTGTGTTCATAGGCTTTTCCTTGATCTTGTGTAGGTGACCAAGTGGAAGACTAATACCTTTGGCAGAGTCACAGCTATATTTGACTTCGCCAGAAGTGAGATGGGAAGACTCAACACGCTTGGCATGTCATGTCATATAATCCAGTTGTACTGCTCACTGATACGTTGAGCCTGTAGTCAACCAAGGTGTGTTGGCTGGTGCCAGGCAGGTACGACTACAGTAGTAATAGGAGAAGGAGGAGGCGATAAGACGCAGTCACTGTAATTTGGAGGCACACCTTGCTATGTACTCTTTTGCGGAACGACTCCAGATTTGTATGATAAAGTGTATATTAGTCGAGTTGTTCTGACAATCCTTACACTACTGGTGTTTAAGGATTACTATGAGAAAGGATGGTGCACACCTGTTTTTTTTACACATTACACTGCTGTTCCATCTCTCTGACCTGGAGACAAAGAACTACCAAACAGTTGTTCCAGCAACATGCTGCACCATAATCCAAATTGTTTTTTTTTTTTGCCCCTGTTTGTCAATGATGTTCATCATGCTCAGCGTTTCTCAGGAAACTCCTTCCCTACAACAATCTCCAAACAGGCTTGTAAGTTTATAAATCGGGGTGCACAGGAAACAGCTATTAATGAGTTGACAAAAGAACTAAGCAGCAAAAAAATTTGATACGTAGTTTCCAAAAAGGAATAGAAAAGCCTGTAGGTATTTTCAGAATGAGATTTCTTTGATGCTGAACACCATTATTTCAGCTATTACATATCTGGCGAATCAAATCCCATTATATTCTTATTCATTTTTAATTAACACCTTACCTAGACATCAGACTATATTTTGATCTAAGTTTTGAAATAATTTTCCAGAAGGTGTAGGTTTTCCTTATCAGCTCACACCTGCCTTGAAGGCAGAAAAGAGTGGTGCAAATAATTTAATAAAGAAGAAAACAAAGCCACTAACCCCCTTTTATCTCATAATCTACAGTCAGATGGTGACTCTTGTCAGTGCTGGCAAGAAGAAATGAGGCTGACGGTTGATTGATTGGAGAATGCTTTGGCAATTGGACAGTGTTCTGAGGCAGTGCAGCAAGCAGCTTTGGTCTTAATAACTTTCTATTACACCCACTTCTTGTGGCACAAGCAAAACAAGGTTTGATTTATTTTTTGATGAATCTTCTCCACACTAGTTTTAAAACTCATTGCTTGAGAAACACCTGAAGTTATTTTATTGCTTCCATAAAAGCATTAAATGGTTTCAGGTGCAGAATCCCTCCATGTTTTACTGTTAGTAAGAGAAGTCACTTGCTAAAAGGTGTTTTTCTGCTATTTTAGCTTCTGACAGACACTGAGATAATCTGTATTTTTTGGTGTCCAGGAAGTAAAAAAATTGAAAAAGCACAAGAGACCTGAGGTTATTTTGGCAAATAGCTGCAAAAAGTTCCAGGAATCTCCTGGCTTATATTAAGGATCCATCACAATATACTGCTATTCTGTCTCCAGTAAGGCGGCTTCCAAGGAACCATCTGTTAAATTTTCATTTTTAACCTGAAAAAGTTCTAAGTTCCCAACTTTAATATCAACTGGTCTATGTCAATTTGTTCAAAAAGATAATTTTATCTTAGGTTCACTATTGTGAACTGGTAGATTGCTTAACTGTCTGTATGTGAAATCCGTACTCATGTCAATGATAAGTATGTTGTATAGCCTTGTTGAAACCTTACTTATGTTTCTGTAGAAAATCAGAAAGGAGTAAAAAAACAGTACAGAGAACAGAAGAGAAAGGATTCGATGCTGACAGACTGATGGGGAAAAGATGACAGAAAATTCACGTGGATGACCATTAGACACATTTGGAGCAAATAAAGAAGTATCTTCCCTAGAGTTTTGTCATGCAGGTTGAAAAAGGATGAGTGGCTTTCATTCCCACCTAAGGCTGGGACCGCACAGTTTAGGAGTGGGGATGCTGGGGAAAATCCTTTCCCAGCGACAAAGCGGGAGAGAAGCTGATGGGGACATTGGAATGAACAGACAAATAAATACAGTAAGCAGGATAAGATTATTAGTGGAAGACTGTGGAGCTGAACAGACATAGAAAGCATAGGTGCTAACACTGGAGGAAGGATACAACAGGGTAGGACTGACCAAACTGTGACTCAAAGGATGTTTGCATAGGAATGGGCCTGGGTGGAAACATTTCTGGGGATAAGGTCAAAAGAATCTTAACTGTTAAGATCACTGGCATCTGGATAGCAGCCTGCAATCCTGAAAATGCATGCTTTGATGCCATCCCCTAATTTGCGAACACACGCCGGTTTTTCCATTCCCACATAGAATCTTGGAGTGAATTAGGATAAGAGGTAAGACCTGGATTTGTACCCTTCGTACCCTCTGTCAGGTAACACAGACATTTTCTGGACTTTTTCACAAGTTGATGGAGGAAAGTAAGCATGTCTTAAAAATAATTCATATCTTAGGTGGACTAAATAACTCTCTGTAGACGCCCATTTCCATTGACGGTAGAAGGTACCTTACATCCAGAAGGCTTCTAACTTGGCCTCAGTTATTACATACCTGAAGGTACAGGTGATAAATCCTGGCCTGAATTAGGCTGTGGTTTCCCTCTCATTTGTGAGAGAAGCTGAAATACAGGGATCACCAGAGGAGAAAGGACATAGCCTGGGGAATTAGATTATTTTCATTCATAGAGGTGACTACTTATTTATTCCAGTTTTTTACAGCTGGGCAAGCAACTGTGTGTCCTTCTGTCTGCATGACCACCGGAAAGGACTTCATACCTGCTCTGCGCAGGTACTGAGATGTCACTATACATGTGAAACTGTCCTGGGAACAACCAGCTACTACGAGTCTCAAGAGGGAGAATACATCATAATGGTATATTTCTGACAGCTACAACACAAGTGCATTAATGGGCACTTACATAGCTGGCTGCACACGGAGCCGAGCTCGGTTCCAGACACTGCCCATGCCTGGAGCCAAGTGGATGCAGAATTTACGTAAACATACCCCAGCAACCATGAAGCAAGCAGCTACCTTGGTGAGAGGAGCATAGAAATACCTCTGCGAAAGGCATATGTTTTTACTTCTGTCTTGTGTGAGGATACATGTAAGAGGTCAAATAGGTGAAAAAAGATGGAGAAAATGAATCTTCAATTTATTACATAATCGGAGATTTGTTTTCACAAAAATATAAAATAAGCACTTTGTGGTTTTAATATGCAAATTATTCTGAACATACAGCGACATCACAGTTTTCCACCATGACAGCTATTGCTGGACTCTTCCACAGTATTCTCTATTTTATATAGAAGAAATTTTAAAGCGAAGATATTATTGTGCTCAGCTCCTAATTATGATAGGTAGAGCCCAGGCCTCTGATCAGGGGCAGCTATTTAGTAAGAGGAACAGTGGACACGGCCATCAGTAATGTGGCTGTTCTGACAATTGAGATCTTAAATCATATTTTTTATTGCTTATTTTTTAAAATATCTGCTTGCTTCACTATTTTCCTAACATTCCATTGATTTAATTACTTTGATTTATGCATGTTTTGATGTCTGATTAGAGCACTGTTTAAATACATTTGCTCCTCTAAAGTCCATTAAATGAGTCTTCAATCGATTAAATCAAATTTTATTGTACAAGCAACGGCCTTTGTAAATAAAAATAAATATGCAATCATTACATTTAATTACAACTGAGAAATCAAGTTAATATGGACCTATTAGACAGCAGACAAAAGCATTGATATGCCTAGAAAATACTCTTCAGGTTTTATATTCATATAGGGATGGAATTGAGTCTGATAATAGGATTTGTCTTTATGCTGTGCAGGCAGTGACAACACAAATAACAGCCTTAATTTAAGATAACTGGTCATGGTGCAGCAGGTTGGCTGTACAGATAATGTGGCAGAACCTTCCTTTCAGAATGCAACAGAAAAAGAAACACTGTCCTAGAATGTGGGCTTTGACTCAGTTCCTGCTCTGCTGAAGACTTTTTTTTGACTTTCAATTTGCCACATACGCTCATGCTCTTAATACTTATCCCTTTTTTAAATAGCCAAATATTTGCAGTAATCTAGTCTTCAATTTGCTCATCTGTTAAAAAAGGAGAGACCATCCACTAGCAAGGTTAATAATATAAAGACCACTAGGCGGTTCAGGTATTTTGATAAGGAGATATATATAAATATCATTAATTGAACTAAAGAATGGGAGGGATGACGTTTCTCTGCATGAGCTGGAAGGTCAACCAGTAAGTATGTTTCATTGTTGCATTTCGCATGGTCCTTGGTGGATCCAGTGTTTCTCTGCTGATCTCTCCCAAGAGCTATCACAGCTACTGGGAGTTAGAAGTCACCCCTAGGAAAGGGCGATCCAGTACAAGCTTTGGTGAGTGAGCACTGCCCAGGCACTGGACAAGTGCTTTGAATGACTTGTCAAGGTGCCATTTGCATAAAAGAGGCAGGAAACATTCCTCATGCAGTCAAATTCCAACTGACATTTGCATTCTAATCAATATGAACTTCATATTTAAAGTCTGATTATTCATTTACTCTGCTAACATCCATATGGCCTTTGATCAGTACTTTTTATCGAGCATTTTGAATAATCATATCCCATCCCTGACCTGAGCATCTCTCAGTGTAGCTGCAACTGTGGCCATGTCCACAGCTCTGCTCCTGGTGACCTGAGCAGCTTCTTTTATGTTCTTAGCAAGAAAGGATGGCATGTTATTTTCCCTCGTGATAAGTATTAATCACTTTGTAGTAAAGTGGTTACGGTGTGTGAAGTCGCCTGCTGGCAGTCCTTCTGAGCAGTTTATTATCACTTTGGCTCCTGTTTTGTTAAATGTCGGGGCTTTCAAAAATAAATTCATCTCTTTTTTATAATTACACATTTACATATCTGACTCTAATACTGTAAATTCTGCAGGGCAGGAGGGGAAGGTAGCAGCTTGTTCAACAGCACCCAACACTTTTTTAGTCTTATTTTGCACTGTGCCTGATGCAACGAGTTTCAGTTCTGGCCAGGGCTGACTGATGCTGGCACACAATACCAGCCGTTGCTCTAAAAAAGAAAAGCTGACACAGAGTCAGCCTGTTCTCAACTAGACACAGGTCCAACTGTGCCAAAAGTTTGACATTATTCACCTCCAGAATTTGAGTTAGCTCTTTTTCATAGAATGATTAGAGCTTCAGGGTTCAAATAAAAGTGTGAAACGATGAAACACTTGGGTATGTGTAGGCAGTAAATACGGCTATAAGATATGAGGAGAAAAGTGAATATGAGTAGAATGTACTCAAATTAACCTAAGCAAGAAATGTGTTCAATTTAACTGAAGCACTACAAATGAAAGTTGATAGATCTAAGATCTTAAGAAAATATATTATTATTTTCACTAATAAGTTCAGAGCTTAGAAACCAATTGGTATTTTGAATGAAACTGGCTCCAACCAGTAAAACTTCTAACACTGCAAAGTTGAATATACTGGTTGACCTTGATAACATACGGTTCATTAAAATTACCAGAAATATTTTCAGGAGTCATCCTAAAATAGACTTAGTAGATATAAAGCCTTAGGATTGTTGTCTGACTTGAGCTAATGTGATGGATTCTCTTAACAGGAAAATCATCCTTGTCCCTACTAATCTTCAGTGATAGATACCATGATTGATTTTGAAAGTAAACATAAACATTTTAACTTTTCTTTTCATTGATACAGCTCTCGTCACTCAGACAGAACACTGACATCAGTAAGATTTTTGTTTGAATAACAAATGGAATACGGAAGAATCAAGAGTTTTCCATTTAATTTAGTTAATGACTTACATACGTTGCTCTTCTGCTGTGATATACTGTAAATCTGCAAATTACTGTACTATAAATCTCTTTTTCTTGATTAAGTATCACCATAATTTGTTTGCTATTGTAATTTACATGCTGCAAGCACTATATTGAATTATGGACCCTATGTACTTGCAAAAAAAAAGTGTAATTTAATTTAAGAATTGTTGCAAAATGCATAAAAAGGTGCAGAACAGCATAAATGTATGTAATAAAATATAGTAACCGATGGTAATTCAATTTCAAAATCAGGCAATTAATCACAGTAGTTCGGTTAGATATCTACTGTTCTTTGTATGCATAATACAGGACTGATCATACTATCCCCTGATCAGTAGAGAGGAGAGCAGGGTAGATGGATTTCAGTAGAAAGATCCCTCTCTCTTCCTTCCCGCCTTCCTTTCCTGTTAAGTTAAGTCAGAGTTTCACTGAAACTATAAGGCCTTCCTATTCCGCTGGTGTTTTCAGTTGAGGTTGCACTGTGGCCTACTTATCTTCTTATCTTTTGCAGGTGTGGAATTTCTTTTTAAGACCACATCATCTAAACCTCCTGGAGTTTGATGACCTCCCCAGAGGGTTGTGCTGGGATAAGGACACGCTGGCATCATGCCCTGGGGGAGACGCGGGCAGCCGAACACAAGAAACAAAGCTGTAATTGCTGACAGAGTCCCTGAACAATGATACTATTCCCTTAGGTTTCCAGGAGCAATATTAATTCTTAATCAGCCACACTGCACTTCCTCTGAGTAATTGGTAACAGTCTAAAGCACTCTTTTGAGGTGTTCCTCTTTGTTTGAATAGTCACAAAAAATGGACAGTCAAAGCAAAATTGGTATTTTTCTCAACACATGGTCTCTTGGGGTGGTAAAAGATTTCCTAGACAAGAAAAAA
Source organism: Vanellus vanellus (assembly GCF_965231255.1). Taxonomy (NCBI): domain Eukaryota; kingdom Metazoa; phylum Chordata; class Aves; order Charadriiformes; family Charadriidae; genus Vanellus; species Vanellus vanellus. The sequence continues at coordinate 36,635,657 of NC_138905.1, read as the reverse complement.
AAAAAACAGACCAAAAAACCAATGAATGAGAGTACAGTTGGTACTCCACATGTTAAAGTGTACATTTCCAGAGGAATGACTATCTAACCCCTTTGAAAATCCTCCACCTGTTGTTACCAGTTGCTTTTGTAGCTCTTGGAACTTAGTTGTCTGACTGAAGATCCAAAAAGACTTGTTATTTACAAAGTTAAAAAAAGAAATAGCTGTAGGCTCTGGGATTATTTTTTTTTTCTTTTTTTCAATACAGCTTTGGTGAAGTAGTCCACTAAGCTCCATTGGTTTGCTTTTGGTTTGCTTTTCCTGCTCCCGGCTCTATTTGGATAGATAAGAAAACTTTTATTTTGTTGTATATGCCTTTGCTTGCTGGGGATAACAGGGCAGTAACTGTATGTAGCCTTAAGGTGTTCAGTTATTGGGTATGAGAAATCTAAATGAAGGAATAAAATGCGAAATTGCTTTTAATAAGTTCACCACCAAATCTCGAGCCACAGCCGCTGTGATTTCAGATTGAATAATCTACTGCCCCAAAAAGCCTAAGGGATGAGTGTGTGTCCTGGCACAAGACAAGAGAATTTAACTGTTTGTGATCATTTAAAAAGACAATTGTTTCTTTTTTTCATTTGTTTGGGCTGAAACCACAGAGCTCACATTTTTTTCTTCTAGTCCTGTACTGAGGTCAAGAACAGGAGTGGGAATTGAAACGTCTTTAAAACGACTTTCCACAGAACTTGGCATCAATCAGGCCACTTTCACAGCTACTTTAACTTACTCCCTGCTTCCTAGGACCCATTATACTCACTTTTAGTAGAGAATCACCATCATATCAACAGCTGTACTCTTCCCTGTCACTGCTGCTTCCATTTGGCCTACAAATGATACTTTTGAACCAGGGTCGAAGACATTAATTATACCCCATGGACTGTTTTCTACCTTTTTTATGACGTTTAGAAAGGCTCATTCCTTGGGCTGAGTAGCACTGAGTATTTTGTCACTGGTGTGGGAAAGAAAATTAAGATCACTAACTTCCGTACATGTAGGTGAATTAGAAAATAGTATAGATCCAGGTCTTTTGGTCAATATTATTTTTTCTTAACTTTTCAACAAACATCAATATTGAATAAAGTGATTTCTGCTATAGACCGGTAATTTTCATTTATATATACCAAAAAAGAAATGTGAGAGAAGCTCACTGCTAATTAAAATGGATTCTGTGAAACATATATGGATAAAGATGAAAGCTCATAAAAAGAAACTGTAGAAAGGCAGAAAGGTACCTGAGTTCTTGGATGTTGATGAAGATTCAAATCCACTAACTGCATGTGACATAAGGTGTTTCTAAGTTCACGTCAAAGAAAACAAACAGCACCCTGTGGAGGGAACTTTTAATTATCTCCATGATAGACAGCGATGATTATAGCCTGGTCTTCTCTGCCTCTTGGTCTTTTCAAAAGGGAAAGAACTTTTAGATGAGACTGGTAAGTCACATAGACATACATCTTTTCATCCTGTTTTTGGAGTCGTCTTTTTTTTTTTTTTTCGGATACTTCAGACAAATTGCAATTGTGGCCCTCTCTTTAGATGATTTTGAGCGTGGAGCAGAATGAGTGAGGACATGGCTTGCAGGCTCATCGTTCCCCCTCAGCACATACAGGGGGTGGATGTGGATGAACCTGCTGTGTCGACGTTCAGTCAGTGTCAAACACACATGGCATTTCTCGGGCTTTGTTCCTTTGGTGGGCTGTTTTAAAGGCCCACTGGAAACCCCAGGAAGACAAAGTGACTGAAATACTAAGTTATTTTTTTACAAATCTGATGTTAAAATGTAAGGAATAGCCTTGACGTTCATTCCTCATTTCTGTGAAGTTTCACAAGTGCTCAAAACACCTGAGGACAAGGTCACAGTTTGGACTTACTCATAACACAGACTTTGAAGTGTCCGTTAAGAATAATGATCACAGTTTTTATAGAATCATCTTTTATGCTGAGTAACTAAGGGTGTTCGCTCTAATTAAGCAACAGTATGTGGGATGGAGAGAAAAGTAAGAGCTAAAATGAGTTCTGAACTGAAATGAAAAATAAGTATTGGGAAGAATGAGATAAAAAAATCATAAGTGACTCTCCGCACCTTATTCCAGCTCGAGGAAAAAACAAAAGCCTAGTAGATGTAACATTACAGTAGGAAAAATTGAGATTTGAGTGTCTGTCATGATGATAATTATTTGTATAAAACTCCAACAGGAAAATCTAAGGAGAAACTCATTCCACTGTGCTTCAGTTTTCCACAGTGTGGTTAAGGCGTGGGTGATGTAGAAGTGGTGACTATCAGAGCAGCTCACCAGAAATTGTCTTCTGGATCTGAAAACCCTTTGTTAAAAAGTGCGCTCCCGGTAATCTTCTGTTGTCTATGCTATCTGTGTTCCCGCTGTCGATGTTTTCAAAAGACATTTTGGTTTTGACTAGCTGATATTTTCCAACATAAACTTCTTCCAGTGAAGAGTAACTCCCTGTGTTCTGTCCAGCTAAACTCTAAGTAAACCTGTTACAGGTTTAGCTCCTCTGTACGGATGTTTTTTCTCAGTTTTTAGTTGGTGGAATACAGTCCCATTTGGGCTGGTTTGGGGTTTTGTTTGTTTGGGTTTTTGTCTTTATTTTTTTCTTATAAATGTGTTCTGGATACCTCTAAAAGGATGTGTTGGAGCCACATCTGTGAGTCAGAAAGATGAAGATAGAATTTGTGAAAATTGTTCTCACAATTGCACAAACGAGGAAAACGCTTACTGCACACCTTAGGCTTTTGTTTCACTAAAATCCCTAGCCAACATAGCTTTTAACCTCAATTTTCATATCTCTTACTCTGCACGAATTATTACTCAATAATATTAAACATTTCTGTCTTGCAGTAAGGCAATACTCAGTATAAAAGTCTGGGACTGGGTCTGGAATGGTAGAATGCTATAATCGCTTGCCACAAAATTAAATGATGCACTGCTGAGTTGAATATGAGGCAGAATATAAAACAGATAATAGATAATTGGTCTTTGGTATTGCACCGTAGGATGAAAATTTTAATATAACAGTTTGGAGACAAAGGAGAAATAAAATTGGTGCACATAATGTGTTTGTGAACATATATGTATGTTTACATACATGGACAATGTGTGTGCACATTCAGGCACATATTTTGGTTTAAATGGCAAGTAGCTATTCCACTTTTTCAGGAGAGAAAGTGAGATAGGATAGTAGAATATCAGGATTCTCACTTCCCTGCATACTTGTAAAAATGTTTGCACTATATATTTACATGAATGTGCAAAGACATGTACATATTTCTTCTGTGTTCAGAAGTATATTCATAGACATGCATGTATACATTGAAAAACCCATAAATAAAAGAAATATTCATGTCCATCTAAATCTATATGCACACAGAATATGCCCCATCCCACCCCCCACCCCCCCAAAAGATGCAGGCAGTAAAAGGTACCAGTCCTGACAATCCCAGTAGTTTTGCTTCTCAGAAGTTTCTTTTCTGATATCCTGTTACACAATAGAAAAAAAACATGATTGAGGGCTCCCAGCCAAGCTTGCTTCAGGGTTATCAGTGCAGCAAAGCTTGACCTTGTTATGTACGAAATGTGTTTTAAATTAGAGCTTGCTCATAGCACTGCACAACCCATGTAGCAATTAAAGTTCTTGTAAGCAAAAAAAAAAAAAAAAAAAGAAAGGAAAGGAAAATAAAGTAAAGAAGAGAAAAGAAAAAACTTAAAGAGAAGATAATTTTCATTTGAATGCCATCAGTTGTATTTTTCCTGGTTGCGTGTAGATTTGCTCTAAATTGTGCTTTAATTATGTCCGCATTCTTGACATTTTCCTCTGTCTTCCTAAAGAGTCATTTGCCTCCTGCTGGCTGCCATAGGCCTGTGCTGGAGGAGTAGAGCACCAGTTATTTCTTCTCTGAAAGTCAAGGCAGTGTAAGAACCGTCAGGAAGCTCATTATACTCGGTGTCGCTGGCAGGTTCCTCCAGTGCAAAACGTTACCACGAGTCACTTTCCTGACTAGTCACCCTCAGATATAGCGAAAGAGGATGCAATATCCCTGTAATCTTTATTTAGGGCTGGTTAGAGTTGTTATTTGTACTGGTTCTTTGTTCAGGTCCGGCTGTCGACGATAAATAAATTGCTGCCCAGCTAGTAAATTGCAGAACTCTTCTGAGGTTTTTCGAGCAAGGAAACAAAGTGATAAAGTGGTAGCCCTAAGAGGTTTATTCATAAATATTCCTTCCATTTTATTCAAGACTTTTTTTTTTTTTAATATGTATTTACTTAGAAGTTTATTTACATCTTTGGTGAAGCTTTTATATGGAAGGAAACCATAGCGAAATAGTCCTTGTAAGTATTGTTATCAACCTATAGAAACAATGTGAAGGAGAACGGTATAAGAAAAGGTTGAGACTTCCCTTCTGTTGGGAAAAGATGAGGATATTTAAAGTGTCTGCCCAGAATTTTAATTTTTTACCATCCAAAATGAACCAAACATGCTTTCCCCTTCCTTTTTTCTAAGCTTTATTTTTGCCAGAAACATTTATGGATTTGCTGGGACCAAAGCAGCTCTCCAATTGCTCTTAGTTAGAGAGAAAACCAGAGAAAGTTCTAATAGTCAAGGCTATATATCTTAAATTACTCAGATAATAGTTTTTAGTAAATGCCTTTTCTTCTTATATTCAGACCCAGAGCAGCAGGAAGTAAAATGCCTTTCCTCTTTGACAACGTCTGAGTTCACAAGGGAAATAAATTCTGTCACTATGAACCAATTCCTAAGTCAGATAAAAAATTCTTGACTAAAATTCAGCTACTTAAAATTCAGTTTACTGAGATGTTTTATGATCACAAAGCATAAAGCTTGGCAGCAAGGCTGCCCAGAGGATAACTGCATTAACTTTTATTCTAATTTCATTTTGGGGGAGTAGTTTAGAAAAGAAGATTATTTCCTTTTTGGCTTATTGTTCAAGAGGTTAGGTCAGGATATTTATGAAATCCCTGTTTAAAACAATAGAATTAATGGCAGTGATGAGTTGAATGAATGTTTTATGCAGTCCTATGATCATTTATAGCTGCTAATTAGCAACATGCTCTTCTATTTTTCCTCTATGATGCCAGTCGGGATTGAAGATCAGTTCAGTCTTTCCAGTGAAATTAAAAAATATATTGATTTTAAAAATTCCCAATATAAGTCAAAATAAACACTCTCATCTTCTTTAAGAAGATTGCAGTAAATTGAAAATGGGAAGTCAGTCCAAGAGCTTCACTACAAATTCCAAATCAGATTTGTTGTTCTTTTTCTATAAGTCAGCGAGATACACCGCAGTAAATTGATGCTTGTCTTCACTGCTTTCACTGCTTTGCAGTTTGCTTTGTGCTGCTGTAAGCGGTGCAGAAATCAGAACAATAAAAATCAGGATGCCTCCCCCTTCTTCGTCATTCCTCTGTTTCTTATTGTGCCTTTTGGTTGTCAGCTCTCTTGTCTTAGCTCCTGTTTTCTTCTTCTTTCCCGTCATCTACGCTGGTACCATACAGGGTCTTTAATTCAATTATAATGCCTTACAAAATCTAGCTGTGCAGATCCAAACTTAAAAAGAGCTGATTGACCTTGTATCCTGTTAGTTTCAATGGGAATTGATAGTATCCTTCTGTTAAAATCCAGCCATTTAAAAGTATTGATAAAACTCTCCCTGAGCTATATTAGCTGATGGTGGTGGGAAGAAAGTGTAATGTTGCATGTGTTTATTAAGGTTTTGCAGCACAAGCTTAAAAAAAGGTGATTAAGCATATTTGGCCTAGAGGTGCTGCTGTTTGAAAGTGTTGGGTGAGTTCATAAGATTGGAGCATGTCAGAGCTACTCTGAAAGTGTCCGGCTATTGATTTCCAAAAAAAATTAGTGTGATAAGGTGCACTTTTAGGGGAAAAGAAAGCAAGATATTTTGGATATCTGTAAAAGTGAACAAATGCATATCGGACTGGGTGTTTCGACAACTATTTCTGCAGTCTTCACCAAATTTATGTGGAATTTTGTCAGTGTCCTAGTGAGTTTCTTTCCCCATTCCCAAGGACATTTTGATCAGACTGAATTTGGAGAAGAGCTCCTTATTCCCTTCTAATAAGGATTTAAATTTAAAATTTAAATATAAATAAGATTTTGTTTCAACACATAAAGCAATAGAAACTGCCACCTGAATATTTCATTCTGTATCTTCTCTGACTCTGTCAAATCATTTGTATTTATCTAGTTTACTACTTTTGTGGAAAAAAGAAAAAAAAAGTTGTGTCTGCTTTTAGTTGAAAACAAAGGACTATACAATGGGAATATTCTCTGAGACACCCAAGATGAACTAAAAAAATACAGAAGCTGAATGCAATTTAAATATCTGTTGATTTTACCTCAGTATATCTTCATTGTACATCACCAGTATATCAACTATACATTTTTTTTTCATCTTTAAAATTTCAGAAGATGAGGTTAGTGCAAATGAGAACTGATTCAGTTTAAAGCAGAATACTCTAGGAGGTTTGCGGTCAGAAGCCAGGAGGTGTTGAAAGCTTCCCATCTGTTCCCATCCCCCTTTTTTCAGTTTTCTCCTGTGACTAGTTTGTATGCAAACGGGCAGTGTAGCTCAATCATATAGTAGGAAACACAACAAAAGTCTCAACATGATATTTTGGCTGCTGTAGAGCGTGTGGCTGTGTGGGTCCAGTGTGTGGCATTGCTTTGCTCTGATTTAACAGAGTTACAGAACCTCACACACTGTTAATACATGACAGGACTGGGACACACAAATGAAGATCACTGGTATTTAAAAACACAATGTCCCTTCTATTCTAGCTTTTAATAAAAGCAGGCAAGATTGAAAACTTTTGACAACACTGATAGTATAATCCATGGCGGTGTGACGAAATTGACATTACTTCAATGTAACTTAATGTAGTTTAACTAATTGTATTGAAGGAAATATTGATATTCATGTCAGCAAGCTTGATGTTTAAATGCATCATCTAAACGAGGTTTTGCTTCATTAAAAAATGAACAAAGGACTTGAAACAAATAAATAAATTAGTGTGACGAGTCCAGAAATGAGTTTTTCAACATGACTCTAACATTTTGTTTAATATTTTCCTTGGAGAATGTGAAGGTGGGCTAAATCATAGATAGCCTCTTATATTATTAATGAGAATTTACAAGATTCCAACATGGATTGTAGAAATCAGACTTCTTCCAGTCTGATTTGAAATCAATAAATTCCTAGGTTTCATTGTAAAGCAAGCTTAAATTCACGAGCAAAGTTGAAATACGGTTCATTTGCATGTTTCCTGGGCACTCTGCTGCTGTTAGATCTGCTTCATCCTACTACATTTTAGGCCTCTAAAACTTAGATCATCACGTCTTAAATTATCACCATATTCTAAAACAGGTATTTAAGACAGGTGGAAAGTCTCTCTACGTTCTTGTCTTTCCTTACTGACTATAAGGGGGGGTTCAGATCACTAGTCTGTACTAGATAACTAACAATCTAAAAATCAGTTAAGTGAGCTGACTCTGAGCTCAGTGTATAACTCATAATTTCTTAATAATTCATCTCAAGTATTCTTACATGCTTCTGGTTTTTACGTTCATGAATATTCTACTCAATGTTAATTAAATGTTCCTTTCATGTAGTGGTACAGCCTGGTAATGATATAAAATAGGACATTCTATTCAGTCACAATGGATAACCGAGTATGGGTAGATTCACTCCACCTACGTAGAAATCAGCTTTTGCATCGGTGAATTATTTTCGCAGGGCACTGATTAGGTGAGGGGAATTTGTCAGTATTTTAGACCTGACATTGGAGAGTACTGTGGAACTGGAACCAAACTGTAAGATGTCTGGGCTAAATTGAAAGGCCTCTACCCAAAAGTTGACAGTAAAGGGGTATATAACATTATCAAAGCAGCATGACAGACTAATCCTGGCAAAGAGGAAAATGAAAAACAGATCTTAAATTTTCCTTAAATGCTAACGTGTATGTTTGAGCACTGCACGGCAAAACTGACGGTTGCTGTCAGCAGTCCTGCAAAGACAGAGCACTCAGGCCCTTTTAGCCCAGGCAGTCTGAACAGGAACAGTTTGCAGCCCGGGTTACAGCTGAAATGGTAAAAAGGCTGAGCACAGGTACCACATCTCAGCTGCTGCGCATCGTGCGTGCTGCTTCCTCTGCTCATTCCCTCAGTTTCGTGGGAGCGTAGGTAGATTGTGTGGCGCGGGGAGAGGTAGTGCCCCGCTCTGGTGTGGTCTGGATGATGGGGGGGACCTGCCCTGTAGTCTGCAGACAAGAAGGTTCTCTAGGTAATGGGTGAAAGTGGTGGCATAGCTATAAATAAAAGCTTACAGGCTAAGCCCTGAGTTTATTCTGGTGTCCAGATAAGAAGTAGAATTTCTTCCAAGTATTGTTACACAAAAGATGATGGCACAGGCTGCACGTGGGGTCCACTGCATTGCATACATTGACTGTAGATAGCAAGTAAAGGTTACGAGCTTTCATGGAAAACAAAACAAAGCAAAACAGAACAAAAGAAGGGAAAGAGAGGCAGCGACAGAGCGAAAGAAAATAGAATTTGAAAAGTTTCCACAGTGGCCATCTGGATAGAGAAGTGACAGAGTGCACTCTAATGAGTGTCCTCTCCAGTACAGCAGGAGGTCCCCAAACACAGTACTATACAGTTTTCACAGGTGCCTGGTGAGGCTCCCTCCTAGCGAACCTGTTCCTGTTCCTTTCATGTTCCTGCTCCTGCTCCTGTTCACGGTGCTGCTGGTGCTGGCTGGAGCATGCTGTGGTCATGACTATTTCCTGCTATGTTGTTCACCAGTCCTCCTTTTCATGCAGTATAAACTAGAAACTACGAAACTAGAAGTATAAAAAGGGATGGAGAGAAGGGACAAGTCTCATACCAGAGGCAATAACTTCCCTTGAGAAGCTCACTGTAATATCTGGGTATTCATGGATGCAAGGCCATGAGAACATCATGGGAAACAGGCGAAAACACTGGAACAGCAGCTGCAGAGTCCCAAATCCATAGGTGAAATGTTTCACAGTGCAAGTGGAAGACAGAATTACCAGCTAAAAGCTGTATGTCACACAGTAGTTCCACAGTAACTTTAAAAAAAACGTACTAAACAAAAATTATCAATATGAAATTAAACTGTAAAGTGATCAGTTGTGTTTCATAGAATCATAGAATCATAGGGTTGGAAGGGACCTCCGGAGATCATCTAGTCCAACCCCCCTGCCAGAGCAGGGCCACCTTAGAGCAGGTTGCACAGGAACGCGTCCAGGCGGGTTTTGAATGTCTCCAGAGATGGAGACTCCACCACTTCCCTGGGCAGCCTGGTCCAGTGCTCTACCACCCTCAAGGTAAAGAAGTTCCTCCTCATGTTTAGGTGGAACTTCCTATACTCAAGTTTGTGCCCGTTACCTCTTGTCCTGTCACTGGGCACCACCGAAAAGAGCCTGGCCCCATCCTCCTGGCACCCACCCTTTAAGTATTTATAAGCATGGATCAGGTCTCTCCTCAACCGTCTTTTTTCCAGACTACAGAGACCCAATTCCCTCACCTTTCTTCATAAGAGAGGTGTTCCAGTCCCCTAATCATCTTGGTAGCCCTGTTTTTGTTTATTCCAAAAAATAGGAAAAAAGGACAAACTGTTTGACTTTAACTGTTGCTCAAAAAGTGAAATAAAAAATCAGCCATCTGCCCCACAAAGAATAAGTATTTTGAGAAAATTACGTGTTTGGAAATTGTCTTAGCCAAGCTGAAGTATAAGAATAATAATGAAAACAATGTAAATTCTTGAAGTAATAGATAGATACAGTATTGAAAAATCAATGATTCCAAGTTGCATTTTGTTATAATCCTACTTAAGCACTTGAAAAATAATAAAATATTTTAAAAATACTGCCTTATTTAAGGCAAAATGCTGCTGTCGGATGTGCTATTATACTTATCTTGGAGCACTGACTTTAAAAAAGTCTGTTGTGAGCCCAAGTCCTGATACCTTGGGGGATTTTACCATACCCCTCAGTGTGCTCCAGTACAGTAGTACATGTAGACATGTTCTTTCCTCAACCCATGAGTCCTCATGTGTACCACATTTTAGAAAGCTGAGTTTCAAGGCAGGCCGTGATTTGGTCAAACAGGGAGGTTTCAGTTACAATTATCAGTTTTCTATTGTCATTTGGCAATATTTTTGTGTTTTACACCAGAGACACGAACAAAATCAGTGCAGCTCATCAACCTTGTGTGAGCACATGACTAATAAAAATAAGACATGCATAACATCTAAGGTGAATGGGAAATTTAACAGTGTATAATTGTTGTGTGCCACAGTGCATAGCCTGCCAGCGTACTAAGTCCCCAAACCAGGCACTGGGCTAGTATTTTTTGTCAGCATGAGCTCCTCCACACCTGCATCTAGATATGCTTTAGATATTTTCTCCTTGGTAAGATGAAATATGCTATTGGTAGGATATTGGACATCATGTATTTATAATTTTTTATTTACCAAAGATATAAAATGCATTGCAAAATCAGAGACGAATTATTTACTGACTCCTTTGTTTTAAGGGAAATGCAGATATTTTTCAGATAATCCTTCAATAGATGAAAAAGTATTTTCTTCTTCATTTTGGGAAAAAATGATAAACTTAATTTGGAAACAGCCTATGGCATTCAGAGATAGTGAACAAAAGTTTAATTTTAAAGTGAGATATTGGATAACTATTAACCGCATGCTTGCAAAACGAGGATCAACAATCTACTCCCACATCCAGATACAAGTATGTCAGTTTGTGATAATAGTAAATATGTTGTGTTTAACATCGTGCTGATCTCTGAGAGTTTTGGCGCAACACTATTTTCTGGATGGCTCCATTTATTGGAAGTAGGAAACCTTGTAACAAATCATCTTTGAAATTAACCTTAGATATTACATACATAACAGTGCAAATGGTGTCGATAGTATAGATGATTTGTAAGGCTTTGTGAGCAATTGTTTTTTGGGTTAAATATGAAAACAGAGATTTATAGATATCGATGACATCTGAAATGGTAATTCTATAACTTCTCCCTTTCAAAGAAAAGGGAAAAAATGTAGGACCTAATGTGCCTGCAGCGCACCAAGTTTTGTCTACAGTGTGTTTGTTTCTTTTTTGTTCGATGGACATTTGGAGCCCTGAAGAGCATTTATGATCACCTCATATTATGCAACGTGGCCATGAAGTGCTAAGTATATGCACACAACTGAAGTTTATGCCATCAAGGCCAATGTTTTGTGGCTGAACTAGAGTGAATCTCTCTGGAAAGGCATACATACCTGAGTTAAAAAGAGCTCTGGATAATACTTGCTTATTGTCATACGCATTCTTTACTTCCATTCAAATTTTCCTTCCAGAACTTAGCAGACTGTGTATCAGAATTTCCTTGATTGGAGGGAATGACATGGAAATGAATGTCTCTTCTCTCTTAGTCTTTACTCCTCCTGCCGCCCCCTGACTTTGTATGCCATAGCTGTTCTTTTTTATATCAAATACGGGAGAAAAAAAAAACCAAACCAACCTTTTTATCATTTGGTAGTCATTCTCCAGCTATTGCGTTGGCAGATTTTTGCAAATGTAGTCTTATGCAAGGATCTTATGCAAGGCTCTTATGTCACATTAATGGCTTTTTCCACATGCCCCCCAGCAATGAAACACATCCTGCCCACGTCTGTAGCATAATATGTCCCTGATTCACTTTCTGACTAGAAGTAGAAAACACAACTGGTTGTTATCCTGCTATAAAAATACACTTCTCTACTCTATCATAGCATTATAGCTCCTCACCCGTCATGTGACCTGGTGCACCAGATATTTACATGTCCCACAGGTTCTATGCATGGGAAGGAGAACTTGCGAGATGTATGTTACTTTCCAGAAGAAGCTGGGTGGAAAAAAAACAAACCCACAGATATTTCACTGGGGCAATGAAGGTAAAAATACCAATCACCGTCTGGGATATAAGAAGGAAAAACATGAGAAGGGTATGTACAGAAATAAAGAATAAAGAGAGAGTAAAAACTTTTAGAGCTTTTGTCCCAAAGGGAAATACAGGCTTTACAACTGGTCTGAGCATAAAACCTTTATTAACTTAAAAACAGCAACAAAGGTTTTAAAACGTGTACTTTTTTTTCCCCCAGATTTTATTAGAAGAAACATTTTAATAGTTCCCTCAGGTAAACTGATAGTCATTGCTCAATATAAACAAGTGATGAGTTTTGGATGCTACAAGTTGTAGTGATGTGTTGGATGTCATAAACCAATTTCTGTTTCTTACAATGAAATCTTTTGGTTTTCTATGGAAGTACTTTTTTATTTCAAAACCCTTTTCATTTTCTGTTGCATACATGAGTTACAATCCCTAAAATACACATTCTATTAGCGCTATGTTCAAGCCAGCCATCTGATGTGACAACCCTGGTGATATTTCTGTATGGGATTCAGCTATATTCTTGTTACGTTGATTTTTGCACCTGCATGTCTTTGAATGGTCAGTAGCAGCTTTAGCAAAGGATTAGGACATGGGGTGACAGTGGATGTATCGTTCAGTGCTGCTCCTTGAACCATTTAGTTCTTACCTTTGCCTTTAAACTATTATAAATTGAAGACTTTCTTCTATGAAGTCTGCCTCACATTCAAAAGAATGTAAGAGTAGTATTTAAGAAACTGCTTGCTCATGTAATTGGCCTTTGCGCAAGGCTTCGCCCTCTTTTTCTGAGCAAAAAATCAGAGCTGATTGAGCTTCTGCTTTAGGCGTGGCGATGTTCCTCTACCCAGCTTCCAGGCTGAGCTGCAGAGCAGAATCCCAGTTCTGCACAGAAAGTGCTATATGGAAGGATGTGTGGCCTCCTTTCTTAAGACACTGGTGATTTTTGGTGCCCCGGATGAGTCAGAATGAAGAGCCCATCATTGATAAAATTAAGTTATAGCGATCTACGCAATAGCATATTTCTGTAGGTAAGAGCTGCATTCAAATATATGCATATATGTAGCTTCTTTTCTGTAATCTTATAATTTTATAATCTTAAACTGTTTGGCATATAGGACAACACCAAAAATAGAAACCAGAAAGATATTTGGAGGGACTTGTTTGTTCTATTACATCGCGTGTGCTAAAAATCATTTTTTTCTTCTTCTTCTGAATGGTTATGACAGTAGATGCTGCTAAGGCTTTGGACCAAATCTGAAATTCTCTTAAATCCACATAGCTTTATCAAATTCAATACCATTACCTTGCTTCCCGTACACTGAAAATCTGTATCATTTTCCAGAACAAATTTCATTACCCTGATTTGTTACATGTGCAAAGGTGGTGATAGAACAGGAAAATCTTTTTAAGCTACTGCAATCTTTAGATAAAAGATCCATAAATTAAAAAAAGTATTATTATTATGATGGTGGTAATTACAGTGTACATTTTATTTGAAATTTACCAATTTGATTGTAGTTTTATTTTCTTAGTGAGTTTTTTATTCCACAAATGCCAGCTCCTTCCAAATCACAGTCCCTTCCACAGCTACAAACGATTAAAAACAGAGAGGGGTATGTTTTCAAAGTAGTGTGTAGGCGGTATTAGCACAAATCCTGTTATACATGAACAGATTTTAGCACATACCTCCCTTGCAGTGCTTTGAAAATGTAGCCCTTCATATAAAAATACCTGCATGGATGGTAATATAGAGAACAGACTTTTTCTGTTTTGTTTTAAGAGCTTTGCATTCTTTGAAGTGACTAAAGTAATTCAAATTAACCCTTTTTGTAACAAACAAGGGAGAAGTCTGTGATCATACAAAAGTTCTCCAGAGATTCATTCAAGAGCCCACACATTTTCGGGTGATTTTTTTTCCAGTTTGATCCACTAATCCAACAAACATTAGAGAAGTAACATTAAAACTGACAAAGAAAATACAACAAATCAACAAAACCTCAATGAAAATGTAGCAAAACATAAGTTCACAGATCGATGTGGAATAGACCCTTTGTACTTACATCACCAGGAATTTGGGGGTTTTATTTTTTTTACTTTAAAACATGTACAATATTTGAGCTTTTGATGATGTATTTTCAGGACATGATCAGAACATATAGATGCACAAGCACAATACTTGGGTTTTTTATACCAAATTGGCATTCTATCAAAGGAAGAACCCTCTCTACCAAAGACTAACGTAAGATACTGTAGAAACAAAGACTTTTCCCTTCCTTAGGGTTAAAGATGGTGCAATAGCCATCTATGACAGACATTTCTACCTAACATAAAGTCTAACTTTTTTCCCAAGCATGAAACTTCTAGAAATTATATTTTTGCATTTAAAAGTAAATAGCTTCCATAATGACCTCAACTGCTGTATAATTCTGTCATCTGTTTTGCTTCCTTTTTCAAATCTTTTTCCAAAATATTACTTGGTACCCATGAATTATTCTCATACACAGATATAATTTGCATGTATATTTTTATATATGTATTAGCTATCAGATTATTATTTTATCCATTTTGCATAGACTATCTTTCAGTTGTGTTAAATCTTGTAACAGGGAAGCCAGAAATGCTAATTTATTTCTCCTATATTATTTATTACTTTATATAATTTTGTAAGAATTCGTCTTTTTCGTATGGACCAAGAGCCAATATAAGACTTCAAACAGACCGCCTTCATTGGCAGTTATGATGGAAAGAAATAGACTTCCAGATCAAAAAGAAATAGTTAGGCTGTTTTAACACTCTAGTCAATCTTCTCATAGTACTCCCATTTCATAAAACACTTTTTTGTTGCAAAAAACCCAAAAGTCCATGTAGGTTGGACAGATTCTTCCCTGACTATCAGGACACCTGCCTCCTGCATCAGCTCTGCCACAATTCTGAGAGATGTTCCTACTCTGTGTCTAAGAAGCAGATGCCTGTCTCTCATATAATAGTGTTGGTTATCACACTCCCCATGTAGCATGAGGAAGCAACTATCTTTCATTTGGCTGGGTCTCCAGACAGAATTGAACTAGAATCACTGCAATTCCGAACTGGTATTTGTTTAAGAACAAGATAGGACCTACTGGTTATTTTGGGAAAGACAGATACTTTATATCTGTACACAATTCTTTGTCTTCGTGGTTTAAGAAACTTTGGTAGAGTATGAGATCACGGATATGGGGAAAAAAGGAGGAAGATTGTCACCAGCAGAAGCTCAGTTACTGTTCAAATTTGACCTTGTTTTATCTGTGATGGATAGAAAAATGGCTTTCCAAATGGGTAGGGACATATTGATGCTTTTAATTGGGCATGCCTGAGGGAAAAAAGACACTTGAGGACAGAAAAGCAAATGTTCAGAGAAGTGCTATACATATTTAACTGCATTTTAGCAATCTCCTGTGCATCATTTATGATGAAATGAAATAAAAATATTTTCTGCTTCTTAGACAATAATGTATGACACTTAAGAGAGAAATCAACATTTGCTACAGTACATGTGATATCCAAGCATTTTCTGGTTTACTACATCTTTTAGCAGCTTTTATTCAGACAATAGAGTACTCTAAAATTATATCCCAGGGCAGGATTAGCTAAAAGTTGAACAGCTAATCTAAGCTGCTTTTAGGACTAGCTTAGGAACCTGTCTGTAGACCTGTGAAAGAAAGATCCTGTGTCATTTGCTTTTCTTCGTTACATCACTTTTAAAAAGGCTACAGAGAAGTGAGATGAATCTAAGGCCAGAAGGTTTATGATATGCTCAGCTGTAAGCACGTGAGGAAGTGGATGGGTGTTCATTAGAGCACTTAACACCCTTGAGCAAGAGCTTAAGTACAAACCTAACTACCTTCTTAGTAGAACTGAAATTTATGCTTGTACTTGTAATCTTTATAAAGATTATTCTGAACACTTTGGTAATAATATAATCAGGTTGCATAAAAATTAACCAAGAAACAAATAAAGATTTAATAGATTGCCTTTTTAACTATGCAGTAGAGTACTAGAGAACAGGTATGGTTCCCTATTAATATATTTCAGCTGATGCAACGCTAAACGAGAATAATATTTCACTTCCACACTTTTGTTGTAAAGCAAGACACAGTGGTTTATTCCATTTCTCTCCTCCCTCCCTCATCCCCGTAAGAAGCTTGCAGGCTCATCAAATTTAGATATGCAAACAGACAAAAGTGATCCTCCCGGCTACCTAATTCTAATTCAAGCTGCTATGCACAGCTACACTACTAGAAGGCCACATTCTGCCAGAATGATTGCCTTTTATGCATACTTATTAGCTAGCTTGGTGCCTGGAAATGTTTTGTCCTGTAAAGTATAATCATTTTTGGATGTCCTTCTTGAAAAGAAACTGCAGTACAGCTGCATCGCAGGCCTTGCTGTTGTCCAACCTGGCATATCACCTAGGTCAGACGCACCTGATTACTGTGCAGTGAATTATGCAGAATCTCCTAGTCCTTTATGGGATGAATCTCACGTAATTTAGCAGAACACTACCTTACTACAGAATTCATAAATTAACTTTCAGGTGTTTCTGTAGCAGGAGAACAATTAGGTGTCATTAATTGTTACTAAAAAAAAAAAGAAAAAGAAAGGGGAGAGAGAAAAAACCCAACATCGTCTATTAAAACCAATAACTTACTTAAATGAGTTCTATAAGAACATTTCTGACTTTCAGTTCCACATAATATTGCAGAAAATTTCTATTAGGAACACATAAAGCCTGTTCATATAGAAAACTACAGAAGTACCCAATCCATGAGTACTGTTTATGCATAGGAATAATTTTTGATTATTACCTCCCTAGTAGGACTTGGGGAATAATTTGTATCAACTAGTACACTGAACAAATTTGGCCTCCTTGGCTTGTGAAATGGCAGTGACCTGACTGGGATTCCCCCTGATTTATTCAGTATTCATATTTACAGAATTGCTGTCTGTGTGTGGTTAGTTGTAATTTATTACTTTTATTCCCTGTATTGAAATAATGGAAGGGGAAAACTACTCTTTCTTTGTTTATATGTGTGATGGATCCACTCGACCCCTTAACCGAACTAGCAGCAGTTTGGTACAGACTCTGGAGGAGGCACAGGCCTGACCTGTGGCCGGGCCCTGAACTCCTCTAGTTTCAGTCGGTTCTCTGAAAAGCCACAAAGGAGCAGAGGCAGACAGTGAGCACCCATTCGTACGAGCTTGGGACACCGATCATGCGATTAACACGTGAATAGCTGGTGGCTTTTCCAAGGCTCATTTATCAAGGAACCAAGTTAGTTGTGAGTACAAGGAGTTTTATGCATACTTTTTCCATCACATGCAATTTGACTATGAGCCAACCACTTAATCCCATACATACAAGAGACTAAGTGAGCCTTCTCTGAGTTTCCCCTGCTAGGCAGCCTGGCTGTGCGGCAGCGATCTCCCCTTGAGCTGGGACACCTCCCAGGGTTGCTCCTTGAGGCAGAGAGACCTTTTACCAGCCTTGGTAAAAGTGACCGAGGTTGTGCATAACTCTGCGGTATGATAACTTTGATTTTGCCTTGGTAACACTGATTGCAAGCTGAATTGATGCTATCAAAACATTACATAAACTTTGCCGATATAATCCTTCAGACATATATCGTTGACCAAGTCTGGGACTAAGTCTGGATCCAAATGCACCTAGACTCCTCTCTGAGAAGGAATTTAGAAAGCAAGGGGGCCCACTCTGAACCCCATGACTCAGACAGAGGGCCTCCCTCACCCTTTGTGTCCCCAGCCTTTCAGGGAATCATTCTAACTTGAGTGTAAGTCAATGTTCCACTGTATGTTTTTTCCATGCAGTAATTAATAGAGTGAACCTTGCTATCAAACTTTGATAAGTCATACTTTTACAACATCATATTAAAAACAATTTTACTAATGCCTTTGACAGTGTTTCTTTAAGCAATCTAAATCACTCATCCGTGACAAATTAGTATAGTTGGCAGCATCCTAAATCAGAATTTGCAACAAATTTGCATAGCTGAAAGACAATCACTGCTTTCCCTGGTGCACTGCCTCTCTTGTGTTTCTCTTGGGATTCTGACTGCACCAGCAGCAGCTTTGAAGTGTGTCGAGAAAGCTAACACCTAACCACAAGTAGTCACAAGTGTCCGCACTGACTAGTTCTTTCATCCCTTCCTCTGCTTTAATTCTTGCACCTTGATGAATGAGATATAAAATCACTTTTGCTGGCTGCTAGTCTGATCATGTTGTTAGGACCCGTTATTCATCTTATCTGAAGTACTTTAGCTGGCCACGTGCTATGCAGAACTCCAGAAATATATTAATAATTATTGAAAATGTTATTGGCAAATCATTAATTCAATTATTTATTTTCCTCTGAGGCAGAGTTCTGGAAAATACTTTAGCAATGTCCTCTTCTGTCGGGAAACTGTCCCACCCTGTTTGAAACAAGTGTCTCTGTCATGTTCTGGATATGTGCCTTGACTGAAACCTTTCCTGAGCTTTTACTTATATTTCATAAGCGAGCTCCGACTGCAAACTTTTCATCAGTGGACATACTAATAAGAAAGAGACAGTTTCAAATAGTTTTTTTTGGAATTTAACATCTTTGAAATCCTGGTTTCAGTGTATGGAAAGGTTTAAAAGTTTTTGAGCACGCATGTGTAGGAGGGAGGGAGATACTGTACCTGCACACACAAAAGTAGAGCGTGGTTTTGTAAACTTAGCATCCTTGGGAGCTTTGGTGGCTAAGCTGCTGGTCGTCACAGCATGTGGGTGGAAGTTCCTCTGTGTCAGACTACAAAAAAGGAGGATAGTGAGGATGATCCAGGTACTTAGGATAGAATTTGCAAGTCTTTCCAGCTGTGTGTCAGTGCAAGCAAATAATGCAGAGTATTTTGAATGTGAGCACTAGAAGGCACGGACACATGCCTGAGGTGAATATTTAACTCAATTTTAGTAGATGAAATGTAAAAGTTAGAGTTCTGTCATGCAAGTGTTTCCATCCAGAAGTCAGACATTTATTGAAACTTTAATTTTTATTGAAAGTTATTTATAGAGGTTCCTTCTATGTTTGATAAATAAAATAACTTCCAGAGGGTGATTCATCTCATTTGTCTTAAACAGTTTTGTTCCTTCAGAGGGTATTAGGTACTAGCTTGGCATAAATGGCTAAGTTAGGTGGAAAGGATTCCACACAGTGGTTATTATTTTCCATATCACTATCTGTATTATCCTTAACCTCATTCTAAGCAGAAAACATTTTCAATACCAAAGAGGGATTTCTACCATGTTTCTATTATATGGAGTTATCTGTGGATTGCCATCAAGCAGTAGAAAAATGGGAACTCAACACAATGATGGATTTATGAGATCTATAGCAATCCAAATTCTTACAGAGATCACGAAGGATTTCTGTTTTAAAATCTAAAAGGCAACACCACAGAACAGGCAGTATATTGGAATAGCAATGACGAAGTTGCTCTACATGACATTTCATTTCTGGATGGCAGTAAAGATCAATGTACTTGCCTACACCTCCTGAATTAATATCCCTTGCTACCAAGGAATAAAATACTGTTACACAACTTCCTGCTGTACGTTGCAAGCCTCTCACCATAATGAAGTAATAATCTATGAGTTTCAATGAAGAAGATTCTTTCAGATTAATATCAATTTATAAAATAATTTGATATTATGGTGTACTGAGTTGGTCTGCATTACTGTTTCAAACATTACTTTTATGGCTGAAAAGCTCAAATGCCAATAAATACCAAATGCTATGCTGCAATATATTCTTCCTTTAGTGGATTTTGTGTACAAATGAGGGGCTACTCATAGTTATTTTTTTATGTCATTTTAAATCTCTTAGAAAAAGGCCAGAATTTTTTTTCTTTTTTTTTTTTTTTTTGACAAAAGTTTTCTTGGAGAAAGACAAAGACCAAGCTGTATGAATATGAAGCTCTATATGAGACTTAATATTAAAAGGGATTTACTTGTGAGTTTAAACTATCTTTTATAGAAATTTGGACATGCTAAACACCTCTCCCAAGGTGGGCAAACAAAAAAAATATGTTGCAAGCTATAAAATACTACCAATAATCTAAGCTTGTTCTCTAATTGTTAGCTATTTTTTTTGCGATGATCAGGGGAGTACTGCTGCATTTAAATGCAGTAGGAGAAAAAGTTTTAGAATAAATACTGTGGTTTTAATTGAGCGTCTTCCTGCACACCCACATCATTTGAACTCCTCCTCCTCAAGTCACATTTAAGCAGCCTGAATTGCCAGAGCCTGGAAAGAAATAGCTTCTCAGCATCAGCTCCCCCGCCTCCTATAACAAAGGATTTGACTGTGAGATTCTTTTTCTGCTTGTGTTAGACAGCTAGCGGGGCAGTGGGTAAAGATAATGAAACCTGGAAAAGGGTCTTGAGGTATGAATGGAGTCTGTGAGATGTCAAAGGGGAGCAGGCAAGCTTCAGAAGTGACAGAAAGAAGGAAATTTCCCTACCACGTAGAGGAATGGCCGTGCTATAGCTTGTTGCTACCCAAGCAGCCATTGAAATCTGCTGGGCTGAGAGTAAAGTCACAGCAAAGGGACCACTCCTTCAGAGACTGGGTGGATGGGGAAGATATTTGTTTCTGAACTTTTAAGTCTTACCCCCAAAAACGTTGTCTTCTGTGTTTAAAAAGTTAGCTCATTCTAGCACGGTATTTTGTGACCTAAGGAATCTTTCCTTTGGAGACAGTGGCTAACTTTAATGTCTTCCAGTATTTCGTCTTTTGGCAGCTCATATTAAAGAAAATGTGCAGGTAGTCCAATTTACACAGCTCTGGCAAATTGGAGTTTTTTTCACATCTCCCTTACTCAGTGCAGGAGTTCAAGGGCTGGTAAGACTCACACTTCTCCTTCACAGTGCCTCCCTTTGCTCTCTGACTGGAAAGTGACAATGTGCCAGATGGAGACCTTAGACCCACAGTTTTCTTCTTCTCTTTCTCCTGGTTTATGATTGCTTCGGGCTGTTTTCATAGTTGCCGTTCGATCCTAAAAAAAACAAGTCAGCTTTACCTGGGATACTGTATGGTTTTGCTGTTCTGACAGGATAACCGTCAGCATGCTGTAATTTGTTTTTCACAGTCCACTGAAATCTGGAAATTCCTTCCATAGACTTTAATAACGTTTACATTCAGGCTCCTAATGACAGCAAATTCTGTGTGTTTTGACATGTGCAGACTATGTCTGTGTTTAGCTGGTTAACACATTTTCCAGTGTTGAGGAGCACATAGCTAAATTGCCGAATTTTCATCTGTTAGTAGTGCTTACATAATATGAAACAATATAATCTAATGGGACCTGACCTGAAGCCACAGCTTCCTAATATTACATCACAAATTTGAAAAAGCAGCAAGAACTTGAAAGGCAGTGAAGGGTTTCTGCTCTGTTCAAGCTCACTGAATAGCCTTACTCAGTGCAGTTAATGCCGTAGGTGCATTAAATTACCCTGAGCGCAGTATTTTTTTTTTTTTTTGCGAAATTCACTTTTCTATGAAGTTATTTAAAATGGCATCAAAGCCCTGTACTATAAAGAGATCAATTCAGATGACTTCAAAAACAGTAAAGTTTGATTTAGACTTTATTGAAAGCTTAGTTCTTTTCCCTTCTCTTACTGATACCAAATTATTTCCTATTAAAAAGACTTTTTATAAAGATATATAAAAAAGCGACGTAAGAGCTAAAGGATATTTATACCCAGGATTTTTAAAGCAATTTTTAGCATGAAAAACAAGGGAGCAAACAACAAGCCACAGCCAGCGATATCTCTTTGATTATCTGCTAGGCTGGTCACGTAATGTATCCTGCTCATCCACAGCCCAAAGCCACGCTGCAAGGGCTGGCTGCTAAAGGCAAACAGGTGGAGCACAAAGATTTCCATATTAACCATTCTCTTGGAGTGTTACTGTCCCACGGCAGCCCTTTGGGAAGCACTGGTTTACAAGAATGGTTCACATTACTTTTGCACTCTTCAGAGTAGCTTCAGTCATTTTGTTTCCACGTTGAAAAATCTCTAGCTCCTGGCTAGTTTGCCTTCTAGAACTGGTATTCTGATGGGGCTGGATTGGAGCCAGGGTGCCTCCAAATTGCATTCTGTAAATTTGATGCAACAGAAGAAAAATATACTGCAAAATCTGTCCATGCTTACCTTTATAACTTACCATCACTGTCAACTTCATTTTAAAGGCTCGCAGAGCTGATAGACTTCTGGAACTGTTCTGTGATGCACATTTCTTTCCTCATTTAACTATGTACAATTGATTCTATTGCAGGAGCTTTAACGAACATTTGTTTTTCCAAGGAAGGAAGATTTAATAGTTGCATTAATAGGTCACTGTGGCAGAATAATTTGATGTTAGTATACTGCAACGTCAGGGATAGAATCAGCCTGCAGGCAAATGTGTTAACCATGGATAAGAATAGGAAGAAGCATAATGTGAGAGAGGATAACAAGAACAAAGGGATTTTTGTAAGATGATCAATAAAATAGCAAGCTATGTTATATAAAAAATAGTTTAGAAGGCTTACTTACACTAGATGATACCTAACTTTGAGATATCTACAGTTTGTTACAATGAATCAGAAGGTAAGGACTGTAGAACTCAGTTTTTAGGAGATAAGCATTCATGAAGACTTTTTTCTTGTTTCCTAGTGAAGATTAAAAAAATGACTGACTGGTCTTGTTATAGTGCTGCACAGGGTAATTATTATATAAGTTCTGGAAAAATAATTTGTTTTGTAGATGACATTAGTATATAATAAGCTGTAGGTGGAAGTATACTAAGGTAAAAAACAGGCAAGTTCAGTGACTTCCTGTCACATTGATACAGAAATAACACTTCTATAGTTTTTCCTTCCTGATTTTCTTTCTTGGTATAAAAACTGTGTATAATCTATTTTTCTCTACTAATTATCTAGTTCTGATCGTTTTTGAGGTAGGATTCCGAGCACAATAGGGCTACAGTCTCATCTTTGCAGTCACTTTGCTCTGGATTATGTTGATAAGTTTGCATTTATACTGGCCTTCGTACAAGGCAGCAGGTGCTGAAGGTATCTGACAACAGTGCCTTGCAACACTCCAGTCACAGCACAGTCTTACAGCATCTTAAGGACTGTACTAGGTTTAGACTGGGAATCTACACCACCAGCAGGCTCCAGAGTCAGGGGGAGCCTCCTGTGCGCACCCAAAGGCTGGTGGTGGCAGCTGTCTGCAAGCTGCCTGTAAGAAAGCATGTCAAAGTGAGACGGGTGCTTTCACTGCGTGAGAATGCTCCTGGAGTCTGGTCTTGCCTTCAGCAAGCTAAAGAAGTAAACGTCACCGTTATGCCCAAAGACACAGAACAGAAGAACTTAAAATGTTGGACTTCACAACCAGGGGAGAAGCCAGGATCTTGTACTTCACTTTCATGCAAAAAAGCAAAACAGCAAGTTTTTAATTAAAATAAAAGCAAACCCAAAATTTTTCTCATCAGTTATTTTCCCCCTCTGTCTCTTTTTACTTAGCTTCTGTCTCAAGGCTTATTCTTAACTTGAGTGGAAAATTCTAAACAAAAATGAAAGCTTTGCCCTCAGAGGGTTGTTTGCAGCTCATTCAACCACAGCAATCTGTAAAATTCCAACAGCAAGAGAGAAGGACCAATTAAAACAAAATACATGTGTTGCGATTTAGCACAGACATGTACAGGATCTATTGTTTCCCTGGTATAATTCCACAGTTTTGCTGCAGTCACATCTGTGGTAAATTCAGCCTTCTGTAGCTATCTACTTGAGTGACACAGGCTCTTTTGAACATTGCAATGAAATATAACTTGAAGAGGGAAACAACTCTCTTCAGTATTTCTGATAATTGCTTTGGTGGGACACTGCCTCTTTGTTCATTTGAAGAGCAAAGAGATGACAGATCTGAAAATCCGAAAGCTTTTTTTTTTTTTTTTTTTGCATTATTCTTATGTATTTTGCTTTATTAGATAATTAAAGAGACCTTTGTATGATTGCTGACTACCTTTTTTTGTGTGTGTTTGTTCTCCCAACAGTCTGAGTACAATTGAATTACTTTGGACAGTCCTGACACTGCCTATATTGAAGCATATCACATTTATTTTTAGGCATCTGTTGAATTTGCTCAGACATTACTTAGGTTCCCAAATTTAGCTGCTCTTACTTGCATTGAAATTTCACACCTTATTGTAGAAGTCCTTAAATCCTTGCAGGTGGTCACCTCACCTGCCTTTAAGGCATAGAAGAATGACACCTGGTTTAAACTAATCAGCTATACTGCCTTTATAATGAATCAATGCTACTCCTAGAGGGAAATTTATTCTTCAATGGCTATAGAGGTCCAAATCTGACTGTGTAAAGGAAGGAATTTAATTGTGTTTTCCAAATTTCCAGCAAACACCCAGTTGCTGATTCCTTTCTCCTTTCTCGCCCTTGCAATTGGAGAATCTTCCCGCTTCATGTTCAATATTTTCTGTGTTACTACATTTGCAATATTCACAGTGAATGAGCCGTGTCTACTGATCTAATACAGCAAGAACAAAATCACAAATTCTTCTCAGTAGGGGTATGTCTGGGCTCAGGCGACAAGCAAACATTTAGAGCTGACTGTTCCTATCACTAGTGCTATGCTGATGTGGAGAGACATGTTCCTAATACCTTCTTTATGCCTAATGAACTGAAAAGACAGTAGGGATGTCAGATGCCTCTCAGTGACCTACAAGAAGATGTGAGAGATTGTCTGTACTTTTTATTCAGAGCTATGACTAATACAAAGATCTAAAGCTACATGTTATCTAACCTCTGAATGGGACACTAAGTAGTGGTATTCCCTGCAGCTGTTTTTTTCATAGAAGAAAACAATGCTTGTTCCATTACAACGACTTTTTTTTTTTTTTAAGGAATAAGTATGTATTTGCCTGCCTTCCTCAACTCCTCCTTTCCAAGTTTCAAGCAGGGATCTTCAGGAAGTGTAAATTTTATAAGAATAGGTGCCTGTGAAAAGGAACAAGTTTTTAGTGATCAGCTGCTTAATGGTAAATCTCTGCAGTGCCTGCAAAAAACAGGCCAAGTTGGTAGTTTCTGCTTCCTGGAGTTTCTGTATCTTTTTGTGCAAGGCTGCAGATCTGTTTCCCATTGTGTGTCCCCATTGTCACTTAGCTTACTACCTCCCTTTTTTTTCCAGGATCCTCAAGACACATATAGTATGCATGTAACTTTTTTTCTGGGCTTCCTTCTGGAGCAACTCACTAGCTTTCTATGAGATTAAATTGTTAAGTTCTTGCTGATGTGAGAATCACAGTTTAGCACACCGCATTCATTATTTATCCCACTGAAAGCTCACCTTTTGGCAATCATTTCTAACAAAGCCACAATAAGTGAAAAATAGTTCTCTAAGGAAGACTCCCCCTATAGTGACTTTCTGCATAGTTCAATTCATAAAATATTTTTATTTTTTTTTAATGAGAATAAGCTCATTTGTAAAGCTGTTGTTAGGACTAGATCACGCAGGCTTATACTTAGGCGTAAATCCACATTAACATAAATTGTCCAAAAAGAAACAGAGGAACCCCTTCGAGGAAGTGCATGTGATTTGTTTCTGTAGCATTCAGTCTTAATTACTGTATCCAAATGTAATCTTATTTATGAAATTTACAAAAGCTAACACGATGATTTGCAGAGTCCGAAGGACTTGAAATTGCACATCGCTTTTGGGTCTCATATACATGGACAGCAGCACAACATTGTTTAGCTCCACTTGCAATATCTGCAATTACAAGTACAAAAACTCAGCTGTCAAACAAATTAAACTAAGCCTTGCTGCATAAAGCATGTTATTTAATCTCCACAATCTGTTTGCCACCCATTGCGATACAGCTACATTAACGTATTAAGTGATTTTATTTTACGGCTTGCATACAAATCAATATAGCAAGTGAGCGAATATTAACTAACCTAAACCCTAATTAAAGAGCAATGAGACACTGATGGTTGCTTTATCTTGATATTTGAAAGTTATTTTTTTGATTATTATCTGAGGTCAAACACTCTTTCATAATCAACCAGAATATACAGCTATTTGCATTATTGAAATGCTACACTTCATTTTAACAGCCTGGGCTAAGGATAAGTGTATCACAGAATCACAGAATTATAGGGGTTGGAAGGGACCTCTGGAGGTCATCTAGTCCAATCCCCTCGCCAGGGTAGGGTCACCTACAGCAAGTTGCACAGGATGGCATCCAGGCGGGTTTTGAACGCTTCCAGAGAAGGAAACTTCACAACCTCTCTGTGCAGCCTGTTCCAGTGCTCTGCCACCCTCAAAGTAAAGAAGTTCCTCCTCATGTTGAAATGGAACTTCCTATGTTTAAGTTTGTGCCCATTACCTCTTGTCCTATCACTGGGCACCACTTAAAAAAGACTGTTCCCATCCACCTGGCACCCTCCCTTTAAGTATTTATAAGCATTGATAACATGTCCCCCAGTTTTGTCTTCTCGAGACTAAAAAGACCCAAGCCTGTCTTCATAAGAGAGGTGTTCCAGTCCCCTAATCATCTTTGTAGCCCTTTGCTGGACCCTCTCCAGTGGTCCTCTGTCCTTCCTGACCTGGGGAGCCCAGGACTGGACATAGTATTCCAGATGTGGCCTCACCAGAGAAGGGTAGAGGAGGAGGATAATCTCCATTAACCTGCTGGCTACACTCTTCTTGATGCAACCTGGCATGCCATTGTCCTTCTTGGCCACCAGGACACGTTGCT
This sequence comes from Vanellus vanellus, assembly GCF_965231255.1. Taxonomy (NCBI): domain Eukaryota; kingdom Metazoa; phylum Chordata; class Aves; order Charadriiformes; family Charadriidae; genus Vanellus; species Vanellus vanellus. The sequence continues at coordinate 36,608,772 of NC_138905.1, read as the reverse complement.
GGCTCATGGTCATCCTGTTGTCCACCAGGACTCCCAGGTCCCTTTCCACAGAGCTGCTCTCAAGGAGGTCAGCCCCCAACCTGTACTGATGCATGGGGTTATTCCTCCCCAGTTTCTCTCTGCCCAACTCTCCAGCCTATCCAGGTCACGCTGTAAAGCAGCACAGCCTTCCGGTGTGTCAGCCAACCCTCTCAGTTTTGTGTCATCAGCAAACTTGCTGATGGTACACTCTATCCCTTCATCCAGGTCATTGATGAATATATGGAACAGGACCGGACCCAGTACTGACCCGTGGGGAACACCACCTGTTACAGACTTCCAACTAGACTCTGCACCACTAACCACAACCCTCTGAGCTCTATCTGCCAGCCACTGTTCAATCCACCCCACTGTCCATTCATCTAACCCACACTTGCTTGTTTGTGAGCATGATGTGGGAGACAGTGTCAAAAGCCTTGCTGAAGTCAAGGTGGACCACATCCACTGCCCTCCCCTCATCCACCCATCTAGTCACGTCATCATAGAAGGCTACCAGATTAGTCGGACATGACTATCTACAATAGTTATGCAGTCTTTTAGTAAGCCTGTTAAATATAATATAACAAATATTATTTCTTCCTATCTTACGTTTTCTCAAACACCATAGCACACACCTTATTTGTATTTGAACAGAATTGGAGCAATAGATTACTGATGCAATCACTGGTCACTCATTACTGCTTGTAAATTTTGCATGAGTGCAGAGATAAAATTAGTTTTAAAAATGTCACCATACAAATTGTAAGTTATCTATTTTTCTTGTTTCCAAGGGAAAGTTAAATGAGCTTGTCACTTCTTAAATATCCTGTAGCTCCAAATGAGTTAATTAAGGAATCTAAATGTCTCAGTGGTTAACTCCTCTTACGTCCAATGTAGAAGATTTCTTTCTGTCCTGTTTAAGCAAGAGTACTTAAGCGTGTCCTAAGTTTTTTGTAATAGCCTTTTGATTTGAGTGAAACTGTTCTGTTGATATTAAATACATATCTATTTTGCTAAATTGCTCATGTACTTCCAACCTTCCTAGAGATTTCTACCTTTTGAACTAATGTCTAAAAAGTGATGAAAAGGTGAAAATGAGCTTTAGCTCTGTGCAAAACCGGCAAAGCCAAATTAAGACAGCATGGCATGTGGAATCCCCTATGCTGTAGACACATTCTTGATTGGGTTGCACGAACTTTAGGAGTTATGATGAACGGGGCAGTTTGTCAGTCTTTGGGGGTTTCAGGCTCCCAAGAAAGGAGAACATAAATTAGTTATACAGTTCACATTTACAAGTATTTCTCTGCATCCTTCAGAGGCAGAAACATGAGGGAGAGTATAAATGAAACTGGGACTCTGATTTTTGTGAGCCTGAGTACTGACAAAGTCCTGAAATGCTAATGCTTTGCTACTGTCATGAAAATCCCTTAATTTCTGGTTATTCTACATATCCTAAGCTTCAGACTGAAGTCAGTTATGTAGCAAAAAAGATTACTTCACTTCTAACCCATTCTGGCAGTGCCACTGCCATGAGGTTTTACCATCATTTTCTTATGCTTTTACAATCTCAGTGCCTCCTTACAAGTACCAGACTGCCAAAGCTCACATCATTAACTTTTTGAGGGAATCTTTGTGAAGTCAGTGAAATTATGTTAGGAGTCTTGTCCACTCTACTACTCTTGATCTCTGTGCACTCCACCTCCATGTGCTTTTCCACACGTCAAGTTCCTTAAGTATTTTTAAGGCACCTGGAGCTGAAGAACTCTGCCATTGAGTTGGATGAGCAAAATAGAATAAATAGAATCAAAAAGATAGAATCAAAAGAGCACAGTCCTTCGATTTCCATGATTTTAAAAAGTAGATTAATATTTTCTTCAGGAAAAAAACCCCAACTATTTAGTAGTGTGAAGGCTACAGAACATAAATCAATAGTATTACTGGAATCCTTATTCTTTTTCAAGTTACAATAGTGAATAGTTTTTTTTACATGAAAACAGCCTCTAGTCTTTCTTGATTTACAGTGATAAACTGACATACTATACATCTTCCAGAGTAAACTGCAGTCTTTCCTCAGGTTATCATTTTCTTGTCTCCTGTGAGAACTGAAGTTTCCTTTAATCTACTTTTTTCGCTGTTCAGTCACATTTCCCTTACAAGTTAGTTCTAGTTCTGCTTATGTATGTATCCTAGGGTTGGGCTGAACACAAAGAGAATTAGTTTTACAATATACCTTTAATTAACAAAATCCAGATAACTAAATTTCTGAAACCAATCCCCTTCTGAATTTCATACCTATTTTTGTTAAATGATGACTCAAACCTGTACGCTCTTGATGAAATCGTGATGTCAATCACAAACATCTCAGAGATCAGAATTTCTCCCATGCTGAACATGTAAAAGAGTATTATACTGATTTATTTCATCTACCACAAACTAGATTATAGAAAAGTTGACATTTGTACTGAATATGTCTTTCTTTTACTATCATTTTTGTCAAATCATATGTAAGGCAGCTACATATTATCTGATCCTGTGATGAAAGACTAAATTATAATATATAGATGTAAAAGGGAGAGAGAAAGTTATCATAACTTGAATTTTTTTCTTCTTGATTTTTTTTATGCAATCTGCATTTGACAGTGGAAATAGAGTAACAGACAAAAAGAATGAGAGGAGAGAGAAGAAAGAAAGGAGGGAAAGAGAAGAAAGAGAAAGAAAGAAAGAAAGAAACAAACAAACAAACAAAGAAGGAAAGAAATAAAGAAAAGAGAGTTAGTTTTGAGTAATGCTTGCAGTGTTGCACAGAGAAAGTGCTTGAAGATCAATGTTTTTGTAACAGTTTACCTCTGCAGCTTTGATTGTACTTCATTCATTGTATTGGGTTTGCATGGCAAGGTTTTGGAACCGGGGGGGCTACAAGGATGGCCTCTGTGAGCAGTTGATAGAAGGTTTCCCCATGTTCAATAGAGCCAGTGCCAGCTGGCTCTGAGGGACGCACCACTGACCAAGTCTGAGACCACCAGTGATGGTGGCAGCACCTCTGTGATAATGTATTTAAGAAGGGGTAAAAAAACCTGTGGAACAACAGCTGAAGAGAGGAGTGAGAATATATGAGAGAAACAACCCTGCAGACACCAAGGTTAGTGAAGGAGGGGGAGGAGGTGCTCCAGGTACCAGAGAAGAGATTCCCCTGCAGCCCATTGTGAAGACCATAGTGAGGTAGGCTGTCCCCCTCCAGCCCATTAAGGTTAATAGTGGAGCAGATATCCTCCTGCAGTCCATGGAGGACCCTGTGCCAGAGCAGGTGAATGCACCCAAAGGAGGCTCTGACCCTGTGGGAAGCCTGCGCTGGAGCAGGCTCCTGACAGGACCTGTGGAGAAAGAGGAGCTCCATGCTGGAGCAGGTTTGCTGGTAGGACTTGTGACCCTGTGGGAAGCCCTTGCTGGAACAGGCTGTTTCTGAAGGACTGCACAGCGTGGGAAGGACCCACATTGGAGCAGTTCATGAAGAACTGCAGCCTGTAGGAAGGACTCACACTGGAGAAGTACATGGAGGACTGTGTCCCATGGGAGGGACCCCACGGTAGAGCAGGGGAAGCGTGTGAAGAATCCTCCCCCTGAGGATGAAGGAGCATCAGAGACAACATGTGATGAACTGAACTCAAACCCCATTCCTCATCCCCCTGTGCAGGAGCAAGAGAATTTGGGGGAGAAGTTCAGCCTGGGAAGAAGGGAGGCTTGGGGGCAAGGTGTTTTAAGATTAGATTTTGTATTTCATTACCCTAATATGATTTGATTGGTAATAGATTAAACCAATTTCCCCAAGATTAGTCTATTTTGCCCATTGGTGAGTGATCTTTCCCTGTCCTTACCTCAACCCGTGAGCTTTTCGTTGTATTTGCTCTCCCGTGTCCAACTGAGGAGGGGAGTGATAGAGTGGCTTTTGTGGGCACCTGGTGTCCAGCCAGGGTCAACCCACCACATTCATGAACTCTGGGAATACAATAGCATGGCATATCTGTTACTCGTTCAAGAAACCTAACCAAAAGGAATGAAGATCAGTTCTGGGATCTGGACATTGCAGTCTGTAACAGGTCATGGGAAAATCAGATCACTCCAGAGTGAAATTCTTCCACCCCTGCTCCCTTCAGGGTGCAGGACACCCAGCTGGCAGCCCCACCTCCAGGCACGGGGCACGGGTTCCCCTTCAGCTCCTTTGGCTGCCCCTGGCAAAGGAAGGAATGAATTATCCTTCAGAGTGTGATTCAGAGGGTGCCGGTGAGAAGCCAGCATGGTGCCGTGCCCACCGAGGAGTCTTGGCAACTTACCTGTGAGTGGGGGATGAGATTCCGTTTGCTGCTTCTCAGACACCATTTGGACACTCTGCCTCTCCCGGGGGAGATGCAGGGAGGAGTCTGAGCTAATCTTCCCTGAAGGCCTCTTTTTCTCCATGCATCAGAAATAGAGAGTCCCTGAGATGCAAAAGAAAGGTAGGCTTTATCAACATTGCTTTTGATTTGGAACTGTGATTTTAAAACAAATCCATCTCTCAGGTTTAAGGGTAACTTCGTAACACTGACTTTCTGGCTCTCACGTAGGTCTTCTTCAGTGTTTCCATGGTTTATAGAAAGGGGAAAGAGCCTGCCATTTAAATATAAATTAGTCTTTGAAACAAAAGTGAAAACAAGGGAATGCTGTAAGCAATGAGTGTGTGACGGTGTACATAGAACAATGACAAATTTTAATTGGCTGTCTATTACAGGATCTCTGATTTTTCACCTCACTTTCCATAATGCTAGACATGCCTGGAAGCTTTTATCCCCTCTTTCACCCTGTAACATAAAATTGTCTGACAAGGACTGATAGTCACCGCAAAATGTCCTAAGCCTCTGCTTAATGTTTCTAACAGCAAATAATTTCATTTGAAATAAAAGGAGTTGTCAAAGTATAATGAGCATTTCCCACACTCTTTGATTGCATTGCACCAGGAAGCCAGTATTCTATTTATTGTATTAATTAAAGAACATTTCCTTCTACCATGCCACTGTGTTTTAGTAAAATATGTCAGAAGTGTTCTTTGTTTTGGGGGGTGGGGAATGTAAACCGTCATCTCAAAAAGCAAATAATCTATGACATTTCCATGATGCTATCTATTTGTTCCATATAACTATGAAAACATGTCAAATTTATTTCACGAGATGGGATTTAAACAGCAGCTAATGTTTAATTATTAAGCTACTTTTTGGAATAGCTCATTCCCTATACCTTACATGGTTTTTCTGAGCCACTGTGGAGTCAAAGGATTAATCTTTTATCTACCAAATGTATGAAAAGAAAAAATGACATAGCATAGGCTAGTAAAAATGAGCTGTCTTGCCTTACGCCTTGTTATTTTCTTTCTAAACTATTTCCAATATGAAATGAGAAGCGAATGGTGAGAGACACAGAGTCCTACCACAGTACCCTCCCCATCTATGGAGCATTGCTTTGTTTCACTTAAGAAAGGGAGAGCACTGTGCAGTGGCAGCACTGCCGTTGTCTTTAGGGTCATCACATTGACTCTGTGTCATCCGAGTGACTGTGATTCCTAGTGTGCTGCCGTCTACCTGATTACCAGCACAGCGTAGTCACCACTAACCAATAACACTAAACATATCAGAGACCGTAAGGTCAAGAAAGCAAACTAAAAAATCTAATTGTTAATTCAAAGATAACCTTTTTTTTGCCTTCCAAACAGTTGCAACGTTTTTTCTCAGCAGACTAGCATGAAATGTCATCAATGCTGAAGAGAAAAACAAAAATAATTGCTATTGCACTGTTCTGTAGTTGCATGTGGGGTAAATTATTGAGCTGTATAGGACAGATGATACAGAGAAACTTGCAGAGGCACTGAATGTTTAACCATGATTAAGAAGTCTATGTAAGGGGAATTTGTCACTATCTGCTTTCCCCCATTATTGCCATTTGTCCCCATGTCCCCTTACCTCATGACCTGTCAGAAAGTTGGATAAATGACATGAAGAGAACTATTATATAGCCACCAATAGTAGAATAAATGAAAATAGCTCAGTGCAGTAAAGCTATTAATGTATATAATAAACTAGTGTTATAATAAATATAACAGTATGTAACATTACAACAAAGAATTATATACAAAATTTTAGAAGTTTATAGAATAGTAATAAGTATAATCTGAGGCAGTATGCATTGTTTCCTTAGAAGAGATAACCTGAAGGGTATAAATGTATCCAATAAAAGGTTGTATGGTAAGGGTCTGTATTCATCTGGTGATTTTTACTACTTATTTATATTCAGGCTATCAAGATCCACAAAGCAAAAAGTGTTAAATAACGAAAAACAATAATGACACAAAAATAAATGGAAGTTGCCTTGCATTTTCTTTCCACTGAAATGAAAGACAAACATGCAATTTCAAAGAATTGTGAGGTCTGTCTAATGTGGCAGGCTTTTGAATATCTGTATAATAAAAAATTCAAACAGCCTGCCAAATCTTTGTTCTGATGAAAAGCAGTATATGGCCCTGGATTTGATCCCTGAGGTTACTCACTGAGGAATGGTCAGATTACACACTACTGACGTATGTCCCATTCCAGACAGAAAACAGACTTAGGATCTTGTCTGATCTAGGTATCTTGGCCCACTCCAAACATCAGCAAAAATAAATGAACACCACTAAAAGGTGAGTTATTCACCTGAATTTAGGCACCTGAAAGTTATGAGTTTAAACTTTTAATCTAGTCTTTTATTGTCAGTAAGAAGAAATAGATGCCACTTAAATTAAGCATCTCAGACTCACCAAGGGATGCCTTGCTAATAAATGCATTCTACTTAGGTCTCATACTATGGAGCCAAGAACAAACCAGAGAACAGTAATTCTAGAGCAAAATGAAATTATATGGCTTCTGTTATTCAGGAGTTCAGATTAGATTGTCAGAGTAGTCTCTTCTGCCTTTAAAATGCATGAACTTGTTAATTTTAATATTCTTTCATACAATGTGTAGCTGTAGGACAGCATAAGTTAGACTCATTCTTTGGATCTTTCCTTGCAGTGGTAAGGTATTTTCATTGCCCTGTCAGCTTCACATTACAAAGTTGTTGTCAATTATAAATTGTATAGCTCCTCTTCCAGTTCTATGTATCTTGGGCTCTAGTCAGATTGCTCAGAAGCCTAGGATCCACTGACTCAAAAGAAAATTAAAGTGCTAACTTGTAGTGTACCTTCTGGTAGTAGATTAAAGTATCTGACAGACATGCTAAAGTAGGGTTTGTTTGATTTTTTTTTAGTACTATATATCTAGTTTGTACTCTTGTCATTATTTTCAGTTCTTTCATGTTGCTACTATGTTTGCTGAGGGTTTTATAAAGCTGTTAGGTTTTGGAAGAAGAGTAATTCCTAGTCATAGAGAAAGTCCAAACTCGTGGTATGGCCCAAAGAGCTCCTTTTAACAGTTCTTACTCCATTGGAAAGGTGCTTCCAAATTCTTATGCTCCCTTTTCCCACGGTAATAGAGTCTCTGCATGTCCTGAAAGTATCTTTGGTTTCCTCAGCAATGTAGCCTTAGCTACTCAAATTCAACATCTTTAATTGTTCCTGCTTTGACCTGCAATATGGGGAAATCCATGTGCTGTTCTCAGGCTGTGATTGCTGAACCCTACACACTGCCTATGAGTGGCAGCTGGCCTGAGTGAAAGGTCATTACTAGGTGGAACTCAGGATGCAAAGAGCAATGGTGTCCTCTTTATAAAACTTTGGCCTATAAACTCTGTCTCACAACTAATAAAAGCTATCCCTTTATCAATCAGACAAAATCCTTAATGCAATTCCAGCCTGACAGTAAATGTACACTTAAAAGGGCACTTAATTTTTCATAGGCTTTTTTCTTTTGAAAATGTAAAAAGTTTCATATCTAGCCACAATCCTTACTTGTTTAATAATAAAGAAGACGTAAATCCTTCATTCAAATCCAAGGGTTACACCAGGTCATGGAATGATATGTAACTCCATGTACTGATAGAGACAATATGACGTAACTCATTTTGGCATTAAACAATTCAGTAAAAACCCTTCAGGATTTATCCTTGCAGGAATTGTATATATTTGGGGATTTAATGCTTGACCAAAAAGTGAGGGACTTGCCCTGAATAGCTGGTAGGTAGCTATAAAATCTTAATTAACAAAATAAAGGAGACATTTCCTGCAGCACAGGAAACACTCACAAAGACAGACGATAATAATTAAAATAGATGGGACATCAGAACTTAGGCTATAATTCTTACTCCAACATGCACGCTGCAAAGGCCGTAGACCCAGTTGCTGTGGTTAGAGCATCAGCTAGACATGGATTTACTGGGAGAAGTTAAGTGGCATAAAGGTGGGAGATATACACAATCTGTAAAACCAACGTTGAAAACATTTTCCTCAGAAGATCCTGAAAACAGAAAAATTGAACCAGAGAAGTAAGTTAAAAAGTTTAGAGGAGAAAAGCTATGAAAAGGGGAAGCATTGTTTGGATACTTGTAAGGAAACAGCAAGCGGTGATGAAGAAGATTCTGTCACAGATTTGTGAAGAGAAATTTTTCTGCCTTTCTGATTTGAATCCTATGAGTCACTGAAAAATGTCTACAGGGTCACACATGAGAGAAATTGTTATAAAGATGGCTAACTTTTCTTTCAAGAGCTAAAACAAATCTGGTGGCAGCGGGTAAATAGTTTTAAAGCTAAATGAATAAGGTTGTAGGTTATGTATATCCTACAAAAGGGTGGTGATGCAGGAAACGTATAGGTCAAATGTAAGACAAAGGCGGCAAGTATCAGGTAAACAAAAATAATATGTAGAAGGTACAGATCCTCTGTACCTAAAGATTCAGTCCTTTTGAGCTGTACAGACTTGTCTACAAAGCAGTCCAAGATGTCCAAAGTCTACTCTCCATATTGAAATCCTCCCAGTTAATATGTATGCTCTATTTTTTGCACAGCTAAGTCTGCCTTTTGGAAGAGAGAAGTGGGTTTAAGTGTCTCAGTTCAAGGTAGGATCACTTTCTTGCACTCAGCATAAAATGTTTAGCAGTTCCATGACATATACTTTGAGAAAAGATGGCTACTTGTTAAAATACAACTAATAAGAGCAAAAGTGAACAAATGGGAAGTTGTATGAGGTACTGAAAGAGGAGCTAAGAAGAAAATGAAACCTCAATTTGATGTAAAAAGGGAAAATACCAGAGGAACTCAGATTATACTGTCAGAGTAAGAACATCAGTGAATAAACAGGGTGACATCAGCACCTCCATGTTGCACAGCCCAGAGGGAGGAAAGTACATGTGTTTCTGTGTGAGAAAGATTCCAGATAAGAGAAGGCTATGTATAAAAATCCAGATGATTACAGCTGCAGCAAAATGTTTGACTGTATAGACAGAAAACGACGATCAACTGTTATTTCAGGCTATTATGGACCAGAAGCACAATATCTAGGTACAGCAAATTCAAAGAGATTAAAGGACTTGAAGATTTTCACAAGTCATAGGCCTATCTAACAAAGAAATCACTGTTAGTGATGAAAATAGGAAGCTTTTGGCAGCGTTTGGCAAATGTTGTTTTCGTAAAAGCCTGCTAATTCATAGTTCTTGTTTCTCTCCTCCTTAGACCATAAGTGAGGATGAAGAACTAAAAAAGGTTTTCTTTAGATCTGCCTGTCTTAATATTCTCTTTCTTTCCTTTCTTTCTTATATTTTGGGGGAATAAGAAGTTCTTTAAAATGTTTTGCATCTTTTAATCAATGCCTTCTTTATTCCTGCCTTGCCTTTAGGGGTGTCTTTAATCTCACCAGTCTCACATGCATATTGAAAACATTTTATATGCAATCTTGATGCATTGATCATGTTGCTCTGAACAGTTGCTGACATTTAGATAACGCTGTTGCATCCACTGCCAGTTAAATTTGAATTTTTGCTGGCTCAGTGACACCAATCTTAATTATATTTTTATAAAGTTCATCTGTATATCGTTAGTCTAATATGTACCTTCCAGTTCATGAAAAAACTTAAGTCAATCAGACAAATGATATCTTGTCTGGGATGCTAAGAGGTAGTTGCCTTTGCCAGAATAGGTGACATTATGGAGGAGAGGGTGACATCCTCCAGTGGAGTTGATTTGAATTCCATTATCCCTTTTAAAATTAGGAATACTTCCCTCTACACCCCCCACCCCCCCCAAAAAAAATAAAAGAAAATAAAAATCTGTTAATAATAACAAGGGCAGGAGTTCAAGAGGAAATCGAGGCTCCTTGTTCTTTCCCTGTGTACAGGAGAGGAAAAAAAAAGAATATTTGCTTTTAGAAGCCATGTGATGCGCATAGTAATATGGCTTAGGTTCTCTGTGTCTATGTAGCAACCTTAAATTAAACTTTTATTCCTTTCCCTTTTCTTCTTCATCCATCCCTTCTTTGGCTTGACTACTAATAAATACCTTAAAAGAAATGTAGCAAACAAAAAGATTTTTTTGCAACAAGCTTAACATGTGCACATTTTCATTTTCTAGAAGTAAAAATTCTCTCTCCACGCTTCTGACCCCTTTAGTTATTTGTAAATATTCTCAGGATATCTACTTACGTTGGGCAAAGTCTAAAGTTATAGCAGCAAATTTTTGACAATAGTAACTCACCTCCTAGTTTTAACTTATACTTTTTACTTTCCGCTCTATCATTAACACTATTTATGTAAAAGCTAAAACATGCTGATATGTCATTTCCTTCCAGTTGAGGTTTTCTTGCTTTCCCTCCCATCATCAGCATTTATTTAAAATCAGCATTAAAAAGGCCTGCTTATACAAAATAATTAGACATAACCAAAAATAAAAGAAAGATGGAAATAATTCTTGCTTCTCTGACTGGTTCTCTGATGATTTACGCACATTGAAAATCTGACTCATATGTTTAAAAGGAAAGTCCGCTGTGGATTAGAAAGAGAGAGTAAACTTCTCCACTGAAAAGATTTTTATGATAGCCTTTGTATCACAATGATGTTTCACTTGAAAGAGTTTGATAACCAGCACTTTCTTCCAAACCTATTCTAATCCTTTCTTCAAGCTTACATGGTATTTTAAAAGTTTTGCATGGATTCTCCCTCTGAAAAGGGCAGAGGAGGAAATAGACTATGCAATTGGAGGCCGACCTGTCATTACTGACCTTTTCAGGGGAGAAGAGAAGGAAACACTCTATAATGACAGAGCTGTTTCTTTCCCTAAAATATCACTTGCCTCGAATCCAGCATCCAGACTTGCTAGGACTGTGGTGTGTATGCTCTGGTTAGATGGGTCAGATGGTGATATTGTGGATCTATACTTCTGCTATCAACTCTCTTGGAAATTCTAACTGAAAAGCTAAATACTAATCAATCAATTAAATACAAAGTTAATATCTCATTTTTTTAATTGTTTTGGGTTTTTGTTTTGTTTCTTTTTTCATCCCTTCTCATTGCTTACGATGTTGCATTCACACAGTATAGGATTAGCACCTTGAGACTGTTGCCTGTTACAGCACATGTTCGTATCTCAACCTTTTTCCCACTGACTTCAGGATGACAATTGGAAAAAAAAAAGAAAATTTGAAAACCAGACAAACAAACAAAACCTCTTGTTCATGCACTTTTAAGCGATTTGGGCTATAAGAGTATAAACACACTGTGAATCCTACCAAAGCGTGACAGCAGCTCTTTTTAGCTCGAGTTGTTATCCATTTTCACATTTGATTCAAACAGCGGATACTTTTGCAGGAATGAGTACCATACTAAGAACGCATACTGAAGTTATTAAACTATTTTAGAAAGTAATTGGTATTCAAAGGCACTACAACTACATGAGGTTGAAAGAGGTTGAAAGAAGTAGGAGGCAGAAGTAATGAAGAAATTTGAAAGACATTTCCAAGAAATTCATTTGTTCTCATTCAAAGGACTGGTTGGTTAAGGGCATGATGATGTAGAAGGAGGCATAGGACTGGATGAAAGTAATGGTACGTGAGATTAACAGCAAAGGAAAGCAAAGAGCAAATAGCACAGGAGTGATTGTGTTGTCTGTCCCATGTACGGAGGGTATTGCTATACTGTAACCACTGTGAGTACATACAGGTATAAACATATCATACAGATGTACCTGAATTAGTTTTGAAACAGCTAGGTCAGGCGATGCTTATATTGTCATATATATGTAAGAAAAGAATTATGGAGCGTTTGGACAAATCAGAAGAAAAATAGCTATGTTGAGTATAATTATAAATGTGATCTGCAGAAGTGATAAGCAGGGTAAGAGTATATTCTGAGGTCTTCAACTCCTACAGAGTGAAGACAGCAGAAACATAATGTATATTTATTAATGTCAGATAAGATAAGGTGATAGTTTCTGTTCAGGAATTTGTATTTTGGGAGTTAGTCACTAGGAGAAAGTCATATTCCTAAATTTACTTTTGCTTAAAATATAGCATTCTGTCTGCCACTATTTTTATGATTGATTTAAAGCAGAATAAAAATTACATTAATCAAAAATATATACAGATACTTGATGTGAAGTATACACTGAGGTGAACCCAAGTGCCACAGCTCTACTGTGTTTCTGTGCCTGTCTATGCCAGTGTGAATTTTGCAGTTTCTGCACGCAGTCATCTCCAAACTCCCGGAGTCACTTCATGCTATATGCACCTCCATGCGTTGCTTAAAGAAACACACTAGACAAAACAGTGACGGTGTCTATCAGGCTTGCATGGGCAATGCTTTGTGCTCCATCTGCTCACAGCAAGTCATGGTTATCTAAATTATTCTCGTAGCAGTGCTGATCTTGTTGAACCTGATGAACATCACTCAAATATTGCTTTGGCATGAGGCACTGTATAATTTGAAATTGTTGCTAAACTAAAAGTTTCATTTTACTTTCAGTTTGTTTCCGAATTCTGGAAGAACAAAACTAAGGGAAAAAAAGGACTGAGTGTTTATTCGCAGTGATTTCATCTTCTTCAAGAGCTCATCATAAGACCCAAAAAGAGAACAAAAATTCTGAACTACAATAGTTGACACTTCACATTTCTAGTAAAATTGCACCGAATAAGTAAGCTTAAACCTCAGCAATTAACTGAAATGTGGGCTGTGAAAGGGATGGTGCTGTGCAAGAGACAATGTAAAATTATCCCTATTTTGTAAAAATAAATACACTTATTAACGTAATTCAGAATAAATTGGCTGAGAAGGGTAGTGTTACTGGGAGCCTCTTCCATGCCTGTAGCAGCAGGAGTGGCTGAAGGCAGAAGCTGTGCAGAACAAGGTCTGCTGCTGAACACTGGTGTGTGCCAGACCACTTAGAAAGATATGCAGGTTGATGCCTGCTGTGATCATGTTTACATTTACATCTGCCTAACACCTGTCCTGTGTGAAATCCATGGCAGGATGAAGGCAAAGACAGCAGTTCTGATGACACGTCCGAGCTAGCTTTAATGCACGTGGTCTAGGCACTACTGGAAGTTTGACAGGTGCTACTATTAATTCAGTATTGCCAAACCTTAATAATTTAATGTAACACACAGACTATTTAGAAATCTTAAAATACAAAGGAGTGTGGAGAAAAGATTTCCATGAAAATATTGAAAACAACACATGAATAAACCCTAAGAAAGCACACTTCATAAAGTAATTCAAATGCAAAAGATACCATTTTATAAAATCTTATGACTTCTTAAGACAGTTATAAGCCTGCTTATAACTTTTGAATGCCTGTAACTTTCAGTATTTTATTGAAACACTAGATGAAATATTGCTTTGAAACAATTCTCTGATGAAAACCCAAGTCAAGAACTATTTGATGAGGGTTCATCCAGAGTTCCATGGTTTAGACACAATTGGCTCCAACAGGCACTAGTGGAATCAATACAGAAATTGTTTTTTTGTTTTTATGAAAATCTCTGATTACATTCTTTTGTCACTTGAATTTATTTTGCAGACAGTACTTTATTCTTGTCAAATTCAGATATGTTGTACCAAAAAGTCTGTTTACTACATTAAAATCCCCTGTGCCAGTCACTGTTCAGCTACTTTGATGTGGCTTAAACATTGTTTTGATATTTGAGAAACAAACTCAGTTACCATACATTGCTCTCCTGAAAAGAGATGTGATGCACTTATGACTTCATAAATTGAAAGGGACGCTGTCTATCTCAGGCATAGCAGTAAATGTCAGATGTTGCTATTTAACAAAGGTTGCCCTTTATGGATCTCATAAGATGATGAAGAAATAAAGATGGCTACAGGCAATCTGTGAGTTGATTACTTTAAAGCAATTTTAGTCCACGTTTTTCATTAAATTAGTATTCTAAGCACCCTTCTCCACTTTCCCATGACTTCTGTTATTGGGATCTTTAGATTAAACAGTGTTAGGATGTCATATGTTGACTTTGACCATATATTTTTTAAATGCACCAACTAGGAGAGATCTGGGAGGTGTTCACCTATGAATTTATTCCTTTGTTTACAATGTTCAGTAACAGGGGACAAATTCAGAGTTTACTGCTACATCTGTAGTAAGATCATTTACTCAAGAAGGGCAAAGCTTGGCAAGGTGTACCTATTCTTCAAGGCATGAGGTACGACTACAGATTTTGTTCTATGTAGGATGGTGCTTAATTAGCAGTAAGCCAGTGTTGGGTGGGGGGTGCATTGCTAAGTTGGAACAATATAACGAAAGCAGAAGTGGGTTGGGCGAAGTATCTATCCAGGCATTTTAAAACATGAGCAAAATGAGTTTTGGAATGTGTACAGAAGGTGTGCTTTTAATATTCTTCACATACTAAGTCCAGTCCTGATCAGCCTGGAGAACATAGGGTTCCTTATGGACCCACTGACATAGCACTACCTAGCACATGCAGATTTAAGGCACAAGAGTAATCTTTGTCTTTGTGTATATAAAGCATAATACATCAAAATCTAGCGCTATTAGCACTACTGCTACTGCTACTGTTTACAGGTACATAATTATCTAGAAAACTAATGGTGAAGTATACAGTTAGGGCAGAATACTGAAGGAGGAAGCAAACGTGAAGTCTATTCTTCGCCTCCTTTCACAGTGACCCAGACAGCCGAAGGAAGAATTTCTGTGTTAGTTTTTCCTGATTTCAATATACATCTGGAAATAATTTTTTTCCTCTAATGTATGTACTGGAAAGCTAAATAATGCCATCAAGTTTCTGAGATATATATTATGTTTTTAACTTTGAGCTATCCTTGTTTAACTTTACTCATCAGCTTCCAACTTGATACATTGTGGAATGTCTACCAGTGTTGCTTAAGAAAAAAGAAATTTTATTTTTAAAATCAAATTAATTTTATACTATTCTTTTAATTGCATTTAATTAATTATTTTAATACGCTAATTAAATAGCTGCTTCTTTTAAATATTCCTCCATATCATATTGTTATAGTTTCTTAAACAGTTTCCTTTTACTGCTTTCAGTGCTGAGGCTGTGGTATGAGATATAAAATACTGTGGACTGATCCTTTTAAAAGAAATTTGTGACTGTTCTCTGTTTTAGAATTTTAATGAGGGCCGAACACAATTCACAGAATGCAAATTTCCTTTTACCCTACTGGGGTCCTTATAGCAGTAGAAAACATTTTTGAGTTAAAAGGATTTTAGTTCCATACCGACAACTAGTTCGCTGCTGATACATAAAAGTTCGCCTCAGAATTCCAGGAAAATGGTAACCTCTGTAATCGTACATGTTGGAAAAGAAAGGGAGGAAATGTAGTGTTTATTTCTTGGAGACTTCTGGACAGTGATGTGTTTGAATAAGGATATTTTTCATTCTTTCTGCTGCATTTCTGATGCATCCTTTCTTTTCACTCTTTCTTTGTGTTTTGCCTTTCTAGATTGTAATATCTGTGGAGAAAAGTGTACTTATGATTTTGCACAGTACTTAGAATCATGAAGATGCTGTATCAGGATAAGTAGTAAATAATAGCTTCTGTTGTCAGCATTCAACTAGACGAACGTTTTAAGATATAAACTTGTCAAAAAAAAAATAGAATCACTATTGAAGGCAACATCTCTTTTACTCATTTAGAAATAATATCCAAAATAGCACCACATACACTTTGTTGTTTCAGGTTTTCTCTCTGACTTGCAGCATTCATTTATGTCACATACATAATCAGAATGTCTGATATTTCTTTGGCATGGTTTTATAACACCAGTTTAGATTTACTTATTCAGTGCAAATTCTCTAAAGCTGAAGTTATATTTGTATTTTACTACAAATGGTAAGATATGTGAATGAAAGTAACATAAGTAATATTCATGTCTTTTTAATTTATGATTAACATGAATGAAAGAAACCATTTTTGATAACATGACTGGAAATTTTGTTTTCATTCCGATTTTTTAAAGTAGAAAAAGATTAAGTTATATGGGTCTCTTTCCTTATTGTTTCTATGGATAAATATTTATAAAGGATTAGAATGATTAAAAGACTGATATTTAAATACACCATTAATTATCTGGTATGAAGACAAGCATGTTGTTGACAAGGCCTTCTCATACTATGTTCATGTTGATAGATTAATGCCAGTAACACTAATCATAGAATCATAGAATGGTTTGGGTCGGAAGGAATCTTAAAGATCCTCTAATTCCAACCCCCCTGCCATAGGCAGGGACACCTTTCACTGGACAAGGTAACTCAAAGCCCTTTCTAACACCTCCAGGGATGGGGCATCCACAACTTTTCTGGGGAACTGTTCCAGTGTCTCACCACCCTCACAGTAAACAATTTTTTACAACTATCTAGTCTAAATCTACCCTCTTTCAATTTAAAACCATTACCCCTTGTCCTGTCGCTACACTCCCTGATAAAAAGTCCTTCCCCATCTTTCCTGTAGGCCCTCTTAAAGCATTGGAAGGCTGCTGTGTCAGCTGTCTTTTTATAGAAAAGCATTTAAACACTAAATCGTTCTTTTGTACTTATCCCATGTAAAATTCAAAACTTTTTATAAGTAGTGAACTAGAGCTTCAGATAAAGACTTTTAAAAAGTATTATAAGTAAAATGAGAGTAAAAATAGGTAAAACAAAAATATTTTCAGTTTAATCCTGGATGATTACTGTCTAGCTGTGACCTTGGGAAAGACTGAACTTCCTTGTACCAGCTCTGTCACTAAGCTTAACTTGTGGGTAAATAGGGCCCAAATATCTGCTTTTATTATTCTGTGTGATAAATGTGACAAGTACTCCCAACCCAGTTTTACTGTTAACTATTTCCGAAACATATAATTTTTTTACACCAAAGTCCTTTTTTCTTCTCAGACTATCAAATCCCTGTGCATAAGTTTTAGGGCTGGGAATACAGCCAGACTTCTGGCAGATCATTCCAATGTAGTTCAATATGAAATTGCCATAGCAAATAATACGGCCTCAAGTCTTTAGTTCTCCTAATTGGGCCATATGAGATGGTAATGCCTTTCTTGTCAGGGCTTATTATTTTAAAATGTGAATATAAGGGGAAAGTCATCAGGATTCATTCCGATTTTATTTAATTTGTCTTGAGTGTTGTCAGAGAGCACTGAATAATTCAGTTTTAGGTCCTCAGGGAACAGACCTTATCATCTACATAAGCAAAAAGTAATTTTTCAGATACTTATGATATCAAGCATTAAAAACTAAGGGAAAGAAATGTGAATATTAAGGTGTATGGAATTTATAAAGGATCTGTGACTTATATAACAAGTGTAATGAATATTACCTTATATTTCTAGGTAGTCACAACTAACCTTTGATTTCTTCTGTGAAACAGAAGAACGGCTTTTAAGAATCTACCATTTAATTTCATCTATAGAATATTTGGATAAGGAGCAATATGTATTTTTCCTAAATGAATAAAAAAGAATCTATACTCCACCAATGAATACTATATGAATCTGTACCAATTGTCCTCTTAACCCTTTCAAATACCGATACACGTAGCCTCATACAGCAATTTGTTCATTAGACTTCATGTCTAGTGGACAAGTGGCGTTCCTCAAAGGTTGGTATTAAGACCGGTGCTGTTTAACACCTTTGTTGGTTACATGGACAGTGAGATTGAGTGAACCCTCAGCATGTTTGCCAACGACACCAAGCTGTGTGGTGCAGTTGACACACTGGAGGGAAGGGATGCCATCCAGAGGGACCTGGACAGGCTTGGGAAGTGGGGCTGTGCGAACCTCATGAAGTTCAACAGGGCCAAGTACAAGGTCCTGCATGTGGGTCGGGGCAATCCCAAGCATACATAGAGGCTGGGCAGATAATGGATTGAGAATGGCCCTGAGGAGAAGGACTTGGGCATGTCGGTGAATGAGAAGCTCAGCATGAGCCACCAATGTACTCTTGCAGCCCAGAAGGCCAACTGCATCCTAGGGTGCATCAAAAGCAGTGTAGCCAGCAGGTCAAGAAAAAAATACACAATTTGACCCCACCTGGAATACTTTGACCAGCTCTGGAATCCCCAACATAAGAAGGGCAAGGACCTGTTGGAGAGAGTCCAGAGGAGGGCCATGAAGATAATCAGAGGGCTGGAGTACTTCTCCTATGAAGACAGGCTGACAGAATTGGCATTGTTCAGCCTGCCAAAGAGAAGATTCTAGGAAGACCTTATAGCAGCCTTCTGGTACCTAAAGGAAAGATGAGAAGGGGCTTTTTATCAGGGAGAGTAGTGATAGGGTGACAGGTAATGGTTTTAACCTGAAAGAGGGTAGATTTAAATTAGATATTAGGAAGAAATTCTTTACTCTGACACTGGTGCGACACTGTAACAGGTTGCCCAGAAAAGTTGTGGAAGCTCCATCCCTAGAAGTGTTCAAGACCAGGCTGGATGAGGCTTTGAGCAACCTGATCTAGTGGAAGGTGCACCTGCCCATGGAATGGGGGTTGGAACTAGATAACCTTTAAGGTCCCTTCCAATCCCAACCGTTCTCTGATTCTGTGATTCTATGAATTTAGTGAATACAGACCTACTGCTTACTTCTTGTAGTCTTGTTTTGGTCAAAAAGTTAGAGTGTGCACACATATTTATTCTGTAAATTCTGATTCTTGTTGTGCCTTACAAATTCTGGTCAACGTTGGCAGTGCCCTTGGCACAGGGGAGCTGTCTGATCAGGTCTGCTTTATGGATATAGATGCCTCATGGTGTTTTTGATGCAGCCCTTGCCCACGTGCTGCTGCTCATCAGGGTTACAGCATACTCCACAGACTCTGCTGGTGAAAAAAAACAACAGATAGAGATTATTTCTTGAAAGCATCTTGCACCTTGCTAAACACTAACATGCTTTCTTGGTCAACACTAACATGCTTTTGTCAATATTGTGCTATTGTCCTAAAAATCTTACAATAATACATTTTATTTTGAAATCTGTTGAAAATCAGATGATGTCTGACAATGTCAGCTTCTATGAAACAATAGCAAGGATTTCTAGTCTTTTTTATTGCAAAGAAAGTTCTTTCCTTTTATTGGTTTCTTATAAAAAAATTATTTAATACATATGTAAAATAAAGAGCCAGGAAATGGTGTAAGATAATTATCAAGACAGACTATGTGTCAACTGATCAGAGAATATAAAGGAAAGGCACAACATGTAGAAGAATAGAGTGACAGAATTCTGGAATATAGAGCCCTCCTGATCCTGTAGGGTGGGAAAATGAATATAGCCACTATCCAACATTTGAATAAAAAAAACCCAAAGCCAAAGCTGCGCAGCTGTTTCGTCCAAGAGAAATAAAACAGTAAATGCTGCAAAGGAATCCAGTGAGAATTTCAATGATGAGGAACTGTTCACGGATTCCATAAAGTAGTTGTCACAGTAGACAGGGTGAAGATCACTGTACTGTCAGTGAAGTGGAGTGTGGATAATGGCTGCCAGCAGTCCAGAGCTGTTCGTGACAGCGAGTATACAACAGAGGTCAAAAGTAGACTTCTGAATTTCAGGCTAAAGGAGACAAAATTCAAAAGTGACAGGAAGCCTGTTATGATGGCTAACATTTCATACTTTTTAATCAAGCAGGAGTCCTGGTTGTTGAAAAAAAGAACAATGTGCTCAAAGTAATCTTATTCTGTCTGAAATAAGTAGATGGACTGGAACAAGAGGTCACTCATCATGTAGCTGGGAAGGGGTTCTCAGCCAGAGAAGAAGTAGCAGGAGAGGTATGAGACCAAGCATTAAAGAATTGTTATCAAACAGCAAATGGTCTTGAGACATAATTTCAGACCACAGTCTGGGATTTTTATATTTCTCGCTCTACAGAGAAAACATAAATTGACATGTTTAAATGCCAATTTTTGTAACAATGAATAAACTGGGAGTGGAGGTCTGCAGCATTCTTTTTCTTCAAAGGAGTGAGATGTCTGCAAAAATTGATGTGTTTCACAATTCCGTACGTAATAAGGCCATAAGGTGTCCTTTAAACATTAGTCTGAGCTCCTGTGACAGTGATAAAATTATATCAAGCTTGAATATAAAATTTAATTCAAATTGTTAAGTCTTCTCTCCTCCATTAAGACAAGGTGGTGGTGGCGAGGGGAATTATTTCCAAAACGAGAACAGGAACAATTAAGCCACAGCCCATGTCCAGAGCCTTTGCAATGGCAAGTAATTTATTGTGGGATTAAAGGGATTGTTAGCAGGGAAGGGGGTAAAGGGAGAATTTAAAAATTAGAAGCTTTGCTTTAATTTAAAAAATAAATCTCTGCTCTTAAGGGAACTAGAAGTTGAAGAAAGGGCCTATTGTGTTAATTATGTCTTTAAATTAAATTAGATATATACTTTAAAATACAAGAATTAAATACAAAGTATTCTTGCGTCAAAAATAACTTCACGGTGTATATGGAGGGGCGCACAGCTCTTCTACAGGAGCAGTGAGCGTTGCACCTAGCCCACATCTCCTAGCAAGCCTTCAGTCCCTCTCAGACCGCTGCTGTTACAATCCAAGCTCCCCCACTCCGGCATTTAGGCTGGGGCAAGAACATTAAGAGTCAGGAGCAGATGGCTGCAATTTTGCTAATGTGTCGCTATCCATCCTATAACTCTGTGTGTGTGACTGTATCCACTTTCACAAGATGGTGTATTCCACTGGACGTATCGTCGCTGTTTCTGCCTTGTGCTGGGCTAATGGCTGCAGTCATCAATACTTGGCCACTACAGTGGTTAAGCTTCCCTTTATACCTAGTAGTGGAAACGCTTGGAGCGCCATGATTTACTCAAAAAAAAAAAAAAATCTATACTATCCCTATTAATAATAAAACAACTTCATAGGGCTATTAATTTACATGGCACTTTACAAATCTGTTTTCCTGCCCAAGTAAAAGTATCCTGAAATAAAAAGTAACAGGAAAAAAACAGGAGATGGGGGCCAGGTGCACTTTCCTTACCAAGGGGGAAAGTTGAAAATAGAACAATCAGTTAAGATAGAATAGGGATGCTACAGGTTTACGTTTCACCTGGCTTATTTTCACCGTACTTATTAGTGGGTATCTACTTATGTAATACGATAAAGGAGGACCATAATGTCTATTTCAAATTGTAGCAAATGGTAAAGGCAGTGATGTAGTGTGTTTGAAACAGGCTTTGAGGTAAGGGAGAGGGAGAGGGTTTTGTCCAACCAGTTGCGTTCCAGTCTTGTACCTACCGGCCTGGGAGCCCTTGGCCCGTCGTACGTGGTAGCTGTACCATGGGTTGGTGGGCATTCAGAGATATAAGTAGCACCAGCAACATTCATGGTGGCTATTTTTCAGGCACTATGAGGGTGTATCATTTACAAGCGATACAGGAAATCTTTTCCATGTTATGAAAATATTGACCATATTAATACAATTCCGTTCTGCAAAAACTTAAAAGACTGTTATGCTTCTTGAAACACAGAAACTTGCTGATGACTGGAATGTCAGCTGTCTTAAATTATATTTAAATCATGATTCAGTAAATTTTTAATTAAGAATTTGCTACTAGAGCTACTTTCATTTTTGCAAATAATTATAAGAAGGTGATCTTTTATCAGTTTATGATTAAATGTTTTTTAATTCATAGTAGGTAAACAACTATACTTTAGAAAAATAAAAAGACTTGAAAGCTGCGGAATAATTTCAAATCTAATGAGATCTACAATTAATATTATACTTGTGAGGTGCACCACATTTAGCATCACTCATGAATGCATGTAGGCATATTTTTTAAATTATCTCTAGTTATTTTTCATTAATTCTCAACTGGAATTAACATTATTTAATGATTTAACAGAACTATTTTTAGTGCTGTGTTGTGTAACCGTACATGTGCTTGGAAAATCCTCCAGAAAAACAGCAATACATCTACAAAGAAATGCATCAATTTAACCTAATGCAAATGCTGCTCATTTGGTTTTATTGCTAAAGCTACAAATCCTACTTATATTTATAAACATGAACAGTGGATCACAGTGGTCTGTTCGAAATTTATAATTTTTAGCAAACTTGTATTTAAAAGAAATAGCTAGGAAGTATTTCAGTAAGTAATCTGAGTCAGGACTGTTTGATTATTTTTTGTGACAGGCTCTGATTTCACTTAGTGGCATTCCACTGCAACCAAGAAAATGGGTTTGTGTTTTTTTTAGCTATGCTGCACAAACTTGCAAAGACATGACCATAAATATGCACGAAGACAACATAGTGTTATTAATAATTTTTCTTCTTAATAGCCTGTGCTTTGACAAAGTATAAAAAAAATCCCCTTATGCTTTTTTGCCGACCACTGCGACGACGATCTGTATTGTCCTGTTGTAGTCCTGTGCTCATTGCTTTGTTTGTAGGAATCCAGTGCTGGCGTTCTTTCCAATATTAAGAATATGGGTCTCTAATGGCCAGAGGTAATAAATTTGTTCTGTTTGCAGACAGACAATGAGATTCTGTCACAATGTCTTATGTAATAAATAGTACTAAAATAGTACTAATATTGTAACCTTTTTTTTTTTTTTTTTATGATATACAGGTAAGAATCAACGATTCCTGCACAAAGAAGTGGTGGTGAGAGGCGGCGGGAAGACAAGAGTATTCACTTCACCTGCTCATACAAAGAATGTATTAATGAGCTACAGAATTGTTTTAATTTTTTGATGGAAATTTAACAAAGTGTTGCAGTGGCCAGAACAAGGCCTACACTCTCCGCAATACACCATTGGTCACTATGCACTTAAGTGAAGTACGCCCTATATATTTTTTGTCAGCACAAAGCTGGAATTAATTTTTTATACATTTTCTACTGCTGTGTCAGCAACTTGTTGAGGAGAAATATGATTGTGTGAATGGAATTCTTCATTTCAGTGTTCTTTGAGGTTCTTCTCTGCTGAAATAGGGATGCAAATCTGGCAGGTTCTCTTTTATTATTATATAAAAATCAAGCTGATATTTAGACAACCATCTTTTTACACCTTAAATGCATTTAATTGGGGAAAATTAATGGGAAAAACTTCTGCTAACGTTGTAAATCAATACAAGAGTTAGCGAGTACATCTTTCTCAGCCCAGAAATGATGCTCTTGGCACACAGCAAGATAGCTGACATTGGCTTACATCCCTTATCATTTTGGCATAGACCTGACAAGTTATCTAAATTCCAAAAGATGGTAGCAATTTACTGAAGACAATGCAGTTGTTCCTTCCCTCTCCTCTATAATGTAGACTTGAGAATCCTTGTGTGGACCTCCTGAGAAAAAAGTTCTGGGGTGAATATAGAGAGTTTGAATATGAATTAGAAAAATATCCCTCACTGCTTGGCCAGAAAATTGCATTCTAGCTAAAGTTCAAACACTGAATCTTTCTTGGCCCCTTATTTCATTAATTAGTCAGGAAATTATACTTCAAATAGTTCTTGGATTAGGAGGACAATCTCTTCTCCACTTCTTAAACTTTACGCATAGCAGGACATTTGATGAAAGCCACATAAACAAAATATCATCATTTTTATGGATATTTGCTAATGTTAGAATATTCCCAAATGAAAGAACTGACTTGAGCTCTAATGGTCTAAATGTCCCATATCCCTCTCTACATGACTACAACAAACCAGAAGTAGCGTATAAAATCTACAGTACTGCCTATCTACATTACTCCCTATGTATTGACTATCTAACTTAATTTGAAGATAGCTTTAATAAGAGACTGTGAATGGAAATATGCTTGCATAACTGTATGCTCATGTAACTCTCACATGTATCACAATGGGAGAGTTTTTGAGCATAATATGGAAAACATCAGATTTTTCATTTTGTTCAAGTCGATATGTAGATATTCTAGGAGGCACTCATCAGCCTTTATCATCCACTGTTTTTATGCTTAGATACAGTGATTGTTGACGATTCCACCACCATTTTTAAAACCCCATGGAGAAGAGTGAATATGGGTGTGTAAGTGCCAGTTGTTTAGACTACAGAGCTGCAACAGGAGGAAGTTGCACTTTAAACCACCAGTTTTTATATCCCTTAGAACAGTAGTGTGTGCAGCTATTACAATGATTTAACATCCATGTAAACCTTTCTTGCAGTCATTGCATAACACACTTTCTGGCTTTCCAACCCTGGGAATTATGGCCATTAAAAGTCAATTCTCTCCTACGCTAGCTGTTGTTTGAATGTTTGAGGTTGTGTTCTTGCCATATCTCCCTGAAATAGACATGCCTTAACTTGAAAACTTCCCCAAGCTTTAGCTGAAATTGAGCAGAGTGTGAAGAAGCCTTTGGTTACAAACATTAATAGGTTTTTGGAACAAGCTTACTTGATTTGTGCAAATTATGCAAGTGAGGGATGTCAGAATTCAGCTCCAAAGCAACTAATATTATAGTTTTTTTTTTTTTTAGGAAAGATCATGCTTAAGTACAACCACAGGATTTCTTTTTTAATTACATAATGGTTCATTTGAATAATTAAATATACTACTTTCGGGAAGCACATGGAAACTCAACAGAAGGCCACATTCTCTTCTATATAACTGTGCTCATGTTTTCTGAATGTGCCTAAAGGAATAATTTTGTCACTTATTTATTTTGAATTCTCAGTACAGGAAATAACTATGTACTTCTGACTTACTAAAAAAAAATAAATCTGTATGTTATGTAAAGTTTTTTTAATATGTCCCTCTTCTGTGTTTAATGAAATGTGAAATGACCTGCTTGTGTGACCTCAGAATAACACTAGGAAACTTTCTCTATGTGTCTGTGCACACCTGGTGCATACACACACATATTGTTGCTAATGAGATCAGATATGAAAATCATTTGCTTCCAAGTTTCCACTTGCTTACTCTGCTGATGTATCCCCCAACCCATTTCAGTTTCCTCATACGACAGGAGGACAGATGTTCCTTGTAGGTATGGGCTCCAAGTCTCTGCATGCTACCCTTTCCAGCACAGGACGTTTATTTTTTCACCCTAAGATCAGTTTTCAGTCATCCTGAATCTATGTGCCTATGCAGATTGAAGCTATGAATAGTGTTGACTAGAAAAGTATCCAAACCTCAAATCTCAGATACGATGAAAATGAAGTTATCTTCTTTCACTTAGCAATTAAGATTTTTTTGCACTCTCATAAGAACTAGGAGAACAATGATTTAAGTTTCTTCTTCCTGAGAATTTTTCAATCTACTTCTCTTAGAGCTTTGGTAAATGCTATAATTATTGAGATATCAGGTATCTTGAGAAGATATATGCATACTTTACATAAAATATTGAAAAAGACTTGTTAACCAGCCCAATGTTCAAATCACCCTTACAGGAAATTACATACTTGCTGATCATTTCAGTCCTTGCTGAAGTAAACTGTGAGCTTTTGAGAGGAGAACAAGATGAGCTCAAATTGTCTCAGACAAAAGAACAAAAGAAAGTTGGAGTTTCTACAGCCCAAGTGGTTGAGAGAGATTTTCTTAATCACTGAGCTCTTGGACAGTGCAGGGTACAAAGCACATGCCTCTTGTGATTTGTGAAATCATTATTTTTTAAAAAAATATTTGATATATGAAATTGCTCAGATTTTTTGGTCAGATAGAAAGAAATTTGAGTATTACAGAAGGTCAGGTACAGCACAGTGGGCTGTTTATCAACTTCATTAAGAAGAAAAAGAAATAAAAACATTTTCTCAGCTTGGAATTCCATTTTTTCCACTTTTTCTAGGCCCATCTGTCATCTGTGGGTTAGAAAGAGGATGGAAATGTCATATATACTTTATAGGAAGGAACTTAAAATTTCCTCCATGCTAATACTAGCTTGGAGTACTTTAGCAAACATCTTTTAGTAACATCTTTTAGCTTGAGAAAATATTTTAGGTTTGCTATTCTGCAGTCTATTCATTGAGGTTACTCAACATTTTTTTGAACACCTGAATGCACATGGCCTATTGCAGCAGATTTAAAGTAATGCGACTTGGGTTTTGGTTGTTTTTTGGTTTTTTTTTTTTTTTTAAATTATTATTTTGAATTTATTGCTCACTTTTGCTAAGAGGCCAATATTAGAGGCGAGATGATACACATTATTCCCTGGTAAACTAGTGGCAGCATAACATGGCATTATCAAAGATGGAGAGCTGGCACAGAGAGCTGGACTGGGGAAGCTAAACAAGGAAAATAAACCTTAATTGGTTTTATTAAGGGAAAGGTGGTTTTATGAAGGATTTTAAAGGAAACACTGATTTAACCAAGATTATTGTAGCTATCCATCTTCATCATTACCAGTACAGACTTCCTTTGGTTTATTCAGAGGTTCAAAAGCCAGTCCTGAGCCTCTCTTCCAGTCATATCAGTGTCCAAATTATTTCAGTTAACGGAACATATCCTAGGGTGGCAGCGAACTGGTGATGACTGTGGTCTGTTACTCCATATAATTCCCTATGAAGTCTACTGCAATGCCATTGTCTCCTGACCTCCTCACCAGGCTTGGTATTAAAGAGTTTGAGTCCCTTAGTGTGATTCTCTTTCCTGAATAGGCTCTTCTAAGGAAAGCTGTGTGTCTGTAGCCATCAGTGGTGAGCTCTTTCTCTCTTTGTCTCTAAGAAAAAAATGAGAACAAACAAGTCCTTTCTATTCAACTTTGGTGATTTCTCTTTTATTATTATTGCAGAGAGAATGGAAAGGAAATGGTGCAGCACAAAAAAGGGAAAAAAGACAGCAAGGGATGCACTTGGCAAAGCATAACTGGTCCACAGCAGCTGTGTATGTAATTGTACTAAAGATGTCATCAATTTCATAAAAAAAGAATAGGCATTTTTCCTAGTTGCCAGCTGAAATTCGCTTATGGGGAAAGTAGCTGAAAGATACCAACAATAGCAGCCGTTTAGCATGGGGATCAGATTTGTAGGGGACAGAGTTTTGGCATATAAGACATCTCGCTGCCAGTTATCTGGAAAATTGTCGCCAGCTGATATTAGGCTTTATCCAAATTGTGGGGTTTTATTTATTTTTTTTCTTTCTTTCTTTGCATTAGTTCTGTATACCTCTTGTGCTACAGGGTTCTTTGGAATGTTTAAGATCTAACATTTTTACCTGTAGCAAAACTCATGTGTACACCCATTCCTGTTTGAATTTACATGTGTACCTGTATGTAAGGCACACATAAATTGTTTCTCATGCACTGCTTCTGAAGGAGATGGGAAGATTTCTATAGACTTGGAGAAGCTGGCTCAATTCAGATCCAGATGAGGGCATCGAAAGAGTTGGCTGATATGATTATGAGGCCGATATCAATTATCTGTGAAAAAGACATAAGTACTGAGAGAGATTCCAGGAAAAAAAAAAAAAAAAGTCTACATTCGCAATTAAAAATACTGAGAACAGAACTTGGGAAATCTGGTCAGCCTCATGGCTCTCCCTAGAAAGGTCTTGGAGTGGGTCAGCCCTCTTTGAATACACTACCAAGCATATAAAGGTCAAGGGAAGCTGGACTGTGACACCTCCACAGGTCTCTTACAACCAACTTTTCTGTAGTTTGATAATTCTATGAGTGCAAGAGACATATACAAAATCTTTTGTACATATTTCTTTGGAAAGTGGCTCTTTATGGTATGGGAAATTGAAAGTATGGGAAATTAGTGGAGTTCAGTCATCTTTCTTTGATCACTTTAACTTGTTTATTACTCACTAGATCCTTCTAATTAAGAAATACATTTGGGAGCAAGAATTTCAGATGGGTAGGACAAACACTCATTTTATTTGAGCAAAATTAGCAAGCTCATTTTGTTAGGCTTTACAGTTGAGTGTGTCATTTGTAACATCCCATAGTGAATTCAATGGGAATGCAGGTGCCTAAGAAGAAGTCACATTTTTAAACACATCTGCTGATTTGGATTCTCTGTAACTTCCTTTCTTTTTGCAGACAGAAGCATAAGCAGCTTAAAGAAAGGAATACTTAAAGAAAGAAATTTGTTTATACCAGTTTGGTTTTAGGATATAATTTCATGGTGTGACTTTCTTAATGTATTGAATACTGTGTAGTTTTGAAAGCTTTTTAGAACATAATTACAAAACCATGTTTGGACAATTATTCTCTTTATCACATTTTGGCTGGAATCATGAGTCTACGCAGCATATCTGCTACATTAAAAGCTGCTTTTCACTCTGGAAACATGACATTTGCCAGCTTGACTGGGACAGCTTAATGTAAACTTTCTCTTTCAGTAGTGAGCTTGGAAGATATTTGCTTCACTGTGTCCTAAAGCATAGACAGCACAGTACTTGAGTGTTTCATGCTCTTGTAAGGAATGTAAGGGTTATGTTGATTCCAGCATATGTTACTCACATCTACTGATTCCACCTGTTCTCCACCTCTTGTCCGTCAGGTTTTTTTGTTAGCATAAGAAGTTAGCACTCACAAGTAGCATAATCTATGCTTAGGAAAGCATAAGACCAAGAAGCTACAGTGGCAATGGAATTTTTTTTCCCATGAATTAACTGTATTATGATTATGAAATCAGGCTTATCCTCCTGGATAATCTAGTGAAGAGGAGGACTTCTTACAACCCGAAGAAATCTTGAATTGAATGCATTCTGTGCTGGCCTTAGAATGGCAATAAGGCTCTCTGTGTTCTGAAGACACACCAGTCATGGCACAGAAAGCTCCTCTGTTGTTCTAACCATAGGGCAGTATCTGCTCGGTGAGTATTTTATTTGCACTCAGCAAAATCTGGAGAGAGATATATGATTAAGTGAAAAGCCATTGGGTCCTGACCCTGACCTGAACATAAATGTTTTGCTAGTATATATCATGGCCACTTCCTCATTGTACAACTAGGATTAATTAAGTGGGTCATTCATATTCCTTAAGAGGGGCCAGTCACCTTCTTATGCAGGGGCAGAATGTGAACCTTTACTCACTCTGATGAGTACTTTCTAACATTATTGACTTCTGTAAATAATTGCAGAGGTAAAGGTTTCATGGTGCAACGTTTAAGGTATGTTAATTGCCTTCTGCCTACTGGAACTGTGAGATCCCAAATGTTATAGAGAGGATGTTTTATGATTGGCTTTTACTCTGCTTTAGTCACTTACAAATGATCCTTTTAAGGAGAAGCATATATCCTTTATTTTATTATGAAATATGTCTGTGAGGAAATTATAAAAGATATACAGAAAAAAAGACCAAGTTTATGAAGGATAATATTTTGTATACCTGGAGCAACACTAACAACCTATTATTATAAATGTTTGCTGAACCTTAACTCTAGTCAGGTTTAAAGAAAAACAGATAAATTCACATGTCTTTGACAGATCTTACATGAAACATTTCTCCATGGTTTTCATAGAATGCTTTAGGTTGAAAGGGACCTTAAAGATCACCGAGTTCCAACCCCCCTGCCATGGCCAGGGACACCTCCCACTAGGCCAGGTTGCTCAAAGCCCCATCCAGCCTGGCCTTGAACATCTCCAGGGTTGGGGCATCTACAACTTCTCTGGGCAACCTGTTCCAGTGCCTTACAACCCTCAGAGTGAAAAATTTCTTCCTAATATCTAATTTAAATCTACCCTCTTTCAGTTTGAAGCCGTTACCCCTTGTCCTATCACTACATGCTCTTGTAAAAAGTCCCTCTCCAGATTTCTTGCAGGCACCTTTCAAGTACTGGAAAGGTGCTGCTATAAGGTCTCCCTGGAGCCTTCTTTTCTGCAGGCTGAACAGCCCCAACTGTCTTGGCCTGCCCTCATAAGAGAGGCACTCCACCCCTCTGATCATCTTTGTGGCCCTCCTCTGGACTGTCCCCAACAGGTCCATGTCCTTCTTATGTTCAGGGCTCCAGAGCTGGATGTAATATTCCAGGAGGGGTTTATAAACAAGCTGGTGTGGAAATCATAATTTTAGCTTCCTTTGAGCTTTTTAGATACCTGTCAAAAAAATTTTAAAATTTCCATCTTCATGACCTAAACTCAGAAATCATTTATGAAAACAGCTTCCAAGTTTTTTACTTTAGATACCTTTGTAAAGGTTTAACTACTGCGTTTTTTTACTGGAAACAACGTTGACACTGGTGCCTGATGTCTTTTTTCAGCTGTTAATTATCTAAAATGCTTAGATTTTGCCTTTGACAATGTAGGCAATTACTTGTGGTGTTTCAGTGGGTTATTTCTAAGGATATATTCCATAATATAGAAATCGTACCTATTTTCTCTGGGATTGTATTTCCTTGGTATCATGCTCTGTGGTACAGAGAAACATTTCTGAATGAACTTACTTAACTTACTGGTAGTAGTTAGCTGAGAGGGACCTTGGGTATGAAGCATATTCCCTTACAAGAGATCTTTTTGAGACAGCTTAACAGAAGAATCTTTCTGAAATTGAGATGACTATGGCAAAAATTGACACAATAAAATCTAAAGCTTTCTAGGTGGATTTTACCGAAGAGTCCCAAGAGGATTAAACAGCCGGTTTACTAACAACAGCAAACTTCCTTAGCATCTAGTGACTGCTGGCAAATGTGTACGCAGGTATTAAGAAATCCTCCACAGAGTGTCCGTGGAAAAGACTTGTAAATTTGATGCCTATACAAGGTAATTTAGCAAAAAGCAGAATTAGTGGACGCCTTGGTAAAATGTGAATTACTGTGAAAGAATCAGCATGGCCCTGTGAAGAAAATTCCTGCTTTACAGACTTCTTGGGGTTTATTTGTAAGAGATCAGGAAAAGTGATACTTGGATTTCAAACAGGGTTTTGCTAAATTCCATGAACAAAGACTTTTAGGAAACTTAAGCAGAACTAATGGAGCAATGACGAAATATGCCTGCCTGTGTAAAAGACTGAGTAAAAGATAATAAAGAGATGATAGGAATAAATTACCAAGTGTTTCAAAGGAGGTATGTGACAGATGCAATTCAGAGATTAGAATCACGTTTCCTATGTAGGTATAACACAAAGTATTTACTTACTCCATACCATCACATACCTCAAGCACAGTCATTCTTTCCACATGCACTGACTCTTCTAGTGACAGGAATGTCCTCTTCAGACTCCACCTGAATTTGGATTTTGGAAATTTATGTACCTGTCTTTTTGGTTCTGAAAATCCAGCCATCACTGGATAGATGTATGCAGTCCTCTCTACTACTTGCATGGAATCTTTGGGCTAGTTCTGAACCTGCAGAGAAGGTCACAATAATTTGAAAACATAACACTGTGATGTGTTATCTTTCTGAGGAGGAAAAGGTAATCCACAATTTAAGCATGTACAAATCCAAGTTAGAACGCATATGCAAACAGAGCTAACTGTGCTAAACCAGGTAATGGACGTGTCCTTACAGTTTAATTCACATATACCCTACAGTGAGCTTTAATCAACATGGCAAAAACATGCTGAACTGGTCAGCAGGCTAAATTTATAATTGTTTTTTTAGGAATTGTCCAACAGTGGATAGTAAGCTGGATTTGGGTATCACTTTTGGGGACTATCTCTGAAAGAAACTGTAGATCATTATTTCATTTCTTGTCCTTGAATATTATAAAGAAGCATTATGAACAGGAGGGTGAACGTGTCTGGTGCCATCTCAGAATAAAGTGGGGGTGAGTGGGCATTGTTGTTTCCATTCAAACTGCAATAAGCAGCTGAAATTAAATATCCAGACTGTAGCAGCTTCTGAGAAAGACTGAGATTTTAAAAGGTGTTGATACTTAAATGAGAGCAGTTGTAAGTATAAACAAGAGCATTAATGTACTATTTTTCTCTTAGCTTAATACAGAAGGGTGTGAGACAAAGGTATTGTTTTGTGAATATTTTCATTTTCTTGTCGCTTGCTCCTGCAGTGGTAAAGTTGAAATATTTATAGCAAAAAACTGTGATGCTGTGGTGTGATCTCTAAACTAACATTGACCGACGCCAGTAAGTCCACTGAGCAAAACAGAGTCATGCAGAGTGACATTCATGCATCTGGAAGGAAGATAATAATCTTCAGCAAAGCTTGCCAGCTTGTTTTCAGCACTATGCCAGTGTGATCACAATGCTTTCATAGACCCTGCTTGGGATTGTGCATCTTCTAGATCCCTGCTTGGGATTCTACATCTTCTAGAAGTTCTGGACCTTGGGTTAGTGTGCAAAAGGCCATCTTGACTGCTTGTGATGCATTCATTATTGTCAAAAATATGTCAAGTAAACAAGATTTTCCGCTGAAAGTTGTCTTTATGGATCATTGCAGTGCTTGGAGGGTATGACTACAAGAAAAGTGTGTAGAGGGGGAAATATCTTTGAAAAGTGCTTATCCGTATGCTCTATGAGTGCACTAGATGTACAGCATTCATGCAAGTAAACTCAACAATTAAAATGAAATGTATGCCCTATTATTTGTCCCCTTACAAACTGATGCTACTGGTACAACATTTACCTTATTTCCACAAACTCCATTTAGGCTTTTTGCATATAATTTATCTTAACTGACTTTAGATGTTTGTATTGTAAACACCTACGTTTGTACCAGTTGTGATAGCAGCCCTTTATGACCAATTATACAAGGTACTGAAATGAGATTAATTGTAATTCAGATGTTTCTCTACATTGTCAGAAAGAGGAATATCAATGCCTAATTCATATATGGACATCTATTTCATAGATTTCTGAAGTTAGGTAAAATTAGCCTTAATTCTATATATTTTTAAAAACCAAGGTGGCCATGTTCTTAAGCCTCTATTGAGGCATCCACAGACATATGAAACAGCCTGCATCTAGGTAAAGCCATGGAAATTTATGACAGCAGAGGGTTTAATTTATAATTATGGCAGGACTACTTTCAAATGCCTCCTTTGGTTCATGCACATACTTTTTTTCTTTTGTTGAACTAAAACTTCTGTGCCTTACTTTTTTGATACATTTGTTTGTTTGGATCTATTTTATGAAATCACCAAAGCATTAGCCACTGTGCTCTGGTAACAGAATTACAACTTTCTTTCAATTAAAGGCAATAAATCAGTAAAACATCTCAGTGCAATCATTACCAATGTTTTAAAAGGGACCCTGAATACTACAAAACTCCTGCAAATGAAATTTAATCAAAGACAAAAGGTGAAGCAAAATCCACAAAGTAACAAATCCTAACATAATATTAAATTATTTGAGAAGTGATTTAAAGTACAAAAATTAGAAATAAATTTATAATACAATCATGGGTTATCAGCATACATTTATTAAAATAATAGCACATTGACATATGATAACAAAACTTTGGAATGAAGAATATTGCTAAACAGAATATATTTTAGAAATCCAAAAAAAAACCCCATCATGTCATGTCAGGCCACCTACGGCAGTGTTGAGATGGGGACTTCAGTCCCTGCCTACACAGCCAGGACACTGTTGATTCATGAGGGCTTCCATACCTGAGTGCTGAGTGTCTGCCATGGTACAACGGGGATGTTGTACCACCCATGGTGACATGGGGCCGGGTGCTCCTACTAGGCAGTAGGCAGGGGGTGCCCTCAGGGATGGACACAGGCCCAGGGCACCCATCCTGGAATTTGGGGCCAGGCCAGGGGTCTCTGGATCTCCAGCTGTCCCACGAGGCCATGGGGATGGGGTGGGAATGTGACAAAGCTCAGACCTGACTGGCATGCTGGGGCAGGAAGGACAAGGCATGTGGCTGAGCCTAGTGCAGTAGCATGAGGGCCAGGGCAGGGTCATGAGCAACTGTCTTACCTTTAGTTTCAAAAACACGATAGTTTTATAACAAGTGTATTTGTAAAAAGAATGATTTTGCCCATTTTAAATTGTGTAGCTGTCTGTATGCCAGTGCTGGACTATAGACACATCAAAAAACTGGAGTCTCCATGCTAGAGTATCATAAATAAAACTTTAATCTTACTTCCTATAAGGTATTAAGTAGGACTTAATACTTAGCGCAAATCCTTTGTTTCAGCCAGAAAACTGAAATCCTGGCTGTGCATTCTGAGAATTTTGATGGATGAAGTAATCTATAATGATTGAGTCAGCTCTTTAATGACGAAAGAATGGGTACAGAGTGGTTACTTGTTCCTTGTCCTCAGAAAGACAGTTATTGACCATGGTTTTCTGCCATTAAATTTGATCAGGATGGTAGAGGAAATTTAACTATATTACAACTGCACATGTAGGAAATAATTAAACCATCAAAACATGATGCTGTCCCCTCAAATCACTCCAGTGTACAGTTTAGATTCACTTATCCAGAAGCTGGAGACATGTCTTCAGTGCTTGCTTTTCAATATAATAGTTTTATTACAGATGACAGACTGTCCCTGCAATGGTTCTAGGTAAAAAGTCAATCTTTACTGACAATACACTTTACTGTATATGTGACATTATGTTTATTTTCAGTTGAACATAAAAGGAAGTGTGTCAGTATCTCTGTATATACATTGCTGCATAGTCGCTATTTGTATAGGCTGACGTTCTAGAACTGGTCACTGCCCTTGTTCTTGAGAAATGAATCATCACATAAATTGTTAAGTTGTGGCACAGATCTCAGACCAAAGTTATTTCACCTCACCGAACACATGCTGATAGCATTTCACTTTGTACTTTGGCAAGAACCACCTCTGCCATTTAATCTTGAGCTCTACTCTGAGACCAAAGTCAGACGCTTTTTATGTATAATAGAACAGTATCTAAGATTATATTTATAAATGTATGTTATGCATTCTGATTCATAAATACACAACGTACTCAAGTAGTTATGAGCATTTGCCCGCCATTTTTCCCTTTTTCCTCCAAATGTAATGTATCCTGTTCCCTGTTAATGAAGGAAATTGCTGGAACAACTGTATTGAAAAAAAAAAAAGTTCACAGAATGTTGAATGTATTGCTGTGATGTCATCATAAAGCTTATTTCCCACATCTGTTGCTTTGCTTTATGAGAGAATGGTCAATTTTAAAGACTCCCTGAAGGAATGCAAATAAATATTACTGTAGAAGTGTTAGTTAATCCTTGTGAAAGTACATTATCTCCTTCCTTTACAGTTACTTAGATGGTAGAAATATTTTGAGCTGTTGTCATTTTTAACTTGAATAAATGAGTAGCCTTGGAGGACTGAGAATTTGAAAATGCTTCTGTGAATACTGAACCACACTATCATGAAACATATACTTTCAGCCAAATAATTTAAAATAATAATAAAAATAAAAGTAACAGTAATTTTGCATTCCCTTATTACTAAGTTCTCCAGTCCTCCTTTCATTTCTCTGGTTTATCCAAAATTCCCTTAGGCAAAGAGAAATATGATATCACTTATTTTCTCAAGAGAAACATAAAAGTTTGACATTATTTATCTTCTTAAGAACTCACACTATTGTGTTATACAAATGCAGTGTGTTCGTGTAGTACAGATAATAAGATAATAATTTATGATATGGGACCCTTTGACATGCTTGTTCATAATGTTCCCTACAAGAAGGAAAAAATTAGCCATTTCTCTCTTCCAAAGGATTTGTGTCTGGGTAGAAATTATGGCATGGTCCATACTCCAGTATATCAAGATGAGTGATTGTGGGGCAAATGCAGAGAAGTGTTGCGATGCTTGACTTCAATGTGCTTTTCTGCAAAAAGTACTTGCGGAGCGCCCTGAGGGAGTGATCAGTCTAAAAGTAGAATTCACAAAAGACTGCAGCCGAATAGAAATCCATAAATGCTGGTCACTGAGAAGTGAAAGGAAGAATTTACTGGGGATACTATATTTTAGTAGGTGTGATGGTATTAAATTCATGTTTTCCTATATACTTCTGAGACTAAGCTACTTAATGTTATAGTTAGGGATTAGA
This sequence comes from Vanellus vanellus, assembly GCF_965231255.1. Classification (NCBI taxonomy): domain Eukaryota; kingdom Metazoa; phylum Chordata; class Aves; order Charadriiformes; family Charadriidae; genus Vanellus; species Vanellus vanellus. Next base: position 36,572,477 of record NC_138905.1, on the reverse strand, counting down.
GAATTCAAACTCTTGCAGAGATATGTGGTGGGATATGAATATCTTGACGGCAACCTACAATTGTGCCATCAGGAGAGGCATCCAGAGAGGCAGGAGTCCCCTTCAAGTTGTGTTCCATGAATAATATCTACATGATCTAACAGTGAGTTGTAGATTAAAACTACAGGAGATCTTGGCTTACCAAACTGTTTTCCTAACAGCTTTCTAATATGCAGAAAAACACTGGAGCTGTTAAGTATGTTATTGAAAATTCAAGAAAGTTTCATGTGAAATGTATATGTATTTCCTATTTATGGATGCAGACTGTGAAGAAAACACAAGAATTAATGTAAAGTGCTTTCTACTTTGTAAGAAAAGATACAGAAGTTTGAATGGCACGTGAAGACACCGAAGACAAAAGAATCCTAAAGAGGTTGTACAGATACTTGCAAGGAATCTTTACTCTAAAGGAGAAGTCCTACAAAAGAGACACAATGAACCAATACGTGAAATGACAGAGAGATGGAAAATGATGTAAGGCAGCAGAATGTTATAGCAAAGAGGTGGGAAAAAGAAGACTAAAGAAAGAAATATGTAGCAATTTAACCTTGATATTCACAAAGCACATTTTGTTCTGGAAAACAAATGGTTAAATAAATTTTAAAAATTTAAGAACGCAATGAAGTCAGGAGAACAACTGACTGCAAGCTGAACATTTAAAGGGAGGAAGTGAAGGAAAGAGAGAAATAATTAACTATAGTGGCTTCATCAGTTAGATGTTTGAGTCATAGTTTAAGGAAATAGAGTAATGTACTGCCCACTGCATGTTAGCAAAATGATAACACAGTAATAATAATGGATATCTGAAAGAAAATACTTACAATGTGAGTGAGCGACCCAAGCAAAAATACTTGATATGATTAAAATCCACTTCTGGAACCAAAAAGGCATTTTGTGCCAGGGGCAATACAAGTGACCTTCACAAAGATGCTTGTGATACATAAGAGCAAAGAAGGAGAGTGATAAGAGACCATTTTTAGTACGCATATCAATGTTGTAGAGGAAAGAATTTTGTCTTCTTCAAAGAACACTACAAACATTTCTCAGATGATAGCTTAGCATCTTTGCTTTCAACAGTCCAGCCTCCCTGTAAGAAGAAGTACATATTGTTACAGGACTTACAAAAATAGTAGCATCAGCATGGGGGCTTAAAACTGCTGAGAGAGAGTTAAAAGAATATTATGTGAATTAAAGGAAGCCTTTGAAGCCTTGTCTAATGCACAATGTAAATGAGAATGTAGAGAATTTGGTAAACAAGCATTGGGTTTAGAGAGGCAAGACGCTGAAACATTTGTACATAAAAGTAGAAGTATAATAAAGAAACTAAATATGGTATTAAATAGTATTAATTATGATCCTAATGTTGGAATAATAGCCGTAATCCAGTAACCAAGCTCCCATACATGGATTTTTTGTGATAGCAAAATCCATGTAGAAAGCAGAAATTTAAGAAAAGGCAGAAAATTAGATTTACATGCCAGAAATTAAAAAAAAAAATCAATGAGACACAGAACACAAAGAGAGAGTTTTGGCAAGGTTTCAAGGGTGATTGTTCTTCTTTACAACTCATGTACTTGTGCCTCTAGGGTTGAAGTAGGTTGTCCATCCCACTACCTCACGTCCTCTCCATGGTCACACAGGTAAAACCACAGGGTGCCTCACGGTGTGTACCCTCTATATCTTCTCCCTTGAGAGGAGAAACGCTTAATCTTAATAGCTGAGTTACTGGTTTGTACAGTGAAGCTGTGATGTGACATAGCTGGATGGCTGATCCAAACTAGCCAAAAGGTGTATTCAATACCATTAACAGGAAAGGAATAGAAAATTCCTTCAGAAATATCTTGGGCTGTGTGATTTTCTGGGAAGACACCGTTTCAGACCACTGCTCTAAACAGGGTCAATACAAAAGATTTGGAGTGGCCTCATTGCTTACATGTGGGAGTACTCACCTATAGAATGGCTTTCTTTGTTGGAGCACAGTATGTAGAGAGGACAGCTGTGCAGCTATGGGGTCATACAGGCAAGATTGTTGATGATTGCATTTGATTTCAGAGCCTAAATCCCTTTGATGACTCTGACACTCTCTTCACAAGTATTTCCCTGTTTTTTTCATCTCCTCTGTGGTCTATTGGCTAATGCTGTAGTACCTAACCTTTCAGTTGATGAGTGACAGATAGCTGCTTCTGGTGTCCATTGGTAAATACTTAGCTAGACTGAGCCATGTGTCTTCTGATGAACTCAAGCAGCACTTCAGTGAATAGGTTCCACCTATTTTTCTTACCCCTTCCAGCTTGCTGTCTGTTACGTCAGAGCCAACTCTCCCCATGGAATTTATGACCTTGGGTACCAATATAAGAGAATGAATATGCAGTTTTACTCTTCTCCATTCGACCTTAACAGAGGCTGTAACCTTCTTTAAAATTACCCAAATGTCTTGCTGAAGATTAATTATGAAATTTCATGGGAAAACAGGAAGATTGCATATGACTGAATGCTTATGATGCAGAAACCTTAACAAGAAATGGTAAAGGCAGCAAACAAAACAGGATGAGAGAAGCTAGACTGCCAAGTACAAAAGTTGATGGTTTGCACTGTATTCATGCAGTAATGGGAAAAAAAAAAAGTTTTAAGAGTTTGCCCAAAAGGATTGACTTGGGTTTACAACACAAAAATATATAACCACAAATTCATCCTGGGAGTTGCTATGAAGATGTAATTTATCCTTTTCAAAATATGGTGGATTATTTTCATCATTGGTACACTTGAATTTTTAATTAACTATATGTCATAAATGGGAAAAGTATTATAAGTTTGAGATGGAAAAGATCTACAATAACGCCTTTAGCTTCCCACTTTAGAATTGTTTCTGTATTCTTGTGTATGCAGTCCAGTGCAAAATAAATGATTCCTGTAATGATACCTTTAACTCTCCCTTTGAAGGAATGTTCTCAGTTTAATAGCCTGGATATTTCCAGTATTTTTTATGATATTTAGCTCAGATTTTCTACATTCAGTTTCATTTTGACAGTCTGGGATAACTCAGTGGCACTAAATTTTGCACCAGTCTTAGTAATCCAGCAGTCTTAGAAATCCCACAAATTACCATCCAACAGAGGCAGAAGAAGAGAAAGGAAAATATTCTTTGTGATTACCTGTTATGTACAGTCTCAGAGAATTAATGATGAGACATTCCTCTGAAACACTGCTGAGTAACAGCAGTAGTTGCTTGTTTGGCATATTTGGCTGCAGCCCTCTCGATCAGGAAATATCATCTGAGGTTGAAAATTCTACTTTATGCCTTTACAGAAAAGCAGGTGGCATAAGACAGGAAATAAAATGTAATTCTGTGGGGAGTATACGATATAAGGATGAGAATGCTTTTATTTCCACAAGAGTATTAATATTCTGGAACATAGTGAGAGATCTATGCACTTAGAATAAAATCCTGATATAAGGGAAAGGAATAGCATACTTTAAGGCAGGTTAATAAAGCCTTTTTGTCCTTAAGATAGCTCTTTTAATCTGTTTTCATTTTGTTCAATGGTGCTTGGGTTTTCAAACTTGAAGTCAAGAGTGTCTGTCATGCTGTCAGGCCTCAATAAAGCCGTGTCAAAATGTGAGTGTAACTTTTATTGAAAACGGTGGCCAATTTTTTAGGTACTTAAAAATTTTTCTCAGTTGTCTTGATGATGGAAACAGTATGAACATTTGTTTAAATAAGGAGGTAGTTTTTGAACTATATATATTACATTTAATATAACCTTTTAATTTAAATTCCCTGATTGGGTAGTAAGTAATGTTCAGGATAGGTTGGTCATATGTTACATTTATGTTTATGAGTCTATATATGTGAATGAGAAATGTACTTTGAACTGGCAGACAGCTCCACTCTGGATTGAATTTTTTCATTATAGATAGACGATTTTTTTTCTTTTGGTGTTTCACAGTAATATTGCATTTGTTCATTTCATGCCAGGTGCTCATGACAGAAGCAAGCAGTGAGTTCAGATCCACTTGGGGATATTTCTAAAAGAATTGAACTGTGGCTTTTACCTTCAACCATGTTGCGATTTCTATTCCAGGGAAATTAAAATTCCCCTATCCACTTCTACATGTGCTCACTGGTATTCAGTATTCAGTCACAGAAGAACTTTAATAGAAAGAAAAAGGGGAAAAAATCCAAATAGGTATGTAAGCCTACAATGTTAAGTATGTTTGCAATTTTGTGGTTCAACTGGATGATAGTAGAATGGGGCATGGCTGGTTCTGGCTAACGGGAAATCACTGTTCAAAAACAGATTGCATGAAATTTTCCTCACAAGGCTCTGACAGTGAAAATTTTTAAAAACGGGGGTTATGTTTCCTCTTTTCCAGTCAGCAGGAACTTCACCAGACTGCCACGACTTCTCACATATGATGGATAGTGGCTTGGCAACTTCATCCGCCAGTTCCCTTAGGACCCACAGATGTATCTCATTAGGTCCCATGGACTCGTTCACCTTCAGGTTCCTTAGATAGTGTCGAACCTGATCTTCTCCTGCAGTGGGTGGTTCTTCATTCTCCCAGTCCCTGCCTTTACTTTCTGCAACTTGGGCTGTGTGGTTAGAGCACTTGCCAGTGAAGACTGAGACAAAGAAGTTGTTGAGTATCTCAGCCTTGTCCATGTCCTGGGTGACCAGGTTTTCCACCTCCTTCTGGAGAGGTCCCACATTTTCCTTAGTAATCTTTTTTTCACTGACATACCTGTAGAAACTTTTCTTGTTCCCCTTGATGTCCCTGGCCAGATTTAACTCCATCTGGGCTTTAGCTTTCCTAACCTGATCCCTGGCTGCTTGGACAATGTCTCTGTATTCCTCCCAGGCTACCTGTCCTTGTTTCCACCCTCTGTAGACTTCCTTTTTCTGTGTGAGTTTGTCCAGGAGCTCCTTGTTCATCCACGCAGACCTCCTGGCGTTTTTGCCCAATTTCCTCTTTGTTGGGATGCAATGGTCCTGAGCTTGGAGGGGGTAATCCTTGAATATTGACCATCTTCCTTCAGCCCCTCTTCCATCCAGGGCTTTATCCCATGGTACTCCAGCAAGCAGATCCCTGAAGAGACCAAAGTCTCCTCTCCTGAAGTTCAGGGTTGTGAGCTTGCTGTGTACCGTCTTCATTGCCCTAAGGATCCTGAACTCCACCATCTCATGGTCACTGCAGCCAAGGCTGCCCTTGAGCATGACATTCCCCACCAGCCCCTCCTTGTTGGTGAGAACAAGGTCCATCATAGCACCTCTCCTTGTTGGCTTGGAGAAGGAAGCTATCATCTACACGTTCCAGGAACCGCCTGGATTGCTTATGCCCTGTGTATTGTCCTTACAACAGATATTGGGGTGGTTGAAGTCCTCCATGAGGATGAGGGCTTGTGAACATGAGGCTGCTCCTATCTGTCTATAGAGGGCCTTGTCCACTCAGTCTTCCTGGTCAGGTGGCCTATGGCAGACTACCACTGTAACATCACCTGTCCCTGTCCTCCTTTTAATCCTGACATATAAGTTCTCAGTCAGCTCCTCATCCATCTCCAGGCAGATCTCCATGCACTCCAGCTGGTCCTTGACATAAAGGGTGACACTCCCTGGTCATCTCCACTGCCTGTCCTTCCTGAAGAGCCTGTATCTTTCCATTCCAACACTCCAGTTGTAGGAGCCAACCCACCAGGTCTCTGTGATGCCAATAAGATCATAATCTTGCCGGCATGCCCATGTCTCTATCTCTTCCTATTTATTCCCCATGCTACGTCCATTTGCATAGAGACATTTAAGTTGAGCCCCCAGTGAAGCTAACTTACTGGCTGGAGTGGCCGGAGTGCTAAAATCAGTCCAAATTTCCTGTGCTCTTGATATTCAAAGGCTTGGGACCAACTTTAAGCAAAGACTGGCAATCATGTTTAGGTGTTTGGTTGTTCAGACAGGTGGAAAATGCCCTAATACTATTTCTAAATTTCCCAGTCGAAGTGCCGTGTATTCCAGTGCATTATGTCAAGTCATTTTGTATCACATTGTCTAACACAATGTGACTGATGCTATGCCTCAGAAATAGAAGTAACTGACAGTGCCTAATCTAATTCATGAAAACGTGACCTTCAGAAGATGTACTTTGAGATATATGCCATGCAATATTTTCATATACCCTTTCCTTTAATTTCTGTTGACCTGACTGCAGATGTTTCTCAGGGGCTCATCCCTTGTGACAATGTATTTGGTGTCACTTCTTTTCAGAAACCTCTTTTAATTTCCACAGCATTTGAACCAGAATTTCAATGATTTTCCATCTTGCAATCACCCGAACAGCTTATCTATGTATGTTTCAGAAATTTGAAAGTGGAGTTCTTAATTTTTATGTTTGGAATTATAAGAGTTTAGATGTGATAAACTCTACTCATATAACCATCAAAATACAAATACGTACTCTGCACACATTTTTCTTTCATGCATGCTTAGAAGGTGTTATAACTTTAAAGAGCTCAGTGAGTGTGGTAAATCAATTCATAAGCAATAAAAGCTTTCTAATAATTTGGCTTCAAAGGGAAACTAAAAGAAGAGAGTCTTGGATAATATATCTGTTTCAACTATATTATCCTTATCTGTTGTCGTCTTAATATTTTGTATTCTCAAAAGATATTTTAAACTATGTGCTGACACTTTACGTAAAGTTATCAATAGCTATGAGTTATTCATAAAATGAGCTAATAAGCACACAAATATTTCATTCATTCCATGCCCTTGAGTTTAGTCTTTGATAGGAAATTAGTGCAACTGATTATTTGCAATTTATGTATTCAGGTTTCTATAATTATGAATAATAAATTGCAAAATTATAGGAAAGTTTTCCAGTAAATAATCCCCCCAAATATTAATATATTTGGGACTTTAGTGTAAGCTTTTTAAACTGAACATCAGATAGTGTCAATAAACTGATAGCTTTCTATGGTGGCAGCATGTTATTTTGTCAGTTGCACTGAAATACTACGTTTGAGCACAAAAAGGAAATCTGTGATTGCTTTGTTGATCTTCCTATGAAAGAATTATTTTTCTGCATTGCTATAATCTGATATCGTATGTTAGTTAGAACAAAACCTTATGAAACATCACCCTGAAGGTCAAAAATAACTCTGTTATGAGTTTAAACCAAGTGTTTGAAGGGGGGGAAAGAGGTTTGCAAACACACAGCTCTGTCTCCTGCAAATCTCATGAGGATTCTCAACTGCTGACTCCTTATCTTAACATGTAACATAATAACCAATTACTGTCAAAGTTACCAGACCCATCAGACTCCTATTGCATTAACCTTATGCACTGGTTCAAGAGAAATGCAATCAATCCACTGCTAAATTAATTACTAATTTTAAAGTTATCATTAAATAATATGATTCCAAAATTGGCATAAATCATGTGGTTAAGTATCAAATTAGGTATCAAGAAAGGCAAAGGAGTGGCAAGTCCTATTCAAAGGATTTCATTATATTCATTTGCTCAGAGCAGTGAGAGGTCATAATTTTAACCTTGTATGGATCCAAACCATATGAATATTATTCATGTCACCGAAGGCCAGCAATAATTCTTTTAATTCCATGGCATATTAATGACCAACAACGAATGAGCCCCTTAAGTGTCTCATTTATTGTCTTAAATATGAAAATGTTTTAGAGATTAGAGGGGAAATTGTTTGAATTAATTAACTGAACTGACGCTCAGGGGAACTGGTACAAGATTTTCAGACAAAGGCTGAGAATTTACAATAATGACATTTCTTTCATGGTTAGAAAATATAGTACCAGAGGGACTTTGAGGCACTCTTAACATTTTAGCTGATGTCTGTTGAGGGCTTGAGATTCCTCTGAAAGCATTTATTTTATTCATCAGAGACTCCTCTCAATTACAGCATGAAAGGCATCGCATTAAAATAGCCACGAGGCCCACAGATTTCACCATTTAAAGGGGATCGGATCACTGACACAATGAAAATTCAGAATGTAAATGGAGACTATTAAAGTAATAGGATCATTTATAAAAAAACGCTTTTTTCAAGAAAGGTAATGTGCAAAAGATAAAAAACAGTACTGTGTTGAACAAAGCTAACAATCAAACTGTGTTGAACGGAGCTAACTTAATCACTTTTTTCCTTCTTTTTTATGACATCTATTAAGAGAAAAAACCTTGGTTCATAAATGCAACTCTGCATCCTTATATTTACAGAGGCCCAAGTGCGGGGTAGGATCACAGTGGATGCTTTGAATTAGTTTGAGGTTCTAACTAATATCGTCACTATATTTGAACATAGAATCATAGTATGGTTTCTTCCTTGGTTTCAAAGTTATAATGAGCATATATGTGTATCAGATGTTTAACCCATAAATAAGTTAGGAAAAAAGATACAAAGCTAAGGCAGACAGTGCCTATGCTGATTTCCATTTCTATTATGATCAAGTATAAATTAGAATATCGAGCAAGTGATTTGCAGGGATTTTTAGTTTTTTATTATTACTCAGCTGAAGGGACTAGCTTTACTACATAATAAAAAAAAGATAATTTTTCTTACTTGTTGTCTCTTTCTTTTTTTTTTAATTGCTCAACTTTTTTTAATCAACAAAAAGAAATGGTAAAAGCTAAAGGCTGCATTGAAGATCAGTGAAAACTTTCCTATTCTGATGATTTCTATGTGATTTTCAAGTCTTAATATTTTCAGTTAAAAAAACCCTCTTATTCTCAGTGGCAAAGTCCACCTCTCAGAAAACTGCCTTCCAAAAATTTATTTAACAAGGTTCATACCTGAAAATGTGCAGGTACTATGGGGTTATATGGTTTTGTTTGGTTTCGGGTTTTTTGGGTGTGTCTTTTTCCTGTTTTTGTTTATTTGTTGTTTGTTTTGTTTGTTTGTTTGTTTTTAATTAATTTGTTGACTTGGAATAAACTTAATAATGCAAAGTATTCACTTCAGTTTTATTTTTATAAGATATATTCTCCTGACACTTAAACTTATCAGTACAAGATTTTCCAAACCATAGCAATGAACTGAGAGGCCTAAACCACTTTTACATTTTTTTAGCGTATCCTGAGAGTGATCATACTATCTTAAGGATGTCTGGAAAGGAATTCATGGAGGCTACACGGCAGACAATACTGGTCCTCATTCCACTGATGACAGAGGCTAATAACAACAGAAGTTTTAGGCCGTGAGTTAATCACGAGAAGGGAGAGGATAAAGGTGCCTCCTCAAGCCTGAAGCTATGCTTAAGGATGTCCATCTTGCTCAGCATCAGGTAGGAAGAAAAGCATAGCTTTCCTAACTGTGAAAACATATTTCCCTTAGGTAATTTAAATACACAATATTCAGGAGAAGCATCCTTCTTGCTCTCTCCCTCGTCTTACAGCTCTCTTCAATGAAGGTGAACCATCTGGCTTATCTTGCAGCTGTCCAGTTAACAGAGTAAAAGCCAGTACCCTGAATTAGGTGGCTATACTTTACGTACAGTTAACAGGAACAACTGTATGTTAAATGGTCCTTCATGCTTGCCGCTCTGGGGACTTGTTTCTACCTCAAATGGACAGCACAAAAGTATGAGAGGTATTACAGATCTCTCAAAGACACAGGAACCTAATTAAAGGGCTCTGTAGGTTGCACCTGCATCGTTGAGGGGCCAGAGCTTAGAAACATACTCTTTTATTCGCACAAAAGGCAAGCACGATGCCCTCTTTAGCTTAAAAAGGCTCTTCAGCCCTCATGCACTGGGCAGAGTGTTCTGTTGGGTCGAAGGGAAAGTCTGTAGGGTCAATAGTAACCTTTCTTAAAACTAGAACACTAAGTTAGGGGAAGTCTGAGATATTTGTTTGTTTGTTTGTTTTTGAGAATCAACTTCCACTTATATTGATTGGTATTGATTGTCCCACATAGAAGCCGTTGTCCTTAAGAAGGTAAAAAAATATGTAAAATATTCCAGAGTGGCAGAGTATTTCCCTGTTGGGAAGAAATAGATTGCATAAATGTTTCCATAATGCAGGGAAACGCTCTGTGTTGCCTTACAAAGTTTCCACCTACTTCCACACACTCTGCTTTTCAAACTACTTGGCATTGCTCACTTTGCTAAACTATTAATATACTTGGTGATTTTTAAGAATATGTAAATGTTTCTACCAAGTGCATTAAGTGAAGATTTCTTTGACAAATATGCCTACTTCCTTTCCAGGTTTTACTTATGAAGAAAATAGTCTGTCTTTTTCTGTCTGCAAAAAAAAATTTTGATAAAAGGAACAATATTATATACAAACTCCTCATTATTCATTGCTTATGCATCTTTGGCTTTGGCTGCGCTTCTTGCTATGCTTTATTAATTTTGATGACGTTTACTTCAGGTTTTCAATTGGTAGTTGTCTCAGAGACCACCTAAATTTAACTAACTCCTTATTTCACTTCTGTGAAGAGCAAAAATTGCATGGTCTGTCTAGATGCATCTACCTAAGTGTACCTAGACTTAGGCTAGTCTCAGATAACCAACTTAAAACTGTGGAAGTCCAAAAGTGAGCATTTTGCACTTAAAAAAATTCTTCGCTGGTGTTCTTACTTCTTTAGGTTCAAACCCTGTCTAATTATCTGCTAATTTGATGAAGATGTTAACTGCTGCAACTACCTAGAATGGCAGCAAAGGTCCTTTCTTAGCCATTATACCCACAGACTCCCGCCAACGTTGCTAGGGCTGGTGTCTGGATCGCACCCTGTGCTGCATATTGCAACATATTACAGCACTGTATGAGAGAATTATGTTTGAATAATTACCCTTAAATAATTAAAAGACAGATCATTCTATTCATCTGGAACTACAGTGCACTGAGAAGTGCAGAGGGATTTGATGTGGCTGCTGTAACCAGGCAGAAACAGAAAATACGGCTTGTCTGTCATTTCCATACCACCTATCTGAGGTCAGTATACAACTGTGTTTTATCATTTTTGTTCATCTTTGCTCACCAAATAAAAAAGGGTGTAAGTCTAAACTCTAAATTTCTGGTCCAGCGTGACCTAGTAGATAAAAATGTAAACATAATGATTCCTCACCCCATGTAAACATATCAGTGAGTGTGGTCTTCAATTACAAATTATGTGATGGTTACCTGTGCAAATAAAGCAGAGAAATCTTTAAGTATATGTCAATGAGGCAATGGTATGCAAGCATTTAAAAGTTGATGCAGGTGCATCTCTATGTAATGTATGTCTTCCGGAAAAAACCTATAAATCTTTATATTGACCTGCCTCCTTTTATTTCACTGAGTGATAAGTTTAGCTACGTTTAATAATGTTGTGGTATACTGCAGGGCTAGAAAATTTGGGGGGAACCTGATGGCTTTATTGTTAGTTATTCAGTTCTAATATTTTTAACATTTATTTTTATAAAAATTTCATTTAAAATATGTCTTAAACAGCAAAGTAAAAACAGACAGTCTTGAAAAAAAAACACAAAGTGCCTTAATTTCCATCTGTCCATCCATTAAATTTTTGATAGAAACATAGAATGGTTTGGGTTGGTAAGTTTGGAAGAGACATTTAAATATCATCGAGTCCACTGACCCTACCATGGGCAGGGATATCTTTCACTAGATCAGGTTGCTTAAAACCCTGTCCAAGATGACTTCCAAAGATAGGGCATCCAGAACCTCTCTGGGCAACCTGTTCCAGTGTCCCACCACCCTCAATCAAGCTCTTGATTGCAGCCTGCTATCTTTCCTTGGATGTCCATGGAGCAGAGATCACCATATGTCCTGAACTGTGTCCTGATTCTGTGATGTGACGAAACAAGAATTTACAACTGTGTCTCAGTATTGACTGGCCCTTATGGTCTCTGAACTGTTGTCTCCAAAGGATAAGGGCTTCAATACTTGCACAGTCATGCATGCAACTGTTACTGAAATTGGCAGAAACAAACTTTCTAAGACTTAATTTAAGTTTAGAAAGCAGACACTTCTTTATTACGGTGCTGGACGCACAGAGGATCACTCCACCTAGTGTGCGTACCGAGTTGTTCCACTACAGAAATTATATACAATCAAAACATACATATTCATCACATCTCTGAGAAATAATTAACATATTCATACAATTTCCAAGAGATCATTAATATATGTAAATGTCCATGATGCATGCGCCTTCAGGTACACTGGTGGTCGTCCAGGGTCCTCTGGTGGTCATCCATAGTCTTCCTCACTGTGTCCGCTGTTTGAACCCGATCCTTGCGCATGCTCAGCTTGGTCACAGAGTCTTACCCTTCCTTCAGTCTTGGAACCTCCAGAAGATTTTCTTGGTTAACTAACCAGGCCTACAACTTATAGTTTTCTTGACAGGTACTTCAAAGCTACATTGTTCTACAGTTAGTTCAGGTCATACTTAGTTACCAAATGTGTATTATGGGTTGATTTTCATTGATTGGTCCCTTGAATATATATATATTAGTATCAATACCCATATCCAAATAATCAATGGTTATTTCTATTAGTATCTGTTTATTTGGTTCATGATAATTAAATCAAGATGGGAAGGGTAAGGGGGGTTTCTAAACAGCATCACCAGTGCATAACAGGTTTCTACAATTACTAAACTCAAACAAAACTTATCTATTCTATTCATTGTTTCATAGAATCATAGAATTGTCTAGGTTGGAAGAGACCCTTGGGATCATCGAGTCCAACCATCTACCTGACTCTACAAAGTTCTCCCCTACACCATATCCCCCAACACCACATCTAAACGTCTCTTAAACACATCCAGGGATGGTGACTCAACCACCTCCCTGGGCAGTCTATTCCAATGCCTGACCACTCTTTCTGTGAAAAATTCTTTCCTAATGTTCAGTCTAAATCTACCTTGTTGGAGCTTGAAGCCATTCCCTTTGGGATCTACTTGTTCCTTGATACAGAACGATAATTACCTAGTGAGGGCTCTATGGTTACGAATTTCAGAACACACTACTCTAACATTCTGCTTCTACTATAACCAGAATCTAGTGATTTTACAACATAACGACATTATACTTTTAGAAATGGAGTTTGCTGTTCCGAAGAAAAAAATCCCTAAAATAAAATGAAATAAAATTTGAAGAATGTATAACAGGCCCTCTTCTGTCCTTAATACATTTTGGTTTTAGTGTCATCAGCATACCTTCCTATATTCCATATATGACTTCCTTGCTCTCTCACTGTGACACATCCCTCTTTTAACAGAAACATTCCCCCTTGTATGACAGCACTGGCCACTGTGGTCAATGGTGTCTCATCAGTATTTGGTAGCATTAGCTCCTGCAGCTGGAGAAAAAGGTAAGACCAAACAAAACCCTTGCAATAAATTTAGCACCTCTGTGCTAACAGGTGTGATTAGCCGAGAAAGCATGTGACACGCATGGATTAAGCATCAACAACATGCAGTTTCTATTGCAAAGAGCCCAATGCATTGCTGGTTTTGTGACTAGATTTCTGATGACTAGTATATTCCAGGGAGCTATCTAGTTTTAACCTATTTTACACTGAAAAATGAGTAATACTAAAGGTTAGGTACCTAATAAAAATAAATGAAAACACATTACTCTCAATAACATACATTCTCCAATGTGTGGTAGAAACATATAATAGCATCCCAAATTTTAGTCATGACATATATTTGTCTTCACTTCTCTATAGAAGAGGCATTCTATTAGACATCTGCTCCTATTGTCCTCCAGATTTTAAGTTTTTTCCATGTTTTCCTTCTCCATTTTTCAGATGGGCCAGAAAACTGGAATATAAATTATTCAAATAGTAGCCTATAAAATTTAGCACTGCTTGCACAATCAAAGCCATTGACTGTGAACATTTATGAATACGATAGCTGTATCCACTCACACAGTAAATGGTAAAGAATACTGCTGATCATGTATGTACAGTGCTTTGTCATGATGAGTTTAAATAGGGACTATGTTTTGATGAGATTATTAAAACTATTTGTAAGATATAATTTAATAAATCAAAACACTGTTGTAAGAGAGAGAAAGGAAGAGATAATTCATAATTAAGCAGAAAAGGGTATCATCTGTAACAATTAACTTTTTTGTACTAAATATTAGAGACAGCCAGTAAAGCAGTTAAAGAAATAATTAATATAGTATCATCATTACACTGATTAATGTACCAATATGAACATGAAATATTTATATAAATTAAGTATTTGTGTACATTAACAATTTAATTATTCTCTTACCTCAGTCTTTAAGAAAAATTGCTGACATCTATCCATAGCAGTTAGAGATGCACATCGTTAGAGACTGAGTACGTAACCCTCTAACAGAACACTGAACAAGGACCTCTTTCTGCCCCGTGAACTTAACATCATCATCAAGATTAGGTGGGTCTCATTTTTCAGTCCCATGATCCTTGAAGCTTTGAATATCATAGAATCATAGAATGGTTTAGGTTGGAAAGGACCTTGAAGATCTTTGAGTTCCAACCCCCCTGACATAGGCAGGGACACCTCCCACCAGACCAGGTTGCCCCAGACCACGTCCAGCCTGGCGTTGAACACCTCCAGGCATGGGGCCTCAACAACCTCTCTGGGGAACCTGTTCCAGTGCCTCACCACCCTTAAATTGAAAAATATACTGATTATACTATGAAGAAAGTCCTAAAAGTCCCTGTGATTAGCACTTAGGTATTAACCATGAAGTATGGCATTCCTTTGATTTCAAAATAGTTTTTCCTCAACTGGGCAAAACATATTCATAGAAGATTCAGATCTGATAAATAAATTATTAGACCTGGTTTTGGAATTTTCTTCGCAAAAGTTTTTCAGACTTCTTTGGGTTTATGTACATTTTTTATCTCATTTTATTTTTCTTTTGTCTTTGTCTTTTTACTGTTAGCTACGGCAATGAGATTTTGACTTTTTTTTTTAAGGACAAAAATATTGGTTATTTCAATGCAGCCACAGTGAGTGTTAGCAATGTTATTCATAGTACATTGAAACAAAATAAAGTAAACATTTAACAGACTACAGGAAGAAATATCTTTCGCTGAATACATCTAGGGCTCCGCGGTTTTCACTAACAAGAAATTGCATTTTCCAATGCTGATATGACAGATTTTTTAATTGAGAAGATCCCATTTTTATCATATGTTTACAGATTTTTAAGAGCAGCTTAAGAATCATCATCTGTAAGTATAACAAACCAATGCGTATGATAATTTTCCTGCAATATATTATTCTGAAATAAGAACATCTGCCCTATTCGGGCTCCTTAAAGAGTCAAATACTGTTCTCGCATTACACCAGCATGAGTCTGGAAAGTCTCAGCTAAATATGGCAGGGTTTGCTTTCATACACAGAAGGTAGGGTATATCATGTTTTCATACAGACTTCTGTAGGCTTGTTAAAATATGGAAAAGCAGTATCCAAACTTCTCCTTTTTATCTGTCTCCAAGAGTTTTGTAACTTGTTGTATCACAGTAACACAGTTTAAACTGAGAATATATTTTGACTGTTGGAAGGGTTGATTGAATCCATTTAAATTTCCAAGATACTGCTGTAATGCCCAGCAGCACGCTATTAATGCGGTGAGTCATGTTTTGATCCAGTTATGTTCATACGCTTTCTGCATATGTGACACTGATCATGTCTTCCCTCCACTCTATTCTGACAAAAAAAAAAGAAATAATTTTAAGAATTCTATGACTCTCAGGACTCACCACACAAAACAAATGATGCACACATTGCACAGGAAAACTAAAAGCTAGAAATATATGTAACAGAGATGGCAATAAAACCTCTGTATTCTTTGACTATACATTTCTTACCTGGCCACAGAAAGGTTTAAGTTTATTGTTATCTACATCAAGTTTCACAAGACAGGGATTCATAACTAGAAGTTGGATCTATGAGGTCTGTCCTCCAAACACCTGTGCCCAGTCAGCTTGATCCCAGCCTACTTAAAAGGCACGCAGTAAGAAATGATTCAACATTTAAGAGATCATACGCCTCAGACAAGCTGCCTTATCTTTCCAGTATTATCTTTCTAATATTAATTTCCCATGTATTAGCCAAGCCTTTAATAGGCGTATGTCAGATTCTGACTACTCTTTAGAGTTTTTCTTTCCTCTGACTGGGAGTTATGCCTATGCATGTAAACAATAGAAATATTACGTGTCTTCTGAGTTTCAAAATTTTGCACTGTTGTTCTACAAAACATAGATGTTATCATTTTAACAGCACTGCTATGTTATCCTGCTTAATTTTCAGAATAAAAAGGTTGTTACTTTCTGCTTTTAGAGTATTTAAATAGATCTTGCTATTGGCAACCATATTTTATTTTATTTTATAGTTCTATACTTTTTATGGTTTATAGTTTTTCTGTTTTTACTTTTTGCTTCGGCACTTTCAGTGCCTCAAGATGGTGAAATTTGATGGAAAGGTAAGAAACGTACCCTGGGCTCCCTTTTTCTTCTGGTTGCCTTAGAAAATAGAAATGTAAAAAGTGATCTTAATAACAAGAATGAAAGTGAAGGGCTCACGTTCTGTTTTATGCACCTAAACAGTGGACACAAAATCTTATGGTGCTATGTAGAAAGCCGCTTTCAAATTATGTATGACTCCCCATTTCCTTTCTTGGAAAAAAAGCTAAAAACACAGTGATTACAGAATCTTTGGTATAAATTACTTTGAATACAGACTTAACCCATCTACTGAGATCCAGTTCTGTCATAAAAGTGTAAATGTATGAAAGTTTGAACTGAATTTAAATTTTCTGCAATATGGTCTTCACACCCTACTTTTGTAAAATGAATTAATCCGTTTAAAAAGCATCAACTCTGAATGAATCATTTCAGACACAGCATTTTTTTTTTCAAAATGAAAAAAACCCTAAGCTTGATGACCAGAATAACAACACTGATTCTGCCAGAAATTTTGCATATATGTTCATGTACACACATATGTACATATACATAATCAGTGAAATTACAATTTCATATACATTTCTTGGTTTTCTGCAAAGCTTCAATTAGATGAATGTTTTTTTCCATAACCCATATCATTATTTTGTACACATGTAGTATAAGAGAAGTCTATGCAAATCATACACTTCATAAAAATGAGCTCTTTTCTATAGAATGATTCACCTGCATTAAACTTAAAATGCTCTGAGTGAAGTCAATAAGGCTGTACACAGACATACAAGTATTAATGGATATGCAGCTAAAGATGTATAAGAACAAAAATGTGTATCTGAGAGTTCACAGACATAATTATTTTAGTCAAGCAGCAATTATAAGAAAGTATCATAACTCTCTGATAACAAGAGAGTAGAATACCTGTTGTCAGTCTGTGTTTAGACTGGCTCTAAAATGAAAGTAACTTCAAAAATACTGCTACTACAGAAGCAATAAAGGGCAGTACAAATTCCCAGTCACTGAATTAGTTCTTTATCTTCATACTTTCTTCAGCTTCTCTAACCTTCATTGTATATAAACTCTGTTTCCAACCAGAGGCAGCTGATTTGGGAAAAAAATGTAGGAAACTTTGTGTTGTTGGAATTTCTTCCATGTGGTACCATTACCCATTTCAGGAACTCCAGATCTGAAGGCTCTGGATCCAAATCTGTGCAAGATCTACACTTCCACATGTGCCCTATGTATTTTTTTCCTATGTGCTTGGGTTTCTCGAAACATGAAATTCCCTCTGCTGCAGCAGCTGTATGGAAATCTGTCTGTACCACCCAGTTTGTAGTTACCAGATAACTTTTCCCCACCCATAGACTTCTACACGCAACAGTAGTTCTCTCTGATATTCATTGTAGTGGATTTGATGGTAAGTGACCTCTTTCCACCAACAGCTTGAGGATATCTTCTTGCTTTATATTAGGAAATACATCACCAGGTATTTTTTACTTTGGCTCCCTGCTCAGACTGGAGCTAAGTGAACTTGACTTCAGGATCTGAGATTTTTAGCAGTATAATAATATTGTGAGCACACTGGCATACCATTGAAATGTACCAAGTAATTCTGTTGATAGTGGACAACAACAACAAAAAAAAAAAAAGAAAGAAAAGAGAATTATCTTCAGAAGTTCCTCTTCACAGTATTAGCTGCAGACTTGAGAGGTAAAAAATGTCATGTTACTCTCTTCAATACACTAACTAGACAGGGCCTGAAAACACAAAGCAAAAGTATTATTCAGATTTTTGCATAAGCACTTTCAGTGTAGAACCACAGTTTTATCCAGATGGTGAGAAATGTGAAAATACTGTGTCTGGGTCTCAGAGGTGCTGACTATTTGTTCTGGATTTACCTGACATAAAATATACAAATAAATTGGCTTGACAGTAACGCATGCAGGAATCTCCTGTAGTTATGTAGTAAGCCATTAAAGTACTTTACTGGATCAGAGCTATTAGAGTTTAGCGTATTTCAGAATCCATATTTTAAACTTCTAGATGCAAACCAGTGTATTGAGAAACTACTCAATACTGCAGATACTGTTTTGTTTGTAATAAGTTAATTTGCATACTGCATATAGTCTTTAAAGTTAGAGGCAGGTGATTAAAAGTGATGGAAATACCTTTTCTACATTTAATATATCTTCTTTTTTATGCAATTACTGGAAGATTGTGTTAAAGATCATCAGTTCAGTGTGCTTTCCCTGCAGATTTTTAAAGCTATGGTTTCCTTAAGTACTCGTTTCTTATGCTTTACAGGTTGCAGCTGAAATTGCACAGATCCGTTTTGGGAATGATTACTCTGTTTGTCAATCCCGCATCTTTCCAATAGACAGGAATAATGCTCGGGCTTTTCTAGGCTAATCCAATTACACCCTGGCAAATTTACTCAACATACAGGGTCAAGTTATTATTTAAAATGCTTTGTAGTTCTACTTTCAGGAAACCTAAATGTCAGTTTTAGTCCCTGTTACGGCAGCGCAGATAAAATGATCCTGCTGGAATGTAGCTTTGAATGCCACCTAAAAGCTGGAAACTGCTTTTAGGGTTTTGCTTCAGTTAATTTTTCTTTTAAAGTGCAGCACTCTCACAAGTCTGCATTTCACAGCAGCTGCCGTTTTTTGGAAGTAAAAATAAGAAAATCAGACATCACTAATATTTGAAGATGGAATCTAATGGAAATCAAATCATCCTACAAAATCCACTTGGTGCTTATTTATAGAGTTGGCCATGAGTTTATTGACACTTAGGAAAAAAGGATTTTCTTACTGCCCTCAAATGGAAACTGAATGAGTATTTGTCAGTCCACCCACATATCTCTAGTCGCAACTGTATTTTGAACATGGTAGATAAGGGACTCATAATTTATAACAACACTTTTCCCCTCCCAAAAAAATCTGTTTAGTGCTTGGAAAAAAACAAGCTTAGTGTTTGCTTTCTCACTTGCCTGATTCGGGCTTGGCAAGTGAGTATGAAAATCTGCCAAGTGTGACTGGCTTGCAAGGCTCTTGGGGCATTCAGTACTTATCAAGCTGAAGCTGGCATTTACTTTACGAATCAATAAACAGCTGACCAGCTGGCTAGTAGTCAAAAAAGACCACTATCCTACTACTCGGGAAGAAATAACTCATGTCCACTTCAATCTGGATTGTTTTATTCTCTCTTAATTCTGTGTGGGTCTCAGGCTTTTTGAATCAATGAAAAATGCATGAGATAACTACATATGCATGGTGAAATCCCGATTCCATTCACGTGACAGGATCTCTGTCATTGACTTTGGTGGGTTCATGATTTCCCATGTAATATGTATGGGGATTTCTATTTCATAGGAAAAATAACTTTGTCCTGATGACTGACTAGTTGGAAAATTATGTGAAGAATCTGAAGTCTTCCAAACTATGTGATCGTTATAAGAAAAAAAAAAATTAAATCTGGATTAGAGCTGTAGTGTAAGGATTAGATCTGAAAGGTATACTGGAATGATGAAAGTGAAGGATACTGTCCTTTGCACTGAACTGCCTGGCGTTAACAAATGTGGTAGATGAAATTTCATCTGGAGGAGAGTGCTAAGTGATGTAAGAACATGGCTGCCTCCTTCAGCTGCTTTGGCCCAGGTCACTCCTGCCTGGCCACTGGAGACCAGGCTGAGGGACATGGTTGCTGCATTCCCTTTTGCGGGTCCAAACAGTAACAAACATGAGCATGTATCCCAGAGACACACACATGGTCACCGATGTACATGCAGCTTTGAGAAAAGGTAAAGGAAGCAAGATTTTTTACTGTAGAGGTTGAAACTAAAGCACTGAAAGATTCTGGTACTTGTCCTGCATCCTTCAGATCCATAGGCCATTCACCATGGCCTTCAGCAAGGGTCAAGGCATCAGGGATTTAGCCTGTCCTACTCCAGCAACAAAACTCAGATCTTCAACAAGGTAGTCCAGTGCCCTAACTATATCATGTCTCCCTCCTCTCACAAGATTATCTTGATTACACATTTGCACTTTTCACTCTCTTGATACCATAGCCCTCACAGACTTTTTCACAGAGATTCCCCTGCAGCCTGTGGTGAAGACCGTGGTGAAGACCATGGTGAGGAAGGCTGTACCCCTGCAGCCCATGGAGGTTAACAGTGGAGCAGATATCGACCTGCAGCCCATAGAGGACCCCACACTACAGCAGGTGGATGTGCCTGAAGGAGGCTGAAACCCTGTGGGAAGCCCACATTGGAGCAGGCTCCTGGCAGGACCTGTGAACCTGTGGAGAGAGGTTCCCGTGCTGGAATAGGTTTGCTGGCAAGACTTGTGACCCCAATGGGGACCCAAGCTGGAGCAGCCTGTTCCTGAAAGACTGGACTGCTTGGAAAGGACCCATGCTGGAGCAGTTCATGAACTCTCTCCTGTGGGAAAGACTCACATTGGAGAAGTTCATGGAGAACTGTCTCCTGTGGGAAGGACCCCACACTGGAGCAGGGGAAGAGTGTGAGGAGTCCTCCCTTTGAGGAGCAGCAGAGGATATGTGATGAACTGACCACAACCCCTATTCCCTGACCCCCTGTGCCACTGGCATGAAAGAGGTAGAGAAGTTGGGAGGGAAGTTGAGCCCAGGAAGAAGATTTGATTTGGTATCTTATTATCTTACTCTGATTTTGACTAGTAATAAAGTAAATTAATTTCCCCAAGTCAAGTCTGTTTTGCCCGTGACAGTAACTCCTGAGTGATCTCTCCCTGAGCTTATCTTGACCCATGAGATTTTTATTGTATTTTCTCCTGTCCACCTGAAGAAGGGAGTGACAGAGCAGCTTTGGCAGACATCTGGTGTTCAGCCAGGGTCAACACACCACACCTCTATTTTCTGTCTTACAAAATATTGTCATTATTCTTGCTGTCTATTCTGGTTACTGTCACTGAGTTACAATTATATGTCCCACTGTGATCTCCAAAACTACCTTCAGTTAGGAATAATATTGTTCTTCATGTTATTTTATTCTGCTGATGTTAGAGCTTTGTGATGTTTTATACATAAAGTACTTTATACATTAATTACTTTTTCATCCTGAGAAGTCAGTTTTGTTGATACCACTTCAATAACCAATGATTCCTTTTATTTCAGCCTCTTTTCTTCCAAATTCCTATTTCTGAGGAAGAACGGCATGAAAGATTGTATATAGAACAGCTACAGAATACAGAGGCCTCTGTCTATGAGACAATAGTTTGAGTAGGAATTTCCTTACCTGGGCTTTAGAGGCCCATAGACCTACTCCCGTGTCATTAATATGTGCCAATATGTCTTGATCTGTTTAGTGCTGTATACCTTCGATAATGTTTTTAGATTTGAGATCTGTGGAACTGCTCACTTCTGGGCTCTGCTTTGTCCTGTTGTAGATCTTCTTTCAGACCCCAATTAGATTTTTGTGCTCTGCATTAAAAGGACTAAGTTCACTCCAGAATCCCCTACTCTGTAAATAAATAACATTATGGTTTTTTTTCTCAATGCTTGAATGTCAAGGATTCACAGCCAATGTGTTACCCTTCGCAGTGGAGTCTCACATTTTAGAATTATACCTTCAATTCAGAGTTAGAGAGCTTTTCTGCTGTGGCAAGCTCGATGATTCAGGATGTCCAATGGAAAATTATTGCCATTCATCAACTAAGTCTGGGGAGTCATTTTTTATTATAAAACCTTCAGTTTCTGGATGATTGTAAAGTACAGCAGTCAGAAATGCTTCCATTGTACTCCTAAGGGACTTCTTGCTTCACGGGAAAGAAAAATACTGATACTGAGGTTTTCTCCCCCCCCTTTTCTCCCGCTCCCCCTTTTTTTCCCTTTAAACCACAATCTTCCGGGATACTTTAAATACAGGAATATGTCAAATATATTCCAGACTATAGTCTTTGCTTGTTCAATGCCTGCTTTAACTTCTGAAGAATTTGACAGTTACGATGAATATAAGCTTCCAAACATCTAGGAAGATTGGAAGCTGTGTTCTCTCTATTGATTGCTTTGGACAGAAGCAGTAGAGAGAGTTGACTGTAGCTGCTTCCTAATGGGAGGGTGAAAAAAACAGGAAACTCTTTTTTGACAGAACCGTTTGGTTCACTGCAGGACAATGAAAGAGGTGTGATATCAGTTGCAATAAAACATATAGTTTCAACAGTCATCCCACACAATGTGAGATGATTGCTATTATCTTTGCTAACTCTTTCTGTGTTTAATCTATTCCTTTGGATTCTTTATATTTATGGGGAAGGTAGCACAGATAAATGCGAAAGCAGACTTTCCTGAATTGAGTCCAAGCAGCAGTTACTTTTAGTTTTTGTCAGTCACTTAGCCATCACTTTAAAGGTTCTGCTAAAGCATGGGAGGGTTTTTGAAAAAAAGTGTTTTAAACAACTAGAATGTTGTTCGGGTAGAATCTTGTGTAGAAATTTAAGGATTTGTGCCTTACACTGAGCAGGACCTTAAGTACGCACGCAGGTGTGAAAGTAGAATTCACAAAACTAAAGTCAGTAGAGTAGGAGATATGGACTTGCATCCGTTTATGTACCTATCTGAGAGGTGAACCTCTATCCTTAAATTGCTTCTTGTATGTAATTGTAAGTAAGAGCAACGTCTTTAGTGGCATAATCTTCTTGAGATAGAACGCATATCCACAGTAAAAGAACGCAGGGATTAATATCTTGTTTTCTTCCTGAGATGATTTAATTCACTTTACCAGTATATGGTAACCTTAAGGCTTGCAGGAGTGGAACAAAAGATCCCAGATGATTTTGTTCTACATTACATGAAATAAGTAACTGAATGAGAGGGAGGCAAGAGTATACGACTCTTGTATTCAATGGGCCTGGTTCTCTTTTGGCAGAAGACATTATCTGGATTTAGTTTTATCCCTATCGTGCACTTGATTGTGGAACGTGTAGTGATGTAGGAACAGGCATCTCCTCAGTCCATAGCCTGCGCTGACAGAGTTTTACAACCTGGTAATGAGGGCACTCTTCAAAGAGAGTGGAACTGTGGTGCTGAATCCCTGAAGGATAAAGATTTTAATGAAAGGAAAAAGAAAAATAAATTCTTCTTTCAAATGGCAAAAGGGTTAAAGCAGAAAAAGAAAATTGTTAGGAACCTTTTCCCAAGAGCTAGGAGAATATTATCTTGAACAACTCCATAGAGAAGAAAAATATCTTCTAATTTACTCCTTCTGTATGCCTATGATAAAGGTCAGTGAATGTGTTATGTTAGGTATATCTCTTGGAATTCTGGCAAGGAAAGGATAGAGTGTTTTCAATGTTTTGCAGCTTGTTTGGATTTTATTTTAATTTATATTAATTTTGTTTTGTTTTGTTTTGTTTTTTTTGTTTTATTTTTCCAGATAAAGCTGTATCACATCATGTTAGGTCAGCACATTCATTAGCTAACCACACCACAGAGCTGTTGCGATTGTCCTCAAATTAAACATGTAAGTTAAGGAAATTCGGACTTGAGCTATGCATATGAGAAATCCTGGTATCTTGATGTAGAAAAGACCATTGTTAAGGTACCACACACGTGACATCAGACACTTCAATAGTCATGTAATTGTGATGAATGTATCGGCTCTTTGAAAAAATTAGTTTGAGCTTTGACTTTCCAATGTCCACACTTTCCCTATTACATGAACAAATGTAACTTTTATCCAGTAAAAATCCACCCTTTTCTACCATTAGTGCTATTTTATTTTAAGTGTAAAGACTGTGTAAAAAAGGTCTTTTTTTGTATATGAAAAGGGACATGCTTTTTGTTTTCCTCTCTCCATTTTTTTTTCCTCCTTCCCCCTCCAATGGAACTATGTAAAGGCAAAACATTCCATTATTATTTTCATTTTCCGTACATAGCTTTTTTATGTCAGGTTTCATTCACAGATTCATTTTTTTGTTGATGTCATATAAAATGCTTTAAGAAAGAACTGGAACAACAAAAAACTCCCCTAAAGCTTCCAGATGGGATTTGAAATATAAACTACAGCTGAAAAGTTCTCCTAGACACACATTAAACCTGTTTGTGTTGCTTTGTAATTATAAACTGTGCATGCCACTTGTTTAGGTGAAATTAAAACTTCCCAATTTTATTTGCAGCTTTGAAGTAAAGTCACTCAATATGTGTTTAAAGATATTTTTCTCTCAAACAGTTTGGAAGTTTATGTTAAGACAGCATATCTTTTCTCTAAAGCACGACAATAGTAAAAGAAGGGAAAAAAATGATAAAAGCATCACTGAGATATTTCTAAGGTGAACTGAATTTCCTAGAAACCAAATCATATAACTAATTACACATATCTCATTATTTTATTTTTTTTTGTTCAAGGGTAAGTAGGAAGGTGTTTATCTTCAGCTTTAGTAAAAACATTGTTTTATCCACAAAATTTTTATGGGCAGAGACAGCACACCTTACATATATTTAAGCAAAGACAAGAATTTATTGTTGATATAATGGAAATCTTAAGAATCTGATCATTCTTAGTCCAGATTGAATTGTTATGGAATAAAGAAACACTGATAATGTACTTGAAGTTGTTATACGCACTTTTAGCTTTTGCCTCTTTTCCTGGTGAGCTCACCCTTCCCCTTCTCCTCTGGGCTGTAAGGGAGTAGGCTTAATCCTGCTGGTGGGCTTTTACAGTGAGTCATTGGCACCTGGAGTCTTTCAGCAGGAGGAATGTGATATTCTTGTTGCTGATTACTCCTTCCTTACTCTAGGATTCACTTGGGGTCTTTTTTGCATGTTTGCCCACATACTTTCACACCATGCTTTCTTATTTAGTCTGCAGCTCCAGTTTACATCCAGATTTACAGTATATGGTGACTTTTAGTACTTTTAACACTACTGTGTTCTCCTTACAACTCCTAAACGCAGTTTTGTGCGGCTCCAGGTCTGCATTTCGTTAACTGACTGAGGTTGAGTTGTTTATAGCTGTGGGGTCTCCAGCGCCAGCTTGTGCTCATCTCTTACCATCCTATGGCTGTACTCCTCTGTGCCTCACCCTGCATCTCCACTTCTTAAGGCTCCTGGTATTTCTCTCTCTATATATTTCTCTATATTCTAACATCATGTGAGAGTCATAAATATCACATCATGCATGGAATAACTGCTGGTTACTGCTATCTATACAAAACTATGATTGTACCATGCAAAGATAAACAAAAGTAAAACAAATTAGCCGTGGGTACCTGATGAATTAGAGAAACTACAGTCACAGGTAAACTAAGTAAAAATAAAGTTGCAGGCAGGTCAGGAAAAGTTTAGACAGAGAAAGACTGAAAAATCACAGTCCTGGAGCCTTAAAAATCCAGTACAAAGCTTATGGCCTGGTATTAGCTATGATAATACTTGGTTACAGGTTATGTTGTTACAAAATGAATTGTAGCTAGTTTTGGCATATAAATCATCAACTGTCTTACAATGTACATATAGATCATTTAGATTACAAAGTGAACAAAATAACCACTTGTAATGAAACTACAGAGGGACTACAGAAAGACAAAATATTTTTTCATCCTAATACATTTGCTTTTAAATACAGCAGAATCATGTTGAAATTCTTACAAATGAACCCAACCCATATCTTATATGCTGTCCAAAAGGACAGGAATCTTACAGAAAGGAGTAATCCTAAATGTCATCATGGTGAATGGATCAGTGCTGAATAATAAAGTGACACAGCACCATCGTTTAGTATAGCATACTCAATATCCCTCTCAAAACCTTGCCAAATGAGTATTAACCAAAGAATGCTTAATAAACAGGTCTGGTAAGTGTGCAGCTGATGAGATACAGTGTTCTTTCTATAACTTCTAGGTGTAACAAGAAAAAAACCCTGTAGGATAAGGGGATCTTTTGATGACAATTTTGAAAGGTTGAGGGCAGATGGAAGATAATCTGAGGCTTCCCTGATGTAATAAAGCATAGAAGCAACACGTACATGATTTTTTTCAGGGTATCCAACAAATTGGTAAGAACAAACTGCTTTCCTTTTTAATATTCTCTCTCATTTGACATGTTCAGAAGACATGGTCTTCAAGATATGTCTTGCTGTGGTGCACACAGTGAGCACACAGGAGAAAGAAAACCTAACAGCAACAGTTTTGTAAATCTAAGAAAACCAAAGGAGGTGAGTTACATTGGTACTGATGATCCATACTTAACCTTCGTGGTTTGCTTGCTTGCCATATGCCAGCATGACTAACCCAAGGGTGCCAAAAATTACCATTGATCAATAGTTTGAAATTGCAGCACTTGAACTTTCACCTTTAATTCTGCTGTGCTGTAGTATGTGTTCAAACATCAGCCTTTTAGAATTATTCATTGTGGCTGTAGATAGGCATTGCATAGACAGCTGCAGAATGTTAAACATATATTTTTTTCTAGCATGGAATAGCAAAGCCAATTTCAATATAGAAACATGGTGGAGATCATATATTCTCAGTTTAAGCAGACGGTCTGGGGAGATTTAGTATCTCTGTGCAGTCAGTTTAAATTTTCCTTCAATTCTGATACTACAAAACTCTTTTTTGAAATGAGCCTAGATATGTATATGAGAGGTGGAGTGTGTGTGATTTGATCCAGAGCCTTTTGAAGTATATGCAACGTTTTCCAGTGACCCCAGTGGGCTCTGGAAAGGGGTCACTGGACCATGTTTTCAAAGATTCTTCAAATCTTCAAAGCCTCCAGACTTCTCTCTGCAGTTCTGAAGTGTAATGCTGGGCTTTTGCAAAGCCCTGCCTAATGTGTGAATAAGATTAGTGAGTAACAAAGGAGTTTACATGGCCAAAGTGAAATCTGATTTTCTCAGTGAAGAAATGTGGACAACCCTAAAAACAGACTCCCCATGTAACTATATAATTCTAACTTTATTGTTATAAGAAGTAATTGATGAAACAGAAGTTGAACAACGCAATAAAAGTGACGTTCACCTTTTCTTCGTTTGAGATATGAGGAAAAGGAAAAGACTCACTAAATTTAAGCAAATTTGGTTATAGCAGCACTGATTCTTCACCTTAGTTTTTCCTGTTTAGTGCAGGTACTCAGTGTGAGATCTACTTGACTTTAGTGGTCTAAGATTTGGCATCTGGTCTAAGCTATTTAACTTATTTCTTGATCTTGTCATTCAAAACAGCAAGGCATCTCTAGCTAGTAATTAACATCCCTCTGTTTAGATACCTACACAGGAGGGCTGATTTCCCCTCTGGAAGTGTTTGGCTCTTCCTACTGACTCCACAAACTGTTTAGATTACAAGCATAGACTAACACCTATTAAATAGCTATAAGTAGATAAAATGATGATTCATTTGTAATGACACTCCACCTTTCATACAGTCATGGAGTCTCACAAAACCAAGTCAGACTGACTAACAACAAAAAACGGGATTTATTTTTACAAGATGGTAACAAATTCAAACTAAGTTTAACTAACCGAAACTGTTTTGAGACTTCAGCAAACATTAACAATCCACAGGGTTCAGAATGTTGTTTGGGAGTGAATACTATACCACCGACTTAAAAATTTGTAAGGTTTATGGCTGATGACCCAAAATACACAATCACTCACCTAATAAGGGAGGGCTCTTAACCTTGAGGAGTTTCCTTGAACGGCACCCTGATTGAAGGGGAGAATCCCCAGCTGCAGACCTGCTGCTATCAGGAGGTCCATCTTAAAATGTCTCTCCTGTGGGACTTTGTTTATACCCTAGCCAAATCTGATCTGTGGTCAAATACAGTCATGTAGCCCCCTCACTGGCTGAGGATCCCAACTTCCTCACCTTCTGACCCAAACGAGTATGTGCTGGTCACCTGTTGTGAAAAGAGGAGTGGTGGGAAGTTTTCGCGGGCTTTTGCTGGGCCGTTGATAGGTCTTTGTCAGGGCAGGTGCATCTGCCACACATATACATAGCTATACTGATTTCAGAAGTAGTTTTGTAACATTCAAGTACAATTTAAACTAACTGTATACATCTATCATTAGAGATATACTAATATCTCTAGATATATACTAAATTAGAGCTATACTAATATCTCTAGATCTTTCATTTTCCATAATTGCTTGCTCATTAAAAAAAAAAAAAACAGAAATAGAAAGATGTTCTCTGCTTTCCTATGGAGTTCAGTCTTCATACATTACCTCTAGGCCAATAACAAGACATTTCTTTATGTAGTTGGCAGGCTTGTTTAGAAAATAAGTTCCATGGCTTCATAAAGCAACTTATTTAAATAAATTCGTCAGATTAAAAGTAGTATTCTGCAGTTGAACATTTTTTATTTATTTTTTTTCACTGATGCAGTGCAGTGCAGAAAGCCAGAGAGTACAGAGCAAAGTAGTGAATAGTAGCCAGAACAAGAACTCAGGGGAAAAAGTCATTAAGAGTGTCAATCACAGGAGTCATTACTCCGGTCCTACCTTGCCTGCAGCTTCGCAGTACTAGCTGCGAATAGATGTTGGCTTGTGTCTGAAATACTAGCGCCTGGAAAGTTCTTATTTCAAAGAAAACAGAATCTCTCTAATAAGACTAGATATACAGACTTTTATGATCAACAGTGGTACCACTGGCTTTCTGAAAGAAAAGGCAAATAGTTGAGTATTTGAAATTTAGCGCATGTCTATTCAGTGTTTATGGTAAAATATATAAATAGAAACTGCATAAAAGAATAAGACTTAAAATTACATATTTTAGCAACCAGTCTGTCCTTGTTAGTTCGCTAGCAGCATTTTAAAAGTATGCTGTTTAACAGTTACAAATATATGCTTAATAGCTATGAATAGCATGGATTATAATTACTGTTCTAAAAAATTCTCCCAGTCTGAGAAAATATCACCATTAGGATGACGTATGTATACACATATAATTCTATATTTAGATATGCATACATGTGCACAATGCAAGGCATGCCATCATTCAATGTGAAACATCTTACTTGCATATATCCTTTAGTCAAAAGTGAGAATTTTCTGCAGGAAATTATCTGAACTACTAATCCACATCTTAGGACTTCAAATTTACCAGGAACCATTTTTTTGGGGTTGGGTTTTTGTTCCCTCCCCCCTGAGTTTGTTCCATTTTGATGATTCACTGTTACTTTTCCGTGTATCCGGAGCATTGCAACACCTACAATGAGGACCAATTGTTTATTCCAGTCAAAGAAAATAACTTATGTGCAAAGACAGTACAATGAAGGCACCTAGTGATTATCTTCTTTTTTTTTCAGTAGTAAAGTTGGAGCAAACTTTTCTCCTTGATTGATAATTAATTTTGTATCATTCTTTTAAGTATTTGGTGTTACAAAACCTTCCGTTGCATCAGTATTAAGTAATTGTTGGTAATCTTATTTTCACTGCCATCCGAATAAGAACCAAAATGAATTGTATTAAAGGACACTGAAAAAAATAAAAAGGATATATATGTAGCTTTTTGTATATCTGTGGATACCATTTTTTTCAGGTAAGCAATCAACTGGATGTCAGGTTAACTTTCCATTCTATTCTATCAGGTAATTTTTTTCCCTCTCTTTCTTCAAGATAAAGCAATTGGCATAGCAATCCATTCAGAAGACTGTAGTACAATTGATAATCAAAAATGTTGTCTGTGACATTTTATGATAAAGAGATAAGTATTTTTGGTTGTCTACTACTGTAATCCTTTTGTGTTTGTCTTACACGTTCCCACCTGAAATTATTTCTATATCTGGACATCATGCACCACATTATGAGTAAGGATTACTGGCAAGAAAACGGTATTCACATCCTGTGGGATGGTCTGACATCTAGAAATATTGTCCTACTCAGAAATTGGGGCTAATAATGAGCATTTTGCAAGAAATGTATTTGGAAATGTTTTTATTTCTATAATAACAGTATGTGGACACCATGTTTGGTTCAGTTAATTTGAGGAAGGAAGTGGTAAGGGTGAGAAAGGAGGGCTGGTTTGCATGCTTGTTATAAGCCAGTCAGCTAGCTTCCCTCTAGCGTCAGTAAGAAACCATAAAGAGAGAGAGAGGAAGAGAATGAGTGAATGGGAGCTCCAGTGCGGTCCCCGCTGTTGCAACTATGCCAGAAGGTGCTGAAGGTGCCCCTGTCTGTGGCTGGACTGCCCAGGAAACCTACCTGGCTATCTTGGACTAAATGCCTAACTTTCAGACAGCTAAACATGAGACAACCCCCTCTAAACAGGTAATTTTCTGGATGAGACTGAAGGAAGGAGTAGGTGACATCAGTCTGTGCTTGAGAAGGAAATACACCTCTTTGGAAGAATTTCTGTGAGAGGAGAGCCAAACACATCTGTCAGCAGCCACGGGGATGGGAGACCACGAGGCCAAGGAAATGTCTACAAAGTGTTGTTTATTTTTCTCCCGGGGAAACACTGGAGATGTTGGGAACATGCTGATATCTTGGAGGCCTGTGTTAATTTATCTCCACTGAGGCTTGTCTGCCAAGCCAGCTCTTGTGTTACTATGGTTTTCTATACTTTTTTCTATATTTATTTACCTCTGTAAGTACTTAATTATTGATGTCAAAAGGAATGAAAATAAAAATGCTGCTACAAATAATTTTCATCATATTTTGCCTCAGTATTTGAGACTAATGTAGGTTTATGTTATTGTTGTAAAGAGCTCTTCTGGTATAGTGTTTGCAATATATATTTTGCAGTATTTATAGATCATACTATTATATAGTGTATTTTTATATAGGTATAACTACATGCCAGTTATATATTATTGTAAATAATATATGACTATGCTATCATATAGTACAATATTTTATCAATAGCATATCAATGCATTAATTTAACTACATATACCTCTGGCAAAATAACTTAAGTTCTCTTGATTACTTCTCAAACCTTCTAAACTGTTAAGAAATAAAGTTTTCAGACATACTTATGTCAATGTCCAGTTTTCTGATTGAATGTGGCTTTCACAGCCTTTTATATCTCACAGAAATCATAATCAGACAAAACAACTTTACTTCTCTGAACTTGAAGAATTGTGTACACTCTATGATTGCAAAATAAAGCAAAGAAATATGGTGAATTATTCTATGTATAAGAAAAATATTATTTGTTGCTGTATTTCAGTTATTATGTCCCACAAAGCAGGAAAACAACAGGAAAAGTTGTAGGCTAGTTTTTCTCTGTTACTGATGTCTTTATTCCACAACATTCTTCTCAGGAACCCTCCTACACCTTGTCTCTTTAAACATTGCTGTGATTCATTCTGTGGTTTTTCAGGAAGTTCTTTCAGACACTAACATTTGGGCATCCGTGTATGATTTAGTATATTAAGTTTCTCAGATTCTAAAAATGGCAAAGACCACACTGGCATTTCCATGTCAGTAAATAACACCCTGAATGCTGTAGAAGATTCACCCATTTAGAGAGAATTCATGGGAAACGTCAGAATTTCTCCATTATTATAGTCTCCTGTGATAAATTCTACAAACAAAGAAGTGAAATACATCTTTACCATGATCTCAGCTGGGGGCTCAAGTCATAGTGATCTGTTTTATTTGCCATTTATTTCCCTGGCTGGCTGATTTCTTTAAGCTGCTGCGTATGCTACTGTATTAGTCACCCACTCTTTTCTAGAGTTAAGGCAAGGGTAAACCTGATCATGTTGTGTGAGATAGGTATTATCACAGGAAAAAAAAAAAAAGATTAACATCCTCACACTTAACTTATCAAATAACAAACTTCAGAGGCAAAGGTGAAGTTCATGGACTGAATAATCAAAGAACATTTCCTATTGATCCCATTGAATAGGATAATAGTCTTGACGTTCAGATACAAATGTTGACATTTGTTATTAAATATATTTTATTAGAACTTCATAGATCTGCATTCTGGAAGTGCACTCTATATTTGGACTTTGGTATCTTTCTCACATTTTCCTCTAAATTTTTTCTTCCTTCATTTCTATACTTTTTTCCCCCTTTTAATAACATGCAGTAAACATCAAATATAACGTTTTTCAGCAGGAATCTCTTTATGAACTTATGTAAAACAATGCTGCTATTTACAAATCATGCAGAGGCTAAATGACCAAATATCCTATTTTAAATGACATAATATTTTGCAGTATTCCTGTCCTTTTTTTTTTTTTTTGCATTTATAAAGATAGTAGTATTTCACAGCTGTTCTTTAATAGATATTTTCAAAATGTCTATTTGTCTTATTCAGACTCTTTTTCCAGCTCCCAGATGTAAATGGGTTCCTAGTCAGATGACTTCATAACTAAAAGACTTAATCTTAATTTGGGTAACATTGGCTGGAGAAACTGGCATACCCTAACCACCATACCCTGTTGAACAAACTAGACTTCAGAAGGCTTGGAGCTGTTTTGGTTTTTTTTAAACAGCATTCAAACATCTTTGCTTTTAGAGAGCTTTTTTTTTCCCTTTTGAATATCGTATTTGTGTTCTTCTTTCTTCCCAGCTGTCTGTTTTCTTTGGGTGTTATTTTACAGTGTGGATTTATTTTCATTGCTTCACCATATGTTTTGTTTCTTCTTTTTCTGTGCCTGTACACTTATTCACGTCCTTCATTTCCTATCCTTGCTGAAGCCCTTTCACCTCTAACATCCCCTGAGACTGGTAAGTAAAAAGCCATTTATTGACAGTACAGTGATACCTTTTTACTTCTTTAAGAGCCCTTTGCTGTTTGGTTTTCAGTCTAGCTTTCATGGTGGAAACCCATCCTAAGATTCATTGGGATTATCCATTTTCTGTGCTTGTACTAGCTGTGGTTACTGTGTGTTCAGGTTAGGTGAATAAGACCTATAGCTCTTCGTTTGTAAAAGTAGTTACCAGTGGGTAATGCAGTGACCACATAAGTTTATATACGCACACAAACACATACAGAACTTTCCTCACCTCCCCAACCCCTGCTGTTTTTCTGAATACTGTTTATTTGAATACAAAACCGATTAGCAGTGCTCGGCATGCCTAGATTCCCAGGCCTCTCTATCTTCCACATGGAGATTTGGATAGAACGCAATATCTGCAGAGTGCTCCCACCTCTAGGATGTGGATAGCATAATAATGAAAAAAAAAAATAGTTCGGTTTTAATTCAGAAAGAGTTATTAACAAGATATGTATTCCGTTTCAATGTTCCTCCTTCCCAGGTAATATGTCAAATGTTTTTTAGACCTCTGACATACCATTTCCACATGTTGGAGAAGGAGCTGCTCAGGTTGGAGGAAACTCGCTGTGAAAATCCCAAAGTGAATGATTTGTATCATTTTTCTGCAAGTATTGCTCAGGGCATTCATCACCGGGCTATGTTGCTGGTGCCCCTGCTTACTAGACTCTTCTTAAATGAGATTTTTTTCTTTAATTAGAAACTCTAATAGAAATACAAAAGGCTATTTCACTGATTAGTCAAATGTATAGAAAACCTGCAATTCACATGTGACATCACTGTCTTTTCTCTGACATGTATTTAGTGATATTTTGCTCTATTTTCGGATCTTTTTCATATCTTTCACAGCCTTGCTAGCTAATAATTGTCTATTTGCTGTTGGAGAGTCGCTTTATCTATGGCACCTGACTTCTGCAGTCCAGGTCTCCTCTCAATCTCATCGTGTTCTGGGGGGCTGCAAAGGCCGGTGTTGAAACTCTGACGAGAGAACCTTTCTGAACGAACTAGGCACCAGCTGTTGCATTACTCCATTGGGTTTTTTAAAAAGGTTACATATGCTGGAGAGCTCAGAAGCTGACTAGAAAATATTGAATGGAGTGATGATTCTGTCAGAGTCTGTCTGGTATAAGAAGGTAGTGCAAACAGAGGGTTTTTTCTTGCATATTTTCTCTCCCCCAGTAGCAATACCCTTTCTGACCTAATCACATCCTGAACTCACACTAAATCACTCTATAAAGAGGATGATTTGAGGAAAATTTTCAAGATAGAAACTAGTAAGCTATTGTATAATATTTACAAATCATGAGCATGTTCATTATTGTAAGGGGAAAAAAAAGCCTTGGAAAATATATTGCAATTACTTGCAATTGACAATTTAGATGTCATTAATCTACTATGCGTTCACTTGCCTGTAGTACAAGGTCTTGACATTTTAATATACGAAACCATTACCTTGGCAGCTTGAATTTAATGTATCTACCTGCAGCTGCCTCCTTTCCTAAACCACTTAGTGGTGGGATATGTTGGCAGCTTTCTTATGAGTCTCACAAAGGATGCCACAAAGAGATAGTGTTCTCAGTGTGTGCAAGTTTCCATTCCCCGCTGACAGCGGAGGAAGAAATTTTTAGACGTTTTAATCATATCTGAAGAGTAGCTTCAATTTATTCTTATTCCTATTATTTGCTATTCTGGATTATTTTTTTATTTCCTCTCATAGTTTTATTCTGGGTTTGTTTATTCTTTTTTTTTTTTTTTCTACACCAATGAAGAATCTAACCATATTAGATGTTCTAGATGCAGATTTAAGTCTTTTCAGCACATGTCAGATTCCCACACTTTGTCCTATTTCTATCAAAGTGTAGTTATGCATATGAGAGGCTAATCTGTCCATGTTTCTATTCATGATTGCCTGCAGGAAACTCCCTTTACTAGAATGGACAGGGAGAAATTGGAAGCCTGTGACCCAGATGACATTCTTATTGGGTTAAAAACCCAAATACTCTTACCAGGTGATGTGATAAGAAAAGACTGTAGTGAAAGGCTGAGAGAGCTGGGACTCTTTAGCCTGGAGAAGAGAAGGCTGAGGGGAGACCTTATTAATGCTTACAAGTATCTAAAGGATGGGTTGAAGGAGGATGGAGCCAGGCTCTTTTCAGTGGTTCCCAGTGACAGGACAAGGGGTAATGGCCACAAGTTAGAACACAGGAAATTCCGTTCAAATACACAGAAAAACTTCTTTACGGTGAGGGTGACAGAGCACTGGCACAGGCTGCCCGGGGGGGTTGTGGAGTCCTCTTCTCTGGAGATTTTCAAGACCCGCCTGGATGAAGTCCTGAGTAATGT
Organism: Vanellus vanellus; assembly: GCF_965231255.1. Lineage (NCBI taxonomy): Eukaryota > Metazoa > Chordata > Aves > Charadriiformes > Charadriidae > Vanellus > Vanellus vanellus. The sequence goes on along the minus strand of NC_138905.1, from coordinate 36,536,967 downwards.
GCTCTAGGTAATCCTGCTTTAGCAGGAGAGTTGGACAAGATGATCTCTAGAGGTCCCTTCCAATTCTGAAAACTCCGTGACTCCGTGATTCCGTGAAAATGTTCACATCTGAAAAGAATACGAACTATTTCCATGTGTGCTGTTGCTCTGTGCTGAATCCCTTCCTCATTGAAGCACTCCTAATTGTTGAAAAGAGTGGTTTGATTCTGCCTATTTACCCTGCTGGCATGCACTGACTTCTCTTCCTGTTGCAATATAGATAGAAAATTCTTTCTTTGTATCTCTATTTATTTATTAATCTAGAGTGAGATTTTCTACTTTTGTCTCACTGTGTTCCCAGAAATGAAACAGTAAAAGAAACAGCAACCAATAAGTACAGTTCTCTGAGATGTGTTTTAGGGATAACAACGGTGAATATACATGTAGACATCCTGCCACTGGTAGGTCCAGGAGTCATCAGGACAAGGTCTCTGGTGTTACAATTGATCTGTGCATGTGTAGCAACTCCAGCCTGTACAGGACTTCTGTAAATCCAGTAGCTCAGCACTTACCTACTTTGGCAATTTCTTTAACAATTTGGTAGTTTACCTCCCAGTCAGGCAGGGACAGTGTCTTTCACACAAAGTGGCAATCCCCACCATTGCTTAAGAAAGTTGTCAGGTTTTCATATGAGCTCTCTGCGTTCCAATTCAGCTTTTTCAGCAGAAGTGATCAGATGTGACTCTAGCTGTGCTCTGTGCTCTGCAATGGCGTAAAACATAGGCATTTCTCTGGTGCAAAGCCTAGAAGTTATAAAATTCCATAGCAGTAGGGAAAAAGGACAGGACTGTGAGTTCATTTAAAAGCTTAACTTGAAGCACCAGAATCACTGAAACTCAAGTAGCTATTTCTCCTTGGGAGCTTCTCCATGTATGTTCCACTAATAGTGGTACTCAGCCTATGACCTAATTTAATAAAATGTGTGCCAGATATCCAAGACCATAACAACTATCCGTGTTGTTGCCAAATGAGAGCCATGTTGTGTCTTGATGCTCACACAAGGTACTCCTTCTACTAGCTGGTAGCCTACGGTACCACATTTGTGGCATCTTTTAATACAGAACTAAATTCAGTTAAGAGTCAAATAACATGGCTTTTCACCTTCTGTTTTCTTCCTGAACTTGTTCCTGACATTTTTCTGACAAGATCTTGTCAATATGTACAGATACGGAATAGTAGTTCAGTGACTCAGTTTTCACAGTAATCTCCATCACGTGAGAATAAACCTCTTCTGCTTTCCTAGTGAATGTTATTATAGGCATTGAAAGGGAGTTTGGGTGTACAGGTTAGAAAGGGAAGGAGAAAAAAGTTTGTTTCCCCCTATTTTGCGGTCACAATGCTTAAATCCCAGGAGAGCAAAAGTTGCTTGTTGGGGGATAAATGCACTGAGATCATTTAGGAATCTTACTTTTGTGGAATCAAAGAAAAGATATTTTCCTTAAATTGGAAGGTGATTCAATGGATGTTAATAAAATCTGTCTATGACAAGTCCAGATTTATTTATTTATTTATTTTAAGGAGAACCTGTGTATTTCAAGATGGTTATCCCAGTTAGGAATTATTTTCTATTTGGCACTGCTTGTTTGTTTTATCTAATTTCTATGTTGCGAATAAAAATTTTAAATACTTCAGATTCATGCACTGATGGACTTTCAAAGTTTATGTGAAAGGATGCAAGTGCCCTCAAAACTGCAGATTTATTTTTGGTTTATTGTGTTTGTTTGCAGAATAATCTGGATGTTGAATTGAGAAAGTCATCATACCTAAGTGATGGCATGAAGATCTGAAAAACAATGAGCAAGGTACATCAAAGAAAGAGTACAGAAATTCAGGAACCCATTTGACAGGAAGACTTTACTTTTGTGCAGAACTTGCAGTAGTTCTGCTGTCTTTCATTGTAAATGTGAACTTCATGTGCAAGAATTCTTAAACATGCTGGAAGCAATATATGTCTCTTAGCATGGTCTGAAATGGGATACAGAAGTTAAAAAGGTGAACCTGTGAAACTGGATCAGCTGAACTATTGCCTTGACAGTCTAATGGAACATTGCTGGCGTACTCTGAGACTGAAATGAGACACGACCCTAGAAGTATAGGAAAGGAGAAACAGAAATAACAGGATGTTCCTTACTATGTGGTTCCTGATAAAGGTGAAATATATAGTATATTGGATGCAAAATGACACACATTCTACCCAGTGTTTATGGATGCTCAGGAAACATATCTAAAAGATAATAGCATAACACAGGCCTTGTCTCCATTTTATGAGATCTATACATTTCTAAAGCTCTGAAGGCTGCTCACAAGTTATTAAGAACACAAATTTTCACTGGTTTCAGACTGAGCAAACCTGGATTTTTATGAACTCTTAGGAGCTTGGAGCCTGAATAGTTTTTTCCTGGCATTTCAAATTGCTAGATATCTAGCTGGCTTATAAGTCTACTGTTTCAAACAATGCTTGCAAGGAAACGTGTCACAAGTTGTCCCTCAGAGACCAAATACATATTTCTTCTCTGAAAGCTTGAGAAATCTTCTAGGCAACTTCGGAGATGTCACCAAGAAACAAAAAAGGACATACTGCAGTCCTAAATACCGTCTTGTCCATAAATTTGTTGGGTAGTTCTAATGCCTAAAGAAAACCTGTGAAACAGATGTAATTTAAAACTATAATGCACAAAATCAAGTATGTGTGAACAAATAGGAAAAAAAAAAAACAACAAAGAAAAACAAAGAAACAAAAAAACCCCACCCAAAACAAAACAAAACCCAAACCAAACAAAAAAAAACCACAAACAAACTACCCCCATACTGAAAAACCCAGGAAAACAAAAAGCTGAAACTATCAATAGGATGACCCCACCTGGAGTACTGCATCCAGCTCTGGAGTCCCCAGCATAAGAAGGACATGGACCTGCTGGAAGGAGTGATAGATAAGAGCTCACCTGAGCTACTGCTTACATGGTAGGTAGTAAATGTTCAAAAAAGGAGAAAGTTAACCTTCAGCATGTGTGCAAAAGTAATTTTAGGAAGGCAATTTTAGGATACTCTCTCAAAGGGGACTGAAAACTCATATGCTGCAGCAAAACAAAGATAAGCAGGAATGTAACTGTGCTCTACTAACTGGGAATAATGGCTGGAGATATAGCAGAGTTCAACAGTCAAGAATATTGGTATTAAAAAAAATTAATATAAGCTGGAAAGAAATTAATTTAGCATGTAAACAAACTTATCGGTATTAATCTACAGAGGGTTTTAGAAGAAGCCTGACCAGTTTTAAAATGACACTTGTTTATTGTATAAAAGGGTTTATTTGAAATTTTATCATGTGAATGGAAGAGACTGTATCTGACCACCTGTAAGGCTGCTTTTGTCCTGAATTCATAACAAGGACCTAGAAGAAGGTGGTTCCTTGAAGTATAGTGGAGGTGTAGAATTCTCATACCTTTACAAAAGAGGCAATCTGGTAAGAATTATGGGTTTTGACTGTGATCTTTCTTTCTACTTTTTCTTTTTAACGGTCCTTAAACATTCCCCAAAATCTCAATATCAAATATTAAAATGTAATGGCATATATAGTTTACCAAACATTGATACTGGTAAAATTTTATAAGCAAACACTCTAGTCTATGTAAAGCACATTCAAATTAAATTCTGGTGAGAGTTCTCTTCAATTGCTTTTATTTCTGTTCCAGTTTTAATCCCAGCAGTTTACCTGCAGCTTCCTGTGCCGCCGCTGTGGTGGTCCTTCAGAACTCGTACAGCTCTTTCTGTATCACTCAGAACACCAGTGCTTGGCAGGGCAGCTCTGACAACTGCAGGGGTTATAAAGCTTGGCCATACGTTTAGCCAACATTATAGAAGTTCAATAAAGTCTTGGTAAAGAATCAGTCCCCAAATCTTCTGCTCTATTTGAGCTAATTTTGGAACTGATAGCTACTGATTTCAGAGTGCTTCTCAAAGGGTGTAGCTGTTACTTCATACATTTATTTATTTATTTATTTATTTTTAATGTAAAGGCAGTAGGAACACAAGAAAGTAGCTTGTTCAACATCACACAGCAGATCCGTAGCAAAACTGTGAATAGTTACCAGGAGTGCTAGTCTGGCACTCCAGTCTTCAGACTGAACTGCCTTTAACAGTTTGAGTTCATGCATTATTTACACTTATCCACAAAATAACAGTATTCTACAATACTGAAGAATGAAATTAGGCAAATTCTTGCATTTTACAAAGATTATTTTAAAGGGGCAAGCATTTTGCCAGAGCCTAGAGATGTTTTCTTAGCCTTAACTACTAAAAGAATTTATTACACAGACACACTCAAGTGCAAAAGGGCTGATTAGGCTACAAAATCTTCCCTAAACCTCAAATTTGCAGCATCTTAATTGCAGTATGTGGATTCTTCTTTCAGATACTGGTAAATGTATGAAAAAGTAGAAGCTTAACATTTCAATGAAATCAAAGAATAATTGCAGAAATAGTGTAAATAATATAACACCATCAATAAACCTTGTGAGATAATCATAAAGATATTAATAGAATAAGGAGGAATTGAGATACCTTCTGTGAACTCACGCTTACATGATGTTTCAGTAGTAACCTTTGAAGTGCATACCAAAGATGCCTTGGAGAAATAAAATGGACTAAATGACCACCCAAGAGTTTTTCAAGTACATCATAACACAATGATATAACATATTTATTACATGTTATTTATAAAAATAGTAATGTATGCAAATCACAGAATCACAGAGTCACGGAGTTTTCAGAGTTGGAAGGGACCTCTAGAGATCATCTAGTCCAACTCCCCTGCTAAAGCAGGATTGCCTAGAGCACATTACTCAGGACTGCATCCAGGCGGGTCTTGAAAATCTCCAGAGAAGGGGACTCCACAACCCCCCCGGGCAGCCTGTGCCAGTGCTCTGTCACCCTCACCGTAAAGAAGTTTTTCCGTGTATTTGAACGGAACTTCCTGTGTTCTAACTTGTGCCCATTACCCCTCGTCCTGTCACTGGGAACCATTGAGAAGAGCCTGGCTCCATCCTCCTTCAACCCACCCTTTAGATACTTGTAAGCATTAATAAGGTCTCCCCTCAGCCTTCTCTTCTCCAGGCTAAAGAGTCCCAGCTCCCTCAGACTTTCCTCATAAGGCAGATGCTCCAAGCCCTTAATCATCTTAGTTGCCCTTCACTGGACTTGCTCCAGCAGTTCCCTGTCCCTCTTGAACTGGGGAGCCCAAAACTGGACACAGTATTCCAGTTGTGGCCTCACCAGTGCAGATTAGAGGGGGAGAATGACCTCCTTTGACCTACTGGCCACACTCTTCCCTATGCAGCCCAGGATTCCATTGGCCTTTTTGGCAACAAGGGTACATTGCTGGGCCATGGATAATTTACTGTCTACCACGACCCCCAGATCCTTCTCCTCCAAGCTACTTCCCAGCAGGTCCGCCCCTAACCTGTACTGGTGCCTAGCATTCTTCCTCCCCAGGTGCAGGACCTTGCATTTGCTTTTGTTGAACCTCATTAGGTTCTTCTCTGCCCATCTCTCCAGCCTGTCCAGGTCACGCTGGATGGCAGCACGGCCCTCTGGGGTGTCAGCCACCCCACCCAGTTTGGTATCAACAGCAAACTTGCTGAGGATACACTCTGTCCCCTCATCCAGGTCATTAATGAATATATTAAACAAAATTGGACCGAGTATTGACCCCTGGGGGACACCACTGGTTACAGGCCTCCAACTAGACTCTGTGCCGCTGATCACAACCCTCTGAGTTCGGTCCCGCAGCCAACTCTCAATCCACCTCACTGTCACCTCATCTAGTCCATACTTCCTCAGCTTCCTAATGAGGATGTCATGGGAGACAGTGTCAAAAGCCTTGCTAAAGTCAAGGTAGATGACATCCACGACTCTCCCCTCATCCAGCCAACCCGTTATAACATCATAGAAAGCTATCAGATTGGTCAAGCATGATTTACCCTTGGTAAATCCATGTTGACCACTTCCAATAACTTCCTGTTCCTCAACGTGTTTGGAGATGACATAAAAAGGACCATTCTGCGGTTCCAAATGAAATGTTTTGCCTGATTTGATATCTCTAGTTTTGAGGATTTTATTTTTCTGAAGGACTGAGGGAAAATATTACTTACATTTCAGAATGGAAATAAACTAAAAATATGTGTGTTTCCTAAAAAATGGAAATCCAATTTTCCTCTAAACTCACCATTTAGTTATGGAATTTTATTCTGTATTTTTCTACTGGAAGATAATATATTTTATGCCATTCAGGAGAAACAGAGAAACATTTAAATAGCTTAACTGAAAAATGTATCAAGTAATTATTGCCAAAGATGCTTACAAGCCGCAGAGTTAAAGAGAGATTTTAAAACATTAGTAACCCTACAGAAATCAAGAAAGTGGCTAAGATGTATTTTTGCCTAGGTTCCTTTTTCATAACAACAACAACAACAAAGTTAAATTGACCTTGACAGGAACTGAACATTAAAAATATTAACACAGTTCACTGTGTTCTGGGTAAGGAAGAAACATCACTGGTTCTCCCACTACAATTTTTTATTTTGTTTTACTCCATTTCATCACAGAGTGTTTAAAAGGAGAGGCTTTTATATTGTAAGAGAAGGCAATAGTTTATAGCTTACTTTTACCGCTATTAAGATCTAATCTATCACTTGTTCAGTCGATTGTATTTGACAGGCAGCTTCTTAAACTTGAACTTTGTCATGTGGTGACAGATAACTCTGCCTGTTTGCGCAATTTCCTTCTTTGCAGAGGCTTCACTATGAAGTGTCTCATTATTAATCACCAGCTTTAGATATGATTTATTATACCATATAGGCTTAAAAAAAGGGAAAAAAAAAACCCAACAACAATGAAACCTATGAAAGCCACAGGATGAAAGGAAAAAAGGCTTTATAGCATCACCTTGAAATGGTAGCAAACATTATTTCCTGAAGAGACAGAGAAATAACAATTTGTTGGAATCAGGAATATATGGGAAATAGAATACCTACTTTTCCCATTTGTTGACTCGTGCTTCTGTAAAAATTGTGGCGATAATGCACAACATACATTAGGTATATTTTAAGGACCATAAATTAGCACATCTGAAAATACTACCATTTTTGCTGAAAATAGTTCTGGATCCATGTGGTGAAAAAGATTCATTATTGTTGGTGAATTTAGAACTAAGGAATGCAGATGCGTTTGAGTTTCGGAAGCCCTTTTTTTTTAGAGCTAAGTGTCCCAAAGTCCCAAAATGACCTTTCAGTGAATCTGCCCCAAGTCCATAGGGCCCATTGTCATTCCTCCAGTGGGCCTCAGCCTTGCTTTGATCAGGCCAGTGAGAATAATCTCTGTGCCCATTCAATTTCTTCTCAATTTGCTAGTAATATCATCACAGAAACTGGCTGTAACCGTAATTCTTTCCCTTCTACCTTGCCAAGCAAAAAAAAAAAAACAAAAACGGTTTGTGCTGTGCGCTTTTCTGTCTGTGTGGATTTAAACACTACAATATAGGAAAAATGGATTTTTGCATCCCTTCTCTTTTGGCATAAGTGGCTAGACAGAGCCATAGAGGATAGGCTTTATGCAAAGAAAGCTACCAAAGCCTGAAATCGTTCTGCTAATGGTTTTGCTTTGCATGACAACTCACTTGATATTTTATATAATTTTGTTAAGGATGGCTTTAAAACACTGTTATATTTAAAAAGGCAGTAGTAATACTGAAAATGTCTCGTTCTTCTTTTGGGCATGATTGGAGAAACAAACCATTTATTGTATTCACAAGGACTTAAAGTTATTACTGTGTGAATGTCACTCCTCTAGTAAATGAAGTTGTACAACAAGTTCATGTGAAATATAAAAAAAGTCCATCTTTCTATCAACATATGTACAAAGAATAGTCTTGCAGTTATGACATTATTCAATCATTCTTTCTCTACTGTGACTTTGGGGAGGCTTAGCTGAAAGCTATTTTAATTTCTACACACAGATTGAGAGAGGGACAGCAGAGCTACGTCAAAGCGCATAAGTTTGCACGGAGGGAGCAGGCTGCTGGGTTGGGAGCCTGCACATTCCTCAGAGAGGTTATAGGGTCCCAGGATAGTTATCTGAAACAACCCTCCAATGTTAATTTACAGAGAAATTTGCTATCCCAAACCTCAAAGTTAATCTACAGTGAAGTATCCTATTCCAAACCTTGTTGTTCAGTTGTGGTTTTTGTTTATTTGTTTTATTCGCAGGAGGTAAAAATTAAATTTATGAGGTTACCATATTATAAGAAGAACTGAGGTCTATAAGGTCTTATAGTGGACCCCACCTGGAGTACTGCATCCAGCTCTGGAGCCCTCAGTGCAGGGAACACACAGACCTGTTGGAGTGAGTCCAGAGAAGGGCCACAAAAATGGTCAGAGGGTGGGAGCACCTCTCCTATGAAGACAGGCTGAAAGAGTTGTGGTTGTCAGCCTGGAGAAGAGAAGGCTTCAGGAACACCTTATTGTGGCCTTTCAGTACTTAAAGGGAGTGTAGAGGAAAGAATGGGACAAACATTTTAGCAGGGCCTGTTGTGATAAGACAAGAGGTAATGGCTTTAAACTAAAAGAGCGAAGATTTAGACTAGATATAAGGAAGAATCTTTTTACAGAGAGTGGTGAAACACTGGAGCTGGTTGCCCAGAGAGGTGATAGATACCCTATCCCTGAAAGCATTTAAGATCAGGTTGGATGAGGCTCTGAGCCATCTGATCTAGTTGAAGATGTCCCTGCTCATTGCAGGTGAGGTTGGACTAGATGACCTTTAAAGGTCCCTTCCATCCCAAACTATTTTATGATTGTATGATTCTAAAATCTGAAGAGCATGACATTCTTTTTGCAACTTGAATAACATTTCTGAGCTGAGATAGTGCCATTCTGAAGGGTGAATAAGAAGTATAAGATCCTTCACAATACAACTTCTGCCGAGATTTAGCACACATGGTCAGCTAGTACTTATGTACTTGAAAATGATTCACCCTTTATGCCACAGTGCAACAACCATGTCTTGAAAGATGCTGCTTATTGTGTTATTGTATTTTCTGATACTACCTCCAAGGGATACAAGCCCTCTAAAAAGAGGCAGATGGGATGAAAAACACAAGAAGACAAGAACACAAGTTCCTAAAATGATCCCCTCTGGTCCTTTATGTAAGATTCTCTGTGGAATGTGCATTCTGCTAGTTAGAAAAGAAAAGACAGTGATTCACTGCTCTTACTTTTCTTTTTAATATAGATATTCTTTCCTCTCCAGATTCACAAGGCTCTCCTGTAGTAAATAATGCACATCTAGCACTATAAGCTGTTGTGAATGTTCCTTTGTGCTGTAGAATTGCTTTTTTTCTAATCTTCTAACAGTTGATCTTTTGGACCATGCCCCGCTAAACTTTTCTCTAAATACTGAATAATTGGGAGAAAACAGTAAGAAACTTTTGGCATGGAAGACTTGGTCTCTCTTCTAGGAATGAAATTTTGTGAATAGTCTCTACAGTCACCAGCAATAATTATTCTGCTGAGGTCATCCTTCTAACACCTCTCAAAGGTAAGGTACGCAAATGTGAAGAAATGGGCATGGAGAAAACAGCATGTCCATCACTTATGCCTCTTTAGAAATATCTGATTAAAAAGAGCTGAGTGAGTACCAAAGGGTATCCAGTGGCTGTTTCCATTGTTAAGTTATTCCACAGTCAGCTTTGGTATAGCCTTGAGGACTCCTGCCCTCTAGACAAAGGGATCATAAGGCAAGTCTGTGAGCTAAACATAAAACCTTAAAGGAGAGAAGATACTCTCAAAAATCAGGAAGTAATTTATAGTTGTAAGCTCTGGAGTCCCCAACATAAGAAGGACATGGACCTGCTTGAGCATGTCCAGAGGAGAGCCACAAGGATGATCCGAGGGCTGGAGCACCTCTCCTGTGAGGAGAGGCTGAAAGAGTTGGGGCTGTTCAGCCGGGAGAAGAGAAGGCTCTGGGGAGATCTTATTGCGGCCTTCCAGTACCTAAAGGGGGCTTACAGGAGAGCTGAGGAAGAACTTTTTACTAGGGCATGTAGCGATAGGACGAGGGGGGATGGTTTTAAACTAGAAGAGGGCAGGTTCAGATTAAACATAAGGAAGAAATTCTTTACTGTATGGGTGAAAAGGCACTGGAACAGGTTGCTCAGAGAGGTTGTTGAGGCCCCATCCCTGGAGGTGTTCAAGGCCAGGCTGGACATGGTCTTGGGCAACCTGGCCTGGTGGGAGATTTCCCTTTCTATGGCAGGGATTTTGGAACTCGATGATCTTCAAGGTCTTTTCCAACCCTAAACCATTCTATGATTCTATGAGAGGATTCAATATTTCAAGATATTTCAATGGATTCAGTGGATAAACTGCCAGTTGCAGGTTTGGTCCAAGTTAAGATCTTTTTAAGACAATTCCTTCAGAAGCACAACTACTAATTGCTTAGGTGCTTTAAGACACTGAAATCAATTGAATTCTTTCATATTCAGCACTGGGAGATTTAATTTTTTTAGTACCTTTTCACATTGAGAAATATCCACACTCTGTAAAAATCAAGGTAGTAATTGTAGTTATGGCATGAAAAATTCCCTGTTTTTTTTTTCTTCCCTTCTATTTGTGCCATTGCTTTATTCCTGTAGAGTGTTAACCATTTTTAGCCTTTTTGAATCCAGTCCCAGAAATATCTCCTTACTTGGGCAATGTGCAATATTCATAAATTTCAAAAGAGAATTTGTGTCTTTAACAAGAGTTTCTGTAAGACATGTAAGAATAATTCTGACCATATTCCCAGGTAACGATGAAAATGACACCTAATAACAACTTTTAGGATAATAACAAGATTATATTGATTTTCCAGAAAATATATTTCCCATAAATATTTCTGATTATAAGATGGTAGCAGACAATTTGTGCATCTTTCTAGTCTCATAATGCTTAATGTGTTTGTTATTTTTGGAAACCAACTAATGTCATTGGATATTCGCAAAGTGGGTCACAAGTTAATTAACTGTCTGTAGAAGTGGCAAATTTAATTAACACTAAGGACATTTTTTTCCCCTTTAAATACAGTTATGTGACTTGATTTCTGTAGTTAGAGAAATGAATGTATGAAATGTATCTATAGGCCAGAAACAAAACAGTGAATTATTGCACACCTTGCTAAACGGTGGCCTATTAAATAATTTTCAAATTGAAATGGAATTAGGAGACATACTACATTGAAAATAGATTTAAATGTCAACGTTTTGAGATGTAACTTTAGTGAGTGAGTTCAGTGGGAACTTTAGTCAGAAAGCAGAACTGAATCTGCTTTCCAGAAATTCAGAGGCAAGAGAAAAACTGCCTTACCCTGCATGTTATGCTCTATCACAGGTTTGGAGCTTCTTACGTGTAAGTAGAATTGGAGACTTTCCTTCTACTAAAAAGGAAAAGAAAGACTATGTCCTGCTATAGGCCATGTGTACATGTATATGTATGTTTAATTTTGGAGTTTTTTAGTACTCTTGCAAAGGGTCATGAGAGATCTGAGTGTGATTTAAACAGCGGTTCTCCACTGTCTTAGTGGTGCATTTTTTTTTCAAGAATGTCACACATTCAAAGAGATGAAAAAGTATAGATTGGTTATTTTCATGCCTTTGGTAAATAAAAATGTGAAATTCTACTTTTAGGATTTGAAACTGTGGGGCTTTTGACTTAAGATCGACCTTTCTCAAAAGGGCTTTATTTGCCATATATAGGCTTGTTGCCTATAATTTATAGTTGCATACATATTCAGATGGAAAGAAGATTCTTTAAGTTGAGACATCTAAATGAGGTGTATGTTGAAAACTGGCAAAAAAGCTTCTTTTCCTTTTTTTTTTCTTTTCTTTAGTATTTTAACCTCTAATACATATGATCAAAACAACACTTTGAATTCGTGCATTAAATGATTTAATGTAAAATATAAAGATTTAATGCAGCGCTGCATTTCTTGACAGACACATGGCAGAAAGCCTGTTTAGCGTAACACAGCAAGAGGGCCAATAATGCTAGTAAGACTAGAAGAGCAGGAAGAGTTAAAAAGAACTGCTTTACTTTCCTATAAGACAATATTTGACAGACAGATATGGGGGGTTAGCAAATAGGTCTGTGTCTTTGGGAAGCTGTAAGGGATGGACAGGAATGGACAACAGGAGGTCAGAAGCCAGATCAACCATGAACTACCATTCATAAAACATTCTCTTGTTGCTAAAAATCCTAATGTCATTTTTTATGGTAACCTTTTTAGATCTGCTTCAGAAAATCCAAAGACAGATGCCTAACCTAACAAAGTTAGATCTCAGTTGTGCTCAACATGATGGAAATGACGATGAGTTCTTGGGGACTCAAACTCCCCTGCTACACAACTCAGTCTCCCTGACCAAAGTAGGTTTGCCCATGGGGCAGAACTAGAGTCTGGAGGAGAGATACAGATTGCCATCCAAATGAGATGGTCAAGCTCATTAGCTACTTGATTCAAATAAATTAATAAAGCATGAAGTCTTTACCCAGTTATTATGCATAACAATTTGTCCTATATCAGTTGAATACAACCAATATGTGCACAGTTTTAGTTCATTGACGATGTGGAGTAAAGTGTCTTAATTTAGCTTGCGACGAAAGTGGACCAAACAACACTAATGCTACACCTCCTTAAATGCATTAACTTACATTGCTGCAGGAAAAAAATATGTACAAATGAACAGTTACTGCATATCAGCCAAAGTTAATCTGCAGTAACTTGATCAGGAGTTTAAGCCCTGGAATCTGCAAGCAATTCCAAGGGTGAAGGCTGGTGTCAATAGATTGAATGACTTGAGTTAGAAAAGAAACTAAAGAAAAAGGGTAATGACCTAATGGCAATGTCAGGTCATGAGATTGAATGAACAAGGTGTTTGCTTTTGGAAATAAAGCTTTTGTCAAATCCTGTGTCTCAGTAGGAAGAATTGATTGGCAATTAAAGAGGAGTTAGAGGCAGAATTTGAGTTGTAAAAGTCCTGTAAATTGATTGTGTTGACTGGGACAAAACATAACTCAAAGTGTCCAATTCTGGTCTAAGTACAAGAATATTGCTGAAATAAAATGTGACAAGATTTCCATTAGATTCCAGAAGAAAAGAATGTGCTATTAGATGATCATCAGGTTATATTCAGAACTTGAAAGAAATGGCTACAGAGCTTATCATAACTCTATTTTCCAGTATATCTGAAAAAAAAAAAAAAAAAAAAAAAAAAAGATTCAAAAGGTACTCAACTGTTGCCATTATATCTGCTGGTAAAAACCTCATAATTTTATCCAAAAAACCTGCCTGTGGACACACCTTCAAATAGGAGCTCTGCTGTTCCCCTGAGATGCCTGAAAGGGAATTACTGGCAGGGAACTTTCTTTAAGGTGAGGTGGATTGTTATCAATCTTGCCACCTTGTCAAAGGCGCTGAGAATAACCTACAGAGATGTGCTGGCTATTATTTCTCTGAAGCACTTCTATTTGAAATGAAATTTGTTTGTGAAGTACAAACAAACGTGTGCATGTGCAACTGATCATACTTCCCTACAAGAGCTATTAGTTAATTCTACTTCAGGCTACATGATTTCTCTTCTTAATACTTTATTTGGGTATTTTATTCCCTGTGTGTTGGTAGTTCTCACAGGCCCAAGGCAGAAATGAACACAGTTCTGGAAGGAAAGATAATTATCATAATTATTTACCACTTATCTGGTTTCTGTGAGTGGGACCAGCTGATATGTTGCATATTACAGATTTCCAGATGTTCTGCCAGTTGCTCTGTCAGGACTTAGTTGACAAATCCTTCTGCAACATTGGGGCAGAAATATGAAATACATCGAACAGTTTGTACAGCCCTCAAGATATTTTTCATGTGGGTTTCCAGTTGATCTACCACAAGTAGAGCAAAAACTTAAAAATACATATTGCTTCATGGCTGAGAGTGATCTGAAGGCATCTCTGTTTTATTTAAAAATAATGACAATGGCAATGTGTAATTAAAAAACAAATATTTTTTTTTAATCTTCTTCCAACATTTTCTTATTTGAATGAAAAATGTGAATTCTGTGCAAGGAAGAAGAAAGGATCGTACTTTCCTTTCATCACTCTGGAAAACACTCCAAGCAAAGAATTTAAACACTAGACTCAGTGTTGAAGGCTGTTAGTTACAAGATTTTATATATTTCCAAAGACTGGGTGTAAGATCTCTTGGGTTTCCTTTGTTATTTCAAGTCTCAGTAGCACAAGAGGGCTGAGTGAAAACTAGAGTCCCTCTGGCCTAATTCTCTCTCAAGTATCAAGCCATATATTTTGGGACTGAATACTCTTGTACTTCCTGTTAGCCTAGAATCTTTCCTGCGAAAGTCTTTCATAGGCATTCTGAAGTCAACAAGTAGAGATAAGGACATTTTGGGGATCAGACGATACAGGTCCAGGAAACTCATATTTCCTTCACTCTGAAATATGATCATTGGGGACTTCTAATTATTTCAGTGAATCTCTCGTTTTCTGAATTATTTTGGTTTTTTCATTGTTTTGTTTGTTTGTTTTTTTGTTTTTGAAAGGAGCCGACACACAGGAAGCTGTGTTCCTTCCTAGCCAAAAAAAAGCATCTTGAGTAATCATCAGGTCATGTAAATTGGGTCAGTCAATGGCTAGTTTCCAGAGCTGGGTGACTTAGTCATGAAGAAGACTAGATAACTCCAACATCTCCCAGGCCCTTATCCCCTCCATTTTCCTGCTCCTCTACAATGCTCCTAGTGCCCGCATGTCTCTCCTGCACTTATCCACTTCCAGGTTTGCAAATAGCAGGAGGTTCTGTGTCAGGTGCTGCTGATCCAGAGTTACACATGGTAACCGACCAGCTGCAATGGGCTTGAACTTAGATCGCTGCTGTGGCCACATTTTTCAGAACATGCTGAAGACACTGAAAGGAGTTCCAGGTTACAATAGGTTTTATTTGAACACAATCTGTACAAGAAGATCTTTTTCATAAGGATAACTTAAAGGCTGTGGTAAGATAGAAAGGCTTTGAAAAATATCCTCCCATCTCCTACCACGTCCTTGTGAAGTTCTTGAAACCATTTTGCAGTCACATCTGGATTTTTGGAAAATCACCTCTTTTCTGCTAGTGTTAAGTTAGATCGTATGTCTGCTCTCTGCTCTTTTCAGGAGTCTCAGTCTATGTCATGCTGCAGACTCCTGGTTTGCCAGTTCTCACCATTCTTCGCACACAGGGAAAGAGCCATCTCCTCTAGAAGGGATCTCCTCCACTTGAACCATATACCCTTCAGCTAAGACAAACAAGGAGGTGCCTTTTTACTGCTCAGTTGACTATTTTAAAAGGACACAGTCTACAATTCCCTACTAACAAACAAAAGAATTGTGCTATTGGACATAACGGCCAGGAGGCTAAGAAAAGGTAACAATTTCCTTCACTGTGCTGTGAAAGAAAAGCATGAGAATTTAATATATTTGGGCACCTAAGTTTTTTTCTGGGATTTGTTTTCAATAGGTCAACAGAAGTTATGGGAGAAGGCAAGTGAAAGACAGAAAAGTAGCCTAACTGTTGCCTGGAAAGGCTCTGGAGTAGCATATTGAAGAGCGAATTATTAAGCTACCCTTATACGTATTTTCTATATCTTAACGATTTTTATTCATAGCTATTGTTATTTTCCTACTGCTAATGCTGCAATGCATTTTATTCAGAGTTTACACTCTATTAGACTCTAATACATTGCATATATGGTTTTTCTATTGCAAAGCTATCATTAATGTTTAGCTATATTTAGGGAGAAAAGAATACTGATCTATACACACACATCAGTTATCTTTATTTGTACACAGTTAACCACACACAGCTACCACAGAAAAGTCTTTTTCAGGCTATATCTGAATCATACGATTCATTTCTTGGATATAAGACTGCATCCATTCACGAGGAATAATTACGAGGTTTCCTTTCCTATATGGAAGCTGTATGTACTTCATTCTCTCAAATCACTCTACTATGAATAATCAGTCTATTTTTCTCACATAAACCTAGAACTATGATTTTTTTCTTTTTTTTTTTTTAAACTATAACTCAGACAGAGAAACAGCTAATGCACTGAGTGATGGTCAGCCCCGTCCATGAAGACCTGAGCCCTAGGACACTGTCAGGGCAGGTATGGAGAATGACAGACTTATAAAAAACACTCGAACCTCTACACTGATACTTAACTATTCTGTATTGTTCAGATCTACTACACCAGTAAAAGCCAAGGCTTGCTTTCAGGCAGTCTGGTACAGATTTCCTCTGGTCCATCTCTGCAAAGAGAATAAATGTTAACCCTAATGCATGTGAAAGCCTCAGGACAATTTATCTAAGAAGGTAGAAAGGAAAAGTAATTGTGGACATACAGAAAGCTCTTGAGTTATTCTTAGTTGACAGGACCTTTCCTCTCTGCTTGCCATGTCAGAGTCCATGAGAGCTTGGGGTTATTAAATATTAACTGAACAAAGACTAGAAAGAAATTTTTAAACACATGTGATAAGGACGAAACCTACTTAAAATATAAGGGCCACTTTGCAAAAACTGCTGTTTTGTTGTAAAAGAGTATTTGCTAAATGAGAAGAAAAAGAAGTCAAACAACTTCATGTGCCAACCCAATTCAGAACTTCAGAAATGAAATGTGCTGCTCTGTAGGCCACTGTTACTGCCTACTTTCTCATATCTTTTAAAGGACTGTGAAACAGGACAGAAAATTGTGCATTAATGACTGAGACTCAGAAATGAGATTGCAGTTGTGATTCTGTGTGTAGGGGTATAGACCAGGAATCACCTCATCCAAGACACAAAAGCTTTTTCCTTGCACACTGTTAGATAGATGTCCAAATTTTCATTGCACACAGTTAGATAATCCTTTGACCAGATGTCATCAGCAGCATAGATTCAAATGGGTAACTGCTCATCTAAAGCCACCATCAGTGGTGACTTACTTGCCGGGTAACACATCAAACAAACCTACACATGAAGTTAGAAAGGATGAGTGTTTATAATACAATCTTCACAAATGCATGATACTAAACCTCCCTTAATTCTGTATTTTAAAGCCATATAACCAACTGAAAAGGTTGGTGAAATTCATATAACTCCAGGTGGTTTTAATCTATCTGAATTTGTTGACCCTTTCAGTATAAAGCATTGTAGGAGACAGAGCATTGACTCAGGAAAACTCCAGTGAGATAGTGGGATACAAACTATATTCAACTGCTGAGATTTAAGGTCCCAAAAGACAAAGACTTTCTCTTCTGAAATCTTTCAGATAGTAATGTAATGTAGCTTTCTCCTTACTGCTGAGTCCCACATGACATCCTGCTCTCATGACTTGTGTTCAAGGTGTTTTATCCTTTACATAGGGCAAAAGGGAGTATTCTAAAAAAAAAAAAAAGAAAAGAAAAACCCAAACAAAATAAACCACAAAACACTTTATGTATTGGCCTTCCCTGGAACAGGTGATACAACTGAGCTGCTTCACACATAGTCTGTGTTCTAGTCTACGGAGGACCTACAGATTTTTCTGCGGAAAGGGCAGGTTGTGCTCTCTTCTTGTTGTTCTCATAGTCACACATTCAACTTTTCTTTGGAAGGAGAATGTAATCTGTGCTTCCAGTCTTATAGAAAAGGCCATGAGCTACCATGCAATTCACGTAAGGTCAGCCACTCTCTCACTGGCTGTCTGTACGGTAAGGTGGTTGCAAGCTCGAGCTATTAATTCTCTGAGCTGAAAGGGAATGAGTCCCCACATGGTCATTCTTGAAGCTGTTTTAGTTCATGAGTGTTTCCAGTAAACTGGCATTTCTAAATGATTTCAGAATCAGAGGTGGTTTCCAAAGGAAACCAAAGGAAAGGTTTCTATCCTTTGTCTCTCCATGCCTGCAAATGCTGACATGTCCCCAGAGACTACAGAAGTCCAAGTACAAAACTTACCTACTGCAGTGTTTCTCCCAAATGTGAACTTAAAGGTTCAGCAGGATGACAAATCAGAATAAGTCTCTTTTAGTCCCTTTTTCTGAAGATTGTCTCTTCAGCTTCTTAAATCTGTTGTGCTTGTTGAGTCTTTAACTAGGAAGTGAAACCTCAAATACACCTTGAAACACATTATTAGTTGACAAAAGTCACTTTAACTCATCTTTAAACTTTGAAAAACAGACAGAATACCAATGGGAAAAACTTAGATCTTGTACCTCTACATCTGCCAGTTCTCTCATTTCATTTTCATAAATGGAATTCTATTTAGTTCAACAACCTCATTCAGATTCTGTCTTAGGAGTTGCTGTAATATTGATTGTACAGATCCTCCTCCCCTGCAAAATAAGTAAAATACATAAATTCTGGAGTGTTTTAGCTCAAGTTAGAAAGCTAATTATTACATTGTTTCTGTTTAGGATAGGACTAGTCTCAGAATTTCACTCCTGAAACCTTGCTTTTTCTTACTTAGAAGGGTGCACATATTCACTCCTTAGAAAATGAAAGTATTAAAAAAATATTCAAACATCATAATAAATGCACGATTTAAGAAACATGTCAGTGTTTCTTTGGGAAAAAATATTCATACTACTGTCGTACCTTCTCAGTGCATGGCAAAAAAACCAACAACCCATAACGCTTATGTTATTCTAGCCATCAGTAACATTCATCTGGGCTGCTTCACACAATGGGTCTTCTTTTTCTTCCGATATTTGAGAATATTTTTTGCTTGTTCATTTATTATTTCCCTACAATTGTCATTCTTATTTTCTTCTTACCTTCTAGGCATGGTGAATGTTTATAATTTGCCAACATGATGGCTTTCAACTTTTGTAGAAATTGATTTATCAAAGAAAAAAACCATGCTAGTTACATACAATGTCTTTGTGCAGATCTGTTTTTGTTTTTCCCTCAGGATTTACTTCACGGTTAGGAATTTGATAAGGTTTGCACAATGAGAAATAGAAATATACTGATTTAGATCATAAATTATATGGCAGTTACTTGATACTTGGCAGCTTCATGAGGCAGACACTGCCACATCACATCCAAAACACGCAACATAACACACTAGATTAAAAGCTGTATACGTACATAAAACTACAAAATATGTGACAGAAAAAGCATTAAAAAAAACCAGCAGCATTTCTTGTTTGTGGTTTGTGAGGATCTGTTATAAGAGCAAAAAAGAATACCACGAGTGTGAATTTTGCGGACCTTTCAGGGTATTATATGAAGCCCAGCAGTGTCTTTAGATTATTCAGCCTGAGCGCCTGTGACAGAGATATGCCTATAAGAATGTGTCTTCACAGTTGACCAACTAGGATAGCATGAAGTTTGTGTAAATGGTGTCCCTTCTACACCAAATATTGTTCTAGATGGCCCCTTTGTCTGGAGCTATGTTGCAGTTGTTTTAACAGATGTTTGGACATTGATTACAGTATAAAATTGCAGATGTATACAAGATGCTAAAAAATGTGTTGTGGTGTTCAACTATATGCTGTTGTCATGGTTTAAGCCGAATTGACCACTGGGGCAGTGGGGGACCCCAGATGGGACTGACAGATGCTCCCCCCCACCTCTCTTCAAAGAGAGAGGCAGAGGAGGAAAAAAGAGACCTATGAGTTTAGAAGGAACTAAACAACTTTAATGAAATATTAATAATGAAATAAAAAGAAAATAATGAAATATATACAAAACCATATCAAGCTCCCAGGATGACAATCACATCACCGACTGGCACTGGATAAGTCCCAGGCTGGACTCAGTGACGGACTGGAACTGGATTCCAGATCTGGATTCAGGATCAGGATGAAAGTCAGATGAACAGAGTCCTCCTCGGACACCAGCCATTGAAGAAAGAGGGCTGACCCTTTGATCCCTCAGCTTTTATACTGAGCATGAGGCAGATGGGATGGAATACCCTGTTGGTCGGTTTTGGGCCACCTGTCCTGTCCTCTCCTCCCTGCAGGTGGGACCCCTCTACACTTTTCTGCTTCCAATCCCCCAATAGGGCAAATAAAAAAGTTATCTGGACTTGGCTGTTACAGCAATAAGTATAAGCAAGAGCCTCTCTGCATACCATGTCTTGACATCAACTATAAACATAGGTCTTATCACGCTGGGGGCAAACATTGTCTGCACAATATGCTGTTAATTTCGGTAGTTAGAAGAGGCCTAGCTAAGAAGCAAAGTTACTAAACAAAATTTGTCCTGTTTTACCTCAAACCAGAACAGCTGTATATATATACATGGTGGTACATCATGATGGGCTTAACAGTGTATGGTTTATCAGATCTTCAGCATTCACCAATGTTAAATATGTTCAGAAGAAAGGAGGATCACAGACACTCTCTAAATCTGTTGGATGTTCAGCAAGATGTACATCTGCCCTTGCTTTCAGTGAGGTCAAAGGACTTTGAACAAACCCTGTCACATTTTACAGTGTAAACCCACTACATTCCTGAGATAAACTGAATTCTGATCTTGTCTGGTTATCATTTCATTCATTAACTTGTCAAGTTTTGTTTCTTTTAGCATTTTTAACTTAAATGGTAAAATTAGCAGTTCTTCATCTATGTGGGGCAAGTGACACAGACAAAATCTGGATTTTTTCAAGCACTGGAAGATTTGAACATAGATTTTAGTCTGAGGTTTAATGCTTTACTTATGCTTAAAATAACTATTTTCTTTTCTTAGCAATGTAAAAGAGAAAAAAATTTCCAATACTAGTTATAGTAGTAGAGACATTTCTTTTCAACCATAGGAAATCTGTGACATTATAATTTTTATGCCTTCTTATTCATAAATATGGGCTTCCAACTGAATACATATGCATATGTACGAATTTCCATAAAATAGTGTCCAGCAGGAACCTAACATATATTGAGTTGACTTCCAAACAGTGAGAACTTTTTCTGGTCATCTCTCTAGAAGTTCATCTCATACACATCTTTCATAGCCATTCTGTCATTTTTTATTCTGAATGGCAAATGGGAAGATTCTCAGCATTTATTGCCTTTGTGCTCTTTAATTCAAAGTACATGCTAAGTGATCAGTCTGCAACTCCTAACAAGCATTCTTCAAATGGAAGGCACGGTGTTTGCCTTCCCATTTCATGTTTTTCATACTTCCAGTAATGTATTTCTTCTTTCTCTGGAATGAATTGCATGAAGTATTTGAGAGGACAGGTTATCACTATATGATTAACATTTTCCTGCTTTGTGCAGTAGTACCTATTTCCTTTAGGTCAAAATTCAGTATTATATGCATCTTTGATTACTGTTTTTTAAAGAACCTATTGGTGGTTTGATCTTTTTGTGATATGTTAGGCCATGCCACATTTTGGTAAGAATAAGAGGTAATGATAATTGTAGCGTACAAGGATCACCATTCTTCAGTTCAATTCTTACCTTTTATTTTCAACAAGAATTACATAATTTTGTATTTCTCAAAAGAACAACAAAAAGATGTTCAAAGTTAAATCACTTCAGTGTTCTTTACAGCACTGCTTTGATAAGCTACTACAATAATATAATCATCTGAATTGTCACTCTTTTGATCTTTTGATCCATTTTGCTACCAAGAAGTGCATCAAGAGGTGACAACGCTTGAGACATCCCAGAGACTTGATTGCCCCTTGTAAATTTTATTACAGCAGCATTACTATAGGAAAGGTTGTGTCAGCACTTTCATTATAATGCCAGTCTTCAAGGGGTGATAACTCAGCTGTAAAAATTATTATAAGCTCAGCCTTGGCATGCAAGGTCACAGTTCTGAAAGACAGTTTTTCTAAATGGTCAAAATATTAGACAATTTAAAGAATAATACAAATTATACAAATGCTTATATTTGTTCATAAAGAACAAGAATATATAGTTAGGAATTAAGAATTATCTTTCTTCTCCATTTTCTAATCTAATCACTTTTCAGATGTCTTTCATAACTGTGGTATTGTTCTATATTTTAATTCCAGAACCATGCAGAAAGGTCCACTTATTATTCTGAGTAACACCACTTATAGGCTTCTAAACAAAAAACAATTCTGAATGGAAGGGGACCACTAGGGTTCGTACTTCAACACAACTTTTTATGTAGTGAACCTACCATCACATTATCAGCTTCCTTGTATAGGAGAAATTCAGTTTGGTGCTTATCCTAATACTCATCGTGGACTGTGGGGAGTCCACGTTATACCCTTCCATTGCTATCAAGAGCACCAGCCAAAATCCCCAAAGACATCTGAAAGTTTGGAGAACACCCAGGTGTACATTTACAAGACACTGTGTTGGTCTACATGCTTTCCTTACCCACTGCTGAATTCTGAAGGCAGTCTATCCACACCTCTTGCAGGCACTCCATAAAAGACCTTAAAGATTGGTTTCCTCTGATGTATACAAGGGCTGTATCATCTTGTAGCCAATGTTCCATCATCTCTGAAAGGAAAATACAGAGGAGGTTCTAGCTACTCCCTTCCACTGCTGAATGTATACCTGACCTTTCTGCGTGCAATTATTTGGCCAATCTTTATTTGGCTATTTCTGACTAAGAAATTGCTATTTATTGACAAAATTATTTCTGGGAAGCCAGAGCTCAAAATTAGGCTTTTTAGAAATTTTATTCCCCCACTAAGAAAGGTTAGCATGGCCTCCCCTACTGTAGGCTGTTTGTTTTCAGAGTATCTGTTTGTTTTCAGAGTATTAGAAGCTATATGAAAATTAGATATTTTTTTTTTTTATAAAGAGGAGCAGGGAAAAGAGGGAGGAAACAGAACTATATCTTTGTCAGAACCAGTAATGTTTTTACATGACATATACTTTTCTTTATAGCATGAAAAAGCATAAGAAGAATGACTACAAAGTACAGAAACAGAACAGTACAGAGAAAAGGATGACGGCAGAAAAAGAAAGGGAGAAGAAAAAGACTAAACTTTAAATATAAAATTATCCATTTACCAGCTTACATAATGCTTTAGACTTTTCTAAATTTTGTTGACTATTTGTTCTGTTTCAATTATGTTTGGCTTATGTCTAAAGGTAGGAGATAAAAGTACTCTGATGAAGTAGCTTGTTTTTGTTTTTCTAGCACATGCTGACTTGAATAAGTTTCTCTGAGAGTATAGGCAACAGATGAAGCAGATTGAATCACCTTTTTCTGTCTGTATTTACCCTTTAGTACTGTCAAGGATATTTGGAAAGTGATTATTTTAAATAAAAAGCCTGATAGTCAAGGCATTTTGTCACTGTACTCTTTTACCCATTAGACAAAAAAGAGCTAATTTAATGGAATTGTCAACACTTTCTCCATTTTGTGTGTTTATAAAAACCTGATTACTAGTTCTGATTTTTCTAAGTTAAAATATCCTAATCAATAACATGACTGTCCACAATTGCAGTCTCTTACATTAGAGGGAAATAAAACTTCAATATATGGCATGTGATACTAATAAGTGCCCAATATTGTTCATGCAGAAGTATTTATTTCTGTCTCCACATTTCCTCATCACATAACTATTGTGAGATTATTTCTCTTAATATCTCAAGTGGAACGAAGGATCCCTTGAATTTTGCAGTAAAATTTATTTTGGTTAGCAAAAAGACAAAATACTAATCGTACAAATATTAGGGTCAGATTTATTTTCTGAAGACAAAAACTAAATTAAAACCAGATAACTGAGTTTAGAAATTTGAGTTTATCATTGGTTAGCTGAAATAGGTATAAACAAATCTCTAGTGTGTTTAAAAGGTACAGTACAAAACCTACAATCGGAACTAAATTTTATTCCAGGGATTGCTGTTATAATGTGAGTCTACATGCTGCATCTGAAGATCCAGAGACATCGGGGAGTTTGGAAAGTAGATCATCAGGAATCTTTTTTTTAAAATCTTTGATCCATTTGAAATGACCAGTTTTTCTCTGTTCCAATTTGTATTTATTCCTGATGCAAAATTCTCTCATAATCATTGGTGCAAAAGTCAGAATAACACAGCATCAAGTTTCTGTCAGACAACATTAGTTATTTACCTCTATTTTAATAGAACCTTATCTATATTTCACATTACTTTGTCATTTTATAGTGATAAAATGAAGTGCCATAAAAATATGGACCACACCACACATTTGTATGTATTAAATACAAACAAGCGTGTTACTGGCCCTTGAAATCTGAAAAATCTCTGGATTTATACCTGTCAAAAACATTGCGTGTATTTTGTATGGTTTTTGTGCTGCCCGTGAGAGGCCTGTATCTGACACTCACCATATATGTGGTATTTCTGTGTGTTTTAACCTTCCAAACATAAAGACAGAATATTGCAGAGGATAGTAAAGACGTGTTTTAAAAGTGAAATTTGATCCAATCACTGTTGATTAGACATCAAATGTCCTACATCAGATGCTAATGATAACGTTAGTAGGATGAGATGAAGTTTGAGGATTTGTTTAATATAAATCAAGACACAGACAGAAAATAAAGGTTTTGAATGGTTGAACTCAGATCAAAGCGAAATACTTCCACAAAGCTCTAAAAAACAACTTGGAACTGTATCTACTTTTGCAAATTACTTTGATGAATGATGTGTGACATCTGGAAGAGTTTTATGTTATCCAGGTGTGTTGTTTTTATTCTTGGTTCATGTTCGAGCTGATCTTCAAAGCAACAGTTAAATCTAACTTCTGATTTCTGAGAAACACTGCGTAGGTCTTACCTTGTATTTCAAATATACTTCCGAAAAGCTAATGCTGTCTTTTATTATGTCTCAGTTGGTCTATTGTAACATTCTCAGTAGGTCTGCTCAACAAATCGATCAATAGGCTTTGGTTAGTTCGGGACTCAGCTGCAAGGTGAAGAAACCGAAAAAGCATGAGCATATTACTCCCATTTTAGCCCTGCTACATTCACTTCCATTTGAGTACAGCATAAACTTTGAAGTCTTATTGCCCATGTTAGAAGTATTAGACAAATCTGGCTCTGGAGAATAGGCCCAAATTGCTCCCCCGCTAACTACGTGACCAGAGACTACAGTTAAATGATGTAGGAAAATTAACTTATTTTTCTTTAGATTGAAACATCTACTCCTATAAAGTAAGTTTTATATGTATCACGCAATGAGAAATCTTGCCTCTTTATATCCATGTAGTAAACTTGATTGACTCTTAAGTCAGTTTAGAGTTTAACTACTGCATTTCTCAGAACTGATTGCATGTGCTCACCTCTTTTTCTTGTTATTAAGGTCTTACTTGATTTTAATCAGTGTTCGTTATCTCTACGGTCTTTTCTGTGAGCTATTTTTCATGAATCTTTTGATAATTTTTAAGTTCTTGAGTGGCTCCACTTCTGCATTTGCAGTGTTATCTGTCAGTAACACTCAGACATCAATAGCCTGTGATGAAGTATTGGAAGAATGTGGATGGGCTTGAAGCCACGTGTGGAGATGATATGGAAGTAGCTGAAGAGTGATAGCATGGATTTTGTCTGTAAAATATTTTATGGTTTTAAGTGGATGAATAAAGTAGGACGACAGTTTAGACAGTTTAATCCTGTTAGGACACCAGATCCTGGTTAAGGAGCTCAGCATACCCACCTGATGTGGTCTGCTCCACTTATCTGGGACAACTTCTCTGAAGGATCTTTTGCCAGGTCCTCCCTAGGGAACTTTGAGCCTGGTGATAAGTTCTGAATGCTGGGCTTATAGTACTGAAATTGCCAAAGAGAGATTAAAAGAATTCCAGTTAAACCACCAGGAGTCCACCTCAAGGAGGATTTTCCCCTCAGGAAGGCAGACAATAAGAATTTTTTGAATCAAAAAATCCTGATTGGTTCCACTTCCAGTAATGTCTAATCCAGTAAAATACTGAATGCCCTTACTTTCCATCAATTCTTACTTACTGCTTCAGCCAAGACAGTTCGTTATCTTATTGGAGACTTTCACACACACAGAGGTTAAAACATTTAAAATTTGAGCAATGCTTTGATTGTGTTTTATCTTTTATTCTGTTTTCCAGCAATACCTCAATGGCCCCATCTAACTGTGCTAGACAGTGTCATTGACAATATTACCTTCTACCCTTGCCTTTATTGATTATACATCAGAGTTTACAGCATCCATAATGTAAAAAAATTGAGTCTTTATGCAAGACAGCCAGTTATTTTCTACAGTTATGATCTTTTTAGAGTAACACACTGCATATGCAGTTTAGCATTTAAGAACAGCCATAAAGCATGGCATGAAGGTATAATGAACCCCAAAAGAGTATCTGCTATGTTTGCAAACCTCAGTACCTGTATACATACATATACTCCTTGGTACGTACACAAAATATTTTCTCCTCTGAATGCTAAAATGCATTCTATATTTGAGATATTTTTTTTGTCTTTTTATTGGACTGTATTGGAGTATTTAGTTTGAACTAAGTGTGCATTCACTTTTTAATTATTATTATTCTAAATCTACTTTAATGCATTTAGGGAAAAAATTTGTATTTTCGTTTCAGGAATTTTGCTTAATATTCATGTTACCTCAAATAACAACTCTTTTTTTTTTTTTAATTGCATTTAAAAGTATAATTTTTAAAGGAAGTTAATATAATCTAGCCTCCCTGTCCATTTAACACTGAAAAAGAATATTTTTTCCTCCAAAAATTATTTATTTTGGGAAAAATTAATTAAAGTATATACATTTTTTATAATAACACATTTTAAAAGAATAAATTAGTATTTTATACTTAGTAAATTTAAGGTCTAATAAAATAGTAAAACAATCAGCTTTTTTTTTGTTCTACTTGGTCCAACGCACTTTATGTATTCTCTACTATTAAATAACATAGATTGCCATTTGAAAAACTTTCAGGCAAATTAGGTAATCAGGTTTTGCTTAATGAATATAATATGGTTAATTGTTCAAGAGGAAGAGAATCTTTGCCAGCTATCATGAATTTTTCAATCAAGAGTAATATTTAAATAGAATGTAAATGAAAACTAAGAAGTTCAATATAATGACTGAATTCAGCAAGAGAGATTCTTTTGTTACTCTCCTATACTAACACTGAGCATTGCATTCAGCACAAATATTTTGCATTTTGTTTCTCCTACTTCGGTAGTGTCAAAACAGCTAATGTTCAACCACTCTATTTTTAAAAGAGAAGTATGATAATTTAATTAAAGTTTAAAGTCTAGGAGCTGCTGAAGATCATACATAATCCAATTACTTTTTATTCAAGTAATTCAAGTTTAATAGCAAACCACTTTGCTATAATTACAGTTAATCCCCTGATTTTTCTCCTCAGCTGTTTATCAATGGCCTGTATGGTATCTTTGAGGAAATCATACTGGGATATAATTATCAACAATCCCCGATGGAATTAATACACTAAATAGTACTTAATTATGAGCTGTATTCCATTGCTAGATGGGTTAGAATTGAAGATGGTAAGAACAGAAAACATAGTTTGAAGTTTCTAAAACACTTTCCCTAGAGTTTTTGGGAAGAGGAGTCAAGACAGTTATTTCTCCCTTTTGCTGATAATGAACAAAGAAATGCCAAGATATAAACTGAATTGAATCAAAGAAAAGAAGAATTGCAACCAAGCCCTCTGAACCACTGTGGCTGTTTACTGAATTGTAAGTATCAGAAATTACTTTTGGCAGTATCATAGTCTCCTATGCATACAGGAAATTGGTATTAGCATCTGTAATGTTCAATCCTTTACAAGCTTAAGACACATTTACGTTGTTTTTTGGATAAAAGAAAAAGTACCTAAGTAATCCGTTAACTGATTGTGTCAGAATCTTGGAATTTCTCAAAAAATTACCCAATTTTCCCTTCTCATGTGTTCTTTTTAAGCAGAATTAAGCGCTTCATATGTAGGATGCTGTATCTGCAGGAATGTCTTTAATCCAGAAATTCAGCATTAAAAATGACATTGGATTATTAGGGACATCCTGTTGATACGTTAAATACTGGCTTCCTCTGCAGTCCAGTACAAGTCCGGCATCTTGCCGGACTTTGAGTCATAAAATGCAGAGACTGAAAAAACTGAAGTTCCAGACAAAACATGAAAATACGTGCCTATTGTTGGGCTCCTCACATTGCTGACAAAAAGTGTATTATTTCAGTAAGATGTTCATCAAATCTTACACAAAGCTATAGCTCTCCCCGCCTGCATTAAATTTTCTCTCAGAAACATTAATTCTTGCCCAGCCATGTAACAAAATGTGCAATACCAGTGCCTAATGATCCTTAAATAAAAAAGTAAACAAAAAAAAAAAGATGTTTTTTAAGCTGATTTGTATGTGTCAAAAAGAAGTTAAGGAAGAAGTCATGTAATCTTCCTTTTACTTTGATAGCCTAACTGCAGTGTTGCAGTGTATTAGAACAGAAATTTTTTGTTCTCCTAAATGTGACGCTGTAACATGTTATTTTTCACAGAGAAAGAAGATGGAAGACGTCATGAGGAGGGTTTTGAACCTTCTCCCCGTTCTTCAACTGCTAGAAGTAACACGTGGTGAAGGAGGGAGCAAATGCACTGCCAATTTTATTTTTCTTAAGCTTAGCTGATCCTGCCAAGGCTGAATTACAGACAACTGCCCTACTCCCCACCTCCACCCCAACACCCCATTTGCAATTGGTGCAATGGAAAAGCCTAGATTCACCCATCCTGTCTGAAGTAGGGTGAATGTCAACGTAGGTTACTTTACTGGTCAAGACAGCCAAGAGTCATGGGTATCTGTTTGGAGAAATACACATTTCCATCATTCTCCGTGAGAGCTGTGTGGGTGCCAAATCTAATTTTAACTTTAATCTTAGACGTGTCTAGGATGTTACTGTGTCCAGTTCTGGGCTCCCCAGCTCAAGAAGTACAGGGAACTGCTGGAGAGGGTGCAGCATAGGACTACCAAGATGATTAGGGGACTGGAACACCTCTCTTATGAAGAAAAACTGAGGGAATTGGGTTTCTTTAGTCTGGAAAAAAGACGGTTGAGGGGGGACCTGAGCCATGCTTATAAATACTTAAAGGGTGGGTGCCAGGAGGATGGGGCCAGGCTCTTTTCGGCGGTGCTCAGTGACAGGACAAGAGGTAACGGGCACAAACTTGAGTATAGGAAGTTCCACCTAAACATGAAGAGGAACTTCTTTACCTTGAGGGTGGTAGAGCACTGGAACAGGCTGCCCAGGGAGGTGGTGGAGTCTCCATCTCTGGAGACATTCAATACCCACCTGGACACGTTCCTGTGCAACCTGCTCTAAGGTGTCCCTGCTCTGGCAGGGGGGTTGGACTAGATGATCTCCGGAGGTCCCTTCCAACCCTATGATTCTATGATTCTATGATGAACCCAGAGAGACAAAGGCCATGATTCACCAACTGATCTGTCATGGGTATTTTAGTTGAAAAGCTTAGATTTTGCTAGATCATATGTCCTGCCATGTTGTTTTCCAGTCTTTGACTTTCTGATGGTTAGTGGAAAGGCAGGAAGATATGGGGTCATTTCACTACTTTTGTTTCAGTGACATAATCTTCCTCCTGAAAGCCTTCCTGGAAACAAGTGTGTTTATGCCTGAATTTCAAGTTTGGCTCAGGAGAAATAATGAGAAATCCAGAAGAAAGAAGACTTTTTGAATACTTAAAATACATTAGCAGACATTTACTGAGGCAAATTCAGGATTAATTTTTCAGTCATATGTACCAGTTTTACTCCAATCTATCTATCCTGGAAAAAAAGGCTGGGAACTTAATTTTCCTCCTTCCTACATTCATAAACACATGTGACTGCTTCAGAAACACCCTCTTATTACTCTACCTCCTCCATATTGATATCTGCATTTAAAGTCAGTTCGTTAACAATTTGTGTAGTACAAGTGAAATTCATAGTTTTTCATTTGTTCTTCATTGTGGAAAGATGCCAAACTACCACTGATTGTACCGTTTTGTATTTTACCGTTGAAACTGCATTCACCCATTTTTTCCAAATAGGAAACGGAAACTCAAGGAATTTGCTGAAATTGAAAGTAAAATCAATTTGAACATCAAAAAATATACAGGGTAAAAGACAGAGCTTTCACCGAGTAAAAAAAATGAGGCTGATAGAAAGGAAAAGAGACACATGTCACTTCAAATTTCAGACTTGCTAATGAGTTGGTATGAGGGTCTGACTGTCAAAGTGGCAATAATATCACCTGCCTGTTTGATGTCATCCATGTCCATATTTTATTGAAGGAACTTTGAGCATGAAAGAAGTAGACTTGGTATCGATTATGACCAAAAACCTTCTGTCTGGGGTGGTGTTGGCTTGCTGTGTCACAGCAGCAATTACACAGCACTGCTCCCTGGAGACTTCTACCTACTTGTTAGATGAAATCAATAATACCCAGACAAGCACTGAAATGACATTTTAATGTTCACAAAGAACATTTACACTTCAGGGCTGCCTTTGAAAAAGTTTCTAACAGTGATGGAAGGGACAAATGGAAGTTTCTGGGTAGCGGGTAAAGATGGTTGCTCTCAAACACAGGTTTGGGATGTGCTTTGCAAAGACTATGCAACTATTTAGGGTAACAGCTCATTTTGACACAAATGAACTGTTTGCAAGGAGTTTTGAGGGAGGCGCAGAACATAGCAGCGGGGTGATAATGAACACAGTTGAGAGAGGAGAGGAGCTGGAGGGACTCTCACCTCAAGAGAGACAGCACAACCCAACATGCCAGGGGCCAGACTGTGAAAGGCTGCAAGTGGGAGCAGTTAGCTACATTTCTCTCAGTGCTGTCTCTTCATGCCTTCATACATAATGTGCCTCATAGTAAGTTGCAATTGTGATAGCACTGGGATGAAAATTACTTTTTTGCCTGGGCTTTGCAGGAGGTATTTGGCGTTTTGGCTGCGGGTGTGTCAGTGAGAAGGTCAAGTGCATGTGTTTAATGTCTGTGCAGGTCAAGGGAGGATGGGTTCCCTCCAGTAGTCAGGCCTTCTGGGCCATTCTCAGTTGGCCTTTCCTTGCATCCTCACCCTTGCTGCCACCCCAGCTTATCATTTAAGCGAGGTATGTACTGAACATCACAGTCAGCTGTGCACTTACTCTGCTGCAGTTGGTGGAACTGGAGGCTACCTGTGAAGTAAGTACAACGTTACACCGCTACAGTAATGCTCACAGAAAAAAAACTATGTGTGGAGCAACTTGGTGTCTTTCTACAAGTTACTGTTTTTTCTCTTTCTAGTTAATCGCTTCAGGAAGATCTCATGCTGGCCCTCCTCATGGGCAGCATGCTGGACTGGGTGGATCATGGGTCTGCACCAGTATGGCAGTGGTGTCAGTAACACTAACCTGTAATGTGTTCTACCATTAACTATGGTTTTCTAAGGTAGAAAACACATCTGTTACACCAACTGGAAAACTGAACAAATCGTAATTGTAACAGAAGCTAAGCTATCATTCAAGGTAGGAAAACCGTGGTTAAAAAATAATTAAACTAAAATTCTCCAAGAACTGTTGGTTCTTTACTCTATTTTTATGTAACATATGGTTCTTCATTCAGCAAAACATTTAACCATGTGTTTAAGCTAGCCATAACATTTTGAACAAAGCATGCAAATTGATTAAATTACAAAATCTTAAAATTCAAGTTTTGCTTAATTTATTACTAGAAAAAAAAACAATTTGAATATACTTTCAATTCCTTTAAACAGGAATTTAGAGGAAGATACACAGTGAGATTTGGCAGATAAAATCTGAGTTAAGCTGCTTGTAATGCTTTTATTTCAAGAGTGCAATAAATTCTGCACTGGATATTCAAAAAGTCACAAAGCCACCTCCATATTTTTTCTAAAAATTTTCAAATGCCTAAATTTAGATAATTATACTTAAGCATCCAGGCCTGGCAATCAAGGTACTCACTTTTCCCCTGCTGTGGTTTAACCCCAGTAGCAGCTAAGCCCCACACAACTGCTTTCTCATTTCTCCGAGTTGAGAATCGGAAGGGAGAAAGTAAGAAAACTCGTGGGTTGAGGTAAAGACAGTTTAATAGGTAAAGTAAAAAAGCTGCGCTTGCGAGCAAAGCAAAATAAGGAATTCGTACACTACTTCCCATTGCCCGGCAGATGTTCAGCCATCTCCAGGAAAGCTGAGCTCCAGCATGTGTAATGGTTACTGGGGAAGACAAACACCCTAACTCTGAATGTCCTCCCTTCCTCCTTCTTCACCCAGCTTTTATTGCTGAGCATGACATCGTATGGTATGGGATATCCCTTTGGTCGGTTGGGGTCAACTGCCCCAGCTGCATCCCCTCCCAGCTTCTTGTGCACCCCCAACCTACTTGCTGGTGGGGTGGTGTGAGAAGTCCAAAAACCTTGACACTGTGTGAGCACTCCTCATCAATAACTAAAACATCCCTGTGTTATCAACACTATTTTCATTATAAATCCAAAACACAGCACCATACAAACTACTATGAAGAAGTTTAACTCTATCCCAGCCAAAATCAGTACATCCCCTTCAATTTCATCCTGAGTTAGGAAGAAAGCTGTGAATAGCTTGTATTTTGTCTCAGTGCCTGTGGGTTGTGGGAAGCAAGAGATTCCTGCAACATGGGAACAATTAGCTTTTTTTTAAACCCATATTTCTTATTTTTTAATGAAAAGGCTTTCAGTACCATGATAATAGCAAAACCCAGCTCAACCTTCTTATTGAACTTAGGCAAATAACATCTCCCATTTTTTTTTTGGCATTACAGAAGTGAAAATAAGTGAATTGTAATTAATATTGATTGTTGTAGTTAAAAATCATAGGATCATAGAATCATAGAATGGTTTACGTTGGAAAGGACCCTGAAGATCATCGAGTTCCAACCCCCCTGCCATAGGCAGGGACACCTCTCACTAGACCAGGTTGCCCAAGGCCATGTCCGGCCTGGCCTTGAACACTTCCAGGGATGGGGCCTCAATGACCTCCCTGGGCAACCTGTTCCAGTGCCTTACCACCCTCAAAGTGAAAAACTTCTTCCTAATGTTTAATCTGAACCTGCCCTCTTCCAGTTTAAAGCCATTCCCCCTCGTCTTACCGCTACATGCCCTAGTAAAAAGGCCTTCCCCAATTCACTAATTATTTATTCTCTTTCAAAAAAGATAAAATTAAACACAAGAAGCACAGAGATGTGATTAGTAGGGTCTTTTCAATTGCAGAGTAATATTATATAAGTAATTTAATTCCGGAACCCAAGGAAATAGCAAGTTAAACCATCTCTTTTCATACTTATACATCAGTGGATAGTCTGTAGCCCATTTGCTGGAGACATTCTCTGATATATTTTCTTCATTCTTCGGTTTGAAAAAGAGCAGAAAATACCAACATTTAGTCTGTAGTAATTCAGATCTGTAACAGTATTTCTCATACGTTAGCTCAAAAAATCAAGCTTTAGAAAATACAAACAGCAATTCAAATTTCTGACTTTTAAATGAATCAGATTAAATGGACAAGTGATATGAAAAATGCTTAATACCTTACTGAACCGTGAGAGATCTGTCACAGTTCTGCTAGTGTGAACTGAAAAGACCAATTAACGATCTACCTCATGCAATATTTACTGCTGCTACATCAAATGGGTCTGCTTGTTATACAAACATAGCTAGTGCCAAGAACACTGTTGCCTTACAGATCAGTGAACAATAGTATATCAGTCAACAACTGCCCTCTGGAATTACTGCATCTACCAAAAGCTTATCAAGTGTCAACAGAATCCCAAATTTCCTGGCTTCTCCAGGAGCTGCTTTGGAATGGAGAACAATATGCTTTTGTTTGGTTTGTGGTTTTTTTAACAAGCTATTGAGAAGGCAAGGAATAGATTTGTTCCTTTTCTTTTTCACCTTCATAATTTACAAAGAAAGCCTGAAAGGAGATTTCTGTGGTAAAATTTTTCAATAAAGGTTCTTATTACTGTTCGCTTTTTCACTCTGGAAATGTTTAATCAACTATATGGGACTTAATACACTTGTGTTTAAGAATTCTATTTCTCTCTTTCACAGAAACATTAGTATAGGTCTTACAAATAAAGGTATCTAAAGTTTGCATGGATATAAACACATTTGTGTCTTCTAGACCCAGTTTAGGCATGCCCAGTTTTAATGTTCAGTAGTACAGTTGGGTACTCTCTCTTGGTCTCTGAATACCGTACCTCCACCATCCCAGCCTTTGTTGGGAGCATGACTGTAATGAAGTAGTATTAGTCAAACTGTAAGCCAA
Organism: Vanellus vanellus; assembly: GCF_965231255.1. Classification (NCBI taxonomy): domain Eukaryota; kingdom Metazoa; phylum Chordata; class Aves; order Charadriiformes; family Charadriidae; genus Vanellus; species Vanellus vanellus. The sequence goes on along the minus strand of NC_138905.1, from coordinate 36,502,622 downwards.
GTTTGTGACAAAACAAAAGCTAAAAATATCACCCCAAACTCAAGAACTCAACAATTGTGTGTACAATTAATGAGAAATTTTTTTTCACTGCAAGTTTCAAACTACAATTTATCTTTGTTTAGTTCCCGCTTTGAAGCAAGTATTTGTTAATGATGTAACAAGAAAGCCCTTAAATTAGATAGTAAACATAACGCTACGCATTCTCTGTGACCTGTAGTGTAACTAGGGAAGACCAGAGTTGATAATTTCCTTGGAAAAAACAATGAATAAAATGAATATGTTCCCCTCTCCCCCTCCAAAACAATTCTCCTGTTTTCTTCATAAAGAATAAAGGTTTCAAAAAAGTTACTTTAAGAGGTACCCTTTTGACAGTCATCATTATGAAAAACAGCATGTTGTGTTTAAACAAAATTGCTTTTTATATAATGAGTTATAACCTTAAAAGCAGAGCAGTTCATAAGGACGTTTGCTATGAAGTCAATAAGAATATGTTTTCAGGTGCTTATTACAATACTCGATGTGGCTGCATTTTCATTTTCTTTGAATGTTAGTAAAATAATTTTTTGTTAGAAAACACCTTTGCAGTCAAAATGTTATTTTTAGATTTTCATTAAATAAAATATATCTGGCCTTTTGTGTTTTACTTCCTGCTCACGCAATTAAATCAGGATTCTATACTTTCTACAGGCTGCAGTATTTTGCATTCATTTTGAATTCTAATAGCTCTTAGTTATGTGCATTGAAAAACTGAATCTTATTATAGAAGCAATCAATGAACTAAATCCTCAAATCTATTGAAATGGGGATGAGGAGTAGAACTCTCATTCTATCTTATGAGTGTCATCAGTACTTGAAGTGATCCTGAAAAGCATTCAAGTCCACTCTACCCAGCAAAAGAGGGAACATCAATATTAGTGTTTTGAGTAATGCCATTAGAATAAATGTTTTGGGTTTGGTTTAGGGTTGTTTTTTTTTTGGTGGCATATCTGTGCTCTTGAAAAGAAGCTCCTGATCATCTCCACTCACTCAACTTTGGAGGTTCACATTGTGGACTGGATCAGCTGCAGTGTTCGCTAATGTAAGTGTGGCCATCTGGGGTTGCTCAGAATTATCTAATTAAGTTTACAAGAAGAAAATGTTATTCTAAACAGTTTCTCATTTACAAAAAGTTTTGGATCTCCATTATGCTTTTGTTTGGTTGGGTTGAGTTTGTTTATTATTTTTTTTTTTGGTGTTTGATTTTAGATTTTGCATTGGTTGATAAGGGAAGAGCAACTAATGTCATCTACCTGGAATTATGGAAAGCATTTGACACCGTCCAGCACTGCATCCTTGTCTCTAAACTGCAGAGGCCTGGATTTGACTGATGAACTGCTCGGTAGATAAAGAATTGGCTGGATGGCCACTGAGACAGTTGCGGTCAACGGCTCGATGTCCAAGTGGCAACCAGTGACAAGTGGTGTTCCTTGGCGGTTGGTACTGGGACTGGTGCTGTTTAACATCTTTGTTGGCAACATGGATGGTGGGATTGAGTGCACCCTCAGCAAGTTTGCCAACAGCACCAAGCTGTGTGGTACAGTTGACACACTGGAGGGAAGGGATACTGTCCAGAGAGGTGGGCCCATGCAAACATCATGGAGTTCAACAGGCCAAGTGCAAGGTCCTGCACATGCCAGGGCAATCCCATGCACAAATACAGGCTGGGCGGAGAATGGATTGAGAGCAGCCCTGCAGAGAAGGACTTGGGGGTGTTGGTTTATAAGAAGCTCAATGTGAGCCGGCAATGTGCTCTCACAGCCAAGAGGACCAACTGTACCCTGGGCTGCATCAGAGGAAACATGGCCAGCAGGTGAAGTGAGGCGATTGTGCTCGTCTATTCTGTTCTAGTGAGACCCCACCTGGAGTACTGCGTCCAGCTCTGGAGCCTCCAACATAAGAAGGACAGGGACCTGTTGGAGCGAGTCCAGAGGAGGTCCATGAAGATGGTCAGAGGGCTGGAGTACCTCTCCTATGAAAGCAGGCTGATAGAACTGCAATAGTTCAGCCTGGAGAAGAGAAGGCTCAAGGGACACCTTATAGCAGCCTTCCTGTATCTGAAGAGGGCCTACAGAAAAGATGGGGAGGGTTTGTTTATCAAGGAGTGTAGTGAGAGGACAAGGGGTAACGGTTTTAAACTGAAAGAAGGTGGATTTAGATTGAAAATTAGGAAGATATTCTTTACTCTGAGGGTGGTGAGACACTGGAACAGTTTGCCCAGGGAAGCTGTGGATGCCCCATCTCTGGAAGTGTTCAAGGCCAGGCTGGATGGGGCTTTGAGAAACCTGGTCTAGAAGGAGGTGTCCCTGCACATGACAAGGGGGTTGGAACCAGAGGTCTCTTCCAACTCTAACAATTCCATGATTTCTCCTGGTGTGAATTACTTAGAAACTTTTAATCTTGTGTCTGTGCTTGCTGCACGCCTGTGGATCTATAAAAAGAACAAAAGTCTCAAAATATTAGGCAATTTGAAGGTCAACAGTGAACCTAGGAAAAGGCATCAAGCAGAAGAATTAATATGAAAATGAAAAACAACAAGACATAAAATACTAATTACTTACTGTCAGGTAATCCTGACTGTCCGCTAATTTTTATTTTGTGCTGTCACTTATGTTTTTGTGACCTAAATGTAAATAGAATTTCAAAACAGTCCTAGATAAAAAATAGAGGCAATTAATGCTTATTTTGTATGAACATATATGGCTCTACAGGACACAAAGTGTTTATGAGTCAAGCTCATTTCATTCTATGTAGAAGGGTTATCATATTTTGTTGTTTAGGCAAAACTCTGCTGGAGTAACTATTATCCTGTTTGAAATTTTGAGACCATTTTAGAGGAAGAAGCCTCAGGTTGTCTCTTATGACTTTATTTTGCCACTGATTTAATTTCTAGAGTAAGATGAACATGTAATGAAGAAAATCAGCAGATAAAAATTTTACACTTTTTGTGTGTGTGATATCCTGTGTTAACACGATTCATGCGTGTCTATGTGAAGGCACATGTGTGTAATCTGTATGTTGACACTTTGTCCTTAGAGGAACAACATAATCTGGACTGAAGAGCACCTATGGAGATCATCTGGCCCAGCTCCCTGCTCAAAATCAAATCCCACTTTAGGGTCAGATCAGGTTGCTCAATGCCTTGTACAGTTGAGTTTCGAATGTTTCCAAGGATGGGGATTCTACAACCTCTGCAGCCAACCTGACCCAGGGTTTAAATGCCCTCGTAGAGAATATTTTTTTCTTTCTACTGAATCAGAATTTCCCTTGAAGTTTCTTGTCCTTCTGTTTTGTGCCTCCAACTACAGCCTGACTCTGCGTCTTTGCAATCCCCATTAAGTTACTGAAGCTAATGTTAATATCTTTTAACTTTCTCTTTTCCAAGCCCAAACCTGGTTTCCTCAGCTTCTTCTTGTATGTCCTGTGCTCCAGACTTCTACCCATCTTGGGGATTTTCCTCTGGACATGGTGCAGTTTTTAGACCTTTCTTGTACTGTGGGCATAAAACTGGATGCAGTTCTCCAGATGCAGCCTAGTGAGTGCTGAACACAGGTGGAAAAACATTTCCCTCCGCTCCTTGTAGGTGTTCCTGCTAATGAAGCCCGGTGTGCGATTAACCTCCATCACCAGAAGGCTGCATTGCTGACACATGTCCAAAATGTTGCCTGCCATGACTCCTAGGTACTTTTCTATAGAGCAGCTTCCTGCCACTTGGTCCCCCAGCTGTAAGGCTGTTGCTACTCCATCCTAGGCAAAAGACTTTGCATTTGCCTTCACCAAACTTCGTGAGGTTCCTGTTAGCTTGCTCCTCTAACCTGTTGTGACTGCTACCCTCAGTTTGCTTTCACTTGCAAATTGCTGAGAGGACTTCCATCCCATCATGTTTTTGAAACACTATGCCACCGTATTGATCTCCTATTTTGACCAAAAGAGTAATTGCCTTACTTCAACCGAGAGAAAATTAAGGCCCTACCTGTTCTATGAAATACTTGTCCAGGTTGAAGAGGTAGACCCTCAAAGAGTTTCTGATTGAAGGAACAGAAGAAGAGTGAAGTCACACCTTTTTAGATACCAGGAAATCTTGTACCAGACAGGTACAATTGGCTACCACTGTGGGGAAAGCTACCTCAGAATTCATCTTAGGTGACACCAGGAAATCCAGGCAAGAGGCACAAATCCAAAAGAAAATGGGTTTAATTCACTCTAAAGCTTACAATGCTACTTCTTTTAAGTTAGCTGTAGACTCCAGCAGTTCAGAATTTTGTCCAGGTAACTGCTTGTATTGCATTTCATATCAGTGATCATTAATTATTCTGGTGACAACTATCAGCTACTCGTCAAGTCCTGAGGTCTTTAATAATTTCCTTTTCATCCATATTAAGAACACTTCAAATTAATTAAAAAAGTAACAGTAAGCTTCATATATATATACTTCTGTTTAATGTTTAATCCTAATGTGTATAGAATTTGTGTATTTTAAAGTGTTCAGCATGTATGTACTCTAGATCTTACGCAGCTTACAGAAAATGTGATGGTGTTTCTTGGGTTGTTTTTTGTTTTGTTCTGGGGCTTTTTGGTCTTATTTGCAGTAGTTAAACTAATAAATATTCTGAAGTGAGCGCTTTCACAAATTTTACTAAATGTATTTGGACATTAAGTTTTCAGTCCAGATTCAGTTTGGCTTTTTGGAAGGTCTGCTATCACCTATGAAGACAGCTACCGCAGGCTTCCTGTGCAATTGTTAGTTAATTTTTACACTGTTCAGCCTTTATATTGTCTAAAAATGCATTGTGTTTTGTTCATTGTCACCAGGGGAAGTTCTCATTCAATATTAGCACTCTACCAACATCTTATATATCTTTAAAATAGTATTTTTTAGACAAGATCAATGACTCCAAATGAACAGTATTTGTTCTTTCTAAGGTTTTTAACATATACGTAAAAAAAATAAATTACATTTTCTTTCTAAACTGGAAAGTAATACTTTAATCTAAAAATAATTTTTATTTGCAGTGGGAACTTTACATGGAGTAAGAACTTGATCAATGAGTAAATACTGCTAAAAACCTTATATACTTTATAGATTAACTCAGGTGTACGACCATCCCCACCTGCTAAAATTATTTTTACTTATTGCAGTATGAACCTAAGAACATTTGTTTGCATTCTTTTATGGTGTCAATTAACTAATCTTGTTTAATTCTGCAATTTCTGAAAACAGATACATCTTGTGAAAAATACACCCCACCTACCCCTCCCCCCCCCGATCATGTTATCATGGTGAATATTTAAACAAAAAATAATGTTAGGAAATTTACTTTACAACAGAATTAAAACTAATCTTTTTTTCCTATATCTAAAGTTAAAGAAAGATAGCAGAATGCCATTACAGAGATGCTGAGTGCATTAGTGCAAAGACGACATTACACTTTAAATTGCTCGTGACAGAGTTGCGTCAGCAGGCCAACAAATTATTCACATATGATAAAGCTGCTCAAAGATGAGACAAAAATACATTGCTCTTTTGAAACTCCAAGTCATCAATAAAGTCAGTCAAAATAACATTCAAATGAAGCTTCATTCCTGATTTTGCTGAGCCCATTAAAGCAAAACAAAACCAGATACGTGATCAGGAAGACTGAAAATGTGTGGCTGTTGCCTCTTGTGATGCCTGATTAGAAAATGTTCCCTTTTCGCTGCTTCTCTGTCTTACCCACTGTAACTCCTAGCATAGCAGAAGAATGGAACTACGGATAAAAGCTGCCATTACCGTAGAGAAATATGACGAAAGACATGCTCCAACTTCTTAAAGATGTGTAGATGCACAGCAGATCAGTTTAACTGAAATCACTGAGATACTTTAATATAAGTTTTGCGCAAACAGCCTCAATTTGACCTTGAAGTGTCTCCTTCATCTTTGCTGTTTTAGAATCTCTTTAGGCAAGAGACAATGACGTATGGTTGGTCGTGTCCTCTCCTCCAGCTCTTGCCCTGGCAGTGCAGTGTTTGAAAAAGATGGCCATGACCAAGAGATGAACAGCTTATCTGAAGAAAATAAACAAAACTTTTGTGTTTTTCTTCACCCGACCACACAGACAGAAAAAAAAGTTTCTGTGAGTCACCTCCTGCTGTCAGTCGTCTCCTGCTGTTTGAGTGGTGAATGGTTGCTCTGTGACTGAACAGCGTGTTTGTGTGCATGACTGAAAGGAAGAAGAAAAAGTCATGGAGTAATGTTTTCATAATTTCTACATTAAAAAAAAAATGTTTAATGTTTACTTAAACGATCATTTATTCTATCTTGCTATATTGCTCCCATAGCACTTATGAGACTGAAAGCTGGGCTCCTTTTCCAAACAACCATCATCTGAGAAACTAGGGTATCAGTTTTGATTGCCTGAAAGCTAATCCCCAGATCCTATTTTCAGCCATGATATTTACTCCCTCTTCACACCAACATGCAACCTTGTGAGAGGGCAGGATGCCAAAACTAACAGACGAGAAAGAATATATTTCTAAAAGTGAACCAGCAGGTGCTCCAGATAACAGGAGCAAGAACCAACCCAGCAACGAGGAAACAGCAGCTCCTGAATATCTGCATCTACAGAAAGAACGATGCTTTCTAACAACAGTGAGCAGCTGAATTAACTTCAACAATTTAAAAGCTGTCCAGCCACACAGGACACATTGGTGGCCTACCAGAAAAAACTGTGCTGCAGCTTGAAAGAAAACTGGAATGCCACATCCAAGTCTTAAAAATTATATCAAAAGGAGGTTACACAATACTAGAATATAACTGCATATGTTGACTGGACCTGATTAGCTGCTGATGTTCTAGTAACAGTCTTTCCACAGCACAATGCTTCAGGAAAAGGTGAAAATAATCAGAGAGGAAAGTGAACTTGTCCTTTTACATTCTCTCTTCACAAGCAAATGTCGCAGGTAAATCCTCAGTTAGAATGTTAGCTCCTTGGGGCAGGAACAACATTTTCCTAAATGTCTGACACAGTGCTGAACACAGGAAGGCTTAATCCTGTTATATTAAAACAAGAAAATACTCACAAGCAAAAAATTCATTGAGAGAGATTTATGAATCAATAATTTGCAATAAAAGAGATTACGGGGTTATAATACCCCAAATAAATTAAATTTTTCATAGAATATTCATCGTTAGAGAGAAACTACATATATTAAACAATTTTCTAGTCTGAAAAAGTAGATGCAGTGTAGAAATAATATAAGCTCTGATAAAAATAACAGTAATAATACGACTGATTAAAAACTTTTTAATATTCTAGATATCAGATAAAGCAAATTAGTTTTAAAATGTTTTTTAAAGTTTTTTCTTCCATCATATCATTACTAGACAGGCTTAATGTTGTTTAGGCATCTTCTCATGTATTGGTACTGGAATATATTTACATTTCCAATCATTTTACCCTTGAGAAGGTGCTGGAATAGAACACGCGGATTCTCTGTATTTCCAGGAGTCAGAGAAAGAATCTGTTATATTTAAGTGATGGTCAGTTTTGCAACTGAAAATTATTGGAAATTTTGGTCATTCAGACAGAAGTACCTTAAATAAAGGCGGTTTAATTGTAGTTATTGTTTTGAAAGTGGCCAGTGCTTCACTGGTGTCTCCCATGAGAATATATTTGCTGCTGAAGAAGTAGCTTTGTGTATGAATTATAACTCTACTAAATGACGACGAATCTTAAAATATGTAGTGTGTAAGCAAGTTCTTGGGGAAATTGAGCAGTGTGGGAATCGTGTATAACATCTTATTCTGTTCTTACTTTCACAGTGCGTATCTGTTCTGTCTAGATTTTTATGAACAGGTTTTGCATTAGCAGTTATGTAACCTCAGTTGCAGATGCCTAACTGTGAAAGGGATGTTAAACCGTGATAAAGTCCTCATAAAGTAAGAATCTGTATTAATAGGTTAGTAGAGAGTAAAAACTTTCCAATTTATTCAAATATTAAATCTAACATTGGTTCATAGAGCATGCCCAATAGCAGTCCTTATTGATGCCTTCACCAGTCGCATATTCTTTCTTTCCTATCCATCTTTTAAATCACTGTTAACCAAGCCAGATCCTCGGTTAGAATAAGTCTTACCTGTATAATGCCCATAAATTTGAGCCCAGAATTGCAAGTGCAACTCTCTACGGTCTCTGTAACTGTGATTTAAGGTATAAAAGGGCCTCTAAAGATAAGCTGATTTGGCTGCAAATGTCCACATTCAAGTCCTAAAATACAGTACACCAGCTCAATCCTTTTACTCTTTTTCCATTAAGTCTTTAATTGAAAAAAGAAACAGAACAGTTTATTTGTATAATACTATATCACCGCTGCAATATTATTACTATGCATTTTACTATTCAGTCTCTGGAAGACACAAGTCATCTAAAATGTTATTGCTCTGGGTAAGACAGATGCTTATGTTGATGTTTATGTACAGTTTCAGCTTTTTTTAATAGAGAGACACAGCTCCGTTTCTGAAACCTCACAAATCAGGTTATTAACAATGTCCTTTTTTTTTGTTTTTATCTACCTGTAACTCTTAAGGCAAAGTAAGAAGCTAAAACCAAAGACTGAATTTGTTTGAATAAGCCAAACAGTGGCATAACACTGAGAAATAACAACAACAATATAATAATAGGTATATATCAGCGTTGATAAATTTTGCATTGGCAAAACTAGAAGTAATTAAGTTCCATTTTACTTTTGTCTACAAAAATGCATTTAACCCTGACAGAGTGCATTCACTTCTAACCTAGACAAACTCCACATTTCTCCAGTTCCACAAAATGAGGAATATGGAAAATATATAAGATTTGCCAGTGAAGCCGATGAGAGTTTGCCTGAATGAACGCGAAAAAGAACTAATAAAAATCTCCATGATTTGGCCATATTTAAAATGGGTTAAAGATCAACCATATTGATAAGATTTCTCTGCTCAAAACTGATTGCCATGCACTATGTTATACGAAATCACTGACGTCACTGGCATTTTTTTCAATTTGACAGTTATAAAGGAATATGTTAAAATAGCTGCCTAAAGCAATTCTGTTCCTGAATTAGCTAGAGACTTTTTTTCCTTTCAAAACCTAGCAAGTAGAGATAATTGATTCAAACCAGCACCCCTCTCAGTTATGAGCAGTGTAATTGAGAATGGACAACAAAATTAAGTAGCTGTCACAGTTTCCTTGGCTATTGTCTTTGGAATTTGGGAGATGTGCAGCTTTTAATTTATGTGCTACCTGCTGCTACTGTAACCAAGTAATATCACAGTTTAGTGAATAATTCAAGTTGCTAATTATGTAAACAGGATTGTGTGAGAAAACAAAGGCATCAAGTTATCTTTTTTTAATTTGGAAGTTTCCCCATGGTATTTCCATGTGTATTGCCAGCATTTCTCATCCTGTACATCCTTACACATTCTCTTCCCCCACACAATATTACTGCTATTTGTAACAGTAATGCATTATGTGCATAGCATTTATATAGAGAATTATTTTTACTTGTTCATACAAAGCAGTGAGTCATTGATACTGTGGTTAAGTGTGTATAAAAGATTGTCTACCTCCAAAGGCTTATATAGTGAAGGACTGCAAAAACAGAGAGCTACAGATCTACATATAAAACTTGAGCTTTATGAGTGATACACAGTGATCTGACTTAGAGGATGGAATTTTCTTGCTCATTCATTTTATTGTAAGTTATGAATAGAATATTAAATGCTTGACCTTCATTAGTGCCTTGCAAGGCTTGGGGACTGAAGCTTATCCTTCTTCAGGTTGATCCCCATTTCTGGTTATTCTGCCAGCAGCTATAGTTAAGATCTATTGTTCTCCCCATCCTCAATTATCTTTTAAAAAATTAATTAACTGCTTTATTTCTATTATGGTTTCTTCGCTTTAAATTGTATAGAAAGATTGTTGAGGGCTATTTTAGTAATTTCAAGTGGATCATTCATGTAAGTTAATTTCTAATCTAGTGTATGAATAATACCATATTTGTGGGAAGATAAAACCATCTATTCTATTTGTGATTGTCCCTTTGGGTTTCTGGGGATAGCATTTTCAAGATGTAAGTGATTAGAGTAAAATCTTGTTTGCAGGGCAAATTTATTTGCCATCTCTGTCTGTTTCTCACAATTTAGATCGTTGGCATTGCAGTTTGCCTCAAATATTGAAAATATTATCTTCTTTCAGATAGTGTAAAGTCCCATCTTTTTCTGATTGTACCCTTGCCATAGGCAACTTAGTGGTAGGTGGGTGAACTTATAAATATGCAGTTAAAAATAGTAGCAGACAAATCCTGCAACAAGTGTTTACTTTTTTTCTGATTTCACACAGTTACTGTAGCAATTATCTTCTCTAAGGTGGAACAATTTTATGTGAAATATATCAACATTTTTTGGACGTTGATCACTGCAGTAAAATTAGATGAAAACTTATCTGCATAGGTTGTATATGATGCTGAAATATAAAGGATATGGTATTTGTGCTGATTCCTCTGCTATATTGCAGTCAGCAGAAGTGCTGGGGGTGGCCCCCTCTTCCTATAAAAAGGAAGATGTAGCTAATGGAGAGGATTTCTAGCTCAGTGAGATTTCAAAACATTGCACTACCTACCTGCTCCAAAATAGCTCAGATCTGGTGACTTTCTGGCATGATATGAGTGACATAGATGGTATTTAGGGAAAGAGCAGTGTAAGTAACCCAAATGCTGAGAGGAGTGAATATGAGGTTTTGTAGGTGTTCGGTAGGCTGAGCTCCTGCTAAAATGATTTGAAACCTGATTAATTTAAGCAGAGTTTTCATTACTAGGAGTGTTCATTGTTGTACAGTAATTATTGTTTAAACACAAGTAAGGGAAGCATAATCACAGAATCACAGAATGGTCAGGGTTGGAAGGGACCTCTGGAGATCATCTAGTCCAACCCCCCTGCCAGAGCAGGGTCACCTACAGCAAGTGGCACAGGACGGTGTCCGGGCGGGTTTTGAATGACTCCAGAGTGGGAGACTCCACAACCTCTCTGGGCAGCCTGTTCCAGTGCTCTGCCACCCTCAAAGTAAAGAAGTTCCTCCTCATGTTAAAATGGAACTTCCTATGTTTAAGTTTGTGTCCGTTACCTCTTGTCCTATCACTGGGCACCACTGAAAACAGACTGTTCTCATCCCCCGGCACTCTCCCTTTAAGTATTTGTAAGCATTAATAAGATCCCTCCTCAACCTTCTTTTCTCTAGACTAAAAAGACCCAAGTCACTCAGCCTTTCCTCATAAGAGAGATGTTCTAATCCCCTAATCATCTTTGTAGCCCTTTGCTGGACCCTCTCCAGCAGATCCCTGTCCCTCTTGAACTGGGGAGCCCAGAACTGGACACAGTACTCCATATGCGGCCTCACCAGGGCAGAGTAGAGGGGGAGGATGACCTCCCTCGACCTGCTGGCCACAGTCTTTTTGATGCACCCCAGGATGCCATTGGCCTTCTTGGCCACAAGGGCGCATTGCTGGCTCATGGTCATCCTGTAGTCCACCAGGACAGAGCTGCTTTCCCACAGGTCAGCCCCCAACCTGTACTGATGCATGGAGTTTTTCCTCCCCAGATGTAGTGCCCTATACCTGCCCTTGTTGAATTTCATAAGGTTTCTCTCTGCCCAATTCTCCAGCCTGTCCAGGTCATGCTGTAAGGCAGCACAGCCTTCTGGTGTGTCAGCCACTCCTCCCAGTTTTGTGTCATCAGCAAACTCGCTGATGGTACACTCTATCCCTTCATCCAGGTCACTGATGAATATATTGAACAGGACTGGACCCAATACTGACCCCTGAGGGACACCACTCATTACAGATAACCCTATAATAACCCTTATTATACTGCAATGACATCAAAATAAGAAGTGTTTAATTTTAGAGGCTTCAATTATATTCATTTTCTTGGGGTAGGATTTCTAAAATGTTGTTGGAGAGTTTACTTTCTGCCATGTACCCTGAATGGTATTTAATGGACCTAGGTTGTATGCAATCACTTCAGCACTTAGATCTACTTACACATGATTTCAGTAAGCAAAGTTTTGGGGGAAATTATGTTGGGGAGGAATTTTCAAAATTAAAACTGTGAATCACAGCTGTTAATGTAGATAAAAGTTTGGTGACTGAAGCTGCAGTGTGCATTCAGGAAAAGGTGGAAAGAGAAGCCAAGAATCGTGGCCCACATTAGCGCACCAAAACCCAAAAGCCTAAATCCAGCTAGAATTACTCTTTTTTTTTTTTTTTTTTTGTAAGAAAGCAGTTGTGGACGTAAGAAGCTAATTCAGAGAGGAGTTTCTGTTCTTTTTAGACTAGTCTTCAAAAATAAGACAGATTTTATCTTCATTGAAAGGGAGGGCATATATTTGTGGTCATTCTCTTTTTTTTACGAAGAGAGAATGCTCTTTCTGCTCCCCAAAGTCAACCAAAGGATTCAGCCTGTTTCAAAACTTCAAACAATTTACAGGTTGTTTTCTTAAGGTCTTGATAGCATCTGTCCTCTGTGGCACTTACCACTGATCAAGCAATTCTTTTGATTATTCGTCAACAGTGAAAAAAAGACTAGACTGAAGCTCAGCTGCCACATGAGAGGTTCAGAAAGTTAGGTATTACATGGCAATGAACAGATTCTTTTCTCTATAATTTTGTTACACTTCCTGTGAAGGCCTCCATTTCTGTATGAATGCATATTTGCAGCTTTCCACCATAAATTAGGATGCTCCAGACGATTTTCCACTTGGATGAAGGCCTAAGCCTTTGCGGATCTCGGTGTGTAATTGTGCACATGCATTTGAAAAGGTGACAACTGAATTAGTGTTGTCCTCAATAAATTCCAAGCATGATGGTCTATCACAGGTGATAACAGTTTCTTGGTATTGAAATGGATTCTCTAACAATGGAAACCAGTCTGCCAAATGAAGAATTACTGAACATATGTTAGCATTGTTATTTAAAGAGGTTCTGCATGCCAAAGACTGATAATGAAGCAGTAACACACATTGCTAAATTGTTTTGTAAGAGAAGGGAGAGAGAAAAAAATAGAAGGGGGAAATTTTGTAATTTTGAGCTCTTCTGCATCTGGTTCCATTGGCTAAACACTGTGCTATTTTATAAGGTTGGCTGAAACAAAATGGATTTTCAAAGTGCATGAAAGTATATTTAAAATTTCAAAGTATTAACTGGTTGGCTTGGGAGGTTTTAGTTATTGTGCTTGAATACATTCATGGACAGAATATTGCATGTAAACTTTTTAACACATTCAAGATGGATTGATGAGCACCATAATCTTTAAAGAATGATTTCCACCTTCGGTGGCTTTGATGATGTGGACCTGTTTTCCCAAGTATGTAAAGCACTTTCTAATCCCTTACTTAGGTTGGAACGAATAATGATGACAGGCAATCAATACATGCAAGCGTCTGTTTCAGGTTATACGTATGCTTGGTAAGACTAATCACGCTGGTGGTGTTTCATAGTATGTTAAGTTTCTAGAGGTCCCTGTTCCTGGCTCTACAGAAAAAAAGAAACTGACATCTGCTCGTGGCTGAACATAAGACGTTAGCATTTGAATACTGAATCCTTAAAACTTACTACATTATATCTAGAATGCCACTTTTAATTATCTGTATGTCTTGCTTTAAAACTTTAGTGTATATCCCTTGTTACCACTTCTATCTGTTTTGATAGGCTGTTACTCCTTGAATGCTTCCTTATTAAAAATAAGAAAGAAAAAACCCCAAACTTGTGAGTTATCAGGATTTTCTATTTTAATTTTACTGTTGATAGTAGTGAAAACCAACCAATAAAGAGAAACTTAAGGCAAGATGACAGCACACTTCCCAGAGCCTTTGTACTGAATCCAGGCTATTCTGACCAAATGGCACATGTATTGTACCCTATTAACAAAGTAATGTAGTCTTTTTTTTCAATCAGTAGTTGACTCCATTTCTTGCTGGGGCCAAACATCGTAGAGAGAACTACACAGAATTTAATTTGGCATATCCCAACACTTTTGAGATATAGGCATTGGGTAGGAGAACATTCATGAGCTTCTTTTTTAACATTAAACATTTAAAACTGTTTCAAAAGGAAACAGTATACTTGTTATGTGATCATGCCTTGGGTATGCTTTTGCAAACCACATAATCATGTACACACAAATTCACAAATAATACGCAAAACAGTTTTCAGTAGACACATCAGGCAAACAAATAGAGATAACTGTAGGGCATATGTAATCTTTATACTAATCAAATGATTCTTGTTTAAAAAAAAAAAAAAGTAATGTTTTAAATTTAAATTCCAGGAACTTTAGTATAATGTGGCCACTCACAAATTTGTTTTTTATTGCCAGAGAAATATTTTAAGGGGCCTAGGAAAAATCAAAACTATTAATGCAAATCTCTTAATTTTTATGAAACAGAATTTGATATCAATATTTTTAGCACAGAACCAGAGGGATTTTATTACTATTGCTATTATGGTTAAGATCAGAAGTTTAAAGAACTGAATTTCCAAGGCCAGCCTGTTTTTTTTATATGCTAACAAACAAGAATTGGGGCTCATAGATAAGATTATTACTAGGCTGTGTGGTTTATGGAAAATAAGTAAAATCTCTATGTGGTGTTTTTTAATAAGGAATTGAATATGACCACTACCGGAAATCTCATGTATGGAATACATTTTATCGAAGGGATTAGTAGCACATAATATATTGGTTTCAAAACAGTTTTGTATAAGAACAGTAAAACACTTTTAAAAAAGTTAAATAACTGATAAATAGCTGATTTTGAAAACAATTTTTAAAGAAGTACTATTTTTCAAAAGGGCTGTTACTAAGCAACCTTTTGTGGACATCTTTTTTTTAAGTTTAGGTATTTTCAGCAATAACCTGGGGGTATGTAAAATCTGATTTATTCTTTACGTGATACAAATATAGGTGAATAGCACAGGATACACTGAATTATTGAAACAAAATGTACCTTATTATAGCCAAATACAAGACCATAAATGCAGGAAGAAAACACAATGTGAACTACAAGAAAGGACTTTGTCCAAAAAAGATAATCTAGTCCCTGACTATGTAAAGAGGTCAGTAGGAGTCAAATGGTCATTCCTTTTTGTACAGGATACGTCCTTATTTCATCCTAAGTTTTATAGGACAGATGAAAAATTGACAGCAAATAGAATTTTTAAACGTATTTGAAGTCTGGAAAAACTCCTTTTTAAAAGAATTGGAAGTCTGGAAAAACTCCTTTTGGTAAGAGTTTTAAATTACAGTCTACCCAGGTTATCAAGAAGTAGATAAAGATTTGATTTGATTATCATGCATAAGTACCTTTGTAGGAAGAAAATACCAGGTACTTAAAGGTTTTTCACTCTACTAAAAAAAGCAAAAAAGAGCCATGACAGGATCTTGAGGTACTTGATGATCATGATGGTAATAATAATAACTGTAACCACCACCAGTGGGAGGAGAAAAATTCTTTAAGAATAAGGCTCATGTTTTTTAACTCTGAAGACAATGGACTCTTAAAAAAAAAAGGAAACGGTAGATATTTTTATTCTTAATGGCTGCAACTCAAATATGGATTGAAGACATTGCAGTCAAATACAAATTACTGGAGCTATTAGAGGCATTACGAGGCTAAATTCTATGGACCTTGCGAGCAATCTAGTGGCTCTTTCTGGCCTTAAATTTTCTGATCTATGTATAAGCATCTGTTACATTCAGTAAAACAACACTAAATGAATCAAGATGTTCTGCCCCAACCAACTTCATATTGGCCTCTAACTCTGACCTCACCGCATTTAGAAGTGGTAGCATCTAGCCTGCAGTATATGAAACCAACAAAACTGCTTGAATTTCCATGACACTTTCTTCTTTCCTCCATACAAGGTTGTTATGACATTGAACATCAGAGCTGACTGTCACTCATGCATATATGTCTCTCTGTTTATGTACATACACATTGTATGTTGTACATATGCATTATGCTTACACATTATATGCTTATTAATATATTAGTACACACATATTGCATAAATATCATACCTAAAAGTTGATACCTTATAAATAATATTAGTATGAAACAGTCTTTCTATACTAATATAAATAACTAATAGAAAAGTCAGTCACTAATGTCCTTACTAAATAGCTTCCATAAAATCGAATGATTTGGTTTTAAATGCAGTTTCTGCCTGCAGAATTTCTTTAGTTTGCTGGTTATAGCTCTTCTTATAAGCTTAGTTCTTGAAGATACCAAATGAGTAACTATAGTATAATTGTCAGATTGAATTACGTTTAGGTTAGCATAGAAAACCACATCACTAGGTTAACCAGGCTTAATGGTACCTAAGCAATAACTTCAGTGCTAAAGCCCAGGCCACCACTGAGTCACTGCTGGAGTTCCTTGAGTTTCCAGAAGGAAGCTGGCATAGTCAGGGTCATATGCTTCACTGCTTTATAGACAACCACTAAATATCTCCAACTGTATGCTTCATATCCTCATTCCTACTGATTTCTGTAAGAGAAAAAAAAAGCAACCCCACAATCAAAAAACAGTAAAACGTGCTATCAGCAATAGTAATGAGAAGCTACTTTCTTACAGCATTCAGATTCATCATCCTGGTCTGATCTTTGACTTCAGCACTACACATTATTTCCCATGGTGGTAGGACACACTTACTCTTCTCACAAAAACCACTCTACATTCACCTCTTTTGAGTCACAAGTAATTGACTTTGTTCCTTTCTTAAATTGTGCATTTTTTCAAGCAATTTTCTGCTATCCTCAATCTTTTATCGACAACAAATTGTATTAGTGCATGGTCTACACTGTATCTTTGAGATTGCTGACAAATATACTAAGTAATACTGGACCAGGCACTGGCTCCTGAGGGAGCAGGTCGAACACTCACAGTAAATGCTGTGTTTAGAGCAAGTTATATCTTCCTTTTTTGCTGGTACTTGGTTCATCTGGAGACAGAATAGAATCAGCTCCAGTACCACTCACAGTTCTGCAGTCTTTGATTACCTGCTTATTCTCTGACCTTTTACTTTTACAGTTTGCCCTCCTGCCTTTAACCACTTTCTAATAAATTAAAATAGTGCCTTCCAAGCTACTTTTGCAAAATTTCCCTCATGATAAAACTCTGCAAAATGCTGTTTTGAAATGAAAATAGATGGTACCCATTGCTTTCCCTCTTATAATAAAATAGCAGATTTATGGAGCTAAGTGAGCATATTTACTCAGTCCATATTTCTCCAGGTGCCTTCTGACCATGCTTTTGATTAAATTCTTTGAATGTTTGCACCTATACAGACATACATCTCTGATAAAATGCTTGGGAAAGACCTCAGAAAAGTGGACTCCTTGTGAAGAAGAATAACTGCAATGTCTTTCAGAAATCATCAAAAACATCTCTTCCTCTTGTTGTTCATTCAGCAGCATGTTTAACCCACCTGTCAGCTGCCCCTGAACCAGTAAATGAGGCATATTTACAATCCTTGTTTGTATTGCGCTTCATTAGCTTTGCTCCTTTTTTTGTGCAATAAATGATAGTTTTACTGTCTATTTGATTTTAGAAACTTGAGGAAAAAATGGATGAAAAATAGTATTGTACATACTTATATATATATATGCAGTACAAGTTGCAAAGCTATGTAGGACAATACTTTTTTAGTCCAAGAAATTAGAGTGTCCCAAAGTTGACCTATGTTTCTAATTCATCATTGATTATGCCGTCTTACTTCTTCTCAAATATTGATAATGTTGAAAATAGCTTCTTTTGATGGTCCATGGTACATTTTAAAATCAAAAAGAATATGGCATATACTATCCTTACGGCTATTGTTCCAAAATAAAAACTCTATTCCCTGGAATGGGCAGCATCTGAAATAAACAAGAGTCAATTAATCAGTCAACAGAAATATCAATTTTAATGCATGATCCCCTATGACAAAGCTATTTGGGATTGCATTATATTAATGCATTTGAAACAGGCAGGGTTGTCATTTTCAAAGGAGATACAGAATGCAGTAGGCTCCCGAGGCCAAGCCATAGCTGACAAAGTGGGAGTAGTAGATCAACAAAATTCAGTGGAGATTTGTAACAGAAGCTCAGTTTTTTCTTATAGCTTAAAATGCTGGGGAAAACAGTTTAGAAATAAATGGTTTATGATTCAGAGGCAGCAAAAACTGACAATCAAATACTCAAGTCAAATGAGACCATTAAAGGTTATGGGTAATGTCAGGTGACACTGAAGTAATTGCATGTAAGAAATGTGCATATAAATTAGTGATCTGATTATTATTAGAACTGAATACATCTTGTCTACTACAATGTCCTGTGAGAAGTTTATTATTATCTTGTATATATAATGTCAATACAAACACTATCTATAATAAGTTGATACTTACAGACCAGGCCTGATATGCAACACGTGTGAAATAGAGTGGTGCCATCTGAAACGCTAATAATAAGGGATAATAACACAGTGTAGAAATGAATAAATTAATCCTTTGGTCTCCTAGACCAAGCAATGAAAAGTGAGCAAGCCCAACTTAGCAGCAGAGAAACCCTGTTTACCCAGCTTTTCTTTAAAATGTACCACTCTAATGTGGTATCACTCATTCATATTTTTGTACTCAAAAAGGTAGTTACTTTAAGTCGGAAACTTTGTTTGATTGCAAAAAATAAATGTGTGTGCAAACTGAGATAGCTTAAGTTCTGCTGAAAGTTTTCAAACCTTAAAGACTAAAGTTACTTTGCTATTTTTCATGAAACATTTTATCATCCTTAATTGAAGTAGAAATAAAAATGAAAAGAAAGGCTTTTTACTGGTTTTAATATATGCCTTTAATTATTATTCAAAATTAATACATGGGCTTAGTTACAGTGCAGAATAAATAACCCTTTGCCACAGTCCCATTAAAAAGCTCCATGAAAGTAACTAATTCAAAAAAACTTCCTGAGTGTCATCAAGAATCTTTATAAAACAGTAAGGTTAAACCACCTTTCCTAGCATTCAGTCCCAGGTTTTCAGTTTATTCATTAATGTATATTCAACAAATGTAAATTATTTCATTTCATATATTTGGCTGGACAAGGACTATTTAATTCAGTGTATTCTTTATTGTCAGAGCATTTAAAACCCAATTTATTCTACTTCTGAGTGTTAATTTCTTCCTCAATTAAAATAAAATTGACAGAGTACAGAGCAATTTTGGAATTTGCTAGAGCAAAATATTTCTGATGTAAAAGAAAATACAGTGAGTAAGAAAACATGAATTTCAATGCTTTAGAGACCTATTTTTGCTTCAGGGAAACAAAACGAAAAACAAAAACCCACTGCAGAATATTTTATTTGCTGTTTAACAAGAAAAGACATATTAATTCTTTTCTTTCTATAGTTTCTCTTTCTCAATCTGAAGAGCTTGTGCTTTGGGTCAGCTTCAAGAACACAGAGGAAGACATGACTTTTTTAAAGTTAAGTCTTCCCCTTCCCTTCCCTTCCCTTCCCTTCCCTTCCCTTCCCTTCCCTTCCCTTCCCTTCCCTTCCCTTCCCTTCCCTTCCCTTCCCTTCCCTTCCCTTCCCTTCCCTTCCCTTCCCTTCCCTTCCCTTCCCTTCCCTTCCCTTCCCTTCCCTTCCCTTCCCTTCCCTTCCCTTCCCTTCCCTTCCCTTCCCTTCCCTTCCCTTCCCTTCCCTTCCCTTCCCTTCCCTTCCCTTCCCTTCCCTTCCCTTCCCTTCCCTTCCCTTCCCTTCCCTTCCCTTCCCTTCCCTTCCCTTCCCTTCCCTTCCCTTCCCTTCCCTTCCCTTCCCTTCCCTTCCCTTCCCTTCCCTTCCCTTCCCTTCCCTTCCCTTCCCTTCCCTTCCCTTCCCTTCCCTTTTCTCTCCTTTCTTCTCAGCATATTCTGTAAATTCTCGTCTTTTTCTTTTTTGTGTTATTTTTTTTTCCAATTCTACTACCATTTTATTTCAGTATGTACAGACTAAAGAAATCCCAAAGAAAACTTTTCGTAAGTGAAAAGGAACCAGGAGTCTCTTCCAGTAGAAAATACCATGCAACAGCTCCGTGCTATGCTTTCAAAACAAGCTGAGTGGCCAGGACAGGGTTAACTGAGCGAAGCACTGACATGTTAATCCTAACTCCTTTCTTGTTTCTTGTAAGGACACCAGTTTGATCAGGTCCTTGGTATAGCTCTAGATGTTCCTTTCAACACAGGGTACTCAACATGTGGAATTACATTTCTGTGAAAAAACATGCCACAGTGCCAGTAAACACAAAGAGCAAGACTGTGAGGAATGTTTTTCTCATTTTCTGATGTAAAACATAGTTGTTTTGGAAATGTGTGTTATGCCTTCTGCTCTCCATCCAGTGCTTGCCTTTACAAGACACTGCTTGTATTGAAGTACTGGGATGTGGGAGAGCAAAATCTTTTGAGTTTAGGAAACCTTTAGGAAATTCTGTCTGCTGCATGTTGTCTTGCGGGTTTTTTTCCTGTCTTTCTAATTTTCAGGTTACAATACTGAGACTGAAACTACGGGCATGAGTGAGCGTGCTTGCCTTTCTGAGTAGCCCCTCTATATTACACCTTTTGTCACTGCATGAGATACCTTGGTCATAAACACTTTAAAAATTTTGCAGTAAATGGACTCTGCTTAAAGTCCCTCTGACAGTAAGATTTTTATAGCTTTGATTTTGTCTTGTAGACATCTTTTCATCCTACCTGAAGCAATCAATACATAATACCCAACCTAAAGCTACCTCCAAAGATTCTGGATAATATGAATTGTAGCCGATGTAACTTCAAACAATCAAGAAAAAGATCTTGATATTTTTCATACTGGAAATTCCATAAAACTCTAAATGTTGGAAGACTCAAGAGTTTATAGTGCATTTAAATATTGTACTTTTCAGACTTGCTAATGCTGACTTGTGGGCAAAAAAGCTATTAAGGGAATGGAAAGTATAAAATGAGTAAAGTCTGAGAAGAAAAGTTCTTTAAACTCTAAAAAGGTTTATTAAAACAGTTCAAAATACATTAACAGCAAACAGCAAAACCTTACTTTATAAAGCTGACTTTATAGAGATATTTAGGAAATAGTTAGATCTTCCAATAACAGCTCTGTAGTGCTTTCCATTTATACTTTTTTATGCTTATCTCATCTTTGAAAACCACACTGAATGGAAACGACAGAACACCACTTTCTTTCCGTATAACAAAAAACAGGTTTAACCTGTGATAAGGATGATAAAGAGGTCCAACTCTCCTGAATTTAAAATAAAAAAATAAAATTAAAAAATCACTAAACCTATGACAATTCCAGTATGATCTACATAACTGCATAACTGCTATCCAAAATTGTGATTTCCTGAGAAGAACACTCAAAAACCCACATTAATTCTTGCGAAGTGTAATGATCTTACTGAAAACCGAATAAAATTGCTGTCAAAGTATTCACATTTGTGCTTAAGAACATTGACTTGTACCATAATGAATGGAAAAACATAAGAAAAGTTGTAAGATCATAGTGTGCCCTGTAGCTGCAGGGTAGTGTAGATGTACTCAAACTCTCTTTAGAGTAACTTGCATGAGCAATCAGAGTGGTCTGGAAACAGCAGCACAAACCTCAATACAGTCTGAAAAACCTTTGAGGACACTGTAAAAAAGTCTATTAATGTCCAGCTTATTGTCCAGCTAGGTGAGTTAGCTTAATTAAAACTTAGATATGCCTGTACTATTTTGCAGCCCAGATATTAATTTTTGACTACTGGAAAAGAAAGTTCTAGGGTGATAAGGATAATCGATAAAAGTGTAGCATAGTTTTATTGTACAACCTCTGTCTTCAATAGCAGATTTGCCATGCAGAGAACAGTTTTTTAGTTGGTATTCAAAACCAGTGAACACAGAACTAAATGCTGGATGAATGAGCAAGTTGCATAGAAAATGGAGAAACGTTTATGACTAAGAAAATTTCATGGCTTTGGGTAGTCTATATAGGCGCATAAGAATGTGTAAGTGAAATATAATCAAACAAAACTATGAAAAGTTGATTAAAATCTGAAACTGAGTCAGGTTATAATTAATCATTCTAGACCTGTAAAAATAGTTATATATTAGCCATTAAAAATAAGTGAAAAGGAGTTTAATGGCTTAAATTGAGGTTTAAAATTTTCATTAGTGCCCAAATCTATTCTAGTAGAGGAGATGATAGCCTCAATTGATTCAGCTCTAGAAGATTTACCAAAGTATCAGGAAGGTTTAATTAGACTAGGGGCAGTCAAAGAGGAAAACTCTCAAATGACACAATATAATCTTAAGCAAAGTTAAATATTATTAAGAAGCTAGTCCTCAATAGACTTAAAAGTTATGGAACAGTTTAATCATATAAACTGTGGTATTTTTTAAAAATATGCCATCTGGTAAAAGTGTCAGTAGAAACTGCAAGGGTGCTAGAAATGTTAAAGCATCTAGGATTCAAAACTAACTTTACAGAGAACAGCATTTGTTTCTATTAAAGATTAATCTATTATAGCAGGAGATAAAGTAAATGTCCAATGCACAACCGACTATTCCAAAACTGCAGTAGAGTACCAGTGCTATGTTTTAAAAACCACCACGTAGTGAGTAATCACCGATAATGAATAAAAGTGAACTGAACATAATTCCTGTTGGGCTGTTGATGCTGGGCTACCTGAAGTCAGTAGGAATCTTATAGCTTATAGTCATTTTCTTGCTTAATAAATCCTGTGTAGCAGCCCTTACTTTCTAGACAAACACAAGGTTGCTTTTGTCAAGGTTGATCCAGTGATTCAGCTGATTCAAAAGAGTCAGAAAGCTTAGAAAACATCTAAATAATTTAATCACTAATTTTTCTAGAAGACAGGAGGATGTGAGAAAAAAAGATGAAAACAGTTTAGTTTTCTGATAGTATGTTTATTTTTCAAGTCACAGAATCAGTAGAGTACATCTGACAAATACTAAGGTACATGCTTGGAAACATGCACGTGTCCATCAATAGATGCAAAGTATGGTCCTGTAATATAAAAATTTTCATTGTTTAAACATGTTTTAAAGGTCTTTTTTTAAAGATCTATTTATTTTTAGATTCTCAGAATGCTTATATTTCAACATTGTGAATTTAATCTCATTTAGATTCATCTTGTTTCCACACATTTCCCTGTCTTATGCAACCAAAGAATTTCAAACTTGGAAAAATAATTTGATCATCTACATCCTTATGAGGAAAGGCTGAGGCACTTGGGTCTTTTCAGTCTAGAAAAAAAGAAGACTGAGAGGGTATCTTATCAATACTTATAAGTCTTATGAGGAGGTGCTTTACATTAAGGGTGGCAGAGCACTTGCACAGGCTGCCCAGAGATGTTGTGGAGTCTCCCACTCTGGAGACATTCAAAACCCACCCTGATGCCATCCTGTTCAACCTGCTGTAGGTGACCCTGCTTTGGCAGGGGGGTTGGACTAGATGATCTCCAGAGGTCACTTCCAACTCTGACCATTCTGTGATTCTGTGATCCACTCCCAACAACAACTTTTTTTTTTTTTTTTTTTTTTTTTACAGCATGCTCTTTAGGTATTTGCCCAGAATTTGTTTAAAAATTGCCATCAAAGATGATTCCTTATCTTTAAATAACAATCTAATAACCATATGTCCTGGTTTGAGGTAAAGCAAAGCAAATTTTTCTGTTGTAATTTTACTTTGTAGTTAAGCCATTTCTAACTAACTGAACTCTCTGAAATTAACAGCATATTGTCCAGATACTGTTTGCTCCCAGAGTGATAAGACCTGATTGGCTCTTGCTTATACTTCCTGCTCTAACAGCCAAGGCCACCTAACTCTGTTATTTGCACCATTGGAGGGTCAGAAGCAGAAAGGGGAAAAAGCGTAGAGGGGTCCCACCTGCGGGGAGGAGAGGACACGACAGGTGACCCAAAACTGACCAACAGGATATTCCATCCCATCTGCCTCATGCTCAGTATAAAAGCTGAGGGATCAAAGGGTCAGCCCTCTTTCTTCAACATCTGGCATTCAGGGAGGACTCTAACTATTTGTCTGCCTTTGATCCTGATCCATGCGTTCCTGAATACAGATCCAGAATCCAGTTCCCATCCATCACTGAGTCCAGTCTGGGACTTTCCCAGTGCCAGTCAGTGATGCGATTGTCATCCTGGGAGCTTGATAATGGGGTTGTATATAATGTATATATTTCATAGTTTTGTTTTTATTTTATTATTAATATTTCATTAAAGTAGTTCATTTTTTCCCTAAACTCATAAGTCTCTTTCTCTCTCTCCCCCCTCTCCTTGGAGAGAGATGTGGAGGAGAGCATCTTTGATTCGTTTCAGTGGCCAGTCTGGCCCAAACCACGACACCTTAATCACTATTACCCTGTTTGAGTAAGACAGTTCACCATGTGCCTAATTTTAAGCATTCAAAAAGTGTCATTGACTTCAGTCAGACTGCTAGACTTAACATTATGCCTGTGTTTAAATGCCTTGTCAACTCAGACTGCTACCATGATGAGAAACCTTGTCAGATCAGACAAAGGAAAAATAGATCCTGACCTATATCATTTAAATATGTATTAAAATTGACAATAGTCTTTCCTGAAAGTATCATGCACCATGACTAATAGTTTCTAAAAATTTGTTGATGTGAAGACACGGTAAAAATATCAGTGTCAACCTTAAATGAAAATCATTGCTGATTATAATAGTCAAACTAAGGCTAAGGTTCAAACTAAGCAATTCAAATGAGCTCAGTGCATAACTAACTTGATTTTTAAACAGAGTTAACATACAATCACAAAATTCCTTCAGTAGTCATCTACTAAACCTGGAACGTATAATTGAATTTCAAGTATGTGCTAGCATACTTGGGGATATATATCAGTCTAGTAAAAAAAATGCCAAATGATTGAAATGATAAAAATGAATATTTAGGGTGAATAATGAAAGCAGGAATAAAATCAAGGATTAAAGCAATATTTCAGTACATTTCTAATACTCTCAATTAATAAAAACAGTCTTTATGACTTAAATCATAGATTGACAAGGAAAAAGTTCCAGAGTTCTGTTTTTACTGTCTTGAATACCACATTTCTATATGTTTGTTGTGGATGTCTATAATTTTACTGTCTTCTGAAAGTCCCCAACTTTATGAAGGGTTTTGTTCCTGAAAAGGTAAGCTAATAAAATTCCACCAATCTAAGTGGTCATTCCTTTAAAATTTGGAGGTCTGAGTTGGACTGGTGACTGAAATGTGCATCTTGTAGTCAAAGGTTTCTGCAGTGCAATTTCCTTAAAAAGAAAGGACAGGAAAGATTTTTGTATTATGCGTTCTGCAGAATTAAACAATGCTACTGATGAAGATACAAAGGGTCTCAATTTAGCATTGATGGCAGTCTGGCCATGCAGTAGCAATTCATTCAGCTTGCATTCATCCACTGCTAGCCGCAATCCAGAGCCTGGCAGAAAATGGAGAGAAAAAAAAAAAAAACCCTTGGTGCAATCTGCTTTTGTTAAGAGGTTTTATCTGGGGGAAGTACAATTGAGTGAAGCAGAAAATTCATACAATAGTCAGACTATTTTCCAAAAGATTATCTGTTGAACAAGCATGTATTTGTTGGAGGGGTTCTTACAGTTGGCAACAGATGGGAAAAGTGATTGGGAAGGATAAAGAGGCTGGGTAAAAGAATGAGACTGTGGAACATGTGACAGAAGTAGATGGCAGGGTAGCTGGTAGATGGCAGTACAGGAGGAGGCTGGTAGACCTGCTTGCCCCTCTTTGTTGGTGGCAGTCCCACTCTGGCTGAAGGGCCTTTCCTTGCTGTTAGATTTCCAAAGTCTTGCACCTTTTTAACTGAGTGCCATTTGAAACTGCTTTGTGTGAAGTTAAATGTTATTTATTAAAAATATTGGCAGCTGCTTGACAGACCTTGTCTTCCAAACTGTACTTGAGGGAACTGTGCACAGTTCATACTGCTCTCAGTTTTACCAAAGCAGCTGAGACTTGGTCACAACACTAGGAATTATTTTTTTTTGCCCAGAAACCCTAGAGTTGTTATAGACACTCCAGAAAAAGAATCTCTGAGGATATCCCAGTAAAAACTGGGATAAGTTATTTGGCTATTTGAGAGCTGCACTTTTCTCACAATCAGTATACTTTGCCGGCATTCCTTCAGGGAAACTCAAATGTGTTGCCATGGAAAAAACCTGTGATGTAAGTGTATAGTCGGTAAGCAACGGTGTGGCAACTCTCCAGGGAAAGTGCCTTCCTGCAGTGGAAGTGCAAGTTGTATCCAGGTGCTAGCAGTAAATAAATAAATAAATAAATAAATAAATAAATAAATAAGGATAATCTCTTTTATTGGATGATGCTCAAAAGGTTCTCAGAAAGGGATACATTTTATATTGCCTGAATGAAATGTGGATAAATGCTGTTACGCTTTTGCTTTTGACTGTATTATTAGCACATCCTTTTGCCAAAAGAGAGGAAGGCTGCTTTGCGTTTAGGATAAGAAAAGAGACTGCTTGTGGCTATTCCTGCAGATGCCCTGCACTGGCATGCGCTCTTGACTTACTTGGAAGTTGTAAGGCTATGCAGCCAATGTGGCTACACAAATAAGTTATCAAAAGAGGGAACCCAAACTCTTCAGAGAGCAACAGATCTAGTGAGAGGGGACTGCTAGAAAAAGGCAGATCATTAAGACGGAAAGAGTCATATCATGGATACCAGTTAAGGGCATAAACCAGTCAATGGGGAAAGAATAAAGAGAGGAAGGCTGTTTATCTGGGAGGGTAACAGAGTAGTGTTGGAGAAGATCAAGAAAAGACATTAAATGGGAAGGAGCAGATGCAATTGGGCCTGTTCAGAGGTGCCTGTTGGCAGCCCTGTGCTTGATCACTGCAGCTCAGAGCAGGACAGTAAATCTGTTACTCTGACCACAAGTCTGTCTAACTGCTGCAATCGGGGAATGCCTTGAACACACATCCTAACAGAAGTGACATTTTGGCTTGCCCATGACTTAAAATCATTGGCCTGGACTCATCTTGCCTAATCTTTAGTATGGAAGACATCCAAGATTCCGAAAGCGACTTAGATCTTATATAGGATGAACCGACTTTTGGAAGTGCCCATTTCCCTCCCTAACTAAAAGGGAGCTGCAGGTAACAAAGTGAGTAACAAAAGAATCTCAAGTGCTTCAAGGTACATGGGATGAATGTGAATGAAAATAATCTACAGCCTGTGCCTTTAAGTTTATGGCTAACTGTGTTGTGTTTTGAAAAGTGTTTAACCTCCATTCACATAGTTTTTTGGAATGTCTCAAAGTCTTCAATGTCAGCCTTGCTACTTGCACATTTGCTGGGTCAAGGGCAGCAGAAGGTGATTATTCCTGCTGGTGTCTTGCCAGAACACGGAGGCTAACTTCACTTCATGTGGAAAAAGAGACAAGTAGCAGCCAGGCCTTCATGTGATGCTCGTCCTCTTGTGCATAGAAATAAACAGATGAGTGAATGAGATTACAATTATAATCACAAGGAACTGCAGATCAAGGTATGCACACACACTACAGCAAATAATTTCCTAATGTGAGACTTTCAGTCACTGTTGGAAACAGACTCAATCATCCTGTTTTCTCTCTTCTGTCCCATAGACACGGTGATCATTCATGGCACTCCTGCTCATTACTGTCAGAGCCTAGTTTCCAGTCTATGAAAAAATCAGTAGCTTTAGATATAAAAAAAAATGGTTAAATCCATGCTTCAACTATTAACTTATTTTCACCAAAGATCTGCTAAATAAGCAAAGCATAAAATTAATTACATTTTAATTAAATTTCTGAAGTTAATCACTGTAGAGAGTCACTAATAATATAGCACATGGGAGGCAATAGATAACAGATTACAACACATGGCAATGAAATG
This sequence comes from Vanellus vanellus, assembly GCF_965231255.1. Lineage (NCBI taxonomy): Eukaryota > Metazoa > Chordata > Aves > Charadriiformes > Charadriidae > Vanellus > Vanellus vanellus. Next base: position 36,474,601 of record NC_138905.1, on the reverse strand, counting down.
CAAGTTTGAGAGGATTTTAATTGACTTAAAACTAAGGAAAACCTAACTTTCGAAAGTAAACTGATCAGATGTAGTCAACTTCTTTATGCTGTTACTGTGCTCAAATTACTAAATTTCATGTTGTTGAGCTTTCCTGACATTTGACAGAACATTAAAAAGTGATAGAACATGTACAGCCCTCTAATTTCCAGAGTTTTGATATTCTGCCAATAGGATACATTTCTTTCTTGTTATTTTGAATCATCTTTGGTCTTTACATGGAAAGTTGGGTACTTTTGCCAAGACTTAATCACTAATCAGATCGCTGTATATTGAAAAAAAAAGAAGGCAACTTGATAAATTTAAATCTAGGTCTCATCATGTAAACTAAAATAGCAGTAAAATGCTTACAGTACAGTTTAATAATGACAGGCATAAAACATTTCCGTTATTTTTTTGTCTATCTATCGTGAAATATTTGTTGTTTCTAGAACATTCTGATCTCCACTCTACCACTTTTCTTTCTTTCTTGACTTTATTTTATTTAATTTTTTTCTTCTTCTCTCTGGACACCTTTTTTTTGCCTCTGTCAGCAACCACAGTGACAGTTGCTATATCACAAGGATCTATACAGTTCACTGTTCTTACCATTATCCAGCTTATCTCCTTTTAGTTCCTCGTCCACTTTATAGTTGTACTTCACTTTCCTCAGTTTGGTTACCTCTTGAGTTATTTTTCTATCATTCCTCATGTTAAGTATTTAAAAAAAAATTTTTCTCTTATGAAATCTGAAATGTCTAGGTTTTGTGCTTTCCTTGGTACTCTAAGATCTTTTTTTTTTGGATCTTAAAGAGGCCCCATATGGTGACAAAAATTACAACATTGGTTGCAGCATCATACGTTAGACTAAGTTGTTGTCATCATACATTGTACTATGTTAACAACAACAACAACAAATTGAATGTAAAGATAATCTCTACTTCTTTTCTGCAGTGTGTCAGAGTGACCATGTTAGGTGATAAATGAATGCTAAAAGTTCCTGCTCATTTATTTGATTCTTATGATGTCTCCAACAAGGATGTCTTTTACTTGGCCTTAAATTTTGCCAGTCAGTCAGGTTCTTCTTTGCAGGTGCGCAGTTTCCTGACTGAGTGGGACCTGTCACAGACCATGACTGATATTGCCCTCCTATTTGATGGAATCCTGTTTTCCTACTTTCTTGAATTTTCCAGCAAAAGGCTGATAAGGATGCCAGAGAAACTCCTTTCTTGTGTATACATTTGGCTTAGATGCCTAAAGTATGCCTCTCATAACCTGACAATATTTGTTGCATGAATGACATTCATCTCTTCTTGGGAGTGGTCGACATGGATTCACCAAGGGGAAATCATGTTTGACCAACCTACTAGCCTTCTGTGATGGCATGACTGTCTGGGTAGATAAAGGGAGTGCAGTGGACATTGTCTACCTTGACTTCAGCAAAGCTTTTGACAGTGAACTATAACGTGTGTTTAGTTGAGTGGACAGTGAGGTGGATTGAGAACTAGCTGAATGGCAGAGCTCAGAGGGTTGTTATCAGCAGTGCAGAGTCTAGTTGGAGTCCTGTAACTAGCAGTATTCTCCAGGGTTCAGTACTGGGTCCAGTCTTGTTCAACATATTCATCAATGAGGTGGATAAGGGGACAGAGTGTACCCTCAAGCAAGTTTGCTGATGACACAAAATTGGGAGGAGTGGTTGATACACCATCAAGCTGTTCCATCATACAGCGAGACCTGGACAGGCTAGAGAGTTGGGTGGAGAGGAACATAATGAAATTCAACAAGGGCAAGTGTAGGGTCCTGCACATAGGGAGGAACAACCCCTTGCACCAGTACAGGTTAGGGCTTGACATGCTGGAAAGCAACCCTGCAAAAAGGGACCGGCAAGTCCTGGTGGACAGCAAGTTGACTATGGGTCAGCAGTGTACCCTTGTGGCCAAGAAAGCTAATAGTATCCTGGAGTGTACTAAAAACAGTGTGGTCAGCAGGTCAAGGGGGGTTATCCTCCCCTTCTTCTTTGCTCTGGTGAGGCCACATCTGGAATACTGTTTCCATTTCTGGGATCCCCAAGTCATGAAAGAAGGGGAACTACCACAGAGATTTCAGCAGAGGGCTACAAAGATAATCAAGGGAATGGAGCATCTCTCGTGTGAGGAAAGGCTGAGAGACGTTTGTCTGTTTAACCTGGAGAAGAGAAGACCGAGAGGGATCTTATCAATGTTTATAAATATCTAAAGGGAAGATGTTAAGAGGATGGGGCCAGACTCTTTTCAGTGGTGAATAGTGACAGGACAAACTGGAACACAGGAAATTCCATCTGAACATAAGGAAAAACTTTACTTTGAGAGTGACAGAGCATTGGAACGGGCTGCCCAGAGAGGTTGTGGAGTCTCCTTCTCTGCAGAACCTGCCTGTCCTGTCCAACCTGTTCTAAGTGAACCTGCTTTGGCGAGGGAGTTGGATTAAATGATCTCTGAAGGTCCCTTCCAACCCCTGCCGTTCTGTGATTCTGTCATTCTGTGATTCTGTGAAAATTTACCAAATATATTCAGTTAAAATTCATCTCACCTTTTTTTTTTTTCCCTGCAAATTGAAATTCTCAGTCTTTTTTAAACAGATGCAAGACCATTTGAACTGATGCAGTTGGACGAAAGCAATTGAGGATGTGTTGGTGGAAAGGTCAAGTAGAGTATTTTTTCTGTGCTTACTGGTCCATAATGAGTGATTGCATCAAAGTTTGTAGCTCAGCGGGAACACGGAAACTACTTGTATTTTTAATAAGTAACCTGCCCCAAATATCTGCTTACCATTAGATTGAAAGAGGAACTTCTATGATTGCACATAGGTTGGTTAATTACCTTATTTATTTCACAAAAAAAATGGGACCACAACTGTATCTGTGAATATCAGATACATAAATGCAACATGTTCTTATCTGGTATGAACTTGTGTATACTAATGAACTTAGCTCTTTGAGCTGCATTATCAGCTGCTGTTTGATTTGAAAGCTGCTGTTGAGAATCCAAGCACACACAATTGCTGATTTTCCAAGATATCCAGCAATGTACAGAACATGCCAGCTGTAAGAAAGAAGACTGAACAATCCACTCCTGAATGCAAAGCATTTATGAGAACACCAAATCAGGTAGACGTAAAGAGATTGGGAGCTGAAAATATAACATTGACTAAAACGACAAAATGTTGGCTACTAAAGGTATGAATTTAAAATTCATCTTTTAGGAATCTTATTTTCTAAAGAAGATTTATATGGTGTCTTTGTGGCTTCATTTGTATTCCTCAGAGATTTTGAAAGTGTTTCTTTTACTTCTGCAATAGAATAGATGTTTTTACATGGAAGCCCTGTTTACTGCACTGATTTACTACTAATTTCTAGAAGGAAATCAAGACTTTTTTCAGATTTTGTTTCTGATTTTAGATGGTAATTTCTACTGAGTCATACTCATCTCTTCTATTTTAGATGCACATATCTGTACAGAATCAGATGGGGTGTTTTGCTCACCAGATCTATAACAGGAGATTCATTTCTGGCTGCAAAACTCTTTGTGACAAAGAAGCCCAGAGAATCAGAATGAAGTAACCTGCAGGAAGCTCCATACTTGTGTAAAATGTTAGGTTGATATTCATGTTCTGTGGTTTTTGCTGAAGTTATATGTAAAGGCAACTTCTCAGAATGTAATAATTGCTTACTTTTCTTGGACAGAAATATCTATGGCTCTGTTGTACAGTCATATACATCTGCAGTATGCCAGTTATCAAATATGATCATACAGTCTAAACAGTACAGGTGGAATCCTGTTAAATTAAGAAGTGTTTTTAACTACCTTCATTTTTCTGTTATAAAGCATATATACATATATGCACATATTTCTGCTGTTGTACTTCTGCTTATGGCAGCAAACCTGTATATGTTCTGTGCAAAGGAACCTGTCTTGTCACAACATATCAAGTGCTCTACCTTTCCAACATTTGTACAGATCTTTGTTGAAGGAATGATGTAGAGATTAGGATTTCCCAGATGCATCACAAGAGTTAAGGATGTGCTCTACCAGTGATCAGCTGCTAATTGTGTTCTTGTTCCAGTAAGGCAACATCCAGAAAGACCAGAGAAGTGTTAAAAGCTCTCACAATTTCTGGGTGGGATTTCCAAGTGGAAAAGAAGAACATGGAAAGGTCTTAGAAAGGTGACAAGGGACTTGGAGTTCAATTTGAAACAACTAATTAGGTACCTCATGTGTTTTGCTTTGTTGGTTCTTTTGTTCTCTCAGTCCTGTTTTAGGTTTCAGAGCACGTTCTTCTCTAACCTTTCATTCCTTTTTGATGATAAATGCAAAGAAAAGTATGACTCAGCTACCAGATTACTTCGTTACTTCTCCTCACAACGTTGGTTACTTCTTGAAAAATCTCTTTTCTTTCTTCAGAATGAAAACTTGATGTAAAAACATTATTCATGTTATGAATAATGAAACTGATTAAGTTATACTGAAAGAAACCTCCTTTTTGAGCTTGAAGATATTAAGACAAACGTAGAATGTACAGAATTTAGCTGGCTTGATAGAAACTAAGTGAAAACATCGATAAGAAGTAGAATTATAAATAATTTAAATATTTATTATTAAATAAAAGAGATACTCAGCATATACAGAAAAAACCCAGGTCACACTCAACAAATTTGCTTCTATTTTTTAGATTACTATGTGCTAGTTCAAGTAGCCATTATTTATAAGCAGCTTATAATTTATTTCAGTGCCATAGGACAAAAAGGTAGGATTTGAATTGATATATAGAAATGAGAAGGAAGTAAGAATGGAAAAGACTTAGTAAACAGAAAATGTAGAGAGTGATAAAGAGTATACACCCTGAATCTGAGAAAGAAGCTACAATTTGCCTCTGTTAGTTACTAACATTATTTCATGTTGGATAGTTTAAGTTCATAAATTTTCAGGTTTTGACCCTATAAAAGTCATCTGCTCATCTCTTTTTTGCATTGAACGGGAAATTTTGTGTAGGACTTTAGAGAAATGTCTTATTTGTGATCATAGTAAGAAAATGTAATAAATCCTTCATCAATTATTTTAATTAATGTCATTATCTCATTTAATCCTGAGAAAGACGGATTCTTCAAGGAAGATTTATACAAATTAAGATAAGTAAAATTACAGGGAAGGTTTTGGAAAGCAATTTTAAGAAGCTTCAGAAAGTTAGAATAAAAATACCTTAGTGGAAACAATGTATTAGATGCAAAAAAAAAAAAAAAAACCCAACAAAAAAAACCAACAACAAAACCCAAAAACAAACCACAAAAACAAAACAAAACAAAAACAAAACAAAACAAAAAAACCCAGTGGGTGTTTAAAATTCAGCAGCAGATTTTAATGGGAGCTACATGACTAATGTCTATAGATGAGGATTTTAACAGAAGGCAAGAATTTATCAGGAGAAAATAACCATTTAAAACATGTAAAAAGTTAATCTAATGTTTTGAGTGTGGAGTTTGGGGAATATTTCTTAGTCGTTCTTGAATTAGATGAGCCAGTGTACATGTTTTTCCAGTTATAAAACATATGCATTGGCAATAGTAGTGCCTGTGAATAACAGACATTTATGAAAAGGGAGCTTTAGGGAGTGGGGGAATGAGTTATGGATGTCTGCACATAATTTTGATAAAACTGATAAAAATACAAATTAGAGATTACTCAGCTGACATTATCTGTATCTTCAAGACTTTAAATATTTGAACAGGTTGAGTTTGGGTCTCTGAAGTCTTCACTGAGATGGAAAGATGTAGCGTTAACTCTATAAACACTGTGCTTATATCTTCGAACTTTATGGGGAGAGAATACATCACTTGTGTGGTAGTGTCTGATATGACCATCAACAAAGATTGCTACTCAGCCCAGTTTCTTTCGGGTGTCCTTTGAGAATAGTTTTCTTAGCTGCTGGCAAAACACACTAATCTGGTGTAAGGGAGGGGATGGGTTGAGCGAAAGAATATAACAATGGGAAGAGACATCAGAGTCCCTTAGTGCTGAAGGAATAGGGAGATTCCAATTTTGAGCCAACTCTGTATACACAAGGAACAAAAGAACTCAGCCCTAACCCTGTGTTTGGAAACATTTTTCAGGACACAGAATACAAAGCTAGCAAGTGAATACGCTGTTGGGCAGAGGTTGGCTAGCAAGAGGAACCGTTCTGGAATGATGCTACTGCTTTTTGCTAACTGAGAATGCTGAGAGTGCCCATTATAATCCATATTATAAGAAATTTAGATGCTGATATTAGTGCTTAAGCAATTACTTTCATTTTTCTTTTTCTAATATTTTTAAATAAAACTTACATTGAACGTGCTTATTTAACTGATGGAATATTGATAGACTAGTTTCTTATTGAACAGTTGAAAAAGTGCACAGTTTTTTAACCTATTATGGAAAGGTAATGATGTGCAAAGTATCAGGAAGCTTGCTATCTTGATTTTTGATATACAAATGAAAACACTATATGCAATATATTAGTGTTTAAAGGAGGATGGGAAGTGAAACAGCATGCTTAATACTCTTTTTCTATGTCTTTGAAACCCTGGGGGTAGGAAATGGGAGCAATTCAGAAAAATGCATAAGAAGTGAGTAAATTCTGAAAGTTTTTCAAATAAGTGTAGTCATAAAAGAGTTCCGGGAAACCTAGAGATTTGTGAACAAGATAATTAAAATTATTAGAATCTGTGGTTTTAGCACTGAAAGAAGGTACAGAAAATGTTAGTTTTAAATAGTACCTCAAATATCTAAGGGGACTAAGAGTCTTAATATGAGGCTTAAATTCATCTGCATGCATGTTTTTCACACCGGCTATAGAACATAGTGGAAGGAAAGCTTCGATACTTAAGAACAATTACTCCTATTAACAATTAGCCTATTGCAGTCAAATGATCCTTACCATCTTTATCATCATCAGATGTAGGCTTGATAATGAATGTTGCTGTATGGAATACTGTAATTACCTGCTTGCTTTTGCGTTAAAACAACATGTTGCTGTTGTCCAAAAGCAGAGGTAGATAGATATTTAGTCTGTTATGCACACTTAGATCCGTATGTTTGGTCTTTGCAGATGGTTGGTGTGCAGGCGACACATCATGCACTCTGGTTACTTTGGGTTGATTGGCGGTCACCTGAGTATCAGTGTACAATTAACATGGGACAGCAAGATTACGTCTCGAAACAGTTTGGAGCATGTGAAATAATTCTGCTCTGAAAGTCATTTCCCCCATGCTTGTATTTGAAATCAAGGAAGACTATCTTACTTAATAAAATAAGTACAGTACACTGTTTTGGAAAAAGCCCATTTGTTCCCTCTTCCCCTTGTATCTAATTTCCCCATTTTCAAGGGAATATGTCCTTCTGATAAGAAATAGATGACAAAAGACCTTTTTTCCCCAGTTTGTTTGTTTTATAATGAAGTTAAACCTTCACTGGTGCAAAGAAATAAAACAGCTGTTTCATCATCTCGGCTTGTGAAAAGGGTTTCAGGTTTCAGTAACTTATTCAAGTCTGCATCAGTTGGCTGAGTTTAGATCAGACAATAGAATAAAGGGTGCTGTTTCCGTGGCTACTCACAAGTAAGATTCAGGACTCATTTTCTATCTGACACTTAAGGTGAAAACTGCAGAGCTGCTTTTCCCACTTCTGTCTCGCTAAGAACTTTGCCTATCAACACTATAACACATATAAGGAGTCATTGGCCATGATGACCTTTAGGAGTTGTACAAGAACATGTGTATGATTGCCCACTGAGCCCCGGAAGTGTCCAATTCAATAATTTACAAGTCATGGATTTATACTTCGTTTACCAGATCTTATAGACATCAAGGACAACATTTCTCAAATGAATTATTAAAATTAGTGTCCTATCCTTATCACCTCAATCTCCTCCTTCCTAGATGTGCCCCTTTTGTGGCCAGACTGTCACATTTCATGGAAAATGTGCCACCAGATATTTTTTTTCTCTTTCAAGAAACTCCTCTCCATTTGAGGACAGTTCTGTGAAGTTTGAATACAACAAAGCTGTCAGAGGAAAGGGCTGAACATAAGAAGAAAGAGTGTTTTTGAAGAGTTACATAGAATTTAATGGAGTTAAAAACAACAAAGAGAGATCTATAAAAATTTAATAAGAATTCTGTGGAAACCACTCTAAAACCTTGCAGAGCTTAATAGAGAGTGTTGTGTTCTACGCTGCCTCACATTTAACCATATCATAGATTCTATTCTGATATTACACTGAGCTACTAAATGTTCTAAAACTGGTTTAAAAACTCAAGAAAATTGCACTCAGATAATCATGTCCCAGGCTGTGCAGAGTAACTTATCATTTGGGTTCGGGAAATTTGTTTGTTTTCCTGTTACATTGTTGTGCTTTGGTGCCATAAAAGTTACTTGAGAAGCGGGTATCAAAAGTGGCGCTACCTTCCATATTAAACTGGAGTTATCTGGGGCAGCAAATAATTAGAGTAGCAAAAGATTTAGCAATAGCAGATAACGTGAATAATTGTGAGGGATGTGGAAAGGACAACGAAGCCTATAGCGGAGATGCAGTTGAGTGGATTCTACAACACCCATGGCTAAACTGGCAATGTCTCAAAGCAGGTTGAAATTATTTGCTACACTTAACTTTCAGGAGATGAACAGACAAAGAACTCATTCCTGTGTCAGGGATGTTTCTAATAATCATAATTATCATTTTTATGGTGCATAATTGGGGGACAGTGTTTTATATGTTTATATACTTATACTAAAGCTAAAGCTTTAGTAATTGGGTAAAAAAAAGACAAAATCACCGTTTTTATTGACACAGACACCTAAAAGAGTAGTAAGCATGATGTAGAATGCCACTGCTGGTACATTTCTCTTGCTTTGTCTTATACTTCATATCTTAAAGAGCCTTTTGATTGTTGAATGTGAAGGGAAACACAGTACAGACCTCTTGCACCCTGAACATTTTATCTTTTTTTTTTTTTGTAAAGTTGTACATACAGCTTAAGAACATGTGACAATCAATAGAAAATAGCAAATGAGACTCAGTGTACAGTGTAATTTAAATTATATTGTGCAAACTCTGGCAGCTGTTTTGGGGATGTTAATTGATGCTGGGGTTCTTTTGGTCTCTGCTGCTATATAGGTGAATCATATTGGAACTCCTGATATAAATCTCTGCATGGATCTATGAGCCTGCTTATGTCTAACTCATCAGCTAGTGGAGATTATGATCAAAACATGAATGCTGCAAGAGAGTCTCTACTCTGGAGAACTTGTAATGGCTCGTGTTGTTGAAATAGGACAAGATATCCTCAGAGACAGAGGAAAAATCTACATGGATATATGCAGACATTCATGTATTCACTCCACCTATGTTCTGAGCAAGATGTGTATGAGAGATGTGACAGACAGCACCATTCTGACTTTGCTAGCAAGGTTAGCAATGTTCTGTGACCTTACTGATATACTCCATTTCTCTAAAGACTGATACCAGTACTCTTTTCTACTTAAAAATGGAATGTAGTCTTCCATTTTTAAGTCAGCCAGGACAAAGCAACAGGAGATACAACTGTACAGTTTTTCTAATATAGTTTATTAAATAGTAATATGGCCAAAGCTTATAAAAGAAAACATACATTTGACTTCCCTCATCAGATACAGACTAGAAATATTTTGCATTTTGAATTTACGGGTATATAGTATCAGCAGAACGCTGACTGAATAGTAGTCTTAATAAGCAGCTTTCAGTAATAAAACTTATACCACTACCATCAACTGGAATATCAGGTAAGGCACAAGGGATAATGGATCATGAAATAAAAATGACTAGAGCGTGATTCTTTTAGAACACAAGACCTTTGTCAGGGAGATATTGCATATTTTACGCTGTCATCTAGAGGTGTTGGAAACTATAGCACAACTTGTTCACAGAAAATCTATGATTCTTTAACAAAATTAAAAAGATTACTCTTTTTATGCTTTATATTACTCAGCAATGCGCTATGTCTCTTAGAGAGTTCCAAAGAAAGACAAAGGTCCATGACTTAAATTTACAATGCATGTTTTACCACTATGAAATTCATACCACTTCTTTTAACTGAAGCAACAAAAATGTACTTACATTAGGTACATTTCACAATTATCAGTCAAAGAGATCTGGTAAAAAAGTTGGAGAAAAATGGAGTAAAAAAATTACAGTGAGGTATTTTAACTGTTAGAGGATATAAGGATCAGAAAAGAGAATCTAAACTTGATTTCAATTTTCTGGTCTCAGACCAAGAAAGTTTATACCAATTCCTAAGTCTCAGTGCAGCTCCATTTTAAAGCGAAGATGTTAAAGCAGTCTGTGGAAAATTTTCTCCCTGCTTACATATGCTGGCAGAAGTACCAAACATTGGATCTTGAAGCTTCTGTGCAATTTTACTTCTGAAAACTGTTCCAGCTCTGCAGTGGGCTCTATAACAGTGAACCCTCTACCCAGAAGCAGACCACTAACGTTCCAGGCTTTGAGAGTCTGCATTTGCTGTGTTCACGTACAAAGTTAATATTTTTCCATTTCACACCTTTTCTGTTTGTATCTTGATAAAAATCTTCTTTATCAACAACAATTTTGCAAAATCAAGATAAATGTTTAAACATCTAGGGAGCAGGGTTTGACACTGACTATTGAAAATCATGGCTAAAGTTTAGTTCATTCAGATCTGCTTGAATAGTGGTGAAGTTTTTTCTTTTTAAAATGTCCTTTAATATTCTACAAATTTCCAGTAAGGGTTTGCCTTTAATAGTATCAAGGGTCAATTTTTATCCTTGCTTTAAATTTCAATACTGTAAACATTTTGTTGTCTAAAAAGGATTTGAATAATGCAAGAAATATTCTATACACAGCATGTTTACAGCTGATTTCTATTTTTTTGAGGAGAAAAACAAACTTTAATTTTCTTAGGCTAGAATATGCTGCAATAGGTTAAATGTGAGTATTTGATTAGTTAGATAAAATACCCATTTTTTCTTTTCTTGAGAAAGTCTCACTGCAAATCTTAAAAGGTTACCGTGTTATTTCTAGGTTTAGTCAATTGTAAAATAAATTACCTGTATTCATACGCATGCTGGTTTCTCATTCATACACATGCTGCTTTATAATAGGAGTAGAGGAAAGGTTGCACATACTGAGGATTCTATATTTCAGATTCAAGAAAAGAATAAAAGATGCTGGCTCTTTGAAAATTTAATGTACCTCTCCAACCACCTTAATGATGTCTTATGGAGTTAGTCCAAAAGGTATAAAAGAAAATCTTTGACAATTTTTTCACTGTCACCTCAAAAATTTTTCCACTAAAGCTTTTAAAATGCTTTACACAGGAACACACACAGAGACATGCATGAATTTAAATAACATAGATATTATTGTTGTTGTTGTTATTACATTAAGTACTCTAAATATACTGAACTTCAACAGAAACATGAATGCTGAACTGATACACTGACATTTCCATACAGTAAACTATATCTAGAGCAGAAGCTCCCTTGTACTTATTCATGTGAGTAGTTTCAGAGATGTTAATGGTGCTACACTGATAGGTAAAGAAGCAGGACTGTGTAATTAATTTTATTTCCAGCTGTTGAGATTCCAGACTATAATTCTAAGCTCTCTAAGCAAACATCTTCCTTTTCTTTACTTCTTTCCAGGCAAACTGATCAGAGGTGCTTTGGGGATTGGCTGTGTGCCCAGTTTCCACAAATGCCAAAGACTCCTGCGCATTGAGTTAATTAAAATTGACTGCTTGTCTTAGGCAGAAGAAACAGGCTAAATTCTCGCTTTTTCTAAAAAATGATTGAACAATTTAGCAAACAAAATAACTTGCTACTAAGCTAGGAAATAAAAATAATGTATTGCTTTGCCTGGAAAAAACAGTTCATATTTTTATTTTGTTTTCACTTCTACCTCAAAGGCGTTTTTCTCTTGTTTTTATTTTTATTTTTTTCTTTACCCTGCTGCAGTGAATTGTAAATTGTTAGATCTGTGTATCCCAAGGACAGGAAGACATATATCAAATGAAGAATATAGACAGATTTTACAGACTGAAGTTATAAATGACAATAAAAAGTCTAATCTTGCAGGTGTTTAAACCTCACAGGTATCTCCCCTTTTGACTGAAACTTCCCCAGTGCCTAGTGTGACTTTCTCACTCAAGTGCACCAAAACTGCTGCAGTCCACACAGCTCAGCAGTTATCACATGCCGAAGAACAGCCAAGTACCAAAGGTCTCCAAAGGACATTTAATATGTATTTCCTAAGAACAACTGACTGACATTGACAGTAGAGCTCTCAATGAACTAAGAACATATCCAGGATTTAAAACATTCATACACTCAAGGTTCAATGCCCTCCTCAGGTTAAGGGGTTAACATTCACACATTCCTGAAGGGGTTTTTACTTCTAGTGTGTACTGTGGGCTGAGGTTAGCAAAAGGAAGCATCCTTTCTTCTTCTGCTCGTCTATGGGAAACATTATGTGATTCATAGGAGTATACAGAAAGAGGTGAAAGAAGAAATTGGTGGGGAGTGAGAAGAGAAGCACTAGAAAGTACATTATGCTGTAATTCAACATTTATAGTGTTCATAAATTCTGCCTTTGCTTCAAGAGGCTCTTTTATACTTTTTAGTAACCAGTCTTCTGGGGAAAAAAGATGAGCAGACTTGACAAGAAACCCATAATTGACTATTTCCCTGATGAGTGCCCAACCCACAAGGTTATGAAGTCATGTGCTGGGTGTTTCTAATGGGTCTTGAATTCTCCTTTGTAGAGTTGCGAATCTTCATCTGGTAGGTAAAGAAGGTTTCTGAACAAAAACGGCCTATAATTTGTTACAGCATTCTTCAGCAGCAAAGTGACATGAGATTGGTGCTAGATGACATCGTATGACAGCTTTATTTTAAAAGAAAAGGGTTTGGCTTTTTAAAGGATCTATCTCAGGAGAGGGTTCCAGCCTCTGGATGTGAAGTGACTAGAAGTGCCTCCCTATGTGGCTAACTCCCCAGCCGCTCCTTAGGGTTTCCTATTGATTTTATATATATGACTTTTCCAGCACACTGACTGTTCTGGTTTGCAATCTGAGATTTTAATGTCTCCCTAGGGATGTAACAAATCAATATATACCCTCAAAATATTTTTTTTAATAGTATATTTTTGTGTTTTCCAAAGAGAATTTGATTTAAAGACATATTTATTTTGCTATTGGTTCTAAAAAAAATCATCTGTCTACTAACTGACATTACTGCTCTATCTATGTAATAGTGATAGTGTGGAAACATGTCAAATCCTGTTCATATGAGCAGTGTGATATTCATTTTACCTCTTGGAATGACCTGAGGATCTAAACAGAATTATTAAGTAATCCTGGTAGGGTCTTCACAATACAAGCCACGGAAGGGATCAGGCAGACTAGCGTTAGTTAAGGGATGTCAATATCTCCAGCGCTCTTTTGAGACATGGGCCTATAGGCCTTAGGAACCAGTTCGGAAGGAGGGCCTGAGAATCAGCTGTGGTCTGTTTGTACTCAGCGTTGCAAGTGGGACTAATTTGAACATATGAGGCTCCTGGTAAAAGAGAAATACACTTTATCCACAACTGTGCTTTTCTGATGGTCAGATCTCATTGTGCCTGTGCTCCCATATATGAAACTCTTGCCAAGCTGACAATGACTCAAGCAGGGTCAGCTGGTCAAGCAGGGTCTTGGCAATCGAGGAGTTATTGTAAAGGTATGATTTTGTACCAGCTTGGACTCAGCTTGGATGGGTTTTCTTCCTCTTCAATTCATTCCTTAGCTTTATCCATCCAGAAGTGGTAGTTGTAATGTGGTTTCTCGAGTTCCATTTTTATTTGTTAACATCAAGTGGGGAAGCATATTTGAAGTGTTGCACATGGGAAATGTGTTTGCTACATGTGTCTTTTCTTTAACTAAGTGGTGCAAAGCCACAGGCATTAGAAGGAGAGCAAGTGTTACAGATATGTTCTTGGGTAATGTTAGCTTGCATGAGACTGAAGTTTCTACATTGCAGGTGTTACAAGCAAGTCCAGATAAACAGAAGGTGGAGGCCCCGTCTCATCTGATGTTCTTATGCAAATCTTAGTGTATACATGTGATGTCCTGGGCCTCCTGGCTTCTTAAGGATAAACTGGAGTCTTTTCTGGCTTCTTAACAATGAACAACTCATACAGATATGCTTCTGGTCTGAATCACTTCACTCATCCCAGCCAGTCCAGGGATAATAATGTCCCTGGAAGAATATTAGTTTTGACAATACCCTTTTTAGCTGCATGGCTTGGTATCTTTGGATTCAATGATTACATAAGTCAAAATCTTCACAAAGTGATGAAGAAAGATTCTAAAACTATTTTATAAACATATTTTATAGAACATGGTACAATGCCAGACCTGGTTTATGGATGGCAAAGTGAAAGAGAAAAAGTTCCAGTTCTGTTTAAATATGTGTGTTCCTTTCAGAAGCACAGTGTTTAAACGAAGTTTTCTTTAACAGCTGATAAAAGTAAAATGTTTGCTGCTCACCATTTACCTGAAAATACAGCTACAGAGTAGAAAAAGTAAAAATCCTATTTCAAGGAGAAAGGAAATTAAGAGTGAAGAAAGGCTGAGATGGGATGAAAAGAAAGAGCAAAGGTGTAATTTTGGGAGGGACTCTGGGAGTCTTGTACAGATGGTGTAATGCAGAGATATTGCCTGCAGAGATTTGTGTCCTGTGAAGATTGTTCTGTACTTTTTTGAAAAGAACAATATACATAGGCTACGCATCAAACAGCACTACGGTTTGGAAGGGCGCTGGAGGAGATGCAGATACAATTGGTAGCAGAGCCAAGGTTAAAAAGTACATTATATGTTAAGGCATTTATTATAACAAACGTAACTTCTAACCAAAGAGTAAATGAAGCCATATAATAAATAAATAAATTTTAAAAAGAAATTAAAAAAAAGAAAATTAGAGAGTGTAGATATGTATTTGACTATGTGAATCAAGCTGTTTATTACTCTAATATCAAATTATTTTATGTTATATTGACAGTATTTTTTTTTTTTTTCTTAAAATGCATTCATCAGGTAAAAGGCAAAATGTGCCTTCCTAAAATGTAGGTATTCTTCTTAATAGAGGAATCTGTATGCAGTATAAATTGAATCCCCAACTTCTTTTCTAACCTGTTTTTCCACTGTGTTTTCAAATGCCTATTGGATTAAATGTTTTCATTTGGGGGGATTTTTGAATGGAGAGAATAAGAGAGAAGTATGAATAAATACGGTCATGACAAATGCTTGTGTATGTCATATTCTTCACCATCTTTTCACTGTTAGATTATTATTTCCCTTTCTCATTGAAACTAAGAAGCAAAATACCACTTGCATAGCACTGAATAGATTTGCTGAAATCAGATAAGTAAATCACATTTTAAAGGAAAGAAAATATGATATTTTTGAGCAATTATAAACCTCTCAGCATTGACAATAAGAAATTTCGCAAATATTTTGTAGAAATCTTTTCTTTCTCATTTTTGTCTATATCTGCAATGCACAACGTTAGCTACTGTCAGCAGAATAAATTTATTCTGGCCTGTAACTGCTCCTGGTACCTCATTTAGAGCTTGTTTAGAAGGAACTTGGGTATACTGCTGAATTGTGAAACACAAGCCCATTTTTTGTTTCTTAAACCATTTCTACACTTTGACTTTTAAAGTATTTTCCTCCCTTTAGTTGATTGTTTTCCCATTAGGTATCTTTTATCAATAAGCTCACACGAACAAACAATGATTTTTTAAGCATTTCCAGAGTTTTTACTTGGTAAACATTTTTGTAGCCTTTAAATGTAAATCTATTTCAGGCCTTAAAGACACTGAAGTCTGAAAGGGGTCAGAAATCAGATGAATTGTAATACAATAAAAAATTAAAATAAATCCTTCACTATGAAAATTTGCTTCCACTATCTAAAATTAAATGGTTAAAAGTGTAAAGTTACAAACTGCATTGATCCATTTTCAAATAAAATTATCCCAAGCTACTAATTTTCTTCTTTGCACTGAGTTTTGTGTAACTTAGAATCACTAAATGATTCTGTGTATCTAAAAGATATGTAGAAGTAACAGAAAGGCATATAATATGGATATCAGTTACAGGGAAGAAACTAATAGGTCTAGTATGTCTGAAAAATTTGATTCTTCAGCAAAATCTGTTTGCAGTCTTCAAAGTGATGCTGTTGCCATTAAAGGCCAAGTGTAAGTGAATGAACAAGTTTACCTGAAGTGCTCAAAGAACCATAAATCAGGAATGGTTTGAAAGTAAGGAGATTATTCAAGCTAACTGTTGTATGAAAAGAAGGTGAGAAACCTGACACAGCAGCAAGATAGTTATCACAGCTTTAAGATAAAAATCATTACTTGAGAGAAGAATTGAATTTGTTCTTAAATATAAAAAATTGATTTTCATTTTCGGGTTTTATTTTCTTGTAGAGGTAACAAAACGGCTAACACATTGAAAGTAACATGAAGAAAACAAAATGTGCACCATCTCTTAAAATCTATTTCTTCTTTTGTTATACGGCTTAGTACATAAGCACACACTTACTATTCTCTTTTCACATAAATTTTTCAGAAACTCTCTGCTGTAGACATAACTGTACTCTATTATTCATTGGTGTATATCTACTAGGTACTACAATAGAAAAAAAGAATTTAAAAGCAAATGAATTTGAGTTTCATAAACCTTGTGAGCTCAGATTCAACGGCTCCACTCCTACTGTCTGATTCACGTTACCCAAATCCCATTTTTTTTTAAAAAAAGGTCTAAATAACAAAAGGGTCTGGAATTTGCATTCTGTTCAGTTTTGAGAAGACTGTTGCTTTCAAACATGCATGACTTTTAGTCTTCACCATTACATTCTCTTTGGTTATGTATTGCTGGAAATGATGCAGGGCTGCAGCGATCAGGCAATGTGTTTCAAAGGTCATTTTATAAGTTCTGAATGTTGAAGAATCAAAGTGGGTAAATAATTCTTGGGCTTGGACAATCTTAAATGCTGGGTAGAAGCAAGCAAACATACAGTAAGTTTCATCAAAATGCTTAATTCTTAAATCATTGAATCTGTTTTCTCTACACTGCCTTGAAATTCAGATTTCAGTGCGGTCTAAAAAGCAAGACATCTTTGAAATTTCTAGCCTTTTTTAAATATCTAAGTTTAATTTTTTTTAACAGGAGAGGTAATGACATCTTTTTGATACTTGAGAAATGTCTGTACTTGACTGATGTTTAGGGAAAAATACATTTTTATTCATGAAACCAGGTCAGTGTATGAAGTACACCTATCTGCCAGGGACATGAGACCAGTAAAATGTTCTTCATTTTTTCCCCTTCTGTTTTATAACAGCAGAAGTTGCAAATTCATTGGAACAAACCCAGCTTATACTTTACTTGAATTCTGCCTACTGAGGTGGTTTGCTGTCCTGCCTGGATAGTCACTCTAGTCCTATATGTGAGACATTTCTAAAAATCCAAGGAGCCTGTTTGTATTTGGGTGTGGGCATCTGTGTCTGAGCCGGGCCTTTGAAGGAGACATGTCAAAAGAAGCAATAGAAGGTTTAATCTCAAAGATATCCAGAAAAAGAGTGAAAAAGGATTCCATAGAGTTCCTAGAAGATAGCCAGTGTTATGCCCAAGGTATTACAAAATAAAATCCACAATGGCCAGCCAAAGATTAACACATTCAGCAGGATCTGCCTTAATTAAGTTAAAGATGCTGGGGACAAGACTACCTCTTCAGTCCTGCTCTGACAGGCTGTTACTTCCATTTTCTTTTTAGCAAAGGAATCAACTCTAAGAATGGTCCTAGAGGGCATCGGAACTGGGATTTTTGCCATAAATCCTTAGCTCCAAATCCTGGGCTCAGGTCATAGACATTCTTTTGCTTTTCTTTTCCTTCTCTCTGTAACTGTCAGAATGGATATGTGATGTGAAAAAAAAAAAAAAAAAAGAGTAAGGAAAACCTAAGGTATAGCTGTTTTTACACTTTACATAAAGTGTAAAGTAAAGCTCAGTCTTGTCAGGATACGTTCAGTAAGGCCTGAGAATAATTGTTAAAGGTAAATTTTATGCAGCCATGTTTCACTTTTCCCTTTCTTCTAACCTTCCATGCTGATCCAAGAGTCTCTAACATAGAAAAATCTCAACATCGGAAATGTAATTCAGCTGCTTGGAGCTTACTGCTGAGCTAGGGACCTTTGTGCATTGACTCTATCCAGGGTATGTATAATTTTCAGACTGAACACCCTTGGTATTGCCTAGCTATTTGTTCCAGCTCACACCATTCTGTCTGAAGTCTTTGCTTCAGTTGCACTCCCACTGATGCCATTCTCCACTCTTTTCTTCCTTTCTTTTCCTCTTCTCTATCTGATTGACCTCCCTTCCCTCATTGACCTCCCTTTAACAAAAATCTACTCGAAAAAGGTAAAGGCTAGACACAACTCAAACAGGAAAATGGAGAACCAGCAGGAAGACTGCAAGCCAAGATATTATTCTCTCTTCTCTTGTCAAGCTCCTCTCCTTGGTCTCCAAAAGACTGCATAGCTTTTGAGATGCCTCACAAATTCTCTTGCAACCACACATGGTAAGTGAGTGATAAGTAAATTAATTTAGTATCTTTTTCTTTTTAGCGGAGAGGGGAAGTCCTAGAGGTCATCTGATATGTGATTATTGCCATAAATTCTTGGCTCTGAGTCCTGCCCTCAGGTCATACACAATTTCTGGTATGCTTCTTTCTTACTCTAGAGGTTAAAATGGAAGCCTGCTACACTACAATACATGGGAGAAGAAATGGTAGCAATTTTCATGTTTTGCCTGCTGTCAGTAATTATAGCATTGTTAAGAAGTTTAGTTGTTTTTTTTTCTTTAGCTATTCAGTTTACTTATTTCTTTTTCTCTAATCTAGTACTGAAAAAGTAGTGAGGCTAAAAACGTAGCTCAAGGAAAAAAGTATAAGCTTAAATTCTGCTTCTTACACTACTTCTTGATTTTGAAGTAACTCCATTCAAGTTGAATGAGTGAGAAGGAACAAAAAAAAAATCAATTTTTCACTGTATATTTACGAGTAGCAAGTCCCACTTTTTCATATTGTCTTTTAGGGTCAGTGACAGAACTAGGGCAAACAGATAAAAAGGAGGAAGAAAACCCTGGATCGTTAGTCAATACTATGACAGTGAACGAAGTAAGAATAATACAGTGCCTACAGAAAAGAATTAGCTTCTCTTGCAATGAAAATAAGTATCTAAACACAGAGCAGTAGACTAATACACTGGTTTCATAACAGACTGTGGTGTTTACACACCAAAAAGAATTAAAATAATCCTTCAATAACCATCTGTCAGTGTTAGTATACCTAGAAAGGAAGTAAAGGATAACATAATGTAGCTTTGAGTTACTGTCCAGGGAGTTAGTATGCTACAGGTGTAGTCAAATTAAAGTTAGATAGTAGCCCCCACCCATGAAAAAAAGCCCATTTTCACATTGTTAGAGAAGGAGGCAAAAAGCCATTTTCATTCTGTAGGATTTAAAGGTCTCAGGTGTTCATTACAAGTGTTGTTGATTTGTCTCATGATTACATTTCATTTTGAGAATGTTTCCTCCTGCTCTTTGTTAAGTCCAAATAGAGAAATTTTATCTTTCCTCTGGAGAACGGCCTTTTGCATAACACAATGTACCATTTACAACAAGGGCTGAAAAAGATTTTCAAGAGGAAATAATGGGATTTCCTAACCTTACCATAGTGTAAAAGGTGATAAACAGAAATTCTGAGCTGTTGAGTAAGGTGATATCGACTTTATATGTTGGTAAGCTGGACATTAGGTTTGGGGAACGAGGACGTAGCAGACTCACAGCTGTGAAAAAAAGCAGTGCAAACATATCAGAGAAGTAACTTTACTCTTTAACAATAAGCTAATGAATGTCATGCTGTACTTGCTGAGGAGGTACCCTTCAGCAGGAGCAAGGCTGATTGATAGAATCTAAGTCATTGTCATCTGAAAGATGGCTTAAGACAGTTGGATGCATTCATGATGGTGTTCCTGAGCTGGGAACTGTCAAATCTTGAACCAGTTACCAATAACCAGGCTTGCTATAACAATTATTGTAATTACAACTGAGAAAACCACTTCTAAACACACAACTGAGATTTCTCAAATTTGATATTAACATATCTTCAAATACAATTTTGTTTTCCTTGCCTTCCACTTTCATCTTATATCTCTTCTTTCCTATTGTTCCCCAGCTTCATCTTTAGTTAGTAGGGTGCTGTTGAGTATTAGCAATACTGCCTCAAGTCAGATAAAATGAGTAAGGAGGTTGCATTAGGAAAAAGTGATCCACTGGAAATATTTGATAACTCCTTTTTAAACTCTTCCCATGACAAAGATTTTTTTTCTTGTCCAGGTTATCTTTTGTATATCAAATCAGTCAGTGATTCTGCCATTGCAGAGATAATGCTTGAAATGTCTCCCTGCAGCATCCATTTCAGCTCCTTCCACCACACAGGTAAGTGACACATTTCAAGGATTTTTTCTGTTAAACCTACTTCAGAACTTCCCATATTTTTTTTTCATTTTTGCTAAAACTCATTAATTTTAACAAAATAATTTTTTGGTTCATTATTTTTGTAAGATGTTAGTTATATTTGTAAATACCTAATCATCCTTCTTCACTTGCCTTGGCTCCTTCTAGAACAACCTGAGAAAAATAATATGTTCCAATAATCTTCATTCTGACAACAGATCAGAATTTCTTATCCTGTCCAACAAGCATTTCTCAGGGACTACTACTAACTCTTTGTTGAGTTAAGAGGCAAAGTAGTTTTGGCAGAAAATAAACCCCCTTGTGTTCTAACACTCCTCACCGAGGTGGGAGGCCAGGTGTGGCTAGGTTTAAATTCTGAGTGATGCCCAATTCACCACTATCAGTTCAGTTGCGTTTAATATAATAAACTGTTAAAATTCCTGATACACTAATAATGGACTGCACCTTCAGTCTAGTCATGCTCATGAACTACCATGGCCACTCTTTGGTTGCGTTTAATGAGAAACTGAAACAACTAGCTACTTAAACAGTGCAGTTTATTGAGGCAACATATATATAGGTTCTTATGGGTTGCGGGTGATAAATACACTGTCTGCAAAGCATGTGCAAAAAAAAGTGTTGTTAATTATACAAAACGTGCAACAAAGTTATAAACAATACATTCTGGCTGTAAAGGTAGGAAAGAGACTCTCTAGAGAGATTTCTAAGTTTCCCAAGGAAGCACTTGGTATAGTCAAAATCTTACCCAAAGACGTCCCTATGGGGGGGGAAGAAAGGCTCAGCCCATTGACTGGTCCTGGAAGTCAAAGGCAATCTTTGATGGAGTCCTCCTTGACTTGCTCACAATGGCGTCTTCCCTGATATCCCCCCTTTCTTGGGCTATTTTTATATTAATTTTTATCTTCAAAGTGGAGTTTGAGTGACTCTAGTCATAAATACCTTTGTTATGATTGGTGTAAAATTCTCTCACCTTACATTTAAAGGAATAGTTTATGAAAAATTCAGGGCGCAGACTCAAGGAGGAGTGGTCGCACCTTGAAGGCGGGTAGCCTTTGGGATGGAGGTGTGTTTAGGTATTATAATGACATTATAATGAACAAAGTTCGCACAAAGGACAGCATTTCATCAAAATTTGACAAATTGTTGGCTCAGGGTAGTAAGCACTGGAACAGGTTGCCCAGTGAGGTTGTGGAGTCTCCATCCTTGGAGATACTAAAAGCCCATCTAGACAAGGTCCTGGGCAACTGGCTCTAGGTAGCTCTGCTTGAGCAGGGAGTTTGAACCAGGTGACCTCCAGAAGTGCCTTCCAACTTCAACCCTTCTGTGATTCAGTACATCCAGTACATAAAAATTCAAGACTAGGAATGAAAGAGAGGGGACTTGTCGCTGAATGATATAGACTATAAGAACACATGCTACCATTGTTGGAGGCATGATCTAAAACTTCAGTGACTTATATACTTAAGTCCCACTGACTCAGGGCTAAGATGTGTTTATAGGATTTCAGTCCCTTAATGACTTCTAAATTTTCCGTTTCTTACCCATAGCTATCATTGCTAAAGCTTCCAACCTAAACATCATCTGAGTTTCAGACCATCGATACATGAAAAATATAACTTTTTTTTCCTATTTTTTCCAGTTAATTAATTTCCCCCTTTGGTTTGAATTCAACGGTAACTTATCTAGAAAGAGCAAATGCATTGGGAAACAAATAAAGTGCCATTTCTAATGTTGTCATCTCAAGCCTCTGATTGAGATATGTTAGTACAATTAACCTACTATAGCCATGAGTCATATCCAAAGCCTTGTCCAGATAGTTGAGGCAAAACTGAAACGTTCTGAAAATGTTCTTTGGTTTGCATGGCCCAATACTGAGGTCCCTTCAAGCCTGTGAGAAATTTTTGAGTACTTGTCAATAGGAGAGACAGGCATTGAAAGCATATTTAACTTTTGTTATTAGGAAGCCATACAAGAAGACTTCATAGCATAAAAAAAGCACATCAATCTCTTAAGAGCTAAAGTACAGATAAAAGCAGAATCCCGTGTCTAGTGCAGTGATAGACACACTGCATCAACAGACCTCAGAGGATAAACTATGCCTGATTATACATCCTTAGTGAGGATTCCTCCTGAGATGCATTGCTCTGATGCTGTAGGTTTAGCAGTCTGTTCGCTGACCTTGTACTCCAACTTCAATTATTCTGTGATTTAATGATTTTGTGTTCGCATGTTCCGTGTGATTTGCAAGTTGCAAAAATATTTTTCTTAAACAGGAATTATTTCATTGCGTGTATAATAGCATCCTGATCCAATGAATGTGAATGTGTTTATCTGCAATACTGAAAAGATGAGGGAAAGATTGAAAATAATCTCTGCTTATTCAAGTCTTTTTCATTCAGACGATGAGTGAGCTGATCAATGTTGGAAGTATGTTCAGAGTTAGACTTCTGGAACACAGTGAGCCACTGTGCCAGGGTACTGGCCAGAATTGCCACCAGTAGCAACTTAGAATAAAATTAATTGTTTCAGAGCTTTAACTGCCCCATGGCCTTCAGATATAGGGGGTACTCATGAATTACAGCTATGGAAACTACAGTTTTAAATGCGTATCTAAAGAACTATATTTTGGCAACTAAGCAAGTGATCTGAAGTTCACATTCACAGAGAACTGAGAAAACTGTAAAGTTTTTTCCTTATTCTGCCAGATTTGTTAGTTCTGTTAAATTAACATGAATAAAAGGACTTGTTTTTACCTCCCCGTGAAGTATGTTTTTTAGAAAAGGTGCTGTTAATTGAAGAAAAAGAAAGAAAAAGTTTACCAAGCTTTTCCTACATCTTCAACTAACTTCAGTAACCTCAGAACTTTTTACAGTTTTAAGGGATCCATCCATATGTCTTCCCTCTGTTTTTCTCTCCATTCCTTTCTAGGCAGGTTGGCCAATTTCAGCTATATTTGAAGAATCAATTGAAGTTTTATGAAAATATGTATCTGGAGTGAAAGGGTGGTAGAAGTCAGCCATAATGCAATCCATTTTGACAGTTGCTTTCCTATAAATTAACAGGTGTTTAATGTCCATAAAATGGACTCACCATTAGGATGGCTGCTACCTAGGGAGGTCAAAAAGAAAGTGGAGCATAGGGCATAAAGGACACAAATCAACAACAGAAGGGGCTTAGCTACTTTTTTTTTTTTTTTCTCATCAATCAACTTCCATTTGTTTGTTCAACTTGGTATTAATTTATGAATGGGCTTTTCAGATTGCCTCTGTGGTTGAGGCACTTTAACCCTATAAAGATGAGATCTTGGCATCTAACTTCTCAAGGCTGGTTGGAAACCAAAATATAAAACTTTAGGTGTTAATTTTAAATATTAGCCATTAATCTTACCTGAAATCAGAGCTTTGTGAATAATTATTCATGAATAATACATATATAAAGACAAATGGATTTGGAGCTTCTTTTTTTGAACTTATTTTCTTTGAATTATTCACAGATTTCCTCACTGAATAGTTTTGACTGTAGACTGTTAACAAACAGGTAATTTTTAATTCACAGGTAACTGTTAATTCACACTGTTACTCAGCAAAAATACAGTTGTTTTTTTTTTCTATTTATTGGAATACTTATATGGCCAGCAACATAGCATGATTTTTTTACTTTGTCTTGTATCTTAAGACTCTCAATTCACAATACCATTCCATTACTTAATTATTACAAAATTTGAAGTGTGTTGCTGGTTACATAAGTGAAACAGCCAGTGAGCATTTTCAAAGCTAAATGAGCCTATTTATGCAATTATCAAGAATATTTTTTTGATATTTTGCTCAACTCTAAAACTGTATAAGCATGCAAAGGTGCAACAATGCTCTCTTTTTTTTTTTAGTTTGGGGACATTTGTTTGAAATGATATCATCAGCAAAGGTGCTTCTATATTATATGCTGCTAATGTCTTTCATTAGATAACCAATAGCTGTTCAATTAATAATTTACATTCTGACCATGTCAAAAAAATATCTTAAGATGCAGAAGACTGCAGCAGCAGTCATTCTTTCTGTATTCATTGCTGAAAAGTTTTGCAAAGGATACTCAAAGAAAAAATTTCGTGCACATCCAAAGATATTTTGATAAATTTTAAAGTGGTCACGCCTGTTGAAAATTGATCCAAAAAAAGATAACCTTGCTTGTACGATACCTCCTGCCAACTATTGCTGAAATCCTATCTCAGAAATAAATATAATATGTCATATGTCATATAAATGACTTCTATATTTGTAAGAGTGACGCTAGTCTGTGTCAAGCACACTAAGGTGTTATAAACACCTTTTATGCACACATGCACACCTCCCAAACTAAGGATTTAAAATAATATGTTATTAGTCACTGTGCTTGCTGCATTTAAATATTCAATAATATTCAAATTGAAAATTTATGTGCTATCAATGGACTGCTGTACTTTTAGGTTTTACTAATTTTTATTATTTCAGTTACTTCTCTCTTGATAAATTTTCCAACTTTCCTCATTACTGTTGGAGCAATGGCACAGGAAAATATCCTTTCATAGACACCCCAACAAGAAACACAGTTGAATTATAAGTAATTCTCTGTCCCAGTGGGGACTATGCACTTCCTCAGCTCCAGAAGAAGACAGGATTGCAATATATGTGGAATCAATCTGCAAGACAGAAAGATTAGACAGGGGTTTGGGGCATGAAAATAGCAGGAGACCAGAGGTGTACTGAGGTAGAGTACACAGTGAGGCAGGATATTTTGTGTTCCAATGGTTTATTTTATGACACACTGTTGGAACAACTCAAAAAAGTTTCGTAATTTACATACTTCACTCTTCAGTTGCACATTTGATGTAGAGATGATAGACAGTGTTAAGGAAAGCTATAACATCTAATTCACACTCTAATTGTATAAACTGGTAGTTCTAAGTAATGAAGCCAGTTTTCCTATGGCTTCTTGTCTAACAATTGGATGATCTGGTTTCTCATACGAGCCAAGAACTGTCATTTTCCTATTATTATGGCAATCATAATAGTTCTCAGGTAGACGTAGGCTCACAGGCTGCCCAGGGAGGTTGTGGAGTCCACTTCTCTGGAGATTTTCAAGACACGCCTGGACACCGTCCTGAGTAATGTGCTCTAGGCAATCCTGCTTTAGCAGGGGAGTTGGACTAGATGATCTCTAGAGGTCCCTTCCAACTCTGAAAATTCCGTGATTCCGTAGCCTCTTGTATCTAATAAGGCTGGAGCCTTTGTCTTACAGAAAGCACTAATGCAGGTTTGTCCCTCTACATGGCTGCTGATTTTCCTGAAATTTCTAGGAACTAAATCTGCTTGTTCTTGTCCATGTATAGTTCAACTGGGCCATTCAAAAGGAAGTTTTTTGAAAGGCGAGAAAAACAGAGAGAGGGGCAAATGCACACAGAGAAATACTCAGCACCAAACTGCATGAACTTGCACTCCTTGGGAAGCTATACTTAAATAATAACAAAATTGTAGTGCAAATTTCAGTTACATGTAAGCAATTCTACTAATTAAAACTCCAATTCAAAAACAGTCAAGGATGCCTCCAGCTTATTTTTATACGTGTTTTTAAATCTACACTTATTTAGAAAAGCAGTTAAGTGTATGCTTAGTCATTGAAGTTAATGTTTTGTGGTTTTTCTCCCGAAGTTTATATAAAGTGACAGCTACAAGAAAAAAGTGAAAGTTGAATCAACTACAGTTTGGCAGTGGTCAGAAGAACAATTGCCTCCTTGTGTAACCTCATTATTTGTATTCAGTGAGCTAAAGCTAGTTCTAGTGATCAAAAATCCGTTATTGCTATTTTTGGTTGTCTAGCGCTGCACTATGACTGAGCTAACTTTCTTGGATTCTGGTATATAAAATTTCCAGAGAAATTTTAAATGAGTTCCTGTTACAAAAGACTTACTGATGTTGATGGTGTGAAAGTCAAATAGAATTCAATAAAATCTTTATATCCCAAGAGCTGTTTACATTCGTTAACTAACAACTAGAAGTATATTTTTTTACTAGTGTACATTTATACCTAAGTAATTTATATAAACAAATCTAAATGTATTTAGGCTGACTTTCCAAAAGTTCACAGTTTACCTCATTTTTATGGTGAGAGTTTATCTGCCTCAGTACACTTTTCTAAGCTGCCAACCTGTTTCAGTCAAAATTTAAGAGAAGATATTTCAAAGATAGTAAATACTTACAGGTTTAGGACAAAACCAATTTTCTTTTCAGTTATTTTACTTTTCAGTTAAGTCTCTTCTAACTGTACTCTCTGAAATGAACTGCATGTTTTTCAGACAGCGTCTACTTCTGGCAGTGATAATGCCTGCTGTTTATAGTTAATACTAATGAATGCTATGCAGAGAGCCTCTTGCTTATACTTGTTCTTACAACAACCAAGGTCAGCTAACTTTGTCATGTGCCATGCTGGAGGGCTGGAAGTGGAGGAGTGTAAAGGGGTCGCACCTGTGGGGAGGAGTGGACAGGACAGGTGAACCGAAAACTGTCCAATGGGTTATTTCATCCCATCTGCATCATGCTCAATATAAAACAGAGGAATCAAAGGGGTCAGTTCCTCTTCTTCAATGGCCGGCGTCCAAGGAGGACTCTGTCTGTTTGTCTGCCTTTGACTCTGATCTGTGTGTTCCTGAATCCTGTTCCCATCTGCCACTGATTCCAGTCTGAGATTTTCCCAGTGCTGGCTGGTGATGTGATTGTGTCCCCGGGAGCTCAATATTGGTTTTGTATATATTTGCATAAGTTTCATTATTTTCTTATTAATATTATTATCTTTTCTTTTTATTGTTAATATTTCATTAAAGCTTTGTTAGTTTTTTTTTCAACCCACAAGTCTCTCCCCCTTATTCTCTCTCTTCCTTCCCCCTCTGGGAAGGGAGAGGGACACTGTTGTTCATTTAGTGCCCAGCCCAACCTAAACCTCAATGCCTGAATATTAGTAGCTTTCTAGAAGCAGAAAGATTTCTTTATTTCCTCTGCTGGGGACAGAAGTAGGGAGAATTCGAACATTACTGTTAAGGACTGACTGTATATAGCTATCAAGTCAGCCAACTTGTATCTTCTGGGTGGCTCCTACGTGTTGTCTCTTTGTCAGTGCACAGACCAAAAGAGTAGATAGAGGTATGGGGAAAAAAAGGAAATATGTAAAGGAGATTAGGGCTTGAAGCCCTAAGAGTAGTTGAGTTGTCAGTATGGATTTAGGCAGAAAAAGGAATTAAGATGACTGGAATGTTAGGGAGTAATATGTCAGAAATCCATAGGAAACAGGCAATAGTTTTATTGCTCATAAAAAAGAGTTCTCAAGTTTGGCCCTTCCCTAAACATTGTTTGTTTGTTGGTTTTTTTTTTTTGCCTGACCAGTTTGGGATAGTTATTCTTGACAATGTAGCCCATAAACAGTTGGTATATACTGCTTACAGCTCTGAAGTAGAGAAGAGAGTAATTACAAATCTGATGGAATTCTTGCACATACTGCTTGGACCTGTGTGAAAATATTACTACTTCTGCGTTGTTGGGGATCCAAAACATCATGATAGAGTAAACAGTATTTAAACATGTCTGAGTACTGATGACACCTTTGCAGGTTTTTCAGGATCCTTTTTAATCATCATCATCTTTGCACTCCCAGAATTATGGCTCTCTTGGGTTTAACAATACCTATTCATTTATCTTCCCTTCTGGACTCTTTTTTTATGCCTTTCTTCTTATAGTTTAGACCCATCTCTATATCTTGACATCATCACAGCACAGAAGCTTAAACAAACAAATTATGGATAATACAAACAGCTTTTCTCTAATAATTTTTCCAATGTAAGAACTGAATTTATTTTCTGTCCAGAACTGCTTCTTAAAAAGCTCCAACTTTGTTCATCTCAGTAGTAATTAGTTTCCTCTGAATCATATCCATATATTGCCATAAAAAAACTCCTTACAAAATATTGCGCAAAAGTAGAAAGGTGTTTTTTTCCAAGCGCTATTTTGGTTTTTTACACATATTTGCCTAAGAGAAGATACACCTTTATAAGTCAGTCTTACTTCTTTCACTACCTCAACAGTTACATCTTCAGTGTGATGCATGTCCCCAGAAAGTTGCATTTATCTGCTTTCTTTCCCACTTACGCATTAACGGATTTCTACTAGATTCAACTTTAAAGTCTTTATTCAACATAAATGAATCTTGTTGCGTCACTTTCATAAATAGCTCATTTTTTTAATACCTCTGTATTTTGACTTAAGAATTTTTTGCCTGCATGGTTATAGGAAGGAGTAAACATGTGAAATGGTTAAGCTGTGCCTATCAAAAGAATTACCAGATCCTTCTCTACTTCTTCCAGGGCTTAATTGATACTGGATTTTAAACATGTGTTGAGGAAGCTGAAGGACAGAATATGTGCTTGTTTCACATACTGTCTAGTAGAATATCAGTCACTGCTGCTGTTATTAAATTGCAGCTGAATTACACAACGACTAACTGAAAAGGTGTTTAGACTGGTGGAAAAAGAAAAAAAGAATGAATAGCATGGAGGCTAAAGAACATCGCAAAACCCCAACCCTGTTGTATTGGAAGGGGGATTGATGTGGTCCTAAGATGTCTCAGTAGCCTCCACGCTGGGTTCTCAGAAGGCCTGTGAGAGGATTTTGTGTGAGGCTTAGAATGTAGTATTGGCAAAGAAACGTAAACCTATCCTAACACCAAATAAAAGCATCAAAAGGGAATAGAATATGATAAATTCCTCAAGATAAAAGCAGTAGGGAGACAGCTAGTCAACAGCTGTGAAAACAGAATTAAAACTTGCATAAATTGGAAATGGTATTCCCCAAACCAAAGCTGAATCCAAATAATACAGTGTGTATAATCTCAACACAGGATTCAAACTGGGTCAACAGGACATCGTGACTAATTCTGTGGATGACTGCCAACATGCTCAGGCAATTGCAGCCTATTGACCAATGTCAAACAGTTCAAGTTTGCTTTCCCTACAGACTTGAATTTTTCAAATAAATATATCTTAGAGCAAATGAGCCAGTAACTACTCAACAACATAGTGCTGAGTGTTAGATTTGAAGCTTAAGTCAAATCACATTTAAACATATTTCAATATGGTATGTGAATGATAAGAGTAAGAATTTCAAGCATACATGGGATTTGGAAGAAAGAAGGAAGGACAAATTCTGCACAGTATCAGGACTGACCAAAGAAAATTTAAAAAGATACAAGATATAATGTAAAGAAGTGTACCAGTTCCATTTGGGGAAATACATTTTCATTGCTTTGCATGATCTAATCAAACCAGTCAGGTTATTTGAAAAAAAATATTTATTTTCTGTAGTTGTTCTGTACTTAATAATTTTTCAATTTGCATCATCTAGTTTAAGCATTTTTTCCATTTATGTATTTTTTACAGATGTTAATCTTCTTGTTCCTTCAGCTATCATTTTACCTTTTCTTCTCCACAGAAATGAAATTCCAACTACGGATATTATTCTGAATTTTTATCTTCCAGTTGCAGACCAGATCTTTTCTAAGTGGCTTCTGTATCAACAATTCTGTGAAACAAACTCTGCATCTCAACTAGTAAATAAAATCAGGGACAAGGTACGGACTCAGACACTGGCTCAAGATTTTCTGTACTGTTTATCCAACAGCATGTCTCCTGGTATTGGTTTGGACAATGTCAGCCAACACTGCTCCAGACAGTGCCTCAGTGTGGTCTGGGCAAAACCAGGACCCTTCACATAGGCAACTGAAATGTGGCCTCTCAATTTTGGAGTCAGCCATTTAGGCAGAGCTCGTCATCATGAAAGCCACAGTCATCCTTCTGATCAAACTTCCAGCTGAATGTCAGAGTTACCAGCATCTCGGCTGCTATTGATGTTGGGGTTCCATCACTCTGATTATTACTTCTATGTTCTTCTTCATTTTCCTTTTTGTTCCTGCGTTTTATTCTCTTTCTCACTTTTAAGAGGGGTGTCAAGAGATGCTCCATCTTCTGCCTCTGTATTCCTGTGAAATAGTTTCTTGTGCAATTGTCTACCCTATTGTGATATTATCTCCTACTAAAATTTTGTGACTTACAGGTCTCTGTCTATACTCTTGATCTGCCAAAAGTCTGTCCAACCTTATAATTCTGTTTCTCAGATGTCTTCTATATCATTTGCTAATGTACTAGTAACAAATTACCAGCATAAGGTAAATTCCTTGTGCTTCTTAAACTCACTGCACCTTCTAGGCATTGTCAAACATGTATAATTCATAGAGTCATTATTCTTCCCAAACTACTACTTCCACTGTGACTGTAAAAAAAAGGAGAAAGGGATGTCTATGGCATTTTTCATTTTCTTCCCCAGGTTATTTCCTCTTGTAAGTTTGACTGCAGCATGAGTAATACCTTGAACCTTCTCTAGTTTCTATTTTATTAATATTTGGTTTGAAGAAGATTTAATCCATGGTTTAAATACTGTAAAAGGAGTATCCGGTCTTGCATGCATTATCCAAGAATGGTCTCACAGGAATATTAAATAAGAAAAGATAGATCATCAAGTCTGAGTGCTTTTGAGGGCGGAGGAGTATTTGCTTAAATGATGACCATCAGTATATTGGAAAAGAATTAATTCACCAAGTTTGTAGAAGAAATATTCAACCCTTATCAACTCTTCTTGATAAGTTAATACCCCCATATGTACATGTCATGTACATCATGGGTAACTGCTGGTAGTTCATATGACATTATAGTTTATACTAGAAGTGTAAAAAAAAGTCCATGGTTTTAAGAAGGATGTTTCCTTAAAGTTTAAAAAAATAAATTAATAGTAACATATTTCATTAGCGGCAAGATTTCATTACCTTTAGAATAAAGAGATTGATAGGAATAATGAGTAGTTTACAGGATGGTGCCAGCTGAAACAAGAAACTGAGGAAAAATTCTTTTAATTTCTCACAGATTCCTGGAGGCAGAAGATTCTTGGAGGCAAATCTTGGAGGAATCTCCAGATTCCTCTTCAACATTTGCTATATGAATCTGGTTCCTTACCTCGCTGCCTGGGTTAATGTTGATAAAAATCCCTAGAGATTAAAGGGAAATAATTTCCAAAGTTAATAAATATGAAAATGTACATTTAGTTCTAAGCAGCAGAATAAGATTCCAACAAAAGAAATAAGAAATATGTTTAAAATAAGCCGCTAGCTGAATACTGTTTGGTTGTATAAAAATGAATCCTAATTAAAATCTGAACTAATAACAAAGCTATTGCAGAAAATGTGATTTTTTTCTTTTTTTTTTTTTTTTTTTTCTGGGAAGATATTAATTGTATTTTGGTCACCTCTAGTGATTGGTTAAGAATGGAGCCCTTCCTACCAAGTGAGAGGGTGTGCTCTAACCACAAACGACATAGACATTTTTCATCAAAAGGTTAACACACCAATGTACTTTGTGGACCATATTATGTTTTTTGTTTTGGGTATTGAACTATCCAAGTTTATCCTTTATTTTGGAAGTGCACTATCATTTCTTGATTTTGCTAAAGAATAGACAGGAGGGAAAGAAGCAAATTCTGCCAGCAAGCTGAAAGAATTATTGAATATATTTAATCAAAAATGAAAGAAAGATAGAATCCAAGAAGGGGGAAATCTGGAATAAAGATATCTCTAATGACCAAGGTTAGTTCCTGTGTGCTATTATGGTATATGTAATTATTTTTTAAGAGAGATGGTGATAAGATTAATGAGAAAAATGTTATTAATATCTATGTAAATTTATGCATTCATTAATTGGAATACTACAGTAAAGTTCAACTTCATTAATTTAGAGTTTCAAATAGTATTCCACTTACTTTGAATTCTCCATCTTCTTCCAAAAAGCCAGTTGTCCTGAGACTATTTATGCCTAATGACTTTGGGGGACCACTAAAAGCTTAACATGACTCACAAACTATACATTGTAACCACTTGTGGTTATTTTCACTGCAAGAAAAACTTTACATGTAATTGAAAATGAGAAGACCCAGTAAGAGAATTCCTTGTGCTCCTGAACAACGTTTGTGGGGATGCCTGCCCAGCCTCCCCTCAGCAAAGTTTCCAGGATGCCAACATAAGGCAGGGATGTGAGCGTCAACAGAACATCCAAAACTGTCTAAGAGGGAATTTGACCCAAATTGACAATGCTAAAGAAGAAGACATCCATCAGGCACACTGAACAGCTTAAAAAGAAAGGAGTCAACTTTAGAAGGAGTACAAAGAGAGGCTTGGAAATTTGTAACAGTAGGGAGAGAGAAGAAATCAACAGAGACGCAGTCAAAACCTGGTTTGATGCTGCCAGAAATCACCCCACTGACACTGCAGTCTCTACCTCAACCTTGCTGAGCATCCTTCCTTCAGATGCCATGGGGCGTGTGCATCTAGCTCAAGGAGTGATAGTGTGGGTCCACTCTTCTGACGTCCATGTGTGAATTTGAGGTGGTGGCCTTCTCGTGAGAATATGTTTTGCTGGTATGTAGGGACTGTCACGAGCACATGAAAGCCTCGAGCACCTACATCTCCAGCAGCAGGGTACAGAAATAGAGGAATCCACAATCCCAGAAAGGATGTGTGTGTGGTGTGGTGTGCTTATAATTCACATTGCCTGTGTGAGGGAGTGCACGTGTGTGTGTGCGTGTGTGTGTGACTTGGTGGGGGATATAGAAGGTGGTTTAGAAATTTGTAGGTGTTTATTTAAGTGTCTAATATTGTGGTTTACCTATCATGAATGCATAGTTCACTGACTGCTGATTAGTTGCTTGTTATTAATAAAACAAACAACTTCAATTTTGATTTTATTTACACCACATGAATAGAGTAGATTTTTTCCTGCAATGTTTGTTTCTGAAAGCAATCAGTCAAGTAATTAAAAAATATGAGTAGATCTTTTGTGATTATGTATGCACATGCACAGCTACTTGGTGTAACTAAAAGGAAAGAATATTTAGTTTACATCTATTTTCAATGAATACCTTTTAAAGAAGTTGAATTATTTCTAGTAAATGAGATCCTAGGCAAGTCAGTGCGAACACGGCTTCGTTCAGTTCAGTTTGTGGTTCATAATATAGTAAGAACTTTGGTACTAATGACCTAAATTTAAATGTAGGGTTTTGTTTGGTTTTGTTTTGTTTTGTTTTGTGCTTGAAGGAATTAAGTTATTCTGAATCAAGTAATATTTTCCTACATGTACAATCCTGTGTACTTTGCTATAAGCACATTTCATTTGATGTATTTGCAAGAAAAAGAAAAGAAAATTCAGTTCTTAGAACAGCAAAACGGTCATGGGGATATTGTTGGTATTTTACCTACTTTGGTGCTGCCTGTTTGGGAAGATTCACAATTTCATTCTCCAGCTGCTGATATTGCTAATATTGAGTCGAGATTTTGAAATGGTGAAGCTGGGCTTTCATCTGGGATTGGATGTTGGTTTTCCTCTGATCATTGTTCTTGTCTGAGTACCTGATGAAACCATCACAGGGGTTAAAAGTACAGGGCAGATGAATGTCTCGCAACTTGTCTAAGAGCTAAATATTATTATCTAGTCAATGACTAGGCAAGTATTTTATACAAAGTATAATAGCTTCAAGAGGAGGAATAAAGACTCCACCTGTCATCTGGTTTAACTCAGCATTAAGGTACTTTGCCATCAGGTAGTAGATCAAAACTCCACAGAAAGAAAACGTAATAGGATCCATATCTGCCACATCCTGAGCTTTCTGAACTACTAAAGCCAAGCTGCAGTTTCTGTCAATATATTCTCTAACACTCCTTCTAATCCAAAACTCGTTGTCCTCTTCAAATTTGTAAATAGCTTAAGGGTGAACAAAAATAAAACTGTTCAATTAATAGAAATGCATCAAGAAAACAAAATCACTTACCTGTTGATCCAGATCCCTGCCTTCTCTAAAAGGAGAATGATAATATATAGTATTTTGCAACTGCACTTTTTCATTTGCTTGAAATGACTGAAACTTACGATCATTAAGTAGACTCAATCCTGTACATTTTACAAGCCTTAACTTCTTTACAGAGATAGTAGGGAAACCTCAGAGAGAAAATAGTGTATGTTTATCAAATCCATAAATTTTCAAGTTAGTTCATTTCATTCCACTGATAGGATCATATGTTCAATATGTAGAGAGATTAGTAAACTGGAAATAAAAATGAAGAAACAATGTGTTTTTTAATTTAATGGAGGAAGTAAGCAGTGACAGTAAAAACTGTACAAGGATGTAATTTTTTTAAAGATAATAAAATCATTACAAGTCCTGCAGACTCAGCGGGATCCATATTAATTATCAGAATGTGAGAACAAAGTAATAAGACAGTTAAATGACTAAGAATACCGTATCAGATTAGATATGGATCCACTTTTTAAATGTAAGAGATAAAAAACATTGGTTCAATTTTAGGGTTAATGAAGATATTTGGAACACAAACACTCCTGATAAAAAATATACTTTATCTTTGTCTGAAAAGGTTATAAGGTATTTTGAAACAGTAAATACACTAAGTGGCCCACAAATTTCTGAATCTTCTGTTAGACAGCATTTAGAATTGTTCCCACTGAGGTCCATGACAAAACAGCCGCACTGAACTTGGTACTCAGTGTCACTGCTAATACTTCTCACGTGGAAAACAACATGAAACAGTTGTGAACTGGCTTGCAGCTAATGTGAGACTGGCACTTTCTTTCCTCTAAGCGTGAGGAAGGGGGAGTGGACATCTATCTCCCCAGCAGATGTTATCTGGGAAGTGATAAATTCAGTTTCCCATCCCTTGTTTGTCTGGTTTAGAAAGAAGTGGGGAGGCGAAGGGGGGAGACGTGGGAGCACTGAGAGAAAGCGGGAGAAGTGCAAAGCTCCCCTTTCTTGGCAGACACAAGCCATTAGAAGAGCTTGGCTGCCCGTGTAACCTTGGCCTCAGGCAGCTGAATGCATGCCCAGAGCAGAAATGGAAACACAAGGGATTCAGATGCTTATGGGATTATCCTGAAGTTGAGAGAAGACTTGTGAATGCTTAAATGCTGAAGTTTCTTGCCTAGGTTCCTCCAGTGAAAATAAAGCAAAATAAAACCAAAAGTTTTTTCTTTCCTTTCTTTGATACGTTTAGAAGATTTCTTGTTGTAGTTTAATTTATTTGGAAGCAAATCTGAAAAGTTGTGTCTTAAATTTTGATAAAGCAGGCTAACGTTTATTCTGGAGTTTAACTTAAAATGAGCAGCTGAAAATCATATGATGCAGCTGGAGGAAAGAGAGGCGAGTTTGCTCAATGAACGCAACTGCTTTGGAATACTATAGTTAGAGAAATGGTCTCTAAATAGCTGAGCCTCAAATCAATTAAGATTTTACAGATTTGGATCAGAATTATACAACTGGAGAAGAGAGAGAAGCATGTGTATTTTGCAGCATACTGTTTGTTGCATTAGGATTTTGCTTGTTAAGATGCTACTGATTTGAGCTGTCTCCTGGAATAGCAGCACTGTGTGCAATTACAATCAATCAAAAAAACCCCAAAAATCTGTTTCTGGTGACTGAGGCCAAGGTAGAAGCACAACTCTGTATCTTCCATATACTAAACTTTCTTTGAGGAAATTAATATAAATATTTTATTAGTTAGTCTGCAAAATTGAATGATGGAAAACATTCAAAGTCCAGTGCTCTGCTCTGAACAAATGGTCTGTGCCCTGACATCTGTCCTTCAGTATCTTTCTCCCTCAGGGTTCAGACTTACACATAAATAAAAGCGATATGCAAAAGCTAATGCAATATTACTTCTGTAGTGTTCATTTCATCTCAGGGATGTAATGGATGAGGTAGGTTGTGTGAACCAAAACAGCCAATTCCATATTGATAGAAATATACGTATCTGCTCTAGCATACTCTTCCTGAAAAGAAGGTCTTCATATAGAGGAAATATCAACACAGGTACATGTAAAATGTAGACTGCTGCTTGCACTTTTTGCATGTAAACTCTTCTTACTGAAATTATGTTTTTCTTGGAAACATTTGTTTCTACAAGTTAGCAGCTGTGCAGGCTCTGTGCTTACAGCATAGTGAAGCAGATGATTATTGCTCCACACTACATCAGGTGCATCCATATGCCGGCTGAAATGCTCAAATATGACAGACAGGTTTAAGAGCATATTTAAAAAGAAAGGTATGTTCTTCCCTCATGGTACTGCAGGACAGTCAACATGCAGAAAGGTGACTGGAACTATGACTGCTTCTCTAAACCTAAGAGTGAATAAATTACAAGGGTCACAGATTGGGAGAAGTGCCCAAGTGAAAGGCAAATGGAAAACAGTTGGAATAACTGCTTAACTTTTTTGCCCGATGGAATGAGGGAACAGATATTTAATTTTCAGGATTAGCAAGGATTAGCCAGATCTCATAGCCTGTACATCTGTTAAAAACTTCTTTAAATCACAGTATGGCAATTATATCCCTGATACCCAACATACTAACATATGAAGACAAATTAACTCTACTATTGTGATGTAGGAAACCAATTTCAGACAATATGAAAGTTGTGGGAAACAGACACGATGGTCTTACCTTTGGCACTTTGGTTTGGGGTTTGTGTTTGTTTCTTTTTTCTTTTTTTTTTTTTTTCTTTTTTTTTTTTTTTTAACTTCATACTCCTGTAAAGATTCTTCTAATTTTGAAGCAGATCTTTAGACTTCTAGATCTGCCCACACTCCGTCCTTCTACATTGATATTCCCAATACATAGCAACAAAAAATTCATAAAATGAATGATAAGGGTTTGTCCCCTCAGTGCCACAGAGGTTCAGGGTGGGTGCATCCAGAGAGCTGGCAAGGCATTGAGAAATTTTTAGGAGAATATCATGCTGAGAACCTTCTGAAAACCAAGCGCTCATGGGCCTTCTATAATCTAGGTAGTAATATAAATTAGAAATTGATAATTATCTGAAGCATGGAGTGCCTGACTCAAATTTGGATACCTGGAAAACCTTAATGCAGTTTAGAAAAGGGTCCACTTTATAGTCTGTAAAAATGCTAGAAGTTCATCACTCATAAAAGAACATTTTATTAGGGTCTGCCATGCATTTAATCTAGGAGGATTAAAATGAGGACTGAGGACTTTTTTTCTGGATTTTTTTTTTTTGTTCCCTATCAGGATCTTAATTCCCCTCTGGGATTTTGAAAATAAGCCTTGGAATACTCCACCTTCTCTCCAAACGTGGTCATTTCCTGAAAGGTCTGTTGGAACATCCCAACAATAATCTACTTTTTTCTCGGTTACCCAGAAACACACCTAACATTTGGTGAGCTACTGTTTGGCAAAAAAAACCCAAAATTGAAGCCAGTGGCCGTTTGGCTGGATTACAGAACTGTGAAAGCTATCGACTGAACTCACAGTTGATGTTCAATGAATCAATCCATTTTGGTCAAGAAAGCGTGACTGAGACCTTTCATTACAATTCTGCAATTACATTGCAATGTAGTGTGATTCACATATCAATATGCTGAGATGTGCACTGTTTTGTTGAAGGATTTGGACTACTTCTGGAGACAGAATAGTCACATACAAAAGACAAAGAACTGTGACTTGCAGTTGAAGTTCAGTACCACTTGTCTATCAGCCAAACTGAATTGACCTTGAGAATGTTATATCTCATCAAGTACTTGTTTTTCATTACCTTTCTTATATGTTAAGATGTAAATTAAGAGAACCTTGATATGTGTTTGTTCAATACGTCACGTAAACTAACACCAATCCAGAATAGGCACGGCGAGAGTTGTTTCTGCTCATAATATCAGCTCATTCCTGTTAAGAGCAGTCTAAAATGAACACAACTATCTGTGGACAAAGATGATTCACACAGAAATGGGAACACTACACACTGCTTCAAGTTCAATATTTTCTCGGTGCTTGGTTCTTCAATGTGTGCTCGCAGCCCAGAAGGCCAACTGTACCCTGGGCTGCATCAAAAGAAGCACAATCAGCAGGTCAAGGGAGGTGATTCTGCTCCTTTACTCCACTCTCATGAGACTCCACCTGGAGTACTGTGTCCAGCTCTGGAGGCCCCAGCATAAGAAGGACATGGACCTGTTGGAGCAGGTCCAGAGGAGGCCCACAAAAATGACCAGAGGGATGGAACACCTCTCGTATGAGGACACGGTGAGAGAGTTGGGGTTATACAGCCTGGAGAAGAGAAGGCTTCAGGGAGACTTTATTGTGGCCTTTCAGTACTTAAAAAGTGCTTACAAGAAAGACGGGGACAAACATTTTAGCAGGGCCTGTCACGATAAGACAAGGGGTAAAGGTTTTAAACTAAAAAAGGGTACATCCAGACTACATATAAGGAAGAAATTTTTTACAATGAAGGTGGTGAAACACAGGAACAGGTTTCCCAGAGAGGTGGTAGATACCCATCCCTGGAAACGTTCAAGGTTGGATGGGTCTCTGAGCAACCTGATCTAGTTGAAGATGCACCTGCCCTGACAAGGAAGTGACAAGGACTTAACAAAAACCCGACAAAAGCCCACAAAAACTTCCTGGCACAGCTCTTGTCATGCTCACACAGTGGTGGTCAGCACCTATACATTTCAGTCAAAAAGTGAGGAAGTTGTGCCTCAGCCAATATGAGCTGGCATGACCATATATGACCATAGATTAAACTCAATTAGGGTATAAATGGCACCAGCTGGAGGGCAAAATTTGAGTTGTCCTCCTTGGAAACAGCAGGTCTGTAGTCAGGGACTCTCCCCATGGGCAGGGACACCACCTATGGTTCATCTGTACAGGTTGAAAGCCCTCAACTGTGATTGTGCACATTTTTGAATCATCATTTTTAAAGCTTAAGGATTCTTGAGTTGGTCATGCAGTATTAATTCCTTGTGCATTCTGAAACTCTGGTTTACTAATGTTGTCAGAGTGTTAAACGATTTTTATATACCTCATTTCCAGTTGGTTCTCTGCTAAGCAATTTTTGGTTAGAATAAAGTTTATTTTGAGTCTAAATTTGATTTTGTGAGCTTCTGCAACAGATGTTCATGCTTATTGGAGGGGGATTGGACTAGATGACCTTTAAAGGTCCCATACAACCCAAACTATTCTATGATTTTATGATTTTGTGACCATTACCACACACTGACTTAAAATCCTCGTTAAACTCTCTTATTTGAACACTTTAAATGATTTGACCCACTTCTAGCTGACTCAGATTTTTTACTACTAAAACATAGCCTGATCTTGAGTAGGCAAGTTAAGGACTTAAATTCTGATGCATCCAAAATTGCTTGTCGCTCTGTTTAAAAGATTGTTTTTAAAAGGTTTTGCAGTCTTTTATACCAATTTATCACACCCATGTGCCAGAACTGACTCTCAGTCCGCTGCCTGCTTCACCAGCAAATTCTGATTCTCTGCACAACAACAGTATATTGTTGTTGCAAAAGGGCAACAGAAATAATGAGAGCATGCATTGATCTCTTAGATTAATGACCCAAGATTAATGACTCATGGTACAGTACTGGTAAAAGACATGCAAAATGAATGTGCTTTAACTATTTTCTTTTAAGGTCCTCTAAATTTTAAGTGAAAGTATTGTTCATCTGTTGTCATGACTTGGTAGAAGTGACTACTTTAAACTTCAGTCTTCTTACTATTTCCTAAAATAAAGTGCTGAATCTAGTAGACAGACATGGTTTATTTTCTAAGTTATTATTTATTTTCAACATTACTGATGATATTACAGAATAAAAGCAGTTTGTCTTGGCATGGTGCAATTATATTACTTTTCCAATTTGAAGTATTAAAACTTCAACACATCACTATATATTGTCAATTTGAGTTGCCAAATGGTCGCAACAGGACTAATATTCACTTATTTCTCTGAGGATTTGTGTTTGGATGAATTACAGGCCTTTCTGTGGACAAGAAACAAAAGCTTAAAGGTAGCATACAGAAATTTGGATCCGTCTAATAGCAGTCCCATGAAGGTACCTTTACTGAGGACAAATATCTCCACTCATATGCCTGGATGTTGCCAGTTCTAACATGACTGAGCAACTGATTTCTATGTATCGAGCAACTGATGCCTGTGTAACTAGTGGTGTGGCCTGATGTGTCTTTTCAGAGAGTGAGTACTGTTATTTTACATACTGCAGTAGTGGATGCTCCTTTCTCTGTAATCCTGGGGTGAAGAGAGAGCATTCCCTTCCATCCATAGTATAATCTAGTTCTGCCTGTGTTTGGGGATTTTTAAATGCAAGCCTTTCATATTCAAGCACATAAGGCATTTTGTGCCTTCACGTGCTGGCCACACAGTCTAGGAATCATTGACCAGCAGAAGGAGGAAGCCACAGATCATAGACTCATAGAATGGTTTAGGTTAGAAAGGACCTTGAAGATCATCGAGTTCCAACCCCCCTGCCACAGGCAGGGACACCTCCCACTAGACCAGGTTGCTCAAAGCCCCATCCAGCCTGGCCTTGAACACCTCCAGGGATGGGACCTCAACAACTTCTCTGGGCAGATGGAGTTGAATTGCTATGAAAAAGTTAAGATGCTCATCTGAGCAGGGATCTTCTAGTCCTGCAGACTTTTGTTCCTGCTTTTTAACACCTCCCTTGGTTTTTGTCCAGTGTCTGCTTATATAAACTACAACCAGACTAGGGGATGATCAAAGGAAGAATTACAAATTGCAGCATGAGAAAAAACAAACAAACAAACAAATAACAAGACACAGGATATAGGAAATGTGGTTTTGAATCCTTTCCACTAACAAAGCCTATTCCTTTATTTGACAAAGGTTTTTCCAATGCAAATTGTCGCCACTAGGTAATTTATAAAATGATATTCCTCCCTCAAGTGTTCTTTAAACAGAAATGCATCTGAATGGAGAGTTTATAGTGGGTCACTACTCACTCATGTCTTCAGTACCTATCCTTTTGTGGATTTCCAAGCACTCAAATGACTTTTTGCTTAGGGTGCAAAGCACACCTCACTTTCAACCACGAGTTGGTTAAAAATCACGGTCATTTCATTCAGGGCTCTTAGGGAATTATCAGGCACCTAAGACTGACTCTGGATCATTAGTTCATCTTTCTGGTAAGCAGATATACATTCAAGTTAAGTGCAAAGTGTTCAGCTGCCTGTCTTTCAGTGGGAAATGCACAGATGCACTCCTGCACTTTGGCATGATAATGTACCCATGGGAATCTAAATTTTCCATTACCTTTTCTAGCTTTTTAGCTTGCGTTTGTGCTTTGCAGTGTCATAGATTTAGGAAGCAAAACCACGGAACAGCTGCAGAGACAGTCTAGTTAAATACCACATATACTGTCACTTCTCTTCTAACAGTATAATTAAACAGGAGTTAGA
This sequence comes from Vanellus vanellus, assembly GCF_965231255.1. Classification (NCBI taxonomy): domain Eukaryota; kingdom Metazoa; phylum Chordata; class Aves; order Charadriiformes; family Charadriidae; genus Vanellus; species Vanellus vanellus. The sequence continues at coordinate 36,432,514 of NC_138905.1, read as the reverse complement.
ATTTGCAATGTGTTGACATTTTACCAATTAAAGATAGACAGGGGAGAGATGAAAGAAAAAAAAAAAGCTTTTGTGATGTCAGTTAATTCCATAAGGTTACTCAGAAATGTGGCTTCTTGTTACATCCAAGATATAAGGAATTTAGTGACTTTTTTTTTTTTATTTTCAGTTTTTAATATACAAAGTTCAGTAGATGTTTATTTTCCATTATGTCTTTTCATCTTATATCTTGGTTCACTGCTATGGTTTTTCAGCTGTTGCTTTGGAAAGATAATTACAATTCAGTCAAGCAAATGCACAATGGTGGGTTCTACAGTTTGGTAAATTCTCCAGTGCAGCTTCTGAAAAAAGATTTTTACCTTAGACAGGATTAGATTCTCTTCCTGCTCTACTCTCTCTAAAAGTCAGTGTCTTTGTGATATAGTTTAGAGTACAAATATCAGGACACAGACTTTCTGCAGGGTTTGCCACGGAGATGACACATTCTCCTCTTGGCAGATGACACCTTGGAGATGACATATTTTCCACCAGCAAATACCTAATGGAAACTTATAATTAACTAGCCTTCCATGATAAACGTGGTTGCTATAGTTCAGTTACAGTTTAGTTTTGCATTTCTCAGCAGCACTCTGCAGCCAAACAGGGGTACTGACACATGTTTCTAGGCATTCCTATTTATTCTTCCTTAGGCATTAAGACTATGGGAAAGAAGAGAATAAGGGGATTATTCTTTGGATTATTTCTGGGAAGAGGAAGATGCTGCAAGTTTAGAGGGGGTTGGGAACCCCTCAAACAATGAAAGCAGACAAAAATGAAAGATGCGACATGTTTACATGATTGTAAAAGGTATTCCAGGTCAGCAGACTGCAAATCATATCAATGTCTTATTCAATGCAAGTATAGGATAAACCGAAACAGAGGAAGTATGGAAACATGCCTAACTGACTTTGAATAGCTAAAGAAGTTCAAGCAGCACACATCTTACGTTCAAAAAGAACTAGATATTAGAAATATTATAGTAAGGGTTGCAGATCATTCAGAGAGATCACACTCGAGGCATCAGGGACAATTCCAGTGCACAGTGCTTACAGTGATACAAAAACAATTTACTCTCATAGGTGGTTCACCTCAGACTGTGTGATTAAATTTTTTTTGTTCTGTGGACTTATGAGTTCTGATCCTTTTCTTCCTGTTGCCTGGGAGAAAGGGAAGGGGGAGAAATTGTGAACTTTCGGCTACTGAGTTTGTTTTTTGATTGCAAAGTATAGCTATTTAGCTAACAGATCACACCAACATTATTTATTGTCTGATTATAAGTTCATTATAGTTTTTCATTTGCTATGTTTCTCTGTAAACTTTGACTTTAAAAATTCCTCTTTAGACTTAGATGCAGCCAATTCCTGATTTCCATCCTCTAGCAATTCTGAAATATTGTTAGTGTCTTCTATGTGAGGAATGAAATGAAGAACACTGTGGAGGGGCTATAGCAGGAGTCTAGAGACATTAGGCAGCCAACGTACCTTGTCAGGTTAGTTTCATTTCCTCTAAAATGAAAACAGTAGGTCAAACAGGTTTTTCTTTCATCCCCATATTAAAGCCACAGATGCAGATGGAACGCTGCCATGGCAGAGGTGATGTTCTACATTGTAGTGAAGGAATGGAAAACTCATTTGTCTCAATTGTGTGGTGCCAACACCTTCTTGTCCTACTGCACACTGTTTTCAGCTCTAGAGATCCATCTCCACCTGGAAGAAAATGTTTCAATATTCCCCAGCGGTCAGAAAAATCTTTGCAGTGAATATGGCTTTAGAAATGCCTATAGATGTTCAAAACTGTTCCAAAAGAGCAAAGCAGCCCTTGGGATCTTTGATGTAGATGTGTTTTGCCTTTTAAGTCTACAGAGGACATGGACAAAATAGTCTCAAGGATCTCGACCGATAGTTTTTTTCTCATCAGTAAACAGTCTCATCTAGAAATTTTTTTCTGCCCGAACTGACACATAGCATATCAATATGCATCACACATGCATATATGCATATGCATATATAGGTACATATTTCAAAACCAAAACTTTAAAAAATGATACTTTCACCTTATTTTCCTCTTGTCATAGCCAATCAGATCTCAGTCAGTACAATAATATACCATTTCTAGGTTCAATGATTAATTCTTCCACATTCATTTCATGGCACTGAACTGGTCCTGAAGAGTCAAATGTGGAAAAGGGCACATTTTTTGTGAGATTACTGCTTTACCCTTATATGCCCTTCACATGGGGGAAAAAATTGCCTGGCATATTTCTATTTGAGTTCCTTCCTACTTCGCTGAGGATGGATTTTCTTTACTGTTCTATGAATTTCCTCCTTTTATCCGAATTTATCTTACTGTAACATTCTAATTATTCCTGAGCTTTGTGGTGGCTGTCTCACTGCTCTGTAGTGCCTAGCTCTGACTTTTTTTGACTTTTTTTACTGCCAGACCTTTTTATAACAGAAACCATGTTTCTAACAACATACTATGCTGACCTGAAACAACAGAAAGTCAAATTAATGAAGAAACTATTCTTTGTTCTCTGAGATAAAGAAGCCGTCTTAATCTGTGGATTACAGGATATTTTACAATACTTATTTCCACAAAAAACTATGTCTGTTAATCAACAGTTGGCTTAAGACAGGTTTTGCCTCGTCGGAAAGTTAATGAAACTTTGGAAGCTGATAGGTTGCATTTTGAATAGAACATTAAAATACCAATAAAACATTTCAAACTATAGTTTTGAAGTCAGTGACAGCTGAACCAGTTAAAATAAGAATCTATGCTAAGGAAGATGTTAAAAGTAAAAAGTGAACACAATAAAAATTAAAACTTTTCCAGAAAAGTAAGACATTGACCCTGGGGAAATGGAACACACAAAATAGACCGTTTTTACTGACATTGTTTTCTCACTTGGACATAAGTTTTGTATAAAACTATGTTAACCTGATATCTTCTAGCAGAAAACTTTAGTTCTCTACAATGAATCAAAGAATTTGTTTTCTTCACCTCACTTCTAAATGAAGTTGCATCTTGGAAGGGAGGTCAGTAGGTGAGTCATAACCTATAAAACAAATTCTTGTTAATAATAGAACAGTGTTTCACAGAACTAGAGTAGAGAGGCCATCAGCTTTTCTGATTTAGTGTTTTCTATTATTTGCTTCAGAAAGAAAAAAGACGTTTTAAAAAAGGTGATCCTGGACAATAATCTGGCGTGTGGATACAGAGAATGACAACTTAGAAGAATTTAGCAAGAATAAGAAGTCAAAACAACCCCCAAGACTTGTGACATGCTAAATTGTAGACCAAGAGGGGTCTAGAAAGTTATGGAAAATGGATCCCAGTCTAGGACCCATATTACAGTAAATGTAGTTCTCATCGGCTCACCTGTCAGCAGACATGAATCACCTGCTGAAAAGAATGCAGGTTGACAGCAATTCTCAGTCCATATACTTTGAAACTAGAGAGTTGCACAGCAGCATTTCTAATGGATATCCTGTACCGAGTGCACTCATTCTGAAACATAAATGTTCCTTGCAGTTTAGCCAGTCCAGCTCTGTAGCATATTCATTTAAACCTCCGAAAGATAACCACAGTTTGGAATATGGAGGAGTTAATAAGATACAGCTATGTTGCATTAAATTCACTTTCTCACTGCATACACGTGGTCTTTTAAAAAGGGCTGCAGCGATTTATTTTGGAGAAGGTTCTTTATTTATGCTGTGCTAGAATTAGATCCCTATAAGGCGCTGTGCATGGGGTACCCACTTCTAGGTAATTCAGGCACGCAGTCTACTTTAGTGTGCAGCTGCCAGCCTGGTAACCGAAATCTGTGTGAAGAAGGCATTTTACAGTGCAGTGTGCTGTGCTGACTGAGCATGCTAGAGCAGAATAAAAGCACACAGAGGAAAAAGACTTCCTGTGTTTATTCCAGACACTTGTATAATAGGATATCATGCATAAAATACCAAGCTCATCTTAAGAGTCTGCTGGGTTTTCTTCCCCCTGAATTTACTCCTCAGATTGCTGAAGAAATCAATTGTAGACCTCAGAGCTTATTGGGAGGTGACATTAAACACAGGCTTTTCTGAAAAGGGCGGGTTGATGGTCTCTGACTGCTTAACAGATAAAATTTCATCTTTTTTCCTTGTGAGATACAATGATCTGTACAGTCCAATCTTTGGCAAAGGACAATGCCAAACTCTGCTCAGTCAGAGAATTATCATTTCTTTTGAGATTTCTTCCTTCTCCTAGAGGCGAAACAAACAAAGTTGTTAGCCTTTTGCAGATTGCAATTTATTTCTCTGTTTTTATTGACATTCAAACTAGCCTAAAGAAATGTCCAACTGTAAGCCTGCCATGCCATTTGTTCGCTGTCCTCCATTTTTGTCTGATCCTTAGTCAAGATGTCGATTATGGGGTAGGCTTTATCTTAAGTGAGTGCACAGCAAACATTCCAAGAGTGTCTATTGCTAGAGAGAAATGGTAGAAAAGGTTGCCTACCAGCATGGATTGTAAACAGTTAATTCATTAAGAATGACCACTTCACTGTTCAAAATTTAGATGACTAAATTTGAAAATATTGGAAGCATTTTATTCAATACCCCAAAAACATATTAAAGTTTGTTTTTGTTTTTGTTTTTTTTTTTTTTTTAGAAATGGTGGCAGTCTTTAATGTGCAACAAAATTCTTGTTAGAAAATATTTCCCATGGAAGATATGCCCACAGGGAAAAATTTCCTTTGAGATCGTTGGATAATACAGATGCATGTTGACTGGTTAAAATAAGTAAATAAATAAATGTAATTCAATCATTTGTAGCTTATATTTCAAGCAACTGTAAATTATGGTCTTTTAAAATTAGATTGTGTAACAGATGGTTATAGTTCTGTTTAAAATGATGTTTCCTTCAGCATGTCTTGTAGCACCAAGTGAGCTCTCAATGCAACAGCTAATTATTTTTCTCTATTAATTCATGTGTTCCATTAAAGTGTATGGGAGGAAATGGGAATTTTGGCATGTTTTTTTTCTATGGAGAAATTGCCTGGAAGAAGACTTGGCTGTAGAATTCATGTCAATCATGGACTACAGATCCAATCAGGTAGGCAAGAAATCTCATGTAGTGGCAAGATTTCCGTTTCAAATATTTTTTTTTAAATTCTACATGGCTAAATTTGTATTAGAGAATAGAAATAAGGATGTGTTTCTGGACCAAATAACGTCATGGTTTTAACTCATTCATGTTGGACTCAAATTGGAATAATATTAAGATATCAGTCTTGTTACTAAGCAGGGATATACCATGTTTGTAAACAGTTTTTGTTTGTTCAGATTGGCTAATCTTTTCCGCACTGAAGTCCACTGAACATTAGGTTTCCATATTCTTTTGAGGACTTATGAAATGAAGCTTGTTCTGGAAGAGTAGTGAGCCAGTAGGATTGCCTCAAATTCTAGGTGTCTAAACTTAGGTGAGACTGATCCCACCCAAATAGTGGCTAAATGTAACCTGAGCTGAGACGACTTCACTAAGGTGGCAGCTATACTCTCAGCAGAAATAAAGACTGTTTTAAGTGATTTTTTTTTTTTTTTTTAAAAATACTTAGGTATATTATAACAAGCTAGGATGACAGCAACTTTAGGAAACATGTCTATTAGAAAATTACAGAAAAGCAGAACAATCTTCATACAGTCTTTCTGGAATAGTTTCAAAGCTGTACAAGTGCAAGAGATTCCCTTCCTAAAGGTTTATATGAAAGTCATATTCAGATGAAACACTGTCTATTTTTTAGGTTTTAAAAGTGCTAAATTATAGTGAAACTATAAAACACAACTGGGTGAACACTCACCCAGAATTAGAATTTGAAGAACAGATTATTTTTTAATCTCTTTTTAGCCACCCACATAAGCAGGCTAAATATTCTTTCTCTTCTATTATACATGTGATAAGCAAAAGTGTTTACTTTCAGAGCAACAAGACTGGCTAAGTTATTTACTGTTCTCTGAAGGATAAAACGTTTCAAGAGTGTCTATGCAAAGTATTGAATAATAAGGAAAATTAGCAAGATACAGTTTAAAACAAAAGAACAATAAATAGCCAGCCATTGGTGATCCAACTGAAAAGCATCAGTACTCAAGAGTTTACTCTATATTTCATTTATGTTGTTACCAATTTTGGAGGCAAGATTGTAATGGAAATGTTTATTGGGTTTAGAATATTAATTGTAAATGGTTAATCAGGAGGAATGTGCATATTTTGCAGAAATACAAAATGGATTCAGGATATATAAAAGGCAAGTGTAGGGTACTGCACCTGGGGAGGAATAACCCCATGCATCAGTACAGGTTGGGGGCTGACCTCCTTGAGAGCAGCTCTGTGGAAAAGGACCTGGGAGCCCTGGTGGACAACAGGATGACCATGAGCCAGCAATGCGCCCTTGTGGCCAAGAAGCCAATGGCATCCTGGCACGCTTCAAGAAGAGTGTGGCCAGCAGGTCGAGGGAGGTTATCCTCCCCCTCTACTCTTCCCTAGGGACCCACATCTGGAGTATTGTGTCCAATTCTGTGTCCTTCAAGGAGGACAGGGAACTGGAGAGAGTCCAGCAAAGGGCTACGAAGATGATTAGGGGATTGGAGCATCTTTCTTATGAGGAAAGGCTGAGGGACTTGGGTCTTTTTAGTCTGGAGAAGAGAAGACTGAGAGGGGATCTTATTAATCCTTACAAATACTTAATGGGAGGGTGCCAGGTAGATGGGAACAGTCTTTTTTCAGTGGTGCCCAGTGATAGAACAAGAGGTAACAGGCACAAACTTGAACGTAGGAACTTCCATCTAAACATGAGGAACTTCTTTACTTTGAGGGTGGCAGAGCACTGTAACAGTCTGCCCAGAGAGGTGGTGCAGTCTGCCACTCGAGACATTCAAAACCCGCCTCGACGCCGTCCTGTACAACCTGCTGTAGGTGACCCTGCTCTGGCAGGGGGGTTGGACCAGATGATCTCCAGAGGTCCCTTCCAACCCTGACCATTCTGTGATTCTGTGATTCTTTGAATGGGGGTGTAGTTAAATTAGAAACATTATAGTCCTAAGTTTTCCGTAATTAGCAAAGGGTACCCTAAAGAATGATTGAGATCTCAGATGGACTAAATTTGTCACTGGGAAATTTTTCTCTCTAGCTACTTAAATGAAGCTTTCTAAACAGCATAATAAAAGGTATATCTTTCAACACCTATTGACACTGTTTTCTTTGTGTTCCTGTCCTGATTTCATCTGGGATAGAGTTGACTTTCTTACTAGCAGCTGGTATGGTGTTATTTTATAGATTTGGGATGAAAATGGCGTTGGTAAAACACTGGCTTTTTTCATTGTTGTTAGGCAGTCAAGGCCTTTTCTAATCCTCATGCCACCCTGCCAGTGAGGGCTGGGAGTGCACAAAAAGTTGGGAGGGGACACAGCTGGGACAGCTGACCCCAACAGACCAAAGGAATATTCCATGCTATATGATGCCATGCTCAGTATATAAAGCCAGGGGGAGAAGAAGGAAGGGGGGGACATTTGGAGTTATGGTGCTTGTCTTCCCAAGTAACTGTTACTCATGATGGAGCCCTGCTTTCCTGGAGATGGCTGAATACCTGCCTGATCATGGGAAGTGGTGAATGAAATCTTTATTTTGCTTTGCTTGCATGTGTGGCTTTTTCTCTACCTATTACACTGCCTTTATCTCAACCTATGATTTTTTCCTCACTTTTACTCTTCTGATTATGTTCCACATGCCAACTGGGGGAGTGAGAAAGGAGCTGTGGGTTCCTAGTTGCTGGCTGGGATTAAACCACAACAGCTCCTAAAATAGACAATGCCTGGATGAAAGATTGGAATTATGAGACCTTTTGGATGCTACCACTTACAAGCAAGGTCCCATATAGATCTCATACATTGCTGACTCAGCTGTCCGAATTGCAGCCTTCTCTTCATGTCTTCTAGAAATGTCTTCTGGGAACCCTGTTTCTTGGTTGGAAAGGGCTCTTTGTGTTATGAATATTACCTGAAGTCTTTTCTTCTTATGGTATGGAAAAAAGTTTGCATGTCCCACTTTATTCTGAACTTAATCTAATTTTCCTTGGGTATTCTCATGGATATATGTAAAACTGAAAGCAATACCCAAAAGAGTTAACATGTGCCATGATATGTCTGACTTCATTGTAAGAGATCTTCACTGTAGTTTTCAGAATTCATAATGGAAAAATATTTCTGAAGGCTCCATCCAGTTAAGTTTACTATAAAAAGTAGACAGTAAATTATCCATGACCCAGCAATGTGCCCTTGTTGCCAAAAAGGCCAATGGAATCCTGGGCTGCATAGGGAAGAGTATGACCAGTAGGTCGAAGGAGGTCGTTCATTCCCTCTACTCTGCACTGGTGAGGCCACAAATGGAATACTGTGTCCAGTTCCGGGCTCCCCAGTTCAGGAGGGACAGGGAACTGCTGGAGTGAGTCCAGCAAAGGGCAACTAAGATGATTAAGGGCTTGGAGCATCTCCCTTATGAGGAAAGGCTGAGAGAGCTGGGACTCTTTAGCCTGGAGAAGAGAAGGCTGAGGGGAGACCTTATTATGGCGTACAAGTATCTCAAGGGTGGGTTGAAGGAGGATGGAGCCAGGCTCTTTTCAATGGTTCCCAGTGACAGGACGAGGGGTAATGGCCACAAGTTAGAACATAGGAAGTTCCGTTCAAATACACGGAAAAACTTCTTTACGGTGAGGGTGACAGAGCACTGGCACAGGCTGCCCAGGGAGGTTGTGGAGTCCCCTTCTCTGGAGATTTTCAAGACCCGCCTGGATGAAGTCCTGAGTAATGTGCTCTGGGCAATCCTGCTTTAGCAGGAGAGTTGGACTAGATGATCTCTAGAGGTCCCTTCCAACTCTGAAACTCTGTGATTCCGTGATTCCGTGATTCCGTGATTCCATGATCCTATTGCCTGAAATAATTGGGTTCTATGACTAATAGACTCTTACAGGTGTTTGTGTATCCCAGTACTAGCTTGCTTGTAAATTGTTGCATCAGGACCCAAGAATTTAGTATTGCTAGGCACATGAAGGAAATCAGATGAAGAAGAGTATTAGAGAATGAAACTAAAATGTAAATTTCAACACACTACTTATGAGGTACTAATTAACATCTTGGATTTTTTTTAAGAGACAGCTATGAACATTCTTTGTGTAGATTGTTTTTATTATTCATATATAAAAATAATTTTCAGAGGTATAAATTCAATTTGAAAATAAATACCTAGGAAATGCATACAGAATATTTTATACTAGCAATCATTACAATTGAAATAATTACTTTGACTAATATTTAATGGCAGTGTGAACTTCTTAATTATTGAAGCAACTGCAATGAGATTAACTATGAATGTTCAAAGTTGACCCTATCATAAAACCTGACATTTCTGAGAAAACCAAATCTTTTAATGGTACATTAATTTAAAATATTAAAGTAAATAAATATGGAATTGGATTAGACATATTAGAATGAGAAGAAAGAATTCCAAGCTTTTTGAAAAATTTTTGGACAATATTTTGAGGAACAAGAACATAGAACCACTGCTGCTTTAATGTCATTAGTGAAATGTCATCTTTTGAAAATAGCGCTGGTTGATAGAAATAATATCACAATGCAATAACCCAGTAAAAGATAGTAGTAAGTCAACATTCGCAGGCTATCAGTCATCAGGTATTCTCTATTTCAGCCACAGGGTATATCTTTCATTCTATTATTTAGAAACTACTGTACTGGCCACCAAGTGATGTATCTTTAGGTTTTATAAACCATGTTTTCATTAAGATTACCGTGAGCATTTGAGTATTGCCTCCTCTTGCAGATTTATTATGTCTCATAATACGCAGATTATGTTTCAACAGGATCTCAAAAATTTCTAGATTTTGCTTGAATTTTTATTAAGTATTTTCCTAATCAGATAGATCCATTTTCATTGCAGTGCAGCTGTAAATTGCTTTCAGAAACATGATCATAGTGTTTTCACTTTTTGACTAGAAGACATTTTCAGCAATGGCAGGTCTACATCACCTTATTGCTCGCGGGAAAGAACATTGATCCATAAATGCTTCGTAAGAGTATGTCAGGGGATGTGCAAATGCCAAAATTAGAGAGATAACACTAATGGAGTACAGGTGGTTGCAAAATAGGAAAGCTTTGCAAACTTCAACATGTTTTGAGATTTCAGTAATTTTTTTCATTTTGTATCTGGACAAAACTCAAGAACGTACAAAGACTTTTGCAAAACAAAATCCAATAGAGAAAAGAAATATTAATATTCAATCAGAAATTAAATATTTTCTGTTTCTTGAAGTCTCAAGCATCTAGATTTTCCAAAGCATCCTCTAGTGTTAAAAAAAAAAATAATATTGTTATGAAAACAATCTCAATTAAAATATAGGTCAAGAAGAAAGCTTGATCTTCAGGTATATTGTTTAAATGTTGGCAGCTGCAATGTAATAAGTGTGTGTGACATACATGCTAATAGTGGAGCTATGGCTTTCTTACTCCTTCCCATCCCCTCCGATGTAGTCATCTCTCTACTTGTTAAAACACTAGTGTCAAGTTTAGTTGCAGTATAGAGTCACAACTACTAGCAATCCCTGAGAGAGAGAGGGTATCATCTTATCCCTGTGTTGACAAGGCAGGAAAAGAATCACACTTGAAATCTCACAATATTTTGTTTTATAAAGGAAAAAAAGAACTAAATAAACAAGACAATAAGTGGTTCAGCAATTCAGGACACAGTTCTCTAAAAATTATAATGAATGAATTGATCGGAGTTTCTGGACAGAAGAGATTTTTAACAATCCATTTTTAAAACCTAAATTATCGCAATTTGCATGGACACACAACATTATTTATTTGGCTATCCACAAAGCAGTACTGCATATTCCTCCAAAAATGAAACAAAACTAAATAAAACAGAACAAAAAAAAACCCACCCAAACTTTACAGTCTTCAGTCTAAGACAACTTCTGTAAGACACCTTTTTTTTGGTTTGTTTTGTTTTCCAGTATTATGTTTTTATAAACTTTAGATCTAATTTCTACCAGAGGGAATTATCACTTCTTTCCAGGCAAGTTTAGAGTGACCAAGCAATAATTATAACAATAACAAAATCAAACCTCAAAATGCATATATTTGTCAATAGAGACAGGCAGTCATTTAGGGGAAAGGTAAAAACCTTTTCCTGTTGCTATGTGGTATTTGATTTGCAGATAAATAGAGGAATTTCCTCTTTCCTATTGTTAGTCTTATACCTTTCAAGTACAGAAAATTTGATATTATATGTACAAAAAGAAATCTTAGCCAGAAGGCAAAACCAGACAATTTAAAATGTAAATGAGTTAGTAATAAAAGAAATTTTGTTCATTACTGGAGGTATTTATGTCATGAAAAAGTGACCTTATATCATGCCTTTCTTAGCCAGAAGAAATAACTATCATCAAAACAGAAGTCAAGTTTTGGAACTAGACATTATTCTTAATTTTTATTTGTATTAAGAGGCTGGAGTGAACAATATAGTTTTCATTTCTGCTAGAAACTTCACCATCAACAGATTTTTAACACTGAAGTACAGTGAAAGACCTGTATTTAAGATGACATCTCAGTATATTAAATAATCTTATATTTTACTTGATCATCTAATTTCTCTACCTCTATATTGGCTTTTTTCCCCTCCGTTTTAGGAAAGATAAATATTTAGAATAAGAAAGGAGTTTGTGTGAATGTGCCATCACAGGAACAAAGAGAAAATGCATTGATTGGCAACTGCAGAACCTTAAACTGGCTGTTATCACGTAATTCAGAAAAAAAAAAAATCTGGTATAATTTTGCAAACTTTTGACATCTCTTCCAATTTCTTTAATATCATTACAGAGATTACCCAGGTCCCCAAGCTGCAGAGTCTATGTTTTCCTGATGTAAATGGGCCTTTTGTGGGTATTCATAAAACTTTTTTTCCATTAAGAATTTATCGCTCTCACTCTGTTAATTTTATTTTCAAAACCTTATCAATTTTGCTTGCCTTGTCATGCTTTTTCCTTATATTACCCAAAACAATTTAAAAAGTGGAGACCACTGTCAACAAAGACTGCTAAATCGTAATTATATATTTTAATGCACTAAGCTATGTAACTCAACATGTCCTGTCTTACGGCACTCACATTAATACTGAAGTACTTATCTTGAATGACATAGCAGAGCTGGCACTCCTTCAGTCCGTATTTCCTTATGTCTGTTTTTCCTTCTCTTGCAACGCTCCTTGAAATATAAATCCACCACCTACCTTTTCCATTAATCTTAACTTTAAGGCAAAGGTAAAGAAGGTAAAGAAGTCCAGTTTAATTTTCTAATTCTAACATTGCCATCCAAATCTTTTAGAGGAACTTCCCTGAAGACATCTTTTTGATGTGGCTTATCAGTTACCATGAATAAGTTTTTAATTGGGTCCAGTCTCATTAGATCTGAACTAAAACCTGCAAGAATCCATCACATGCAACATTACTGATGCTACAAAGACCAGAAAATTTTTAACAGATTAGGCAGATGTGTCCTTTGCCATGATGGGAGCAAAGTAAAAACCCTGATCAATTAAGGATGTTAATCTATTTCAGAAAAACTGTCCTTTTCAAGCATCCTTTAGTTTTCTCTTTTTCTTGTATCTTTTTTCCCACCCTTTTTTCTTACTCACCCATATCTCAGCAAGGCTTTTTTCCTTTGCTAAATTGATATATGTTACTTTGACCTGGGCAGGTAGGGGAAATGTAGAAGTCCTGACTTTCTACCATATATGTGAAACATTAACTTTGGAAAAAAGTCTTAGTACAAAACAGGAAAAAAATGAGAGGAAAACTGTCAGTAGGCTCTTTAACATTTTGAAAAATCTGTTTCCTCTTCAACTCATTGTCAGCCTTTTTGTCTTTGCTTTTCATCCCCCTTCCACTGCATTTTGATAGAGGAAATTGAGGTTTTGTTGTTTCACCTGTAAGAATTACATACATATCCTGTTGTTGCATCAAATGAGGACCCGCAATAGTGAAGTGAAAGCAGAAAAATTATACTTCCCAGAGGCTGTTTTCCATACTCAGGTCCTGAGAAACAGTTGAACCAGAAATCTGCAAACCAGTGCAAGTAACTGGACAGTGGAAAATAATACTGCCTCCGACCATACAGTACTACTGCACATTTGTTATGAATTCTATTTCAATATAGTTTCCTTATGTTTCTCTTACAATAGCTTGCACTTTATATACTGAACTCTCCAAACAGAGTTCAACTCCAGTTGCCCAAACATTACCATAGTTGGGAAATTAAAAAGAAAATGTGCAGTTTCAACTCCTGTCTCATGCCAAATAATGGCATATCCTGGAGATCAGGTGTTCTCCTGAATTGTCAGTATGAGTCAGTCAGTCACAGGCTGAACAGTTTGAAACTAGATCTTCTACTGTGTCTGGGAGAGTGTTATGATGTCCTTGATGACATTTAGATGACTGTCTGCATAGTTAGGTGGCAGTGGAGCTGTAGGCAGTGTAAATGCTTGTATCTTCCAGATCAGGTGGTCTGAGTATTTGCAATTCCGTAAAATTAAACTCAGGCAAGGAGGTGCATAGGCTGGATAAGGAGATGTTGTAAAACAGATGGACTGGATTGTCCTTTGAATCCCCATGTTAGAGTAATAACCCTAGCTCCTCACAGTCCTCACCTTGTTCTTTAACTTCTGTGACAAATTACTATGGAAAAGACCCAACACTACTTCGTGTCCCTGAGTGCTGAATAAGACTGGAGTTCTGTAGGGGAAGAAGTCTATGACCATGTCCACAGTCTGTACACAGTATCACTTCACCAATTAATTTGCACAAGCCATCTTTAGGCAGACATATTTAAAATTTTAAGTGCTTCATTTTCAAGCCACAAAAATGGTGTTCTTTCAGGGCAGCTTTGTATGTTGTTTCCTCATCTGTTTAAAAAAATGAGACTGAAGAAACAAAGTTTGTAGTGTAACATCTTACTGAAAACACCTTACAGAACCACCTCATCAGTGTCAAGGAAATGTTAAGAAGCATTATCAAACAATTATATTACATAGTTCCTCCTGTTATTTCTCTACAATATTAAGATGTTAAATCAATTGAGAATACTAAACATTGTATATTAGACCACAGATCACCAGAGAGGATATATGACCTAATCTTGGTTAGCATAGAGAAATAGTAGGATTTCATTCTGATTTTAAGATTACTTGGATTCATGATCTCGTCTGTCTCAGGATACTTTGGAAGTAACTTTTCTACAGAAATTATCTTACATTCTTTCTTTGGTTTAACAGGTGTTAGATAGGATTATGCATATTTGATAATTTGTGAAATGCTTTAATTCTTACTTGATAATACTAAGCAGATAATCTATTAAACGCTTTAATTTTTCTATGAGATACTAAGCAGACTTCATTCATACTCACATGAAATAGCAGTAATTAGCTATATTATGCTTGGATAGGATTTACTAAAACTTTTGGAAACATTTTTTTTTTTCCTCTAAATACACTCTCAAACACGTATTAGTTATAGACTTTTTATGTGAAAAGACAGAATACTCGGCTGAATGGTGTTGAAATCTAGGTATGTTTTCCCTTTGCAGAGACTTGTGGAAGTTGTGATTAGACCACAAATGGCTTTTTAATCTCCCTGAGCCTTCCAAACAGTAATTACAGCTGCCAATTTTTAGATACGCTATAAGAATGTAGATCTTCTGTCTGGCAGCCCTTTCTGTGATATCTGGGATATCACAAATAAACTTTTAAAATAATTTTTATTCTCTCTAATCTGATGGTATTTTTTTCCTCACTCTATGTTGGTTTCTCACTTACCTTCCATATCAGAATTCAATTTAGTAGATTTGAGAAAAATTTGTTGGCTCAACATGAAAGACGCTTCTCTATGGAAAGAGCCTCATTGAGTTTTAAACACCCTTCTTGTCACTCCCAGGTAATATTCCAGTATTACTTCCTCTGGAATTTTCAACTCAACAGAAACATGACAATAAGAACTCAAACCCACTATTTAGCAAGGAGATCTCAGATACCCAGTGGCCCATTCCCAGTAAAAAGCATAATTCAAGAACTGTGCATGCAGGTTCCTGAAACCATGATAACACTGAACTTGTGTCATTCCTCTAAAATCTTCAGATGAGATCATACCTGTATCATTAACCACAGTGTTTACCTTCGCCTGATAATTTCACCTGAATGATTAATAAAGATGTTGCAATGCATTTGGTAAACATCACATTACCTACATTGAAAGGTCTTTGCATAAAGCACATTAAGAGATCAGCGTCAGACATCCTTGCTTTAGTTTTAAAACCTTAGCTCATGCTTCCCTCCCATGAGGTAAGGCTGATACACGAAAAACAGAAAGATTCTTGTGGGTTAGCTTGACAACTCCATGTCAAAGAGGATTATCGAGGGAAAGACGGATAAAATAGTCTATTCCATTGAGAGACAGCCAACAGCCCAGCACAAAAAAAAGGGAAAAGGAGACTAGAAAAAAAATAGTGTTAATCAAGACACATCAGTTCACATTCAGCAAGGGTATGTGCCTACCCTTCAACACAATTCTGACTTGTGTGAGTAATTAAAGTCACACATTTCCTTTGGTACATTTCTGGATAGGTGTTGCTGCTGGGAGGCATGCTGTGCTGTTAGCAGTAATTCTCTTACACACATAATATGAAAGGTCCCATCACAATTTGAAAATTTGCTAGGGATGGATATCTTTGAGGTTCCTCTGGATTACTACCCAGGCATGATAGAAATCAGACTCTGACTGCACTTGAAGAAAATATACTGATGTAAAAAATGCATGTAAAGACAGAATCTGATTTCATAATTCTTTAAAATAAAGAAAAATGAATGATGATTAGGGTGGATGGCTGTAGAAATTCTCTAGTGAGATCAGTGGAAATGAAAAAATTGTCAAGTCAGATTTTTTGGGGGTTTTAATGTGTCCATTTGACACAGCCCATTCAGAAGGTTTATGTTAAACATAAATAAATAAATGCAAATGCAACTTGCTGTTATGGGTCCTGTTAAAAAAAAAAAGTGAAGCAAGCTTGAGTTGTATGAATTAAAAACTTAGAACTGCAAAAAATGTTGTTCTCTCATCTCTTCATATATTTTCTTTAAGACAGCGTTTGATCATTAGCATTGTGTTTACACCAGTTTTGGTGGCTCTTCTTACATCAGCATTCACAAGACACATAAATACGAAATTAAACTTACCATTCTTACTCCAGGGTTTCTGCTAGGAAGAACTCCTGGAGCTGTGGTTAACATCCCCTGTAGAGTATAGGGATCCTTGTCTCTCTTGGCTTTGCTTATCTCAAGTGTAGAATCTTAGACTGAAGCCTAACTTGAGCCTCTGAACCCATCATTAGATCTGTAGACAGGGGGATTAATTGTGACACAGACCATTCTCAGGCCCTGGTTTCCTGGCTGGCAAAGAAGTCATTGGCTTGTTTTAACCCAGAGCCAATGTAAGAGCTAAAACCAACCTAGTTTCTGTGATGAGGGAATTTCGGTGTCCAAACTGACTTAACAATATAGATGCATCCAGAAAGACCATTTAAGTGAGACCTCTGAGCATGCTTAGCAACAGGCAATTCTACCTGTTTCACATATTCTTACAGTACTAAGTTATCTCAGAACTGAAAATTAACCATCCTTTAATAAAACAGATTTTATATTCTAGTATATTTAATAGAACATCTCTATACTTTTGTAGTCATTCTATTTTATATACTAGCCGTTTCAATCCACTTGGATTCCTGCAGCTAGAGGAGCTACAGCAGCAGTAAATGCCAGTCAAGCAGAAGTGTCTTGTGCTCATATAAACAAATGGAGAGTTTCTCAGGTGTAAGAGAATGGCTGCAGAACCAAACCCACTTATTTCTCATTGTCCTGTTTTTTCCTGTTTTTTTTTGTTTTTCTACACAGCAAAGGTCCTCCACCTGCAAACTAAGTGGAATACAGAAGCTGTAAGGCAGCCCAAGGAACCAGCTGCACCAAAACTGTGTATGTACAAAGCTGACTTTGACCGATGCGTCGTTTTTGCACGGGCAGTAGAACTGAAAATTTAGGTTTATATGAACAGAAATGTCCAAGAAAAATTATCTTTATTAGTATATAGATTTTTCCCCCATGAGTTACCACTGCTTGCTGTCCCTTCTTTAGTTTTTACCTACCCATATATACAAATACAACTTTGGGCACAGATGGTGCTGAAAGTATGTGAAAACCTCTTATCCTAGAGAGGAAGCCTCTGACCCAACTTTCTCTTTCCCTTTGACTTTTGCTTCAAGTCCCTGAAGAATAATGGCAGTCAAACAGCGTCTGTTGTGGCAGGATGTGTTGTGAGGTGAAAGGGTCTATTTGGAGTGGATAGATGATGTGGTTATTGCGGGGATACTGGAGAGTCAGCTGGACATACGTATCCATGAGCACTTGTCCATTGCCGCCATATGCATTATAATCAGGCGATGTGCCAAACTCAAAGAATATCACTCTAAAACCTGCATCAGTGAAATAGGACATTAACTTAATTATTTTTGTTAATCGTTTCTCTCGTCCGCATCTATTCTGTTTTATTTCTATTTAACACAGTTTGCTACACTCTCCATAAGTACTATTCCCTTGGAAATGATGTTTTTTTGACTGGTTTCCTTTCTTTGAGCCCTTCAGATCTTCCACTTCCAGGAAAAGAAAGCATCAGTCATGGATTTTCATGTTGAAGGTTTTTAGGCAAGAAAAGGCTTCTGTATTTCATTGAACTGAACCTTAAGTGTAGTCTGGAGTTCTAGTCTGAAGTGTGATGGACAGCAGATGTTTATAAAAGGAAATGAGACTGTAAACAAGACACAGTGATAGAGCAACCATGCTGTTGATCTTACAGCATCAGATCTTACAAGCTACTCACAGTTTTTCTGTCAATAATAAGTTGAAATATCTTCAAGGAAAAAAAAAAGAAAAACAAGCTACAAAACTAGCTTTGAAATAGTTTTGCATCTGTAACAACAGTGGGTCAATGTCTCAGCACAGTGATAGTCACACTGCTGGCAAATCCTTTAAAAATGGAAAATTAATGCAAAAATACCCTGCTAGTCAGCAATTTATTACTGGAAGCCTAAAATATCCTCAGACATCTAGATTAATGTAGCATGTTAAATAATGGCAGGATATGAATCTGGACAATAAATGCTCATCTGTCAAAAAAAGTCTTTTTGCTATCTCAACTTACTATAGCTTTTTTTTTCCTGAATAAACCTTTTCTGTAACATTGTGTTGTACACACAGCTTAGAGGTTTCTCACCAGAGCTGCCCGATTTTAGAAGTGGGTAGATTGATCTTTTGCCTCCATTGCACATATCGGTTTCTGATGCCATTGGGTTCTTTAGAAACATGAAAGAAATTATGTTCTTTTAAGAGATCATTTGAAAACTAATACTTTCCCCTACGCACTTCTGCTCTTTTGTAAGCTTTATCTTTTGATTTGGTTGGATATATTTTTAATTTTTTTTTGTTATAACAATATTTCAATGTTGCCATAGACTTAGTATGTATTTATTCTCCTTGTATAAATTTCTTTCATTCACCTTCTCCTCTACCTCTGTAGTTGTACTCATCAGACACTTTAATCTTACTTCTCAGTGCAGCTTTGTCACTGAGGGTATGAATACATTTGTGAGGATATGAATACATTTTCTTGGTCAATAAAATGCCAAACCACATACACGACATCTTTCTAAAAGCAAAATACAAAATAAACAAAGTCTGACTGCTGAGTCAGTGCTTCAGATTTCAGCAAGATTGACAAAGAACTGAGATAAACATGAATGCTGTAGTTAATAAGAGTTTGATGGACTGATATAGAAATAAATGGTCTGGGGGACTTTGGAGCACTCAAGGTCTTTCCAGGTGGCATGCTTGTAATTTAGAGACGTGGGATACAAATGGAGTTGTCAGCTCTATCCTGTCAGGAGCACATGCTCTGGATGTCAAGGATGGGAAGCTCACAGGAAAGATTTAACAGCTGAACCTTGCTATGTGCACTGTAATAATTTGGTCTCTTACTGGACAAAATGAAAGTGCATTTTCTGCCTCCTCCCTACTATAATTTTGGGTTCTCCTATGACCTTTATTTCTGTTGTCATTCTTGGAAAAGAGAACCCAACAATGTTTTCTGGCAAGTGTCATCTAACAAATAAGATGAACAGTCCAGTTGAATGTGAGTTGTTATAAGGTACAGTTATAAAGATAACAACAGTGAAACATTCCCTGTGTTCTGGAATTGTTATTTATACAAGAGTATTCACATAGTTTTTTAGCAGCTCCACCTCCTCCATCAGAGGCATTTCTCAGTTGAGTTAGATTTGAATGATAAATTATCTGAAGGTTATGACTGTGTAAGTTCATTTCCTGGGTGATCATAGTAAGCCCAAATCCTGTCATCTTTAAAACACAAGATCCATCACTTAATTCAAGTCTGCCTTTAATATCGGAGTAGGACTACGAGGCATTTGTCAGAAAGACAGATGACCAAAGGAAATTGCAGATTTTAAAAAAGTTAAAAGTATAATGAGGGAGCATGTAGATTGTCTTTCTTGACAGGAATTACATGTTCTCATTTGGAAGAACTGTAAATCACTAAATGAACTAATGTAATTTTCTTACAGAGATAGTCCTTACGCAGCAAAAATCCTAGTCATTATGAACCACTACACAGAAATGAACAGTTCCTGCATTTGACCTTTCTGTCAGAGGTTATCAAGAGGTCTTCAGTCTCCCTGGTTATATCTCCCCCATGCAAGTGCCCTTTTGAGCTGCTGTCTTGAAATTTAGAACATTCATTAAGCATGGACTGTTGACTGCAGAATAGGAGAAACATGACATTTGACATTTTTTTCATAGGTCACTAAAGGTCATTTCTCCAGCAACGTGCAATATCAAGCAGGAAGTAGTCATAAGTATGAAGCCTTCAGCCTGAAGTCATGAGCTCATTTATTACCACCAAATAATTTAAATGGACTGAGCGCTGTGCCACTCATAATCCCGTTCTGTCTACCCAATACATAGGCAACTTCAAAATAATCCATCAAACAATGTATGACAGGCATTTATTAATCACATAGTTAAAATTTGCCATTGTGTTATTAAACACAATGTAGACGTTGTTTATGTGATCTGTGCTCCAGGTATATTATAGAGTGATGCTCGGGTGAATCAGAGTAAAAGCTGATTTTTAAGGCTTACAAGTGGATATCTAATTCTTTGCCGAGAGCATGCTCCCGGCCTGTAAACACATTATTTGTACAGTTTTGCTGTGACCCTGACATCTATCCAGAATTTCCCTGATTTCCCTGATTTCTTATGAGATGATAGAGCAATAATTTCGCTCATACAAGCCTAAGTGCAATATTAATAACAATGTAATTTATATGATGTTATTTAACAGTAAGACTTAACGTATTTTCAAAGCCACCTTTTCAAAGAGCCCCACAGCTCTGATTGTGTAATCTTGCTCTTAACATTTGTTTTCATTTCAACATTCATTTTATATAAATAGACTGTCAGCTTGGTGGAATGATATCTTGGGGGATGTACAGTTCGGATAGCTAGAAAAGAAAGCGCTGTCTTTCCCTTCTTTTAGTCCAAGTGTCACCCAGATAAAGATGTGCTCCACTGTTATGCTGAACACAGAGGTGTTCGGACACACTTCCCTTCCACCCCACAAACCAGCACTTGTATCAGTGACTTCATCTGTGAGGAGATGGGACAACTTACAGGGAAAAAGAAGAGTGAGATGAGATAACAGAGATGACTTCTCTCGGGTCAGGAAACTGATGTCCAAATTCTCAGTTCCAGGAGGGAGCACTGAACTGTTCACAAGAGGTCTGTGAAAGGGAAATGCAAAATAGCAGTGATATTCAAAGAAGCTTGAAATCAGGTATTATAAAGTGGAGTTAAAGGAAACATTTTTTACTTTCCATAATGAAAAGGTTTCACTGAAACCTTCCCGGTTTGCTTTCCATAAACTCCATTTATAGATCTTTAAATTTTATCTGATTACATAATACATTTCTATTTCACACCATCTTCACTTTGTGAGGGCCTGTGGTATTTCTTTTATGTGTTTCTTTAATTAAACATCTCCCAATTGATCAGCTACGTCAGCAGAAGACATTTTCACTTGCTACTTCAGAAATGCAACAATTTATGCATAAATGATTATTTATAAAATATTATTTATGATAAGTGGGATCCAGAAATGAAGACGACTTCATCTAGGGTCTGAATATTTTGGCTATCACTTTTGAAATGATAACACATGCATAGAAATGACTTTTTGGGTAGGCAAAGAGCAACTGGAGAGATGGAAGGTGGTTTTATTATTATTCTGCCTATAGCGACACTGCTGTAACTGCATCTTTCTAAAAGGAACAAATGTTTTATTATATTTTCTAGTGCCCAAGCCCCACAAAAGAAAGATGTAGGAACTGTAGCAGCAGATGGCTAAGCCTGTGTGACTAGCAGTGGGTTGTGTTATTATTTCTATCAATCAACGATAACTTTTAACTTTGTGCAGTGCTATTTTGGTCATGCCTATTCTTATTGTGCTGCTACATTAGAACTTCCTATGACAGTCTGTTGTGCGATAACTGGCAATTTAAAGGCTATAGCGGTAGAAGGTGAGATGTTTGCTGCCTGGATTATTACTGCAAATGAGGATTCTTCTGTTATTATGACTACAAATATAAACACACACACAATTACATTTTTGTTTAACTTTGGTGATGGAACTGGCATTGGGTTTGTGGGGAGCACAGGCAGATGTCCTTCCTCCCCTCCTGCTCACTGAACTCTGTATATTACTGTCTAATTACTGTACAAGGATTCTCTTTTCTCTGATCCTTAGGCATGGAAATGTCTTCACACCTACCTTCTCTCTTTTCTCATCTCTTACTCCTCCTCATTTCCTTCTCACCTTTTCATGAGTTAGCCTGACCACCCACCCAAAAAAAAGGGCTCATATTGAGCTCCGTGGGACCATTGTCCTTACTCCCTAGCCAGGCGTGCGTGTGATATTTTGAGCAATTTGATGTTTGAACTTTTAGTGGGTTTCAATAGACCCGTAGTCCTTGGGACACTAATGATCAGCTCTTCACATCAACTCCTTACTGGCTGATGAATAAATCAACAGTTCACCCCCTTCTTGGCTCATGTAAATCTGATATTGTGAGTGTTGTGTTGCCATACAATAGCATAATCATTAAGATGCTGGTGCTTCTGGCATGAATTGCAACGGGATCAGCTTCTACTTGTTAACATTTCAGTTCTGATCAGCTGGTTCTGACCATATACTATTAGCAGATCATGCTATTTGAGTTTTCCTTACAACAAACTTCTTGTGTCCTTTTCCTAAGCTGCAAAGTCCTAAACAATTAAAATGCCTAGGTGTAATGAACAGTTTCAAGGAACAATGAGGTGGAGTTTTAAGTAAAACTACTCTTTGTCCACATCACTGTGCTTTTTAGTCTGTTCAGAGCTATTTCTAATGCATTAAAAATAATTTAAGGTGGGTTTTCCAAACACCAACTGTTGGGTTGTTTGTTCCTTGTATAGAAAATAAAGACAGTATCAATACGTTTGACAGTGACCTGTCACTGAATGTTGATGAATGTAGTGGTCTAACTCTTTTTTCTATTGAAGGAGATAAATTTGCTTCCCTACAAATCCTTCTTGTTCTCATTTTCACCAGGAAAAAAAAAAAAAAAAAAAAAAGGATTTGTTTATGTATCTGCTTGTTACAGGACACAGACTTTCTGGGTGCTTGGTAGCATGTCACAGATGCAGGTGAGGTAGCCTGTGCAGTCTCTTCATATAAGATGCCATACTCAGAAGAAGACATTGGTTCTCTGTAAATAAGAGCAAGCTTTATCAGGGCTCATATTTATACCGATAGTATCAATTTGATGTCTAGAACCAGCTTCCAAGCACTGATAGTAAAAACTTTAAAACTGACACTCAGTACCCAGAAGCTTATGTTTCTGGAGACAAAGTGTTAAAATCTGAAAAGACCTTTTGGAAAAATTGCACTGAGTGGTGAAAACACAATTTTTTTTCTGAACATCCAAGGTTCTTGACTTATTAAAATATGCAAATCACTCTAGCACTTTGTTTAATTGCTGTTTCCTTAAACCCATCAAATCTTCTTAATTCTTCTCTTCTTTGTCCTTAATTAACACCCATTCCCTATTGGTTAAAGTGTAACCCAGAAGACCTAAGCTTGTGAAATTCCCAACTTATTAAACCTAATTGCTATAATAATTAGCAACCATTGGCAAAATATTCATCACACAGAAAGCACGAAGGCATCTAATTAACACTTTCAAAATGCTAAGCATTCACTTCTTGATATTTTAGCTGCCATTTCATGCCTTCATTTCTGGAGATGTATGACATAATAAGTTGTCCTAAGGAGAAATAGGATAGGAATTTTTCTTAAAAATATGAATTTGCTAAAACTGAAACTTTTCACTGCAACAACCAAGCATTGCTTTAAAACCTTCATTTAAATTCCATTTCTCAGGCCTGAAATAGAATTCCCTGCCAAAGGAGAAATGCCAAAAGAGAGAACATCTCAGTAGCTCAGATATTCTGCAGGATATAGGAGATGGACAGGGTAGGACACTGAACTGGAGTATCCAGTAACCAATGTGAGAACCATCTTTGCAATACTGTTGCTTTCTCTGAAGTTTTTTTCTCTTGGATTTTGTTCGATTTACTCTATTCTGAAAGGAACGACAAGGTAGAATCACATTTTAATACTGGTATGAACGTGCTGAGTTTATCTGATGTGGAACAGAAACATTCTGGAAATCTCAGAGGAGTTTGTGTGTTAGGAGAA
This sequence comes from Vanellus vanellus, assembly GCF_965231255.1. Lineage (NCBI taxonomy): Eukaryota > Metazoa > Chordata > Aves > Charadriiformes > Charadriidae > Vanellus > Vanellus vanellus. The sequence goes on along the minus strand of NC_138905.1, from coordinate 36,408,471 downwards.
AAAAATGTTTTCCAGTGGTCTCAAATCTTGGGTTTGACAGCATTACAACTGGCATCTGATACGGTTTCTGCATCTTGTTGCATACTCATACCAAATGGATTTTAATTTTGTAATATATTGTTGAGTAGACGTTACAGAAAAAAAAGAAGATTTTATCACTTTTGCGTGACAAAAAAAAGTTCTTTCCCACATAAAAACATTCAAGACTTTTAAACCATTTCAACCACAGATGGTGTTGCATTTACATTCATTTTTCATGTAGCAAAACATACAGTTATTGTATGAGGCAAAACATTCCACAGTCTTTTCTCATCTGAAATTCCCCTGCTGTCTTTAGGAATTTGTGTACATGAGAAATATAGAACCGGATATTGTATTTACATTTTAAATGCCAAACTCTGAAAATAAAATTGTGATTCTAGGGATTATTTTTTTTCCAGATCGTTATTCAGTTTTACTCTCTAACTCCATGTGCCCTCATGAAAAGCTGTGTTTGTCTTGCACTGAGCACCATTCTCTTCTCGTGTCTGTCCTGACACTCTTGTGGTTTATCACTGTCATGTCACTTCTGTGTTAAGCGTAACACCAAGGTTGACAAGATGGGAGACAGCAAGCTACGTTGGTGCAAGTGTAGCCCAAACAGCAAATTTGGTGCCTAATTGAGAATGCAAACATGAAGAAGTTGTACTGCACTCTGTGGGGCGCTGACATAGAGTAGACTGACTTGGCCTAAAGTCAAACTGTCTTAACACAAACATTTTAATGAGATTTAGTAAAAAAAATATTTCAGATGTATCTGAATATTAGACTTCACCTTCCCTAGTGGAAATTATATATGGTTTTTGGTCAGTAATTTTTTAGTTTTCAGATTTTTATAAAAATGTGATTTTTTTTCTGTGGATAAAAATAATGAAGAATGCTTTGGTTTTCTGTCTTCATCTCTACTTTTTGATAAACACATATATTTGACAACTTGTACTGTTTGTCAGAGAATGACACCAAGGAGAATATCTGTCTAGTAGTTGGTTAGAGATATTCTAACTCCATTTTACAGTCATAAAATGCGTTAATGTAATAAATTTTTTATGTTGCAAATCAGTGTCAACCTGCTTTTATCTCATCTTTCTTTAAGTCCAAGCACTTGCTAGCAGTTGTTACGGTTACTAAAAATTAAAATTATAAATTATATTTAATTATATATTTTTATAAAATACAATTATAAAATTATAAATAACAACTACTGGTTGAAAAGGAAAGAAAGGAAAACATGGGGAAAAATGGTTAGCAAAAGCCAAAGACGAAGTAGGGTCAAACTCACTTATCTGCGTTCTTACACTGATTCCTGTCATAATGTCTGATCTCTTCCCATAAAATAACCACAAGCACAATTTACCAGTGGTCCACTCCTTTTTCCTGCTCCCTAGAGGCGTTTCAGACTATAGATAGACTTCTAGTAAGACACAGCTTGTCTGGAAAAGAAAGAGATGCATAGAGATGCATAGAGAATTGAGAAGAGAACAGCATATGGGAAAGTTTTCACTTTTTGCAGTATAATAAGGTCAAAAAAAGAGAATCATAAAGTACATGTTTATTGGAAAAGAAGTGGAACTGAGTAAACGAACATAAAAATCTCTCCAACATAACTTGAATTTAAAAACAAATATAATTATGTGCAGTCACTGACCAATTACTGAGACTATAATTGAAAATTTTGTTGGCTCAGTTTCGTGATTTGGATGGAGAAGTGATTCTTCCAAAAATTCAGCTCCAACATACACTATTGTTGACAAATCATGAGAAGAGTCAAGAGGATAATACTGATGGCTACTCACACAGCTTTAGCCCCACTGTGCGGATTAACCTGAAGTCCAGAAAATGGGTGTGACACTTCCACTTGGGAATGTCTCATAGGGTGATAATTGCAATATGGCAGGAGTAGGTACTGATTCAAATACCTTCATGGCAGAGGAGAGATAGCTGAATCAAGGCCTCCCATATCTAGAGTGACTATCTTTTTTAATAAAAATATCTGAAATTGATGTCTGCGTCTCGTACCTTTTGTTTGTGTCTGCGCAACAGAAACACTTCAGAAGATCTCAGTTTTTTCCCAATGCAGATGAAAACTAAGCCTGACACAATACATTCTGGCAAAATAGACTCCTTGTTTTTCAGTGAGCCCTACATTTGTAATTTGTGTTTATCAGATATAGTGAGACATATACACAGTTTTAGTGTATTCCAGTAGTCTCATTATCTAATACAGAAATCAACTATGGACAGAAGTGAAGAAAAGAGCGTAAAACAGAGTACCTGAGTGAGTCCAAATAGAAAATGAAATAGAATCACTTCACTGACTAGATCTTTATTTTTTAAACATGCTGGAGAACAAAAACTTATTTATATTAGGTCGGTAGAAAATCAGAATATATAGTAGGTAGATCTTATGTTGTTAGAATTTGCCTCACTACTTTTCTTTAATGTTCTCTTATTCTGGGCTATTTCCAACACTGATTTCTGTTCTGGTTTCAAAACAGACATATTTGCAAGAGCTGGAAAATATACATGTAAATTCAAAATTTATGCACAAAAAAATATACAACGGAAACTAAATTTCACAAACAAGCAGAAGAGTTGAGTGGTGAATCTGAATATGAGTTCACGAAATTTAGAGTCCAGCAGGGTTGCCTACAGGTGAAAGAAGATACAGTGTATGTTGTTCAAACTGGGTTTCAGCCAAGGGATTGAAGAGATCCTGTCATCACTTGCCCATTATACTGCTGTGTAGATAGGCTGATTCTTATTTTCTTAAAAATCATGATCTGTAAAGGTAAGCAATTTTTTTTCTGTCTTTAAGCCCTAGGACATAACCTGAGAAGTTTAATTTTTAATGTGATATTATTTTAAATCATGGATTTTAATACTAACAGGAAATGCAGGTTTTAGAACAGATAAATTATGACCTGCCCCATCAGGGCTGCCATAATACAAGACCTAATTTGTATGGCATCATAGTGTATAATGTAGTAGTCACTTTATAGTATGTATGTAGATTGTCCTGGGGTGTGTCTAATACTGTTTCTTTCACTTCAAACCAGTCAAACATGATGCCCACACATGTACATATATATACGTACGCAAAACCTGTACCAAATTCTTATAGACTATGAGGTGTCTCAAATACCTATTATGATACTTACGTAGGTTTTATTTAACGTAAGAGCATTTGCAAAAGATAGATGTTCTTAAATTCAGTTCAGTGTCCTAAGGTCATTGCAAAGGGATATTCAAGAAACCTTACTATGGGATAATTTCAAAGTAAACTGTTATATTTCTTTTAAGCTAAAAAGGTAAAAAAGTCTATTATACAGCTTGAAACTTTTCCGTTTACATACACTCTTAACACCAGACAAGAAAACAGACCTCTTTCTAATGTGAAAGGATGTTCTCATTGTACATGTTTTATTGGTTTCCTATAAGATACATAAACTTAGTCATTGCTTACAGTAACAATGGCACATTTTTCCTCATTTCTCTCCTTAGTTTGGTTTTTTTTTTTTTTTTTTTATTGAGGAGGGGGCTTCTTCCAGAAGCATTATGGATGCTACCATATATTGAATCGAATAAAGTTATTCCTTCAATGGACTCCTGTTGATACAGAATTAAAAAATTTGTGAAGGTTTTAGAGACCAAACTGAGGCTAGAGGGGAAGGAAATTGCACCAATTGTCTTTTACTCTGTATTACTCTTAGCTTAAAATCCATACAGTTTAATCCAAGATATAATATCATGTTGGTACCTTAGGCTTACTTATTTTCATTTCCCAAACAGTTGTTCAACAGCTCTTCCAGACCTATAGAGATCATAAGAACTTAATAAAAAGTTTTAGTTGCATAATACTGGATTTACATTCATCATTTTTAATATGTGGTTTTCTCTCTTAAGGATTTAGATCTCAATGGATTGTTATGTATTGCTCACATCCTGCAATTCCCTCCCCCTCCCAGCTTTATGAATTTACACAGACATCCTCAATAATTCCTTTTTTCATCAACTGCTCAAAGATTTGTCTTTACATCTGATTTCCTGTGCAGACATGGAAGATTGGAAGTCATATGTTTAACAATGTACTCCACTCTGCATGATATCAATGATTAATTATGATTCCAGTATCACCATAAGATTACATCCTTACTATGTACTTTATTTCAATACAGCAGTCATGTGATAGAAATTCATTGGGTAATGTGAGATCAACTAGACGTTCTTTGATTGTCAGGTAGAAACAGCTCAGGTGACATCAGTGGGACAGTACTCTACTTGTGTATTTGACTCCAAATCCTCGAGACCTAATTCCGTGTATCACAACTGGTCCCCAAAATGGTCTTTCTTACTTTTTCAAACCCATTCAACTGTAAACTCTTACTTCAAAAGGATTGTGGTTCTTATACAGTCAGTGAGAACAGCTGGAGAGGTTTAGTTTGGTAAATTGTTTTTATAGTTATAACCTTACAACAACTAGCAATTCTCTTAAAAATCTATTTTAAAGAGTATGCTTCAAATTCTAAAATTAACTACCTAAAATGAGTTTGAAAAGACTCAGTTTAACAGTCCAAGGGCTCATCTTCATGCAATTCCTACACAACAAATGCTGAGCTCTCTTTCTAACAACCTCTTTTACCTTACCTTGTCTGGAGAGTCTCTGCAGCTAGCAAGCTTTTCAAATCATTGCCAAAAGACTTAACTGCTACATCATTCTTTAGAGCAAACATTAAAATAGTGTTCTATAACAAAAGCATTAGTTGTAAAATGGAATTGGAAAAAGTGTTTTTATATATATTGTAACAAAAGAATCTTTTGTGAAAAATATTGAAAAGAGAACATTCTGCATGTATCTGATAAGCAGCATCTTGTTTTACGCATAAGAATAATGAGACTCTCAGCCAAGTGGGGTCAAAAATAAAAATAACTCCTATTTATACAGTTACAGCTTTATTTGCAGACAGCCCAGCAGTAATGGCTAAAATAAATGCTTATAGTGTTTTCTATTTAATAGGGGTAACACTATCTGCATTTGTCACAACATCAACTCTAAGTACTTTACAGTACATTGGATTAGGTCTTGAATTTAGGAACCTGTATGTCCTATAAATTCAGTGATTAGTTAGTATTTAAAAATCAAGTAACTGGATAACACCAATATTTATGTCAAGTATTTCTATAAAGTAACACCACTTGGAGTCTAAAGACAAGTTAAAAGTTTCAGAAATATATCAAATTGTTTTGTGACATTCAGAGTTAAAATACATTAAGTGGTAGAAGGATCATATTTCTTTTGTGTCTGTTATTATGATACATGCCACATGGAAATGCCACAGCACCAAGAAAAGAAATTAATGCAACAAATCCTAAACACTCTCCACAGCGCAATTTAGTGAAACATTTCTGCACTGAAAAGTAAAATCACGTAAGTGTTCACAAGCGTACCATTTAAAGGAAAAAAATGTTTCATAGACCTCAAGGCTATTGTTATATATTCTTGTAATATATATATAGTTGGGTTGTATTGTATAGTTACTTTCAATTTCCCTCTAAATATTGAATGCTGTGCTTTCAGGGTGGCCACATTACTTTTCTTTTTTATTATAATACAATCTAATTACATTTAAACATCTTCCATTAAGTAGGTAAAGATTAATAAAAAAAACGGAATGTTCCGTGTTATTAAATACTGCGCAAGTTACAGAAGAATTTGGCATAAATTTAACAATATAAGCCCCAGAAAAATATAGGTGAGCCTCCTCTCCCTAATGAAACATTTTCAGGTTAGCTATAAATCTCTCTTATGTGAGAACCCGACCTTCAGAATATTTCCGTTTATCCTCATATATTTGAAAGTAAAGTTTTGAGGATACACAGCTTACGAACAGCACGGCTCACTCCCTTAAGACTCCGTACCCATCATTCAGCCAGCTCTGTTCACAAAATATGACTTTGCTGAACTCACTCTAGAATCTCTTTTGAGAAAATATTGTTGTTCTTTTCTCTTGGTAGCAGAGTGGCTTTGCAAATACTGTTTTTGTCCTCCCCAATTAACAACAAATGTTAAAGGATAACTTATTTAAGAAGAGGATTATTAGGTTGATTGGGGGAAAAAAAAAGATTTCCATTTTATTTAAAAATGACTACAAATACAGGTTTGGTTACTGGTAGTGCAGGAGAGGATGGCAAATAGCTGGCTGTTTAGTGGAGTCATTTTGATGGGTGAGATTCCGATCTCTGCTCTGAGTTTGAACAGATAAACACTTGAATCACTGTTCCCAGCTAATGTTCTGATTTTTGCATGTGGTTACTCTTTGAGAAGAGTTCACTTTTCACTAGAAATTGCACCCCAGTCATAAGAAGTCTGCCTTGTGCATGGTCTGCCAGAAGAGAAATGCTTTTGTTAGAACTTACTTTTTGCCATGACCCGTGCTCTTCCTCTTCATCCCAAATACTGCAAAACCAGTTTCGTGATCATTCTGAATGATGTTATTGCTTTTTGTTCCTTGATTATTTAGACATTACCATTGGCATCTAACAGTGGGAATACGATGAAATGTATCAAGGTTGATGTATTTGAGTACTGTTTGATGGGATTTTTTTTTGCCACTTCAGTGGAATCATTGCCTACGATTTCTCTAGCTGTACTCAATATGGGTTTGTCTTTGCTGGAGCAAGTAGCCCGAACTATTAGAGTTCACTTTATCAGCTTTTCTTCCTTTGGCTTTCAGTGCTTGTGTGCTGATTGTAGGTCTGTTAGCTATCCCATGCTTCTGTGTGTTATTCAGGAACATGATTTACATGTTCTATGGGCTAGTGATGACCAGCAAAGTACTGTTAACTTTCGTTCCCTTGAATGAAACAAGGCACAGACAGGACGGAGATTTAAGCTCAAACTATTTTCAAGATCGTGACTGAATTTAATTGCTGGTAGCTCAGAAGAACTGAAAAAAACACTGGGATTTGCCTGTAATTTGAACCAGTGTGCAAGGCACTGCCTAGACAGTCTAGATTTAAGTGAGAGTTTGAGTAACAATAGATATACAGCCCTTGTGTCCTAATGTGACAAGAAGATAATAAGTCAGATTGCAAGGGACTGTGGCAGGGACTATCTCTTCTTATAAATAACGCTTAGCAGTCACTGTCAATCACTTATTTTTACTAAATTTCAATCCTATTATGGTTAGGCTATTCATAAAACCTGTGCCAGTTTTGAAAAGAGAACCTCGTGTTGTGAATGTACCATTGTGCTTCAAAACAAATTACTATTCTTTTCAATTCCTCTCTCTTTAAATATATATATACATATATATGATGACAAGAAGAGGACTGGCTTCTAAAAATGATACAATCATTAGACTCTGGAAGGAAGACCAATAACTGCCTCAGACACAGAAACTACAACTCCGGTCAATTTATGTTGATTTTGTCATTTAGTAAAAGTGCCAAGATATTTCTTCTCTTTAGGAAAACAGTAGACATGAGCAAAAATTTGGGCATACTTTTCCCAAGTAACTTAAAAACCAAATTTTCCATTAAAAAAAATATTTTTTTTTAATTTACATTGTGTTATAGCTGTTTGCATTGAAGAAGTAAAATAATACATGGATAATAAAATCTATAAAAATAACTTAGTTAATTTATCTGTATTTTCAAAAGGAAACAGCAATGATACTACGTATTTTTCCTATGGCTTCAATGGAAATATCACCCATAGTGTTGGAAAAAAGAGGATCAAATCCTGCAAGGGAAACCTGATTACAGTGAATTATCATTTGGTAGGATGATGGAAGCACAGTTTTGGTGTTCATATTTGCTACAATGAATGAAAGCAGCTAAAGATCATACTTATCAGTCATCAAGATCTTCCAGTCAGAAACTGGGCTTTTTGAAATCTCCTAATGCATAAATAGGCTGTAACTGGAGCTTGAAAATATTGAAGGTTGGAGTTGTTGAAGTCAGCACCTTAAGGAAGTACCATTTGAAGTGGACAGGTAACTGATTTCATACTGAGGAGCTGGGGAAAATTGCTGTGTTCTTCATTTTTCTGTTTTTCTGTTGGGTATGCCCTTGAGCAAATCACTTCTTCATGTTTCATTTTCTGCACTGTTTTAACATTTTGGGAGAGGAGTATTTGGATCTTTAGCTTTTTAAGTTAACTTTAAACATTTCAGTTTTTTTTTTTTTTTTTCCTCCAGAAGGATGCAAATCAAAACATGGTACTTTGATTTTCTAAAAATTAAACCATGGGCAAAGTCTAAAAGCTGCTCTAGACTGTCATTGCTGCTCTTTCGCCTCTCCCTCAGCTGGATTATCCTGTCCTTCACTTATGATGGTGCTTGCAAGAACTATCTTGGTGCTCATCCAGCTTTGCAATGTAACAGTTCAGGGAGCAGAACTATCGCTGTGCTGCATACAGGACAGAGTTTCAGAAGAACTGAATTAGATTGACTTAAAATCCCATAGTTAAATTTAATCTAGTCTTGTATCATCCTTAGAAAGTTAGCATGATTTACTTGTCCAAGGAATAGCTAAAATTATGTATACTTCTTCACAATTGTGATTTGTAAGCAGCAAATTCACAAGTTTGTTCTGTGGTCTTCTGACAAGTGCCAGCTGGAGGGAGATCTTAAGCAAACTGGAAAATAACTGCCACAAATACTCATATCATTCATAACACAAACACTCACAAAACATTTCTAACACCTTGTCCTCTCTGGTGGTTTACTATAGCTTACACATTTCATTTCAGCTCATAATTCTGAATTGTACATAACAAAGGTTGCGGAAGCAAAGGAAAGTTTATGAAGTACACACATGTTCACATATACCCAAGAGTATCTCCATGTCCTGTTAGAAAAGCTGTTGAGAAAACTGGTTTTCATGTCATGAGAACATTTCTAGCTTTCTGTCTGGTGTCAAGAACCATTAAATTTTGAAACTCTTTCTTTCTTTCAATATCAGAATATCCTTAAAATGTTGACTTTTTTTTTTTTTTTACTTAGTAATGATTCTTTCAATTTTCTGAAATTTTGAGTACATTCACAACTCTATCTGGAAAATCTTTAAACAAAATTCATGCAGAAAATACATCGTTGATGTCAACAGTATGTTTTTGGTGGTTCTGAAAGAAGAGGCTCAGTGGACCCTACCAAGCCTATCAATTCCTAGTTCAGTGTAATGTTTAATATCTAGTCCATAAAGTTACAAAACCCTGCACCCATTATTTCTTTATACCTATTGTCTCATTGCAACCATCGCTATTAACAGTTGGCTTTCCCCTCAGATCAGAATTTTGTGCAAAGATTTTGATTTTGGAAGTGTTTCTCCTCCAATCTCTTCACCAATAGTTAATGTACACTTGAGTATCTCAAAGTATAAAAGTATAAAATATTATGGTGCTGAGCAGTAAATGGATTTCTTTTCTGATCAGTGGATTTTGGTGAATAATGGAAATTATTTACCTGCATAAACATCATATTCTGTCTCACACAATGGCAGAAGCTCAGGGTTGGGTATTCATTTGGTTGGTATATTTATGCAGAAGAAATATTTTTTTAACAGTATTTTATTTCTAAAGCTCTCCATGAGATCAATTGCTTTAATTTGTTCTTCACACCTTATGTCCTTATTCCTAGGAGCAAAGCAGAATGCATATTCAGGCATGGAACTAGCATCTCCGCCCTCAAAATCTACTCCTAAAAGCTCAAGTGAATAACTGTGCTTTCAAGAGTGAAATAATTGAACCTCCCAACTTGGGTATTCATTTTTTCTCAAGGCACAACTTGCTAAGAACAAGCTCCTGGGTTTAAATCACAGTCCTCTTGGAATATGAACAGCTACTTCAAGTTTTTCTTAAAAACGAAAAATAAAAATAAATCCTTAAGTGGCAGGAGCATCGTGATACAGATCATTTACAAAATGAAGTCACTACAGTAATGGATGTTGAATACAGTATTTGGAGTCAACATAAAAGTTGAAAGTAATTTCTGAACGCTGTGGTTCCAAGTACTGTGAGAAATTAAAGTATGTGATTTAATATCTTTGTTGACTCAGCCAAAAATAAAAAAAAGTTTGAACTGTGGGTTGTAGTTCAAGACAGGTAACCAAATTGATGACAGAATAGTCAATCTATCGCAAATGTCTCTGAACATTATCAGAAATGAAGCATGAACTTTATTTACAGTCCTGCCATTTGGACACTGACATAAGTGATAGAAAAATGATTTGGACTTCCATGCCATTTAGTAACAATGCCTAAAACTGTCTAAAATAATTCTTTACATAAAGTATTAGCCTCTTTCGCCCCAAAATAATTTTGGGGAAGTATTACTGGAAACAATAACGCAACACTGTAATGAATATTGTTTAGGAATTTGTGGCTGAAACAAACAATAATAACTTTTTCCTTGTAAAATATTTATCCCAATTATATGAAGCAACATTTTCCAGATCTATAAATAGATCTGTTTTCATATCTATAAAAACTTATTAACTTACCTAGAATGAATTATAATATAGTGACCCATTATGAATTTTTATGAGTTTTTATAACACCTGAAGTATTACTGAAAAGGGCATTTGAGACTATTCAGAATGTTTTTACCCTTATGGCATATTTCATATTTTTTTAATATATGGTCTTATATATCTTCTTACCTGTCTTTCAGACCAGTGATGTTCACCTGCTTTTTCAGCCAAGCATTAATGTATATTTATTTTAATCATGACAAAAATTTAAATCTAAGTAGAAATAAACAAACTGACAAAACCAAAACGTTGTGACAGTGCTGTCTTCACACTCCCTGATTGGAAAGTGGGTGAGGTAGTCTTTGTTTCTTTTACCTTTAGTACTACTTATACACGATACATTCTTATCCTGCTATCTTTATACTAACAAATAAATATGTTTTACAACATGTGTATCAAACAGTAGTTAATATGCTAAGTGCACAAGGTTTAGAGATATATTCTTCAGGTATGAGAACAGAAGGACAAAGGGCATAATGGGGGGAATCCAAAGAAACCCCATATCTTATTTTGAAGCCTTAGATACCAGAATCCAAACCCATTTGTTACTCACCTCAAAAGGTCAATTTGAGAAAAACAAACAAACAAAAAACCAAACAAAAACAACAAAACAAACCTAAAAAGTGAAAAGGTGAACTCTCAAAAATGTTGTTTGCAAAGCAGAAGTCACTAGGAGTTGGCTAGTAAAAGAAAACAAGCAGCCCTGAGACTGCCTAAATCCAGCATCGGCTAAACCCAACACTGACATTGACAGCACTTCTGCCCACTGATCCTTCTGTACTGATCAACTTTCTACTTTCTTATGCTGAAGGCCAGATGAGTGCTTAACTACGGACACTCCCAGGTTCAGAAAAGGCGCTTGCTTGCTATGAGGCTCAAAATACAGTGGTCGGGACGCTGAGAAAGCAAGCACAAAAGGTCTGATTCTGGCTGGTGGGTAAAGCTAGTAATTATGAGCAGTGGAAACAAAGGTTCCTTTCCCAGGAATGTATTTTTTGAGGTTGCCACTTTTTCATCATCCAATGATCCTCCAAAATATTTACATATTCCCCATAACAGCACGTGGAAACGTAGTCATTTCCTGCCAGAATGAGTTGCACTAGCTTTCCTTTTGGCTCCTTTGGTTTTAGATTTGTGACTACAGAATCTTCTTCCAGAAGAAGATGGTGTTACGGTGGAGGCCAAAACTACTAGGCTTAGAACTATTTCAATTATTTTTGTGCATTAGGCTCTGAAAAGCTATGCTGATATCTCAAAGTGCCAGATGAAAAAGGATGTTTTCGTATGTCATGTTGCTGACTATTAGGCCAGCACTGTAGGACTGTCTTTGTAAAAACTGAAACCTAAAAGAGCAAGTTTTTCTGCGGATTGCTTTCTTAGAGATTTACGTTCACTTCAAAGGGATTTGGAGAGGTTGCTTCTTTACTGATAGTTCTGTGAATTGACTGTGAAAAATTTATGCTGCTTTACTCAGCTCATTCCTTAAATATATTCCTTACTTCCACACAACACTGTTGCTACTCGTTACACATTTTCTTTGTTTGTGTCTGTAGTATGGGAGTCTCCTAATTAAAAAGCTGCCTACCCAAGCTATTTAAAACATGGTTTCCCTAAAAAATAAAAATAATAATAAAAAATAATGAAAAAAAAAACCCAACAAAAAAGGAAACATTCTCTTATAAACAAAGCAGCATAACCATGATACCACATATTAGCAGGCCATGTGCTAACCGCTGTGTTTTGGTTTATTGAATAGATGAGCATTCTGCACAGGCGAAAGTAAGAATTTGAGGATCACTAAACACTGGATTTTCTCAGCATACAAAAACACCTGCGTTTCAGCAGTTTAATCTAATCAACCGTGAAATATTCACAGTGTTCAACAGACCTAAAATATTCTCATTTCTTACCCATGGTATAGTGGTCTAATGCCTATGTGTTGGGCTGCAGCATGAATTATCATTGGGAAAAGATCCAAAACTGTTTAATAAAGTTCTCTTCTCCCTTTTTACACTATATGCAAAGTACACCAAATAGCTGATACCAGTAAACACATTTTTGTTCTGAATTTATACTTATCACAGGTAAACAGCCTTCAAAGATAATATGCAGAGAAAAATTATAAGTGCAAGAAAAAAAAAAAAAAAGGAAAGATGAACACAAGTTTCACAGTAAAACACGCACTTTTACAATCAGTTTTCTTACTTTAGAGCAAAGAGCACTTCCAGAAAGTAGTTCTTGCAGAACTTGAGAACTGTGAAAATGTTTGATTGCAGTGGCAGTTCACTTATTATACATTCATCAAAGTGTTGAGAATCCACCATTAATTCAGTGGTTCAGATATGCCCTGTCAGAGCACCCAGTCACACCTCAGCGATGAGAACAACACATACTTCTATTAGACCAACAGCAAGGTACTCACCAATGTGGTCATGTGTGCTGGCCACTGATAATGGGAAAAGTATTTCTACATGCCTTTTTGGAAGATTCTATTTAAAATTTCCCGATCTTCCTTGTTTCTTTACTATCCTATCACCTGTTTTTAACTGTGAGGAATAAAAATAGGCATTTCCCTCAAGAAACAAGGATCTACACCCATATTTAAAATGTGCCTCCAAAGAAGCCATTACTGGAATAGGAGGTTCCAGCTGACATTGTTCAGTTCTGTATGGCAGAAGTAGACATCAGTCCTGTTAGCAGTGAGGTAGAGGGATGGATGTAGGAATGATGAAGAGAATAATATGGAAGAAATAACTAGAACTGAGTTTTCCTTGTCTCTGTTTTTAATTCTTATGATAAATCAAGATTTACTGTAAGAGACTTGAAGGTGGAGATATGGTGAAAGAAGATACTTGTATGACTTGAAAAATTAGGGGTTTAAAATTTAAATCTAAGGATATAACTGATAAGGGAAAAGAGAATAAGTATCTATTACAAAATATCTTCCTCTCCAAGTAAAATTAGTTTTTATTTGACACTGGATAACAGTGTGTAGCCCTCTAATTAGTCCACCTCAGCTGCTGTACAGTAGCTTGTTAGAGCACACCAATTCGAGCATGTATATAAACTCACAGCAACTTCAAAATAAATATTAAGAGAAAAACATTTTTCCCAAAGCTGAGTAAATGTAGAATATCAGGGTGTTTGAGGTTTAGTTCTATCTGTCTTCAAGAAGTTGGGATCCAAATATGAAATTTAAAAAGAATTATTGTCTGTTTAGGTCAAAACCCTACTGGGCCCTGAACCACAGAAGTTCATTAAGGTCATTTAAGGTCATTCATTCATTTACAGTTTAATAGGAGATTATGGAGCAACTGCTAGATTAGTTAGTCCATATTTGGTTGACATCAGACCTCAACCAGGTCTTTCACACATGATGCTTTCATTTCTGAAACAAGCTTAAAATAACTGATGTTCCAATTTGTTTCTTGCTTTTTTCTTTCATAACTGCTTATTTGACACTCTTTCTTTGTTATGCAGAGACATCTCTCTCTTAATGGGACACTTTTGAAAATTTGTTTTTTTTCCACGCTGTAAATATTTATTTCCTTTTAAACATCTAGCAGAGTTCGGCAACATTACTACACCAGTGCCAAAGTCTAAACCTCTGACAATGATTTTAAGCTGCAGAAGAGCTTTGAAATTTTGACAGTGGCAAAGTACAGCTTTCGGGAGGTTAGAAGAGGGGAGAAGACGAAAGCAAAGAAGAGGAGTGGAGAATGCTACTCAGCAGAAGATGTAAAGAGAAAAGTGAAACCTTTTGACAAGTAAAAAACTCCTGAGAGCCACAGAGTGAGAATAAACAAGATTTTTTTTTTATTTCCTTTTGAGCACTGCCCAAGGGGAGTGCTTTGATGCAGAAACGATGTGTAGATATCTAAAGCTAAGCTGTCCTTATAGGCACTGTAAACAGAGTGAATGAGCACCTGTGTAACCCAAAGTATTAAACTGAATCCTGTGATTTTTTTGCCCAATTTTGACTAACTTCTAGAGTTATTTATTAAGGTTATTAAATTATTTGAGTGCTGACTTTACATTCATACATCTTGAGAGTATTTCCATCCACTTGCTCCCTCAACCTGAGACCAGCGCCTTTTGCAACCATGGAAGATGTAAGACTTCTGAATAAAAGCTGTACACCCTGTTCCAAGATGGTCTGCCCTGTGCATGCCAAGGTGATGGGAGCAGGAGTGGACAGAAATTAAAACTGGAGTCGAGAGAAGGAGTAGGGCTGCTGGGTTGAGTGTGCGGCGTGCACCCAGGACGCAGGGCTTGCTGGGCATGGCCATACCAGCAGGGTCAGGACCTGGCTGTGGCTCCAGCAGCTATTTTGGCTGAGCAGGTGCCGATCTGAGAAACCCTGTCACAATTGAACACTGGACTTGTGGGGTCCTTCCGAGACTGCACATGGTGTTTCCATGATAAAACTTTCAGAATTTCTTGAAGTCTGTATTGTTTTGGTTGTATCCAGATACTGTAAATTCCAACTAATTGCCATCAGCCATGTGCCCTCACCCGCTTCCATTTTTTTCCCCAAAGACGTTGTAGCTGTGTCTAATATTTAACTTCAGAATCAACTTCTAAATCAAGAGGAAGGATGGCACAATGGTTTTCAGGGAAACAGAATCCTGCTGAAATCCCCTAAAGAGTACAAGACTTGCTGTGTGGCTTTGGGAGTCCATTTAATCTCTTAGTGCCTTGATATTCCAATAAAAAACACTACCATCAGATTTTTTGTCTTACAGCACTGTCAGTTACTTTGATGCTGTGGCCGTTAGGAACATAAAAGCTCCAGGAAAAAGTGGACCAATGCTGTGCATACGAGTACCTCCAGGATTAAGAATTTAAAGACCTCCTTTTCAATGTAAGACTGATATGTAAACACCATATACTCTGAATGGCATTCCAAAGAATGATATTCTCACAGGAAGCATACCAAGGAAAACATCCCCTTAGCAATATATTACTAGCTGTTTTGCAATTCATGGCTAGTCAGTTCATTTGCATTTATGTATTTCAATATATGGTAGAGTTAACAATATTAGACACATCACACTCGGCAGTTTCTTGGACTGAATAATAGAATTTAAAATGAGGTTTAGATTTTCTGGTTAACCTCAATACAGAAATATTTTTTTTATCAGATTTGACTGCAGTTACACAGAAAACCCACGCAGTTGAAAACCAAACTAGCTCAGTCCATATTACTTTAGATGCATTGCTTTTATGCCTCTAATAAGATGACCTAATGACCCTATTTATGTGGAAACCAATAGAGCCTTTCCATCAAGTTAGGCTGCTTTTTGAACAACTTTTCTGTCATATTTCCTGTTAGCCTATATACTTGATTTGTACTGATTAGATGTTATTTCATTACCCTGTGCATATCTGATCATTAGTCAGATACTGTTCAGAAAACTGTTTGAATTGTTTCAAAATCAGACTTTTTCAGACTAATATTTATATCATTCAATGTAATAATTATATTCTCACTAGAAAAAAACTAGGTTATCATTTGGTGCAGTTCGGCTTCAGAGGCACCTTTTCAGTGGGTCCTTCAACACACATTCCCACATTTAAAAACTATGAATCTATACATAAAGACCTCTTTCAAATAAGCACTTGCATTTCCTTTTTTTAGCTACTGTTACGTACCATTTTTAAAGAAATGTTAACTCTTTATGGTGTGTGGAAAAGTACACACATGATGAGGAAATGTTGTTTTCCTAAACACAGTGATTAAAATGATTCAGTCTGATATTGTAAATATGGAGAAATGAATTTAAAGAATTGCTATGAATGTTGAGGGACTAGATTTGTAAATTTTCAGCACCCTAGACACAGTCAAACTAGCTTCTATGTCATCTACTCATTTAAAGACTATTTCTACAAACTCATATATCTTTGAAAAGGCATAATTTTTTTAACAGAAAAGATTGTACCAAGCTTAATGATTTTACACAGAAAATTGCCCATAGGCTTCTTTAAGAATGAAGTGAGACCCGTTATATTTTGTGGTTGGGTACTTATTACCCACGCTTATTACAGAGGAAAAAATACTAGAAGACTATGAAGCAGCACAAATACAGTGGGACTTGTGGCTGAAACAGTGAAAACTGTTCATTGTCTTATTTAATGGAAGGTCTTAAAACCCTCTGTTTATAAACAAGACGAATAAAAAAGTTGCTGGGATTTGCAGGACTCTCCTGTTCTTTGGAGGTTTGGCCAAGTCTCTTGGTCTTCAGGTCTACTGCTGGCTGGTATCGACCTTATGTAACATTTTTCAAGCACCAAATGAGTGCTATCTTCAAAGCAGATAAAAGTGTTCTGTTTCTTATTTAGAAAACTCTTTTGTGATCTTATTTTTCTGTATTGTTCTCCTTATGCATTTTAATCTCTGTTTATTCATTGCAGTTTGTTTTCACCTACTCTTGTGCTACTACTGCCGTTTAATTTAACTAGTTATTTCCACTATTATCTGCCTGATTTATTAAGAAATACTACGCCTCTCTTGATGTTTGCTGAAGAAGCCAAGTCTCCTGTTTTTTATACCATACTGTAAAAAAAGTCCTTCTTTTGAACCTCCTTCCACCTGTCTCTACTTTAATTTAAAACACACTTCAACAAATGGGAAGAAGTGAAATCTACATCACCCTGTACTCATATGATCATTACTATGTTTTGAAGTCTTTGCACTGTGCTTGTACAGAGATCTACAAGACGTGAGTCCACCATGCAGAATGTAGAATAAATGATCTAGCCATTCAAGTCAAGCAGAAGGTACACATGTCAAATGGCGTTTATATGATTTGAGTCCATCTGCAAGAAGAAATAGTGCAGATCAAATATACATATTCTGATGCAGTCTAATAGGGCTCCCAAAGAAGAAAGCCAGGTTCTAACCTACCTCATCTCAATTTCCTACTAGTTTTTGCCTTGTAGTTAATTTAGAACTATTAGGCTTTGGAGGAGCGGGGAACAGGAGATGGAAAATATATGTCACGCAAGAATACGTGTGTTTAAGTAGTACATGCAAATAATATTTCATAAAAAGCTTTACATAAATCAGAAGTCTATGATTAAATAGACTGAGGCTTTGATTACCAGCCAGTAACAGAGCAATTTTTAAAGATGTCAGACATCTTTTGCACTTTCTAAAGATGATTCACTAAGATTCTGATCAAAAGTTTCCATACAGAATGTAAAGAAAACAGACAAATTTAATTGGACTCTACATCATATGCAAAATGGAGTTACATATACAGGAGAGCTGGAGAAGGACTTTTTACAAGGACATGTAGTAACAGGATGAGGGGGAATGGCTTCAAACTGAAAGAGGGTAGATTTAGAAATTAGGAAGAAATTTTTCACTCTGAGGGTGGTAAGGCACTGTAACAGAGAAATTGTGGATGCCCCATCCCTGGAGATGTTCAAGGCCAGGCCAGATGGGGCTTTGAGCCTAGAGGTCTAGAGGGAGGTGTCCCTGCCTATGGCGGGGGGGTTGGAATCAGATGATCTTCAAGGTCCCTTCCAACCTAAACCATTCTATGATTCTATGATATTTATATATAATTTGTAAAATAAAGATATTTAAATTTGCCAGTTGGGCTTTGTAAAAAAAAAAAAAGCATACTAATTTATAAATTTATATAACTGTAAAACATATACCTGTTTATTGCAAAGTTTTCTGAACTTAATAACTGTTCACAGAACGTCTCTCATACATGTTTCTGTCCACCTTAGTCAAGCAACATCTGTCAGATCCTCGCATGCCTTCACAGCAGTTGCGCTGAAAGAGTGCACACCAAATTGTTTATCAGATCTTTTCCAGACACATACAAGCCCAAGCTGTCAGTTTAGTTAGAACAAACATCTTAGCTCCCTGTGTTCCCCACGTGGTACATTTTCCAGACCAGTCTTGCATGTTGTATTTGTACATTCATGCAAACATCTCCACTGAATGTTCTATATTTGAATAGAGAATGATTACTTACACGAATAAAAGTAGCTGCTTTTTTTTTTTTTTTTTCCCTGAGAAGAGCAGGTGACACTGTTCCATTGGGATGCCAGTGGAAGCAGTACCTAGCTGAGACGTTGGCTTCTGTTCTGTGGTCAGCTGTTATTGCGCTGAGGGGGACAGAGGAATTAGGCAAGTAGAAATGTAGATAAAAAAGAGAAAGAGAAAGGGTAGTAAGATTAAAAAAAAAAAAAACAACAACAGAAAGAGAAAGTGCAGTAGGGAAAACAGCTTTAATGGAATAATGCTGTAGAAGTAGAAACTGGATGAGAAACTAGGTGGCAGAAACAGTGGCACTCATGTAGGTTCAGTTTTACATTCTTCCTTTAAATTAAATATCTCCGTAGGGTATGAATAAACAACTTCGCAAATACCATATGTCCTAAAAGACCTTATTTATTCCTCACTGACTTAATTTTCTCAAGGAATGATGCATCTCCTAACTGGTTCATCCACAGTCTGTAATTCCATTTCTACCCAAGAAAAATGGTTGTACAGATCAAGAAACCATGTAGACCCCCCTTAAATCTGTTTTAAAGTCTGTTTTGTTTTGCACACCCGATCCAGCTGTGAGCAGTGGTGGTTCAAATGCAAGATCTGATTCTATACATGTCAACATAAAAGAATAGAGATTCAGTGACATACATGGGACAGTTGCCTTATTCCCTCCAAAAGTGATAAGATTTAATTTTTTTTAATGGTATACTATATTCAAATATGTCAGGCAAGCTTCAGTTTTACATTGTTAAAACTTTCTCAAATTTTTTGAGCAGCTTGCAGCTGTACTAGTTTTTACTGTAATAAAATGAATATAAGAAAATGAAACCTGTAGCCATAGACAACACCAACTTTTAGCACCCTGTGAGGAATCTTGGAGATGCCCCAAAAACTCAGTGCTCTGAAAGGAAGAGTCAAGACCATGTATGTTTGGTAACTACAAGTTGTTTTATGAAGTGAGTTTCACTGCTAAGGACCCTGTCTTCCAAACATAGGTATCCATTCTGAGTTCTTGAAGCAGGCATTGTGAATTGTCCTTACATATGTTCAACTCGTATGTGTCTTTTTCCATCGGATTCATTGCAACTGACAGGCTTAGAATACTACCATGCTAAACCAAACCTGAATAACGATCTTCTTCAAATTCTAAATGTCCACATAACAGAAATAGGAGAGTTATAGCAGAACTCCTAAGTTAAAATGTAGCTTTTGCCTTTATGGAAAAAATTAAACAGCCAAAATTAAAATGTATACTTGCGGTCTACAAGACTAATAAGAAACAGAATTGCATCATTAGTCACACACACACAAAATATGAAAATAAATTCCACTTCATGCCGAATTGTCAGGGGAAATAACAATAATAAACTAAGATCTTTGTTTTGCAGTGAATCTTAAAGAGTTAGGGTATATAAAAATGAACCTTTGTTTATTAATACACACATACACACACTGAACATATGTATTTATGAATATATGTATGTGGAGACATATATATCTGTGTGCATATATATTGGATATGCCCGAAATGATGCAAGAAAATATTCATGGCTATCACTTGATTTGCAAATAACTTGCCTTGTCTTATGCAATAGTTGGGAAAAGATAACAAGTTTCAGAATAGCAGATGTGGTCAACTGTGGCTGAAGCATGTACTTCGAACTCCATGTGAATTAATTTAGCTCACAAAGGCCTTTGCTACACAGAGGCTAGAGCTTTTAGTACTTTCTTTAGTAATGAGGCCACAAATACTGTTACTGCTCTGACAATTTAATGATAAGTTTTTATTGTGGTGTTTGTGGTATGAGCCAGAGTAACTCAGTGGGGTATTTTAACACTATTTTATAGTGTTTATAAAACCGCAGATCCAGAATTGCAAATTCCACACAAGTTACTTTGCTTTGTATGTTTGACCTATTGGATTTAAAAAATTTATTGTCCATGGACATGCAGTGCAGTACACAAAAAACTTAGTTAGCATCTCTGAGAGTTACCAACAGCCACTCTCAAAAGCTTAACTTAAGCTGATGCTGGTTTAATACCCAGAGGAACTCTCTGAAAATACATACAATTGTACATTCGTACAAAAGGACCAAAGATCAAATTTTGTGTGACACTGCTGAACCTAATGGAGTCACACTGAATGTAAGTCAGCGGTGAACTTGGCTCACATACTGTTGTCTGGGTTTGAGGTAAAACAGAACCAATTTTCTGTTCAGTAATTTTCCTTTGCAGCTAAGCCTCTTCTACTTCTCTGAAATTAACAGCATGTTTTTTAGACACTGTCCGCTTCCAGAGTGATAAGACCTGATTGTTTCTAATTTATGCCAAGGAATGGTATGCAGAGCGGCTCTTGCTTATACTTATTGCTGTAACAGCCAAGCCCAGATAACTTTGTTATTTGTTCCATTGGAGGGTCAGAAGTGGAAAAGCCCAGAGGAGTCCCACCTGTGGGGAGGAGTGGACAGGACAGGACACGCAAAACTGAGCAACAGGGTATTCCATCCCATCTGCCTCAAGCTCAGTATAAAAGCTGAGGGATCAAAGGGTCAGTCCTCTTTCTTCAATGGCCAGCATCCGAGGAGGACTCTGTCTGTTCGTCTGCCTTTGATCCCAATCCTGAATCCAGATCCAGAATCCAGTTCCCATCTGTCACTGAGTCCAGCCTGGGACTTTCCCAGTGCCTGTTGGTGACGTGATCATCGTCCTAGGAGCTCAATACTGTTTTTTTATATATTGTATAAGTTTAATTTGGGGGGGGATATTATTATATTTTATTTTTATTATTTTATTATTAATATTTCATTAAAGTAGTTTAGCTTCTCTTAAACTCACATGTCTCTTTCTCTCTCCTCTTCCTCTCCCTGAACAGAGAGGTGGGGGAGAGCATCTGTTTCAGTGGCCAGCCCAGCCCAAACCATGACCACTGTGTGCCTTGAGAGTAGACAGTCTGTGGAGGCATCACATCAGATATAAACACTTGCTTCCCCGTTAAAGTGGCACAACAATTCGGAAGCAGAAAGTTTCATTAGTGGGAGTTACCGGTGTTTGTCTTTTATGAATGGCACTGGGAAGCAATGCTGGTCAATCAAGTATTGTCACATGTGAACTGCCAAGTTAAGAGGTAGACACTGAGGGGCATAAGAAACGAAAAGAATCTGATTGATTGTACTTCACTATAGCCACTACCTTCCTTACCTTATAAAAAAAATTAGAGTGAATATTCTCATTAGAAGAGACAATGCCTATAGATTATCAAGTCTATGGCAATATAATATCAGGTAGTACCTTGTGTTCCTGCAGAGGCATTGATTTGTCATTTATTTCTGTATATTATGGATGTCTACATTGTCACTTGGGCTGAACTTTCCAAAGTTCGTGCTGTCCACGTACAAGTTAAGCGCACAGGCCTGGCCACATAATCATCTTACAGGAGACAAAAAAGATGTCAGCACCAGCATCCTGAGTGAAATGCATACAGAGTCTAAGATTTTTCTGACAGTAGAGCCTCTATAGAATATTGTAAATATTTAAGACATTAAAAATGCTCAGTCCCGGGGATTTACTGTTTTCTTTTTTTTAGAGCCAGTAAAGATTAGGTATACAATCCACTACGTTCAGAAAAAAAAATCACAGAATCATAGAATGGTTTAGGTTGAAAGGTACCTTAAAGATCATCTCGTTCCAGCTCCCCTGCCATGGGCAGGGACACCTTCCACTAGCCCAGGTTGCTCAAAGCTCCATCCAACCTGGCCTTGAACACCTCCAGGGATGGGAAAATCTACATTTTGATATGCAAAAATGCACATTTTTCAGTTATTGAGATTTTGTTTTTTATTTTACAAAATAGTATAAAAAAAATTGCAGGTGTAGCAGCTTCCTTAAGCTACCTTAAGTTATTTTTTTTTTCTTGTATTCTTTCAACACCAAACATTCTTACTTCTAGTATTGTAGATTATATGACATAAACCAGTCATGTTAGAAATTTGAAAATATTAAAAAACTTGAAGTTAGAGAATTTCCCACAATAAATATTTTACATCACTGCTTAAATTCCATATATACAATGTATATATACTACATGGACAATGCATAAGTACTTGCAGATACATATACAAAACCACAAATATATAATAACTATATTCTTTGAGTACAAACTGCTGAATATTTTATAGAGAGTATGGAATTTATTTGTTGGTTTGTCTCCATCCAATGTAAGTGAAGAATCTTATCTAAAATAAGAATTACCGAAATCTTTCAGATTCACAAAGAGAAAAAACAGCCTGCTGCTGCTCTCAGAAATGCTGTTTCCACATTCTTGGACCGGATTCTATACATGGTGATCAGCTAATCATTAATTCAACTCCCCTGAATTACTGTAATCTTGTGATAAGTGAATTCATGTACATGATGCTTTCCTCTCAAAAGGAAGCTGTCAACATTTTATCTTGTGTCAAAGACTTATTCTGTTAAAACAATAAGTGGCTCAATGAAAAAAAAATGAAAGGTTCGTGATTCATTTTGGAGCAATTGTTTTGAACTCTGTTGTGAAAATGCTACCATTCTTTCTTTAGATGGATATACTGTCAGGAAGAGTGCAGAGAATTACCGCCCTTCCCAGAAATCCTTCTTCAGCCTCAGCGCACTCTTTTTGATAATTTGTGTTTCAGTAATTGCTGCTTTGGCACATTTGTAGGTCACATATAGTCTGCTGAACTTGTGTTATCCAATATTCACATAATCAATATGAAACATTAGCACATACATACTGGATGCATCTAAGGTGTGGTCCTATTGAACTTTTTTAATTACCGAGATTCCTAAAACTGCCCTTTAATCCTCCCCAGATTTTCGGATAAATAAGATTGCTACCTACATGCAACAACAATGACATTCTGAGCACACCAAGATAAAGGTCTTGTAAATCAAATCACAATGTAATTATCCTTTAACACTCAAGTCACCTTCATTATTCACGTACTCTTTTAAGAAACTGCTAGTGTAGCCTAGGACTGCAAACAGTTATTTAGACACAGAAAGGTTTTTTTGAGTATGCAGTTCTTGGTTGAGAACTTGCCTCTCTTGCCAAGGAAGCAGCGTGCTAATCTTTTACATCAGAGAGCTTCTTATTATGGGTGTTTATTTACCCACAAAGGTCTTGAACTTGCTCCCCTGAAGTCAATTAGAGTTTGTCTTCTGAATGGAAATAGCAGGTCTGGTAGCTAAACTAATCTGAAATTATTGTCCCTGCTTTGACATTGAATTCAAAAATTGGTAGGCCTAATTGCAATAAACTACAGTGAAAGTCTCTTAAGGACTCCTATATATTAACTGTGGGCTACTCTGGACTTCTTGCAGAGTTGAGAAATATGTTTGCAGCCTCATTTGAAAAGCAGCCTTGCAAATATTTCTTGGATTCTTTTTTAAATAATGTTTTTCTTCAGAACCAAATTAAAGCAAGCGTCCATAACGTTAAGTGGTGAGCAGATTACTGAGACCTATCACAAATTCATTGTATATGTCATCTACAGGGATATCTGCTGAATACGTTGCCAGCATCATTAGAATTGATTCATAATGAATAATTAAGGTTTAAAACTTTAAATGAATTGTTTCTCATTATTTTAAGTGTCCAGTCTTTATGAATTCATTCAGCATTGTTGCAAGAGTTATATGGTTCGTGACAAAAAACTAAGCAAAGCTTTGAAGAATGCATTTAATTTGTTATACTATGAAATGTTACAGTGGAATAATAAAACTCCTAACAGCCTTAATATACTGCACATCACACTTAAAATATAAAAACAAAAAAAAACAAAACAAAACAACAGAAAGATTTTTTAAGGAAAACCTAATGCATACATGATTTTAAATCCTGTGAAATGACTAACAATAGAGCTCATTTCCCTGAATTATGTGTGTGGTTGAGGCTTTCACAGGAAAGTTGCAGAGGAAGAAGAACGGGAAGGATAAACTCTTTCATACACTTACTGAGTGGTGGTCAGCATGCAAGCTGAAAATGTGATCAAGATCTTCCTTTGTTTATTTCAGAGTAATTTTTACATAGAAACTCACAAACCAAGATTTTGCTTTTCAGTGACTTTAGTAATGTAATAATGTCTTATTCTTCCACAGCCCTTACAGGCCCTGCTGGTAGTCTCTCTTTTTTTTGTGGGGAAATCACTGGCAGAGTGGAGTGTAATGTACATGGGAAAATGCTCTTAATTAGTAAAACACTATATGCCACTAATAAGCTTGGTTCAGAGGGACTATACAGCAGCTTTGGCTTAAGACAACACCAGTATGTCTATTTGTTGGCTCACAAATGACTTGCCATTTAAAAACATGTAAAACCCACATACATGAAACCTGGTGAAAAAAAATATAAAAAAACCCTTTAGGAAATTTCCAAAGTTTGGCAAATCCTAGTTCCTGTTATCTGAACCTAGTAACATCCATAGGGATATTAGCACATTAATACACTATGCAAGGATTTTTATTTTCAAATATTTTTTCTAGTTTTGAGTAACTCCATTTATAAGGAAGATTTTAGAACATTGTACACATGCAATATATATAGAGATATTAAGATATCAGATATAAAGTTGGTTATCAATATTTTAATTCCTTTTAGCAACATTATCCAAAATACCTATTAAGGACAAGCTAATTATTACTCATAAATACTTGATAATTTTCTCATAAGCTCAGAGACTAGCATCAGTATTAATTTTAATGAAACATTGTATATGATATAATAATTACAATAAAGACCTAGCTTTGATGGAATAAATAAACTTACATAGGAAAGGATGTTAACCAGACCAGCTGCTTTATACTGTTAACAGTTAAATGTGATTTGGATTTTTAAGCAGTGGCCAGAGCCAACAGCTGCCCTTCTGAATATTATTTTCTTAACAGTCTATTAATAATAAAAATAAAGATAATAAAGCATATGAAGTGTTGTCTTTAACAGCATCCCATTTCCCTCTCTTTGCTATTCAAAGGAGAGTTTTATAAGAAAAGAAAAACTTATTTGATATTTTAGGATCATATTAACTATCATTAGAGTTGATAATTAATGGGAAAGGGAAAAAAGCCAGTTAAGAAAGATAGAAGTTGTGGCTGTGGATGTGGCTGTGGATGTTGTTGCCACAGAAACACTTCAGTTCTGCTTCCTGAAAGAAAGACTCTTTACAAAGTAAAGAAAAACAGGAATGTGGAAATAAGTTCTGGAGTGAAAAAATGAAGCACCAGTATGCCCACAGGGATAAGATTATTGATTTTATTTGGGAAGTAGGTGGTAAAAGCGTCTCAGAGTCCTCCTGGTCAGCATGGCTGAGATTCTGTTTGACCCTGAGACCCCTAAATTTACATTTATACTTGTGAGTTAAGCATATCCATCCTCATCAGTGTTAGAAGAGATCCAGTTCATGTGGTCAGTGTATCCTGGGGAGCTTTTCAGCTATCACCGTCCAGTTATCAATAGTAGGGATAGTGTCCTCCTGACAGTGGAGGTTGCCTACCGTTTTCTTATTTTGTTCACCGATTTGGCTGCATTTTCTTCATGACAATTTGATCTATTTCCCATTTCAGACTCATTTATCAGATTCCCTGGATAGTAATTGACATTTTCCATGTAATAGTTCTGTCTTTCCATCTTAAAATTTGCTGAGTTTAAGAACTAATTTATGAAACAAGATGATCTGAATGGTTATTACCATGAGCAACTCTGAGACTCAGCCTCCATATAATAGTAATGCTGGCTTGCAATATTTATAATAATAGCCCTGGTCCTCTGTGCATCTTTTCTACCTAGCAATTAGACAGATTTTCTTTTCATCAAAACACATACATTTTTAATGTTTGATATACACTTACATTTAAAGAAAAGGAACTAAATAGAGCCAAATTATTTTTGAATCTATCTATTCAGCATAACTTCTGTATTTCCATTAGTTTCTGTCTTGGATGTTTTCTGTATAAACACTATTATCATGAAAATTCAATAGAAATTACTGTTGAATTTACAGGTCCATAAAATAATATTACTGTATGTTGAGAGCTACTTTATCCATCTTTAGAAACAAATGAGCCTCTCGTTTTCTGTTGACAAATAAGGCACAAAAATGATTTTTAAAGTACACTCTAAGAAAGTCCATCTATAATAAGTTTTGTTGCTAAGATATGAAGCCAGCATTCTTGTTCTGCTTGAATTGATTTGTATTGGCTGCGTGAATTGTACATGCAAGAAAATGGTAAAAAGCTATTTACTAAACAAATTTTCAGCCACAGCAACTGTTTATAATTTTGGAAAAAAACAGGAAATTTATCAGGGTTACATTTTTGAAGAACATAAATTTTTTACGTGATAATTGCTGAGGAGTGGCAAGGGCAGGGAACCACCAGGGAAAGGTGGCTGTGAGGTAGCTATTGTTGCCGGCTTCGGCAATAAGAACGCGATGAAGATGGAGGCAACTGTAAGGCTGGAGGCGGCTGACCGAACTAGATAAGGGAGGGGAGGGTGGGCTCAAGGGAGATGACTGTGTGGAGTACTGAAGCAACAAAAGAAACTCTGGGTTGAAAATAGACTTTTGACAAAGAATAAAAACTTTTCTTCATCTCAGGAACACTTCCTTTGAAAGTTATTTCCTCCCTGATGGAGAGTGCTCTGTAATAAGTATCTGACCTCCTGATGGCCAAAGCGTAGTTTTAAAATAGAAAAAAATGGTATCTACTCCTTCCTTTACCTCGTGGTTACTTTTTGTCCAAGAGACTGTCTAGACACAGCAGGTTACTGCACCATGCCATCTATCCTAAAGCCAGCACACAGATGGCATTCAGGTATCCTGGAGTAGAGGCACGGCTAGAGAACAGAGTGAACTATCAGGGGATGGTGAGCAGTGGCAGAAGTGATTCAACCAGCTAAAACAGGCACCATTGCATTTTTTCCTACTTGGGAGCACTCTAATTCTATACAATAGATTATACATCCTACAAATATACTTTAAAACCATGTGGAGATAATGATTTAATTCTGGCTTATAGAAAAGGACACTGCCTTCTAAGTCAACAGTAGTACTTCCAGCAGAGGTCCTTTGCAGCACAGGATTATCTACATACATCTTGTTTATTCTGCATAATGGAAGAAGATCGTAGCATAAGGTGTTATGTCTTCAGGCAGCAGCTGTGTAATCTATATTTACAGTGCTAAACTTCCATATTTATTTTGCTGCTCACCTGCTGAACTTGCCTCCTGCCAGGTACTATATTGAGAACGAAGTTTATTTTCAGAAAGCTGACGTGCCCTCCATTTATCTGTTGATAAAATGATGACAACATTTAACTACTTTTTAAGTTATAAAATTTTACAACTTCACACCTTTTAAATCTTTTTGTTTAAAGACATTCTTTTCATGTATATATATGAAGGATAAAAAACTATGAATATGCTTTGGTTTTTATCCCGTACCTTTTTTATTTTGGTCATGTTTATGCTTTCATAACAGTGCTAAATGCTGCAGAGATACATTCAAACAGACAGCAAATAATTTCTGCACAATTAGATGCCAGAAGATTTATCATTGGATCTGGAGGTGACCCGTAACAAGGTCTCGTAGAGAATTCAGAATTATTTCATGGGGCAAAAGAGGAGGAATTCCCAATGGATTTTTTTCCTCCTAGGAATCAGAGTTTGGTAAGGACTTGGTAAATACAGAAACGAAGGGAAACTGACACTGAACATAATCGTCTGAGAAAGCAATTGGTAGCTCAATAAATATGATTGTTTCAGGTTTTTGCTCTTATTCCTTTAAGCTACTTGCCCATCATCATATGACATCGATAAAGACACATCATTTTCAAGGTGCCTTGCATAAAGTTTCTCTAGTCAAGACAGGCTTAAGTCAAGAATCTGGAGCCAAATTCAAACCTGCATAGAATCCGGGGCTTTTGTTTTGATCCCAGCAGTAGTATACACACAGTAAAGTATTTAGTACTGTTGCCACTGCTACATTCAGGCTTGATTGATTAGGTCTATTATTCTACAACTGTTCTCAAGTATTTTTTGAGTTTCTACTACCAAGAGTGTATTTTTTTTTGATGGTAATATGAACCAGTTTAAGAACTGTTAATGTTTTAATTCTTAGCTGCTTTTTCTTCAGTTAAAATCTCATACACACAATAGTGTTGCTGGTCTGTTTGTTGGGCGGTGGGGTTTTTTAATACTGCAGAGGGACACACAGAGCTTTCAAGATGTGGTTAAAATTTCATTCCTTTAGCCAAATACCCAGCCATCCTTGTCCTTAATAGACACACAAAACACTATACAAAGTTGCTGTGAAAAAGGATTACATTAAGAAAACTTGTGCTACCCAATGGATAAATGTTAGAATGAAATGTATGTTGGTTTTATACATATATGCACTCAATATATGTATTTATTTTATTATTGCCTTACAGCTTTCGTTTCCAACTACATATTACTCTAAGATGACGTATTCACCGTCATCTTCAAAGTAAGTATGTAGTTCAATATTGCATTATTATCATTTTTTGACTGAAAGAAACAATGCCAGCTGTACACCACCAGCCAATGGCCTATTAAAGCAGTTCTGTTGGTTCATATCGTTTGTGCTTTCACAAGGCAAATGGTAATATTTACCTACATCAAAAGAAAATAGGCAGTAAGGGATATTTATACTCTGTGCTGTTTTGCCTTTAGAAAAGCTTGTGTCTGTCCATCCCAGTCCATTGTCTTGTAACATCATACTGAAATAATCCTGCCAAACATCTCCTGATCATAGAAGGGTCTACAGACTAACTTATGTTGGTTTGTACTCTTTGGAGAAAAAAGGGCCTTCTTTCAAAGAATAGGAGCACTTTGTTGGGCTGTTTGATGAATGTGAAATGAGAGGGACTGGACACCTGTTCTGTTCAATGCTGTAGGTCAAAATGCAGATTTTGTGATTATGCATCATTCACGCTTCTTAAAAGCTCTTTTAACCGATTTTATGCTTGCTCAGCAAATGGGAGAAATAACATTTCTCTTTTCTGGCTACAGTCCCATGGGGTAAAGTGACCGGCATTATTTGGAGCACTATGCCCATTAGGCACAGTAATGTGTGGCTAATTTAGAAGGCTGCTGCCCACATAGGCCATGGATTCTCACTTCAATACATCTCTCTTCAATGGCAACAGTGGTGCTTTGTTTAGTTTCTAGTTTGAGAACCTGCTTGACATGTTGTGTCACACACTGCCCTAGATAGTCAAGGAATCCTTTAACCTTCAAAAAGCACGTAATTATTCAAAATCTCTCATTCTGTATCTTCAACACTTTTTTTTTTCTTGTCCCTGACTAGGAAGCGAGGAATAGGTGTTTTCTCCACAGCTAGATAAACCCACTAGGATTCTTAATGAACAGTACGTAATGAGACTTCCAGATGTTTCAGAACGTTAAGACATCAATAAAGTTACATTTCTGAAGCTTTTCTTTTCTAGCCACTGATTTAATGCACACACACTTTCCCTTCTTTTATCAGAGTTCAGTTGTGCTGAGGAGAATATTAATACTGATCTCTCTCACAACTTAAAAAATGCTTAAAGAACATTTACGCTGTTAGGTGTAAAAATGCATGCCTAAATTAACATCATTCTTTTTCTTCAGCTTTAGTGAAACACTTTCCCTTGTTCTTAAGTAATTAAAAAACAACAAACAAACTGAGAACAGCATCTAAACAGATGGACTACACCTAAAGGAAAAGCTCCCATTATGTATTTAAAAGTAATACACGTAAGTAAGATCAAATATTTAAGTGGTAATTAATTCTAGGTTTTGCAGCTGTTGAAACTATAATTGCATATTAATAACTCCAATTGTCTTTAGAGTTGATGAAAGAAATCATTTCTGTGATGAAGGGAGCTTCTTTCCAGGATCAAGATAATTTTTGTTTTGCTTTGGAATCAAATATTGCATGCGTTATACTAATTTTTGTGGAGTTTGGCTATCAAATTAACCAAGTCCTGAGAAGAGAATGCAACCTAGACCGACAAATTCTTGTCTATAATTCTAACAAAATCACCATCACATAAAACTGATGAAAGGTCCTCTAAGCATGAATGTATAAAAGAGCAATGATGTCTGTTTTTATTTTGTGAATTAGTTGGAGCAAGATTCCCATAGATGAATAGATAGATAAACTCATGGACATGAAAATTAATGAAGCACAATATACCAATTATTTCAGTCCCATTATTGATTAGCTATTGTATCTAACAACAGATCTGTAAAGGACACCTTTTCTCAGGTAGAGCCCTTACAGTTTCTAGTTCCCAGACAGCTCTTTGCAGGATAAGGAGGAATGAACCACCACCCCTTTCCTCTCTGTAGAGAAACTGAAATGTCTTTTCTTCCTGTTTTCACAAAACTTGTGAGAATTTGACGATCTATGGCTGTCTAATTGCAACCACACTATCAAATTTAAATTTGACCCAAATTGCTAATCACTCTTTTTTACCCAGTTTCAACTTCAGTATCAAAAATCAAAGTTAGTCAAATAAATTATAGAATATAACATTGCAATAATGGGAGTTATTTGTAGTAAGATAAGTGGGAATAATATTATAACTTTATTATATCATATAAAATGACTCAATAAATAGAAGTTAAAAACATTTTACATGAAAAACGTGTCACGGTTGTTGCTAAAAATGCAGACAGCGATCCAGGTCAAGAGGGAGAGACCAAGGTCAGACTTAATATCTACTGTTTCTTAGTCTTTTCCAAAGAAATTGAGTAAGTTCTATATTATCAGAAGGTTTGTGGGTCTTTTTTTAAAGAAATCTATTTTCTACAGCAAATAAATACTTGGTGCAAACTTTGGAATACAAAATTAAATAACTGTTTAAGAAATGGAACTAAGTTTATTGTGGAGCTCCTATGCTCCCTCTGCTTGAGGGTAGATTGGCTCTGCAGAGGGATCTGGACAGGCTGGACAGATGGGCTGAGGCCAATGGTATGAGGTTCAACAAGGCCAAGTGTCGGGTCCTGCACTTGGGTCACAACAACCCCATGCAGCGCTACAGACTGGGGGCGGAGTGGCTCGAAAGCTGCCTGGCAGAAAAGGACCTGGGGGTGTTGGTGGACAACCGGCTGAGCATGAGCCAGCAGTGTGCCCAGGCAGCCAAGAAGGCCAACACCATCCTGGCCTGCATCAGGAATAGTGTGGTGAGCCGGACTAGGGAAGTAATCATCCCCCTGTACTCGGCACTGGTGAGGCCTCACCTCGAGTACTGTGTTCAGTTTTGGGCCCCTCACTACAAGAAGGACATTGAGGTGTTGGAGCGTGTCCAGAGAAGGGCTACAAAGCTGGTGAAGGGTCTGGAGGACAAACCTTATGAGGAACGACTGAGGGATCTGGGGTTGTTTAGCCTGGAGAAGAGGAGGCTGAGGGGAGACCTTATCACCCTCTACAACTACCTGAAAGGAGGTTTTAGAGAGATGGGAGCTGACCTCTTCTCCCTGGCGACAAGTGATAGGACAAGAGGAAATGGGTTCAAGTTATGTCAGGGCAGGTTTAGATTAGATGTTAGGAAGCATTTTTTCACTGAAAGGGTTATTAAACATTGGAATAAGCTGCCCAGAGAGGTGGTGGATTCACCATCCCTGGAGGTGTTTAAGAAAAGGGTAGATGAGGTGCTTAGGGACATGGTTTAGGAGTGGTGGTGTTTTTATCAGGGTAGGTTAATGGTTGGACTTGATGATCTTAAAGGTCCCTTCCAACCTCACTGATTCTATGATTCTATGATTCTATGATTCTATGATTCTATGATTCTATATAAGTTGAAAACTCCCAGAGAAGTGTTGTTTGTTTTTTGGGTTTTTTTTTGTGGCAGGGTCAGGGGATTGGTTGGTTGCATGTTGTTGTTTTTTAAATGAAGTTCACCTTGTAATTGTGGTTTTTTATTTGTTGAATTTTAAAAACACATTTAAAACTATAGGTTATTCTTCATTTGTTGAGAGTGACTAAGCTTGGATGTATTACAGTTGGTTTAGCAGGAAAATTGAGTTGTCCCTTGTAAAAAAAATTTAGACCATTGTGCCAAAATTTCACTAACTTACTCCAGTATTTTGTTCCTCCACTTACTTTATTAAAAAACTGAACAAACTGAAAAAACTATTTTTTTCATTTCTGTTGTTGCCAAAAAGGGTTCATCATGCTTTATTTACATGCAAAATGTCTTCCAAGCATCAGCCTTTGCTATAGTAAGAAATACAGCCAAAGGTTTGCACTTTAGGTCAAATCCTCCAAACTGCCCATATTAGAAAATTTGCAGTATGCACACAGGCACTGCATTGTTTCTCACTCTTTGAGAGTTGCACAAAATGAGGCATTTTCACAACCATGTCTACATGAGCAAACTTTATGGTGTCATCGAGGCTGGTTTGTAAAGGGAAATAGTTTATGATGGAGACCCAGAATGTACTCTACTCGTGTTTTGGTGTGCCTCAAACTTGGACTAGCCCTAGCCTGATCCTCTGAGAGAAATGTCCATTAGTGGCAAATTCCTTGACCTCATCTCCCAGTTTAATTTCATCCAAAACAATTCTATTCACTTCCTCCGCAGTGTGAACCAAAGCACACTAAATGGGGACAGTTGAAAGATTAACTTCAAAATAGTAATTCCTGATGTTAAATTTTAGATTTAATTGCTAACCTAAACGTGTCTTCTGGCAAAATATACATTTCAGTCATGTTCTTCTAGCATTATGTATTGTTACTCTAGTGTCTGGGAAGATGCCCAAAGAAATAGCGCTTTCTGAAAGGAATCTGAATTGAATTAGAAACAACAGAAAGAACCTCTAGGAGAAAATGAAATAAACCCCCACAACCTTATGAAAATTACAATACCATACCCGTTTCAATTCAGTGGTCCATCTAGCCCAGTGCTGTATCTTTGACAATGACCAGAACTTGGAAAAAAACAACTGAAGGAACAAACAAAGCACAGGCTGAGATCTCTGCTGAACTTCTCAGTTTGCCTGCATAACTGTTGCTGTTTTGTATATTTATTCAAAGTGGATTTTCTTTTTAAAATCCAATACCTTGGTTTCCACATTAACTTGTAGCAGTAAAAACCCTACATGTTTTTCTTAAAAGCACTCTATTAGTGATGAAAACAAAATAATTTAATTTTGGGTCTCAGTTTTGTTGAATATGTCTTATCTTTGTATAAAAGAACGGCAAAAACAGGAAAGCAATTCTTCTTTGTGCTACTTTCATTTCTCTTTTATAACAACTGTTTCCCCACTCGTCTCTTTTATAAGTCAAATTTGGATTTCATGAACATATGCAAACAAGCTTACGTGCTATTTGTTCAGCTGTAATCTCTGAGAAGAAACATCTCCGTGAAATGTGAATTTGAAGTGAAGTGCTGCATTCCTGCTACCAGAAAGAACATCAAAATTGTAAGAAACTGTTAAAGATAAATTATCCAAAGTGGAACTTTAAAACAGGAAATGTATTTTAAACTAAAGGACTTTTTCATGGAACCAGAGTAACTTGGATTGAAAGAAACAAAATTTTGGACCCAAATAAACAGATTTATATTTTTTTAAAGGTACATAATATTCTTTTATTTAAGAGTATCTTGACAAAAATGTAGAAAACCTGGATTTAAGTTAAGCAGCTTTCTTGTATTAGTTTTTTTCAGGTATGAAAATCTTTTTAAAATTCAAATTAAGACTTTTTTAAAAAAATAAAGTGAAGTAATCTTGTTAATAATTTTCTTTTAATGATAAAGTACATTTACATGCACAAAGAAATGAATAAATGATAAAGCAAAGAAATTTGACTTCCATTGTGTTACTCATTCAGTGGTAATAAGAAGTAATACCATACCTAATTTAATTAAACTAAATGTTGTTGTCTTAATATATCTAGCTATTGCAATTTAATCATTGTTAAATGGGGATCATCATTTAATTAAAATTGAGACTAATTAATGATTTCAGTTATTGTTTGTGTGAAAGATGTTGTTTTATATGGAAAAAGCACAAAACATTTTATGAGGTAAAGAAACCACTTACAATATTGCCTTAGGAACATTTCTTTCCAATTAAAGTATTCACAATACTATGAAAATATATTATTATGTTAATCAGAGAGTAGGACTGTTCTCTGCATTCCACCCCCATCATACACACGGAGAAAGAAAGAGAGAGAAAGAGAACTGGCAATGTTTGGCATTGAATTTACTCTCAGGGAATCTTCCCACTCCATCACATTTCACATTTCTTAGCGCCCAGCAGGTCACACTGTGCAGGTGCTGGGGACAGGATTGGACTTTGTGCACTGCAGGAGTTTTCATCACGGCCGAGAGACAAAGAAAGAGAATGAGCTGACACACAATTTTGCCATAGTTCAAGGCTGGAAACCTCCAGATAAGTTCCTGGTTCCAAAAGAAGGATCTCTTGAATCCCAATATTTTTTCCCAGCAAAATAAACGTGCTTCACTGGGGTTTGGGAGCTCACTGGGTCATTACAGTGCTGACCCAGAGCTTGATTTTATTAGAAATTTCTCAGGATAGATAATTGGAGGATGAGGAGAAAAGAGGACAGGACTAAGATGAAAGTTCAGTCTTTGTCAGCTTTTCTTCATAACTCTCAGATATGGAAAGTTTCAGAAAGTTTTGAAGGGAACTTGGTGTGAGGGAAAATAAGGAAAAAAATGTCTGAAGAGCACACTTTAAAAAAATTATACTTTAAAACCCCAAACACACTCTGCATTCTTATGGCGATTCTTTTGTAAAGTGACATTAAAAGCTGATTTGCATAAAAAATATAAAAATAAATTTGAAGCAGAAAGCAGAGTAGTGTCGGAAAGAAAAGAAGAAGAAACAACTGAAGATAAGAGAATATTTAGAACTAGTCAATATTTTCTAGGCATCGGTGAAGCCTGTATCTGAAAATAGCTAAAGATTTTTGATAGGTCTGAGTAACTGCCAATCTTTTCCTTGATGTACATCAGGTGGAATAATATAGATGTATGAGAAAATGAGTTTTGTATCATTCACTGATAAAATTGATGACCTGATGACCATTCACTGATGACCTGTTGAAAAATCCAGTAGCTTGTTGTGAAATCCATTTGTGCTTTTTCCTGTCTAATTTTGTGGTTTCTGTTTGTTTGGGGTTTTTTTTGTTTGTTTGTTTTTGTTTTTTTGTTTTCTTACTATTCAGTCACTTAGAAGTTTTATTACAATGATATGAATTGGAAATTATATACATTCTGGAGATGAAATTAAAGTACCTGTTTGCTGTTTTGCAGGTGAACTGCCAAGTCTTGAAGAGCTGGATTTCCTTATCTTGTGTGACCAGCACCTGTGACATACCAGTGAACCTAGAACGTTATGCGACAATTGTAATACGTTCTATCAATTGTTTGGCCAAAATGAATACTATAATTAAAAAGATATGAGCTACTTCTCAAAATCCAGGTTCTTTAAGGATTTTGTGAACTCTCAGAGTCCTACCCAGCTAGTTATGAGTCACAAAGAAGATGTTTTCCATCCATTTCAGTGGGATAGTATTTCCTCACTGAAAATTTTTGGAACTTTTGGAAGACATGAAGGTACAATGTCGCTGTCTGAAGAAGTTACAGACTCTTCAGACTTATTGCAAGGGTTGACTTGTTTTCTTTATTCTAGCTATTTGTCATACTTAATATGCATACAACCATAAGCAGAAAGTATCAGAGGGTATAATGACAGACTTCTCATCCCCATTTTTATTTTTTTTTTTTTCAGAGCACAACTTTATATCACTCAGTCTATCAGGACGATTTTCTGTTTCATTAAAATTGGTTGATAAAGGGGTTATGATTTTCTTGGCCAAGTTTTCCCTTGAACCGAAAAATAAATTATTAGAGGGCTTTCTTCTTCTTAAAAGCAGAAAAGAAGATAAATTTGTATATCAACATAAAGTATTTCAGTCATGATAAAATAACAAAAACATCACTTCAAAACAAACTGATTCCTTTTCAGAAAGTGTCAAAACACTTCACTGACAATTTTCAAAATCCGCTCGTTTCTTCTACAGCAGCTATTTTGCTATTGAGACATAAATTGCAAGTAGTTTTGGATCTTCTACAGCTCCACTTTTGCAAGTTTACTATACATCTGCTTAAAATACCATATCAAAGTATAGTCCTCACATATCTGCGAGAGGTTTTTATTTATCCAAATTGAATTTTAACTACTCTTACCCAAGCCAAATTTTATGATTCCATGGGTTATCTGTCCCCCTCTTCCCCCCCAAAAAAAAACACCCTAAAAAACTAAACATACAGCTTTTTTTTTTTTTTCAGCTGTTCCCCTCTTGTGTAGGAACACTCAAAATGTTCTGAAATATGAATAGGATGTGATAGAATATGGATACTAAGGATAGCATACTTTCACGGACTGGTGGTCTTTTAAATACATTGTATTTCACCAGAGGTTTTTATAGCAGAGGAACATTGAAATTTGACTATGAATATTTGTATATATGCATACATAATTTGTAACCCATGTAAAACCATCATCTCAGTATATTAAGGAAACCCTATCTGAACACCCTAAGCACATCATACATAGCATTGTATAAAGTTATGTAAGGACTCTTCTACTGTAGCACTTTAGTAGACCTACACTAGAGGAACTTTCATTGCACTGGTAAAATTACAACGAAATTAAGAGCTTTCAACGCTCAT
The DNA here is from genome assembly GCF_965231255.1 of Vanellus vanellus. Classification (NCBI taxonomy): domain Eukaryota; kingdom Metazoa; phylum Chordata; class Aves; order Charadriiformes; family Charadriidae; genus Vanellus; species Vanellus vanellus. The sequence continues at coordinate 36,371,138 of NC_138905.1, read as the reverse complement.
GTGGTCTAAAAGAATTAACGATATGTATAATAGCGGAGGATGAAACCCTTTAATCTGTTAAGTTTAACCTGTAAAATCTCCACTTTTCTTAAATAGAGGAGAGAACATTGGAGGTTAAAAGGAAAACGAAATGAAAAAGAGAATACAGTCAGTAGGAGACAAAAAAATCACAAGGGCAAGGAATATAGTAAAATAGATTGACAAGTACCTGTAAAACTGCTGCCTACACAATACATTGCAAATTACAAGTCATGGTCTATAGACAAAGCATTTGCAACAGCTGAGTTATCAAAAGGACTTAGTCCAAGGCTTTAAAAAGCCATTTTGTCATTTTATGCGGGGGGAAAAAAAAAAATAAAATTTTGCAAGGAATCACAGGTCAAAGTCATCTAAAAACACAAAAGTCAAATCTGCCATGGGGTAGAAGCTATTCAGGAGATACAGGGATGAACACTGCAGAAAAAAATGTTATCGTTTAAATATTAGGGACAAAATTACTCAGACGAGCTAGCTGACGCACTCTATACATATCATGCACGAGATCATACTATATATGCAAATCTAAGAATACATGGCAATTCTGTGATAACGCACTAGCACTTCCAGAGGGACTATTGAAAGGCGAATATCCCAGCGTTCCTTAAGATTTCAACCTTAAAGTTTTAAATTGAGGTTTAGGATTGAGAAGATGTGATTTTGAGTATTAAGAAGATGTGAGTACATAACCGTACAAGTAAATTAAATGTGCCTGGAATGAATCTCAGTGTCTGAGGCCAGCTGACACAGAATGGCCTGTGTCCATAGTATTAAACCCTCTTATTTTCTGGAGCACAGCAATTGGAAGCAAAAGCTTATTGGGCATTACTCCTGACTTGCGTTTAGGAACTGTCTGGAAGGATATTTGTTGGCCTGGGCCAAAACTATTTCACAGGCTGATCTTACATTTCAAGAATATGTAAGAATGTATCACAGGGCAAAATACTCCTGTCAGGCATAATCTTATTAGTTTAAACACATTCATAAATTTCCAGAAAGTGAAAACGCATTACAAAGACAAATCACTAACACATACTACATCAACAAACTCTATCCCTTACACAGGGACTGTTAAGTTCCATGCACATTCAGAGAGAGCACACTTTAAGAATCTGTTTTACGGTTGCTTTCAACATCATATTCTTTCCATATTTGACAGAAAGTGGTTTCTCTTCAATGCAGCAGGAAAGATAAAATTATTTTACCCTTTTAGACAGCCAGACAAAGCCTTTCCAGAGCCTCATGAGTTTTCTGAGTGACTTGACCGAACCACTGCTCATGAGCTTTTCACAGAGACTCTCAAGCTCTTCAGCAGCCACCTCCTTCAACTTCAGCTTCTTCAACTATTGCTAGATGAACAGTCAGCCTCAGCTGATTTGGTTTTAGTCCCTCAGTAGCTGGATGGGTGATGGAAAACATATGGTAGTATTTTAAATTCTACTGCTACTCTTTCAAAACGTTTCAGATGGCTGCAAACACAGACCAAAACAGTCAAGACAAAACCCATATTTTTTTTTCCTTTTAGTGTTTGGAAAGGGAGGTGTAAATTCCTCTTGTTTAGCTCTTCTATGGCTCCCTCAAGAATTCTGCAATTACAATGACAGTTGTAAATAAACCTTAGCTATTCTCTTACTGTCTGTAACCTTTCAACCCATTTTGAAATTCTCCCATTACTCCCACTGCATGATGTACCAAAATTCTTTTTACGGCTTCTAGGCTCTGTCATCGGTTTCCTTTTTCTCTATCCTTGTCAGGTCAATGTTCTTTAGATTGAATTTCCTTTAGATTGAATTTCCAAACCTCTGCAGAGTCATCAGTTCTTGATTATCCTCCCTTGCAGTACTATTGAACATAAGCCTTGAATCCATGTCTTATTAGGAACTATAAAGATTCAAGAAATCACCCAACAGTGTAGCTATACTGTTATACCAGAGGTTGTATAGCTCACTGAAAGCGTGCCTTTGATCACTGAGCAATAATAAACCTTATTTATGTTGTCTTTCACCTCAGGCTCAATAAGGGTGGAGTTAAATGCTAATGATGACTGAGATAATAGTAACCATGACCAGAGGCTGTTCGTACTGCAAATGCAGAGGGATGAGAATTGATTTAGTGGTATCTATTTATCAGCATTTGTGCATGGGAAAAAAAGAGACAGGAAATTGTAAAATCAACTGAAATCAAGAGATGCTAAACATTGAAAACGGGGTCACGAGGTAAGTCAAGAGAAATGAAAACTTTCTGTGCAAGGTGCTGGCAGGCTTCGATTGCCAGAGCAGCTGCCTCTTGAAATTTGATGGTACTGCTCTGAGAAACAGAAACTTCAGAGGTAGACTGAGTTGTGTTAGAACAGTATCTCAGTCTGTTCAATACTTTCACTTTAAAAAAAAAAAAAAGCAAACTCGCAAGGCCCTGACCATTACCTGACTGTTTAGTCAAAAGGGACAGCAACGCCACATAAAAGAAACTCAGTACATTTAAACAGTATCTTATTCAGGTAATGTAAGTATCTACTCTACCTTAAAATATTATCTCATGTTTTACTCAAGCCATTATCATTGATAAGCAGATTTTTAATCAAGGAAATAAGGCATAGTTAATTATGTGCATGGGTTGTGCTTTAAATTACATTTTATTAGCTGTGTTCATCACCTTCCAGCCTACAAACCAGGTGTGACATGGCAGTTCTTTCTTTAACTACTGCTTGCAGAGATTACAGCCAGAACCAGACTTAATCCAATTAACAAACAGTGTCCTCATGTGAAAAGTGAAAAACTGCTGACAGTTGCAATGACTGCCATTAGTACTCTTCAGTTAAGAGATTCTCTAATTACAGAGCTTGACATCCTCCAAGGTACCATGATAGCATGAAGATATACTGCAAAAAAAAAAAAAAAAAAAAAAAAAAGATTACAGGTGTAAACAGGCCTATTCAAAAATGTAAACCCCTGGTCACCACCACAGAAAAGAAAATATTGCAAAATTGAAACAACTGTAACTGTAGATGTGGGATGATTAAATGTCTTCTTTAAAGTTGGAAAATTGGTAGCATTATTCACTAGAGAATAATTTCTATCAACTATCTAAATTGTAACAAATCAAATGCAGTTTATTTCCATGAAGTTACAAGTGCATTTGTTTTGCTGGCTAGAAATATTTGTTCTCAGTATGGCAAGTCAGATGCTGTTTTTCCAGGAATAGAGATCTATAGTACAAGATTTAGAATGTCTTTTTTAGGCCTCACAGCTTTTTTATACTCATGAAAATCTGTGAAATAAGATTGGCTACTTTGATCTTTATGGGAAATTCTCCGCACTTAAGCTGCTCCTGCAGGTGGCCCTTATGAAAAGAGCGTCCACGCTGATTGTGTGACACAGCGTACCATCTGTATTTCATGCTCAGTGAGTATTCTTTGCAAGTTAAGTTTTGTCCAAGATACTTCGTTTTGGCAAGTGTTGTTCCACATTCCATATAACTCACAGTTCATCTTCAGCTGTGACCATTTCTATGATGAAAAAATCCAAAGTTAAGAAGTATTCCACTGTTTTGATGTATTCCACTGTTTCTTCACTGAAAATTTTACATTGGAGGCCTTCTGCATACCATTTGTCAAACAAATAATGTGTGGGTAACACATAGAACAATGTGAAAAGAAGAAAAAGTTCCACAAAGAATATATTTTATATGTTTTTCAAGAAATGTACTGGCCTGGAGCTGGAGTGGAATAGCCCCTGAGCTAAGAACAAGATAACAGGGGACTACTGAAGTTCATTGATAGTATTTTTTTTCTAAATAAAATAAAAACCTGACACATACCGAGACCAATATCTCCCTGTCCCCTAATGAAGTTTTGTCAGGCTGATACAGGTGTACTCCAGTCACTATTACACAGTCAGAGAGGGGAAACAACATTTGAGCAGTATAAAACATAGTGCAAAGCATGAAGAGAGACCAACAATACAAATGCCTATGTTATCATAAAATGAAATACAAATACCTCTGGGTAGATAGGAAACAAATGTTAATGAGTCTAAAGCACACATATATGCCTTTCTTGGAACTCATCAGCATGGTTTAGATGTTTCATGGGCATATCCTCAAGTGATCCAGAGAATCACATAGAATTATTACCTAATCATAATGCAAAATTCATTGATGTGTGATGCAATTAAGCAATGAAGTTTGAATGTGTTCATTAAATTGGAATCGAAAATAGATGAGACTTTAGGGTCAAGGTCCTTTAACAGCTAACTTTACCCTAAAGTCCAATCTGATACAGATGCAATTATTAGTTTAGCAATTTAATGAAATCTCATGCAGTCTGAAAAGGTTAATCAGTTCTTCTTATTGGACTAAATCCACATGAAAAGAATGTCAGGTTTGGAAAAGCTTATGAAATAAGATACATGCAGCATTCTGGCCAAGATTTCTTCCAAAGGCCTATGAAAGTATGAACATGGCAGAGTTCAGTTAGGGTATGGGTTTGAGAAAACAGCAAAAGAGAAGTCATTGCACAGAGAAAATATAATTTCCTTCCTAGGGAATGCTGTAATTTTGAGTAGAAAGACAGCATGTTTTCTATCATGATTTAAACAGGTTTGATGAAATCTCAACTGAGCTTTCTTGAAGTTATCTAATAGTATTTAAATTTCAGGCTTCAGCTTTGTGAATAATTGAAGGTTTATGCTGTTGCAGACAATTACTGGTAATTAGGTAATCTAGTATACATTCATTAGTAGCCTTGTATATCGGCAAAATAAATGTATCTGTGTGGAGATACGGTGTTAGGTGTTCCATTTAGCTACCTTCTGGTAAAGAAGAATCAAAGACCTTAAGTAATAAAAAGTCATCTATGCAAGCTGTTATAGAGATCGATGTCGTTACCATTGTCAAGAGAAATTGTCATCGGACTCATTGTCATTGGAAATATAAAATTGCAGGCTGACTATTTGGATAGCCTTACTTTTAATGTTGCACTGACTCTTTCCACAAAAATAACCTAGGACATTGTTGTATGTATGGATCACGAAAATTGCATTTCTTTGTCTGATCTGAATCAGATGCTCTGATCATGAAAAGACTACGAAAATTGGCAGAATATTTAACTCAGTTAATCAAACATGCTAATAGGTAAGGCAGTAGCTACAAATCTACTAGAGAATGAGTAATGGGACATCTGGTGGGTCTATCTTTAACTCCCTTACGCACACCTGCATTTGTACTTCATGTGACCCCACATGACCCTATGACTACATGACCCTACATGACCCTACATGACCATTTGAATGTAATAACTCAAAATCAGAGTCATCTTACATGGTTTCTAGATTGAAAGTTATCTGTAATCAGCAGTAAAAAGCAGATATAAATGATCTGCCCTAGAACGCACCACATAACACATCCCAGACTCTCGAAATTACTGGAAAAAACATAAACTTTGCTGATGATACGTCCACTTCATGAACTTAGCACATTTTCATAGACATATATTGGCAGGGTCTGTCTGCGGGTGACCAAGGTCTACTTGTAAAACAGCACGATCATTGCAGGTCGTTTCTGAAGTGCTAAAGAGGGAGGCAAGCTGAAAGATTACTTTGTACATAAATGTTGTATTTGGCTAAGTCCAGCTAAGTCCAGACTGCTAAATTCAGACTGCACAATAAATCTTTCAAGACAACCGAAAAAGAGGGGAAGGAAGAGGAATTCCTCATATGAAATTTTCTCTAGTTTGCTTCATTCCTAGCCTGTGGGCACATAGGCCAGATTTTCAGTACATTAGCATTTACATGGAAATGTCCTCTAGGAAAGCAATCCTTCAGAAGCCTGCAGCAGTTGTAGAGATCCCCATTTCTTTTCTTATCTACCCTGTGGCCTCTGCAAACAAGGTTTCAGGATTTTATGAATGCTGTTTTCAATATTGTCCTAAGCAAATTGCACTGAAATGATTAAGAAAGAGTTGTACCTTAGGGCTATGTACAGCTGGTGACATTTACAACAGCTTGCATGGAGCCTAAGGTTGTAGGAGGGACTGAGCTGGCACATGCTAATCTCAGGATGTGAAGGCTGTGACACTCTTTGTACCAGTTGAACTCTCTTTTCAGTCAGCGAGGTCCAGTCTACTGCCCATTCTGTCACCCTCCAGGACTCCTTGCTCTGGGGTAATGAATGGACAGAAAATAAGCTCTATACACCGCATGCTTCCTCTTCCGCCTACTTCAAATCACTGTCCGTGACAGTAATCGAAACTGAGGGTTTTATTCCCTTTTATGGTCACATAGGCTCAGAATTTCTAGAACATGTAGACATTTAAAAGTGTAGAAGGGAAATTAATTAGAACTGAGGGTGACAAAAACTCTGCTAGGTACATTTTGAGCTCTTAGGCAGAAGTCCCAAAGTCCAAATTATGAAGTAACCTTCCTATAAACAGATATAGAACCGTAGAATAATAGAATAGTAGTATGTTACATGGTTTTGCTGTTGCTGTGTGTTTCTTTGCATGAGTTTGTATTTAAATTTTTTTAAAAGACTAATTTTAAACAGTGGTGCTATCAAGTTCTTCATTATCAACTGTTCCTGTCTTTCTCACTGTTAGTGCTGGTTCCAATCTTGTTCACCAACTGTAAATTATTTAGGATCTTTCCTGTTTTCCTAATATAGACATTTATCACAATGATGTTTCCATTGTCAACTAAGACCAAAAGGCTTTATTGCAGCACAAATATTTCACTGGAAACACAAATAGCAACAAATGAATATTGTTCAAAATTCTAGGGACTTACTGAGAAAGAAATATTGTGTATCAAAATAAGAAGGAAAAAAAATAGCTCTGGGTATAGAATGATTTATTAAAAAAATTCCTTTATTGTTGGGAAACAATTAGTCATGCAATTTGTTTCAGATCTAATCCATTCATTTACAATGTAACTATTTTAATGAGAAGAGCGATGGTTACAGAGGTAAACAGCAAGGCTAGGACTTATTACTTAACGTGACTCCGCAGTGATTTAATTTTGAAGATTTCTGTGATGATTTCTCTCACAGCGACCACATCCTTATGCACAAAAATCACAAAATGCTTTTACCCTGTGCAGATATTATGTCCAAATATTTTTTCTGTTTTAAACTGAAGGACTAAGAGATGGAGTGAATGAAGCCAGCTTTTTCAGGATGTTTGTCCGTTAAGTGCGGGTACTTTCATAAATCAATTAGCCTTTCAGAAACATCGTATCATCAAAATGAATGCTCCAAACTCATTTCAGTTCCAAGTATGGGTTTCTTCAGCCCCACTGTGAATAAGGTCCCAGATCAGATATGAGTCAAAAATCAACACATAGTCACTGCTGGATAGGTTCTAAATCTTACAGAACATAGGTGCCAGAAAAGAAAGAACAGTTACGTTACATAAACCTGTGTTAATCCTGTTTCATTGAAAACCTGATTGAGACTTTGGATTCACAGGACAACAGTCCAAACACTGAGAAAATGAAACAACTACAAGTGGTCAACTGGTCAACCATTAAATTCTCAGTGGACCAGACTCTCATTTTCTTGACCTTCTGCATCCTTTTGTCTATGTTTCAAGCACAGACACTAACAGCACAGGATAAACAGTTCTGCTTTTTAAGAGATACTTTTTATGTTGGGAATCCTAATCACCTTGGCCTACCTTGTTATATTGGTATAGAAAATAAACCACAAAAATCACTTCCTCTTGCATTAGAGATTTTAGTAGCAGGCTTTTATTAACATACTGAAAAAACACAACCAAAAAACAACTCTGGGCTATTTATAGACATGTTAAGCCTTCAGCAAAATGGTATGGGCTTAAACGTCACCATTCTATTAAAGTGTTAACCTCAGTGTTCTAATTGGCTGCATCACATGGGAGACAGCATTGGGGCTAGAAAAAGAGGATCACTTAAATTTATGAGCAAACTTCTGTCAATTTTCTTGCATACAACATCAATAGTATTGAGTTGATCTTTAAGATTTAGAGCCCTACTTAGGAGCATTTAACAGGACTGAAACACTAACGACCATGAAATAAAGTTGCTTGTGAGATTGGATTTAAATTAGATGAAGTTTGATTAATATATATTAATTTTGCTGGGTTTGACTTTTGCTTGTCATACTAGGGTTATTAGGGAAATTCTCAGGCATGGAGTTAGCATTTTTTATTTTTTAAGTCAAAGAGGCTTATAAAACAAAGGAAGTTCCCATTGTTTTCATAACCCTTATCTGGCAAAACAATGTGATCAAAGGATGTAGAAGGTACATCTTTTTATTAAACAATAAATCTGACTTGCATGTCATTTGCAAGTACCCTGCAGTGCAAGGATAGCACTTTATTTCATGGGCTTAAAATCAGTGCAATTTATTTTTGTTCCCTACACATTTGCAACTCCTTGAGAGAGTCAGTTTGGCCTTATATTAGCAAAGCCCATGTTATCAGAACAGCTCTGCCTGTCAAAAGTTTTTATGCAGTTAACAGAAATGTTTTCTTCTTTGTCAAAGGCAATCACCCCTTACTGTCTTACCTAACCCAGTTAGGTAATATATATTTTAATATCTATTAATATATATATAAAAATAATATTTTTAATTATTTACTCCATCACATTTAATGAAAAGTTTTGCATAACCTACTATATTTGCAACTGAAAATGAGAAGATTAGGGTGAATTCTCTACAATGGAAGGCTGGGCTAAATAGCTGGTTGATAGAAAATAATGACTGTATAACCGCATGCCCTGGTTCTTCCCTACTTCTAGATATGTGTTGCAAGATAACAACATTTTACCCCTTCTATGAGATGTATTTTTGAAATTTTTACTTCAGTTTTCTCTCTGTGATCTTTTAAATAAAAAAAAAGTGTTTATACAGCTTTTATGTAACACTTCATCTGGGTAGATTAAACAGTAGAAAAGTTGTACTCTATTTGTCAAAATTCCTTTTGAAAACCTCATTTGACTAAGTAAAGAAGGATTTAATGATTAATTATGACTGCAAAAGCACTTTGATTCGTTTCACTTGTTATATGAAGAACTCAAGTATTTGTGTATAAGTTTTTCCAATCTTATTAAATATCTCCTAAAAACAAATTCAGTTACAAATAAACCATCAAGTCACATTACTTTCAGCAATAACAATTTTCCTATTGACAAGTTTTGAGTCGATAGTAAAGATTAGTCTACATTGAGATCTCATTGACTTTTTTCAATATTACTCTGGAGGTGGAAGTGGAGGTCATTCTTAAAGGAAACTCAGTGGTACTATTGAAACTAGCACAAAAAAAAACCAGAAAAACAAAAAACACCAAACCAAAAAAAAACCCCGAACTTTTTGAAGACCTGCTTAATGGCAAGTTAAATTTGTACTTACATTCCAGACGTTTCATGGAAACGGAATCATCTCCAAAACCTACAATTCACTGCCAATCAGACACTGCTATCCAATAACGTAGTAACATTTACCTAAATGCTTCATCCAACTATGCACAACTACACATTTTCCCTGTCTTTAGGCACATTTGCAATTCTGTATTTTTCAGCCAAGGATTCAGAGCAGCTGTTTCACTGGTATAAAGCAGCAGAATCAAGAGCAAAAACCTATTGGCACAATGCCTTCCCTGTAAGTAACAACTAATTTTCCTTCTCTCCGTCCCTTCCTCCCCCCCCCCTTCATTCCATTGCTTTTTTTTCTTTAAAAAGCTAGATGATTCAGCAAATCATCTTTATTTCCCAACATACTGCAAAAAGAATTTCAGAACCAATTGCAAGTTTTTGTGACTATTTGTTATCCTAGCCTATTTTAAAAAGTTGTAACATTTAACACATTTTTGACATTTCCTCAAGGACATACAGTCTATCCCACAAAAACAGGGTAGTGAATCACAAGTACTTAATGACTGCTTAATTTTTAAGAAATGTGACTGACTTCCATTAAGTGCATGCAGCTTTCAGTTTCAAGTCAAAAGTGTCCAAATCAATATTGCAAAGAACTTCCATTTAAGCCTATAATCAATGTTTGCCAATGCTGAATGAACATCAATTATTAATAATGGATGTGGTTTGGGTTGTTTGACTTATGTCTGCTTTTAGAGTATTATAAAGGATGTCATGTGCATCCATTACAGAGGTACCACAGCCCTGAACATAATAAAGAGTCAAAATTACCGACAGGTAATGTTTACTAGACACACATAGCCCTGGCTGGGTTCTAAATTTTTACCTAACCCCCTACATCTTCTGTTAAATCTGAACATCATAGTTGTTGAAAGCACATACCACAGGAGAGAAGGAGTAAGCCTTGCTGCAAATAAATGAACAGATCACAAAAATAAATACCAGGATCCTGAGAAAGCTGTAAAGCAGCATGGCTTCATTTGCCCCAGTGACTACATCTACATGGAAGGGGAGTGTCTGCTTTCTGATTTTGAGTCTCCACATTGCTTTGCTGTGCCATGATGTCAGGGACTTTTGTTCTGATCACTTAACACAGCAGCATGGAAAACTTAGTACCTAGCTCAGCCAGGAGGGAATGGATGTCACTATACAATATCCCAAAAGGAAGTCTTAACATAAGCTTGCCTCCCGTGGTCCAGATCTCACCAAACCTGTAAAACTTAACAGATCCGCAAGATAAAACAGCAATAGGAATGGAATTAATCTCATTTAGTCATCTATGAATTAGGCATGGGGTCTCAGTATGGAATTTAAGCTCCTTTAGCAGGAAAGAGGAGAGAAACACCCAAAGGCAATTCAACCCACTCTTGTTAGTCACTTACATTAACATGGTATAAATTACCCTCACAAAGTTGTACTTTATCCTTTAATTGAGAAGAGAAATCATAAAATGAGGACTGTAAAAGAGCAAGCAAACTTCAAGGTTGCTAAAGCTGTGAGAAGAATATAGTTTTGTGTAAGAATTGAGAATTTGATGCATAAAAGGAATACAAGTAATTTACTGTATTAATATTGAAATTGCTTTCAGAATGTTTTAAAAATGAAAATCAGCTTTAGAATTCTAGTTTTAAAACACACACTGACCTAGCCCAGCTTCCAGTTTTGCCTCTCTGACAATCTGTCCCAACATCCTGCCTGTGATTTCCCTTCTCCTTTTGCCTCCAACTTAGTCTCAAATTCTAGTTTCCAATACTGTTGCAATATGCTTATCCTCTGGTTTTTCTTTTGGCTCTGTTCAAATAGATCATCCCTCCATCACATATAGGTGGGGCACCAGCAAATGAATCAATGTAGGACAGAAAAGATACTTGCCTTCAACTTAGTGACCTGGTTGTATATCCAAACCCAGTACACTGTAGAAATGTAATTGCAGAAAAGTTGCAGAAAGTTCATAGAATAGAATAGTTTGGGGACCTTTAAAGGTTCTGTCCAGTTTCTTTTTTCTTTGAGGTTGCATGTTGTCAGGAGGACAGTGTGGCAGAAAGACAGAATATATATTTGTAATAAAAATATTCTGTTGCAAAATTTTGAGACTTAATTTAAAAACATTGAAAACTCATTGAGGAAAAGTTTACCAAAATAGTGAATCTAGACAGAATGGTGTTTCAAAAACAATTGAGTTGTTGCCCTGATCCAGTGTCAGGAAGGTTTCGTTATAGTCCCAAGGACGAGACTAAGACGCTGAAGCCGGTCAAATGTCATACAACCTTTTACTTAATTCTCTTAACAAACTGCGAAGGAATGGTAAAAAGGGAGGCGAAGGGGAGGCAAAGGGGAAAGGAAAGTGGGGTAAGGAAGAAAACAAAGAAAGAGGGAGAAAGTTCGCTACTGCCACCCTGAGTTCACCGGTTTTCTGCTGACTCTGTCTGAAGTCACATAGTCTGGGGTCTGGGGAGGCACGGAGAACAAAGAGAGCCTGAAGAAGCCCGCCAAAAGCCTTACATAAGGATCTCGCTCATGCACAGATCGACCGGAAGCGCTGGTCCCCTACAAGCCTCTTCCTGCTCTTTTTGTGTCTATAGTCCCTGTGCAGGTGCACGAGGTCATCCACCTCCAAAACCGTGAAGAAGATGGTCCTCCCGGAAGATGGCAGCATGGCGGCAATATCCAGACAAAATCGTATCTAGTATTGGTTCTCTACAGTTGTGTGGGTTGAAATAGTGAAATATCAGCTTAATCTACACATCCCAAATTACAAATAATACCAAAGCTAATTTAATAACTTCTTTTGATGAACAAAATAGTGAGATTTCAAAGCTGGTCATTGAGAATAGATGTTGAACGTCTTTAATGAAACATGACCAAATATGTAATGAAAAATGGAGATGTTGTCTCTGCCCATGTCAGGGGGTGGGGGGTGGGCAGGTGGAACTAGATGATGCTTAGGGTTCCTTCCTACCTAAACCATTCTATGATTCTATGATCTTGCTTCATATGAACAGAATAACTTTAGATTTAATGTAAATAACCTCAGTTGGAGGCCACAGATACTGAAAAAATTTCTTGGAATATCCCAACATCCCAAGACAAATGAAGTTATCACTACATGATACCAGTAGATGTGAGGTAAATGCCTCTTTCGGTGGTTTCAGGCAAGATTATTTCTTCCTGTAGAGTATCAGTGCCTTCTCAGGAGAGCAGTGGGATTGTATTCAGCCACACACTGCCAACAGAGGTCCACAAACATCATAAAAGATGTTCAACTGCAGTTGCTTTTAAGATTTTTACGTATCTCTGTCTGAGAAGCTATGCCTTATAAAAAAGGTGATCCGTAAGCTGGGGAGAGAGATGACGTAACCGATGACATAAATGTTTATAAATTTATCACATACAGCTTCAACGGGGAAGAAGATGATCCTCATCCAAACGCTGCAGTCCCTGATTTGGTGCCTTGGTCTCCACTCTTCTTTCAAGGCAGACGCCGCAAGCCTGGCAGCTACGCAGAGCCTTGGCTTCTCTCCAGGGTGACCAAAGCCCCACACCAGCTGTAGCCCTGCACAGTGTAAGTAACTATACTGTTTTTCTTAATGCGGTAAATCCAGAAAATTTGCCATGATCACATTATTAGAAGGAGCTGAATTACAAGGTATGAGATTTTATATAGACACTTTGTTTATTTATTTATTGAAATAACAGCTGGAGAACAGAATATTCGTTTCCAAGCTGTCTTTTCCACAATTAAATATATCCTTTTTTTTCTTGATGGGCTTCTGTAAACAGTGTCTCAATATGTTCTTCTCAACAGGAATACCAGTGGTATTCTAACTCCAAATGTGAGATGGATGCTATGTTGCTTTCACTATATGAAAAGCATATGCTTTTTTTTTTTTTACAGTAAATGTTTGACATATTATATTTCACTTCATTCTCTTAATGTCATTCTGTCTGGACTGACTTCTCATTGCTTCTATTTAAGAACACCTGCAACACTTCTGTGCTGAAATTTTCCCTTGATCATAAACCAAAAGATGGTTTATTTCTGTTTTAACATTTTGAGTAGAAATATCAGATGCTATTGCGGTCCTTAAGATATGAGTGGATCAATGCAGAAAAATGATAACAAGCGGGCAGCGAAAGATTCTGTGTTCAGATTAACATGAGGCGGTTTTAATTAGCATAATATATGTAAGATTTGCCAGGAGACATCAGCACATAAACTACAGAATTCAGATGAAATTAGGTCACACTGGAATAACAATTCCTCTTTTAGAAGAAGCCTAATTCTTTCTTAAGACAAATAGTCTCTAGCTTTAGTAATTATGAAGAAAACTTGAAAATATTAAGTAATCAAAAAACACTGTAGAGGACAAGAATAAAAAAGCCAACAGCCAAACCAAGAGGGAAGAAGAGAGCTCAAATAACTTCTCATTCTCTAAGCAAGAGATCCTGACTGCCATTTCCTCTTCTCCTGCCTTTGTGACAAGAGTTACATGATTGTATGGAGTAATGAATAGCCCCACGGAGACAAGCAATCTAGTCAAGCTCTGCTTAGGAAGCTCATGCTACCATCCTTAGTGGACAACAGATATGAGTGCTTCGGCAGTGAACTTTGTGCGCTTACAGCACTTACAACGGCCCTGGAGCTCAACAAGGCTGTGTTGCCCTTACTGTCTGCTGCACCCAGCCTCCTGTGAAGGAGGTTATACTATTCATCTGGCCTGTTAGATGTTATGCCCGTAAGAGATTATACGATTTATGTCAATAGTTATAAACTGAGTGGATGCTTTGTTGGCTGAGCTTGTATGTAAGCGAATCTCTGGGTGACTGACTCTCCCCCAAGCCATGCATGCAGACAGTTTGGACATTAGTGGAGCTCAAAGTGAAGTTTGAAATATAACTATAACAAAGAGCTCAGCAGAACTGGATATCACCTATTCAAAGTAATGGAAAATATGTTTTCTTTATAGTTTGATGTGTGAATTATATGGATATGTTTTTAACGTCTACCTCTCTGCCCTCACTGAGGATTTCTACCTCAAGCTCTCCCTACTCCGAGGACTCTCTGATTCTTTTTTCATTTTTCTTCACGATGTTATGCAGATTAGGAATGCTTTTCACTTCAATATATCAAAGACCATTAAAGGCAACGGTATATGGGGACCTGCTAGAGTAGCTACTTAGTACTAAGACACCAAGCTTCTCTTGGGTCCCTGTGAATTCAAACTAGGTTTAAGGTGTTCACTTGGTCATATTTTTAAATATATTACAAATATATTTAATATATTTGTAAATTTGCTGTTAATGAGTATAATACCTTAGATCATCAGAATTCACAATGTGGATGGTGCTGGGATAACAGCAGATTTTGGTTCTGGGATGGGGGCCTCTACTTGCACCTTGGCTCCTTTAGAGCAAGAGAAATTATATTACACCAATATTTCTCTTGTAGCTTCAGACTCATAAGGTTATTATGTAATATCAAGTATAATTTAGAAAAAAGAAAAGTCAGTGCATCACGTAACTATATTTAACAGTGACCGAGAAGGCATGAATGAAGGTAGTCAAAGTCACACAATCGGATAAATGCTACAGAAGAAATGAAGATAAAGAAGGACCTGTAACAAATTTCTGCTTTTCTTGAAAGCAGAAAATGTTTTTTGTTATTATATATGAGGATTTTTTGTTTTGTTGTTTTTTCTACATTTTGAGCAAAGAAGGAAACTGCAAACTGTCCTACAAGTTTTCTCATTAAACATGTCTTAAAGGTATTATATACCCAAGATAAGCACAAGAGGAGTACAAAGAGAGGTCTTTTTAACAGTCTTTTCTGATCAGACAGTTATGAAAGACTTTCTATTAGATCACTTGACCTGAGATAATATAGCTTACAGGTTATTTCTACTTTACTTGATCCTGAGATGACAATATCAGAGTTAAGATGGGAAGTTATTCTGTCACTGCGATCCAGTCTGATCAAAAGAATTCATGCTGAAGTGTAGAATCATAAAATAGTTTGGGTTAGAAAGGACCTTTAAGGGTCACCTCGCGCAAACCCCCTTCAATAAGCAGGGACATCTTCATCAGGTTGCTCAGAGCCCCGTCCAACCTGACCTTGAATTTTTCCAGGGATGGGGCATCTACCACCTCCCTGGGCAACCTTATTTCTGAATGAAGACAATCCCTGTCACACATCAGATCAATGTAACAAGGTAAAGAGAGGTCCTCTGGAGCCTGAATGATGTACAATTGTATTTTTTTAAATATTACCTTTTTTTTATTATTTCATTATAATTTAAAAATAAAAAAAATATAAATTTCTCACCTAGCTTCAGTTCACTCAGTTGATGGTATCTCATCTACCTACAGAAAGGCAGTCCTGAAGATATTTGGGCTTGATTCTATAGCTAATGGTTCTCTGCTGACCTGCTGAGCTGTAAGGGCTTTGCAGCCTGTCAAGTGTTACAAATCTTGACAAGTACAAGAACAATCTAAATGAAAATTATTGAACCAGGATGCTATATTTTTAGATAGGAAATATCCAAGTTTTGGATTAGTATCCAAACAAACAAAAATAGTCAGATTTTGCCACAGTAATCTCTCAGGAATCCAGAAAAAAAACAAAAGTGCTTTGATAAATCTGTGATTCTGAGATCATAGATAAATAAATTCTAACTTCTTTTGCCCAGATTTTTTTCCCAAATTTCTCCATAATCCTGATCAACACTATAACTGCTCATATAAAACAATATATTTTATAGGGCCAAGAAAACACTCTTCCTGATTCACTTTGGGCTTGATTCAGTGAAAGATTCAGTAAGTTCCAGGACATCAGCATGGGACTTTGGTAGAATTTATGTGCCTTCTTCACAACACTGTTGGACTATCTAAGTACACTAAGTATCTGCCTTCCTGAAAGTTTCTAATTTTAAAGACATGCATTTTTAGACGCTTTTTGTATGGAAGGATATGCAACAAGATATGCACTTCCTGCAGGTCTACTACAATGCTTAAGTACGTACGTGCCTATTTCATACATGTGGAAGACCTCAGAGTAACCCAGTCTGGTAGAACACTTTGAGAGCACATTTGGCATTCATTCAAAGAGATCAGTAGAAAAGAAAGTGGAGACCACATCTTCCTATAATGGTTCTAAGAACAAAAACATTGCTAAGGAAGGGGAACTGTGAACTCTGGGATTTCTCAGTTACCGTGTTTCAGGAAGGCGCTTTAGCCCACCAGCATTATCACCCTAACAGAAAATAATTTTTACTTCTCTTATTGAAGTATGGTTATAACAGAGGTGTAGTTCTGGGTTCAAAAGAATGACAAACAATACAGTTAGACTCAGCTACTCAGTTCAGGTCATACTGATCTGTTTTCTACAGTATTTATAGATTTTAAATTAAATTTTTAAAAAGACACAGACACACAAGAAAACCTGAAGCAAATAGCTAGAAGCGCCCCAGTTGGTCTGAGTCCCTCATCCATTTAAGTCATCTCAAATAACTGGGAAACACTGGGAAATGTGATCAGTCAGTACCTAGAAAATTTCTGACTACCTAAACTATATTTTTGTAATTAACATTGGTTTTCTATGTGGTTTCTCTTGATAAGATTGTGTGAAGGTGTTATGCTTATCTTTTATACAAGATAAATCCAGTTTTCATGCTTTTTTTCGGGTTTCTTCTTCCCAATTCTGTTGCTGAATTTTATTTTTTTTTTCATTTTATTTAATTCATGCAATGTAATTAGTGTCTTTAATCAGACTGTATCAGATTTTTTTCTCTGGAAAAGGAAGTCTTTTATGCCCTAAAGCAATATGCATGTTTTCACTAATCTTCCATACTTCTGGGTTTGTTTTTTTTAAGTGTATTCATTGGTCTTCAGGAGTTTTCTCTGTCTGTATATCTGTTATCTTTTACTCTTTTTCCTAAACTACAGTAATGTGTTATTCTCATATGGCTGTTTAAGTTCTGCAGCTTTGATCTATTTCTTCAATATTTTTGTCTTGCTTTTGATGTCATTCCCTTAACCTCTCTGTTTTCTAAGATGTAACCTCAATGTTTTCTAAGAATTTTGACTCAGGCTTCCTGCTTCAGGGACATAGATAATTTTTTCTGAAGGCATGCTCAGGCATCAATCTGTATTCATTACTGTGCCTCACTGATGTCACAGATTTGGAGTAGAACTGACTGATTTTTATTATTGGATTTCTTAACATAGTTTAAAGTTATAAATTCTATAGTCTTGAAAATATCCTTTCTGATATACACACTTTTCTTTGATCTTCTGAAACACCCCTTGCAGTAATAATAAACCCTTTTCTTCAAGGTTGTCAATGAAAGAATTGTTCTAGGGAGTTGGCTTGTTGAGCTCTAGTTTTTGGTTTGTGTTGTTTTGTAAGAGAATTTAAAACTAGATTCTTTATTAATACAGCCATAATCCAAGATGGATTTATATATATATATATATATATATATATATATATATATGCATTTTGCTCAAGTGCTTTGATATTAGTGACCTCAATTACTTCACGAGTAAAAGGTAATAGACCTTCAATGGGAAGTCTAACCTAGTTGCACCTATGTTTTATGAGGTCGTAAATCGAGCAAAAGGAAGCAGGATTATTCTGCACTACTTCAGTATCGATCAGATATGCAGTAGCAGAGCATAGCTCGTTTTCCTCTATCATCTGTCAGAACTGTTTTTGTAGTGGTTTCTGCCCTGCTGCCTGGGAAGATATCCTACCTTCCATTTGATCAGTCACATACACAGACCATTTCTTGTCCAATATCCCCAATGACATACTTAGAGTTCAAATTCCCAGTCACCCTGTGTTCAACTATGATTGTTGTTTTTCCTTACTAGCTGTATTCTGGACAGGGCTATATTTCTTTTCTTTCCTTACTTTTCATCCTTAATGATGATAATAATAATAGTAACATCTACTAATACACTATGACCAGTCTTGGTGGTTGAGAATATCTTGCTCTAACTTGATTTTAACCTGTGAATATTCTACAGAAAAAAAATAAAAATAATGTGTTATTCTTCACAATATAAGCACTACTCCATGCAAGAATTTGATAAGTATGAAATAAACTCTTCACACAACTTTCTTAAATATATATTTGTGCACATAATCATACCCTGTCATTATTATGCCAAAGGGTTTGAACAAGAAAACATAGTTAATTCCTTTTAGAGATGAATCCCTTCCTCTTCCTGGCTCTAGTTATATCTTATTCAGGATTTAGAGGCGCATAATTCTATGTATATTTTTTTAAAGGCAAGAAAAAACAGAAACCGTCATAAGAATGATCCACTTATTTATTTAATTATGTGTGTCTCAATACACTAAAAAGAGGAAAGCATAATCAGTGTTTTAGGAGTATGAGTTACTTCACTGCATTAGTTGTCCAACCTGATGAAGTACCAAACCTAGGCCCCATTTGTCCACTCTGTGAAGTGAAACATTTTCGTTGTGTTTAAGGAACAGGTCTACCATAGAATTCCCTTGTGGAGAAGATCAGTTTTCAATGAAAGCTGAGTAATCTGTATTTATTGACTGTGGGATTCACCTACTTAAGCTTCTTTGGAACATAGAATAAACCATAATCAAGATAAAGCACCAGTTAATTTATCCAGGAGATAGCCATCTCTAAAGCAGTTTCTTTGCAAACTTTGCCTGCTACATTGACCTTTGTAGAGGATACAATTAATCCTCTGACATAACCAAGAGTAACAGCTGATATCTTGAGAACACATTCTTGTGTTTAAAACTCACTGGTCTCCCTGAAGTATGTGTTCTATAACATATATCTGCATACAGATACGCATCTAAACTAGCAATGTTTTCATAAGGTTTCAGTCACTTTGGGAGAGGGGAGTCTTTCTGGTTGCAAAGTAAATTGCAGAGTATGTCAGCTCACAACATGTGTGATGAATGTTTATGTAAGTTTTAAAGATAGCACTGGTTGCAAGAGTGCTCTCTATTTTGTGCACGAAGAATCTCTTTGAATCTCTATTTCATTAATCAATGCTGTCAAAAATCATTTGGCGATTCCGAGTTCTTCAGCTTCCGAGTGCTTAATTTAACTTGGACTCACATTCAGAAGATGGAGGCTCCCTCTTTTCTAAAAATCAAGCCTTCCTTAGAGTCTCAGTTTGGGAATCAAAAGTATTAGGGGTGTGAAGTGTCTCCTTTCAAGTTTAGCTGCTTAAAAGCTAAGTATCTAGTTCGAAGCAGTCATCCGACTCCCTCTGTAGCTGGCAGGGAGAGATAAGTGCAAGCTAAAGCAGTGACATGAAAGCTCGAAAAACACAAAATCTAATTAATGTAGCTGTGCAAGGGACGTAACAAAGAACCTGAGAGTGTGATTGACAAGATGACAGAAAATAGACTAAAAAGCCCATCAAAGGTCTGAAAAGGTCTACTCAAACACCTGTGCTGTAGTACCGTAAATAGGAAGATGCACAGAACCAGAAATGTGTATATGTGATCTTTAAAGATATAGAGTGTGAACTAAACATATTGTGCTACTAATTGCGTGCGTGTGTGGATAAAGTGATATTAACAAATTAAAAGTATGTCTAGACTGATAATCAATAGAACAATGTATGCTACAATAGAGGTGAATCATTACTGTGATGTTCTTCTGAGGAGATGGAGGACCTGGTGTACCCAGAGAGCCCATGTACCCCAGGGAGCTGAGAATGGTCAGTGGGAGAAAACAGCTGGGGGTCTGCAGGGAGGTGGAAGAAGGCAAGAACAGCCAATCCACAACACCTTAGAAAGATGGTTCATCCAAAATAGCTGGGAAAATTACTCCTTGCGATTGGCGATCTTCCACTGATTACAGACCAAGGCTAATTGGTCAGTTTCAATTAGAATCTTCACTTTTGGGGAGTTTTAGTGCAGCCCATTCCAAGTGCACTGGAGTGAACTTTTGATGCCAGCAGAATTTGCATTAACGTCAGCAGAGCTGTCACATTAACCGTGCAGCTGAAGACACAGCTTTAAAACTGACATCAACATTTAAGTCGGGCACACGCACCTCTAATGATCATAATTAGTGCTGCAGGATGGATATCTGGACCTTCAGTCACTAGTCACCTACAGATGGTAGTATCTGTGCAGGAACAAATTATGCTTTGAAGAAAACTAGAGACATCTTTTGATATTTTGGTCATATGCATTGTACTACATGGAACTTACACTGGAGGTGAATTCATTATTCAGTCTTTCGATGATTACTGCATAAAATCAAAAGAGAAGGGAAGAAAAAGACTATTATAATTACCCTTCTGGGAATATTAGACATTTAATAGATATCACGTATTTATCAGATGGACAATAATTTGACCTTATACTCTATGATGGAATGCTTTCTGATTTTCACAGGCTTGTTTAACCAGTGTATTTCCTTAATTACCTTTCAGTTCACTAACACCTCAATCATCCCAAAGCTGGTCCATCTGCTCTTCCCTATGTTACTTGTGAGATGAAGTGGAATAATTTATTTCAAATAGAACTACAGAGTAAATCATTTGATGGGTTTCTGGTGGACTTGAAGGTCAAATCTTAAAATCTCTGAAGAAATTTAAATGAAATGAAAGTAAGTTCTTATCATTATTTGGATACTCGGTGCAATTTCAAGACTTAATTAAAAAAATAAAAAAAGCTCCCACCACTATCAGGATTTTTTATGCAGTGTCTGGCTTTCATTTTATTATATTTAACGAATGCAGACTATACAAACTCTCAGATGTCAATGCAGAACAAAGAACAATGTTGTTCCACCACACAGCAATACTGAATACCGTTTGGTATACCAAAGAACAGCAAAATCAATGGCTGTGTTGCCAGGATAATATATTTTAAAAGGTAAAATATAAGCCATAAAAGAAATTGGTTGGTGTCCCAGCTTTTGGTATGTCCCTTAATTTTAAACAGAAGGCAAGGTAAGAAGTTCACAGCCATTATTACTGTCATATTTCCATTAGTTTCCCTAAAAGCTGGCCATCCTTGAGCCAATTCTCTACTGTGTCACTGCTGTTTTAGAGTGACGTATTCTCTTAGAATAAGCAGAGTTATTCAGTGGTGAAATAATGGTGAACAAGGCTCTTTTAGTGGTGTTTAATTTATTTACCTCTGGATGTTCACAAAAGAGACAAGCTCCAGTACGTGCCATCAGTGTTATTGCTGCCAGGTTTCCCTGTTGTGTGAATTTGACTTCTCCATTGAAGCCTGCTAGTAAGAAACAGAGAAATGGAGGGAAAAAACCTGAAAAACAGTCCCTTCAATAATAACATGAAAAAACATGTTTTTGTAAAGAGACAAAATTATACCGATGTGGAGTCACGATTCATCCACTCGTCTTTACAACAGAACTGTGTCAGGTGGCGTAGAGATGGGCTGTTGGCTGTCTTATAGGTGAGTTTGGTTTGAGGGAAGGGTATTATTCTCTGTAGTGTTTATGCAAGAAGTGACTAATTTGAGTGACTAGTTCGGACTTAGATGCATGCTTTGTATATACGTCTAGATGACATGCAGCCCGCTCCAAAACATTGCATTTATATACAGCACTCATTTTACTAGTATTCATTTTACTTTCTAATTATAAAGTGGAGATAATCTGAAATGAATCCTGTAAGGTTAGATGGTTAAAGGCGTATCCTCATGTATGCGAAAAACCCCAGAGGTGTGATGGTGGGTAGCAAACCTGCAATACTTCAGTCGGAAAAAGGAGCCACTGTTCCAGGGCAGCCACAAACCCACAGGAGGGGGGTCACCCTGCACCAGGATTCAGTGGGGAGTCTCTCTGTGTCACCCCACAGACAGGGGGCATTGCCCAGGGGGGCAGGGCTTGCTGAGGAAAGCAGAAAAGAGCATTTCAGGATTGCAGAGGATGTATTATGGGACATTTAGGTATGGAAAGGGAAGGATCAAGATATTTTGGGCAGGAGCAAGTGTTACGTTCACACCGATACCTGGCACAAGCCATGTGTTGAAACTATTCTACTAATGCACACTTTACCAGGAGGATACGTCCCAATCCCCTTGATTGCTTCATTTTATAACAGTGACTATTCCTCAGCTCTGCGAAAAGAAATAAGGTTGACCTAAGCTGTCTCCCACTTGTCCGTAGTTCCAGGTGGGGAATAAGGTCTGTTCTGTTGTTTCTCTGCTCTCTCAAGTATTTCAGAACATTACGGAGGACTCCATAGACAGAAATGCCATAGAGACTGCAGACCAGGGGCTTCTTTTGCATGGGTCAGATCTTTACATTCACCTGGAGTTTGATGTTCTGAGACACTGATGGTAAGGTTACAGTCAGCTTGGGCGAGGGGCAAGGGGGAAAAATACGTTCAGCATTAATCTATGTCACCTAGACATTGAAGAAGTTCACACAGTCTTAGAAATCACACAGAAACAGCATCTGCTCTTTACAGAATATCTTTTGTGTTGTATTGCTAAACTTTTTTTTCTGGTCACCTAGTGTAGTGTGAATACAGTGACCATTCCCTGCAGGACTGAAACAGTTTTAAACATAGGTTAAATTTTAAGCCCTGAACTACTTTGAAGTGTCCTTTCAAGTCACAACAGCATGAAACACTAGTGGAGGAAAGCAAAAAGACCTGAAGTTAAGGGTTGCTACATTTCTAAAACTGGAAAATACAGGAATTCACAGATGCTGAAGCTTGGCTTTTTAATTTCACCAGGGAGCAAGTTCACAACTTTCCAACCTGTCACTTGCCTTTGCAATTCATCAGACACCTCATACTGCCAGAACTGTCACATGAACTTTCTGAGAAGTTCCGGAGAGAGAGAGAGAGGAAGGAAAAAAAAAAAAATGAAGTTTTCAGTTAGGAGATAGATATGCCCTTTAACCTGAGTGGTTAGCAAAGGAAACTTGAGGTTGCTCTAGTTAGGAGAAACTAGTAATGGAGGTTTTGCTTCCTTACAAAGAATTCCTAAAGAGCTATTCTCTGAACACAGTAGGAATCACACAGTAGAAGTATAGATTAAGAGTTATGAGCAAAGAGACCTTCAGAAAATATTTGCTTCCTAAACTGGCTGTGGCACGTAGTTTCACAGCTGAGAATTTAACTAAGGAAAGTTCAAATATGTTTGTAGGATGCCTAACAATTTGAAAATTGCTCAAATATCCCGCAACCCACCAGAAAACGTGAATCAGTCAAAAGAAAATCCACAACAAAGCAAAAAGATAAAAACATATTCATTTAAATAAATTTTATTTAGAAGGAAAAAAAAACCCTCAGGTTCATTCCATTTATCTTTATATACTTAACTGGAACACTCATTTGGTTCATCAGTGCTGTCTTTGGGCTCCCTCTATAATCAAGGCAGAGAGAATGTATGACATTTATACAGCCTTTGCAATTTACTCTAGGGTACCCAAGGGTCCTTGTATGCTCTGTGATGGGAGCAGGATGGCTTCTTGCTCTGCGGGAGGCTAAAGGAGGTGAGCTTCCTTTAAAGCCGATCAGCCACTTCACGTCCAAACTTCACCACGCTACGAACACATAGGTCTATCTTTGTAAATACTTGCCTATATGCTGCATATGCATTTTTTTCTGGCTCTGCACCTCTCATGTGACTACAGCACAACTGTGTCTCATCCCCTCACCATGACATTGCCTTGTCACATCCCATTAGACATCTAGACAGGTTTTGTTGCTTAGAGTGTGTGCTGAATGCAGAGCGGTTCAGTATGAACCTTCTGCCATGCTGAAGATTTTGGGAGCTGGAGCAGGTGACACATGGCCCCAGCTGTATTGCTGGGTGAGGTGGGCACTGGGATGCTCAGAGACCTTCAGACCAGTGAGACTTTCAGGTACTCCAGAGAGATCCCAGGAGCAATCTCGTGTGCACGTACTGTAGGTAGTGAGAACAGGCAATGGGAGCAATTCAAAATTAAATGTGACACAGTAATATACCCCTAAACTTTTGTGACATGCAAGAAAGATTTTGGGCCGAACACATTGTCTCTTGTTAATAAGTACATATTATTAATATCTATTAATAAGTGCAAAGGAGGTACTTATATGATAGTTTTTGGTGTCATTTCTTTAGCACTTTTGAGGAAGTATTGCCTTGTCTCCAGAACCAGGAATTTTCAACAAACATTGAATACTAGCACACCAGACTTCACTGTGTCTTGCCGTATCCTTATTCACCTATAATTTCTGTGTATTTTGATTTAAGCAAAATACTTCAACAATGTAACTTTAGACAGTGTGTGTTTTCCATGTATATACTTATGCACTAACAACTGATTTAAGGACATTTAAATCTGTGCTATCTAAAGGGAAACTGACGTTCAAATGCAAAGTCCTTGTGATCCAAATGAAATCTTGTGTTAATCTTTGAACAAGGTGAAAAGCATGTCAGCCTTGCCCTGTACATCTGTGGTATGCCACTGCTGGCTGTAGTATGATCTGTGTAGTGGCGGTGCCAGATTACACACTTTATCTTTTTTCTTTTTCTCAATATCTTGGTCTCCATATCAGAAATCACAATCTGGAAGATTTACTGTAGCATAATATAGATTTAGAATGGAATGGAATAGAATAGAATAGAATAGAATAGAATAGAATAGAATAGAATAGAATAGAATAGAATAGAATAGAATAGAATTTAACCAATTTATCATTTACTTTTCTGTTTGGGAATCCAAAAGGATGCACCATTTATCTACAAAATTGATAACATTTGTCATCATTCTCTCTATGAGTCACAAATTCAGTATAATACAACTGAAACTTTTCCTGTTTTACCAAGATGACAACATTGACCTGTTTTTTGGTTTGGTTCTTTCTTTTTTTTTTCATCTTTAGAGCAAGCAGCATGAATGCACAGTATTCTAAAAATGGTCCCTAAAAGCATACACTGACTTAGCCAAATTAACCAGAAATTTTGCAACTGCTCCTACTTGATTTGGATCAAAAGTAAATTAAAAAAAAAAAAAAAAGAGTTTATTTTTTCCCTGGAAAATCAGAATACCTTGCTTTTACATTTTAATTGGACAAATTTATTTATAAATAATATCTACAGTCAAACTAGATCAACATTTTAAAAGCAAATTTAGTATACCACATTTTATCCTCATTACAATCTATAAACCTGAAGGATTCTAGAAATGCTAGATATTAGATACCTAAATTAATTTTGTCAGAAGACTCCCTGAGGCTTCTCTTCTGAAACAGAGAAGAATCAGTTACCATATTACGTGTAAAGACCTTGTGCTTGTGTGAGGCTGGCAGATGCGCTCAGCTAGTGTATTAATTTTTATTTATGTCATACTTAATGACCTGATGAGGCAAAACCAGTTTATTTCTATAGACCTCAAAATACCAACCAAATCAGAAAGAGCCAGGGAATTACACTATCTTTTAACAACCCAGTTTACACTGCCTTTGTTCTCTCTATATAAAATGGTATCTAATCCAACCCTAAATGCTACATCTATTTGTTAAATTTCTAAATCAAGCAGGTTCATTGCCAGCCCAACTAAGTCTTGCTTAATCTTACATGCTGCACAGCAATATGGCAGTACAGGCAGATAGATAGGTGCGGCGTCCGCTCTGAGGAATACCTCAGATTAGAAACCAGCTCAGGATGTCTTTCAGTTCATGCTGGTTTCGGCTTCTCTAATTTTTCATTCATATAATGTTTATTCTTATGAGACACAATATGCAAAATGTAACATTAATTCACTGCCAAACCGACTGATTTACAAAATGATTGGTGGAGACGTGGTGGAGTAAATGTATTCACGTTGAGGGAAATTATCCCAAAGCACAGGACTGTTGATCTGGAATTTAAAGATCCTACTATATGCTACAAAGGTCATCTTACCAGTGGTTTCATGAGCAGTTGCAAAGGCATGCACGGGCAAGGTGTCTATCTCAATCAGATAGTGAATTGCTTTTACACTGGCTGTTGCCATCAAGCTTAATGTTAACCAAATATGTTTTGGCAGTCAGGGGCCAACAACATGATCTCGTATGTGAGGAGGAGGAACTGGATATTCTTACACTGAAGAAAACTCCAGGGCAACTTTACCTCACAGCTATACTGCTGAAATAAGTTTATAACTGGCTGTGGACAATTCAGATAGTACAGTGACGAAAACCCTATGGCCATGAGAAAATTAATAATTTTGACATGAGAAAAAGATTTGTATGGTATGCAATAAATAAGACAGAACTCTAGACTGAACAAGAGAAAAAGAATATATTGAATAGCCGTTCATTGTCTGAACACTGTCCTAGTTAACTCATTGAATCAGCTACAAGACCTATAGGAAAAAGGTAACTTCATTGTATAACAAGGAATATTGTAGTATGAGAATTAAGAACAATCTTAATTCTGCCAGCCTTAATCCTGCACTTCCAGAGCTTCTGCTATTAGACTTGCAAGCTCAATAATGTTCTTTTCGAATTTACCTGTAGGTTATATATAAAATGTAGGATGGGAGTTAATGGTGTAATTGCCTAACAATCACTTTACAAAGTGAACACAATAAACGATCTCTCTCTAAATATTTTATTATTCCTTGATAATCTAAGCACAGTGTATGAACTTGATTGTCATATTGATTCTTGGTAATTTAATATTTCAATTAATAATGAATGTGACAGGTTTAAAATATTAATGCATTAATACAATACAAAATATTACTGCTTTGGCCTACCTGACCAATGCATTGCAACTTTTAAAATAAAGCTGAACTCTGGTAATGGATACTTACACACTTTATTCTTTTATGTGAAGTATGATAGAAACAACGGCACAATTCAGTTCTTCCATGTCAGAGATGGATGTAAGCATGGGCTAAATATAGCTTAACTGACCCATTGTATTCTAACCTTTTGATATTTTCTGTTGGTGATGTAAAAATCAATTATGAACATTAGTTCTGATGTCATCTTTTCAGTATAGAATTTTATGATATAACTTGTAGTAGGATCCATCTACGTATATATGTCAAAAACAATTCCATACCTGCACAACAGATATATGAGGGAATTTGAAAATAAAATCCAGTAAATTTGAAATGTATAACTAGAATATTATGGGGTCCTGTGTTTAAAGATCGGTCACCAAATAAATAAATAAATAAATAAATAAATAAAATCCATTAGCAGTACTCAATTTTGTCCTGAATGTTGCTTTTTATGGGTATCTTTGCTGAATTTTAATATTTTGCTTGGTTTTGAAAGTCATATCATATTCATTACTAATAGTAATATTAAGAGTGTTTTAAAATGCGTCCTGAATAGAAATGGCCTTCTGAATTGCACTTGGGCAAAACTTATCTGCATAGGCTTTCTTCTTAAGTCTTGAATTCTTTTTGAATCTATTTTTTTTTCTCCGTATGGAATAGAAACCTGCAATTCATTATTCTCTTTTATGTTTTTTATTTCTTAAAGTAATCAAGTCAGACACCTATTTCATCAAAGGTTAACATCGTACCTATTCATGCTGATAAGATCATCAGACGAAAAAAACTTAGCCTAATCAATTTTAAATTTTAAAGGTTCCTATTGGATGTCATTTTTATATTTTTTTATTATCAATTCTTTGAGGCTATTTGGATAGAAAGTAATTTAAGTATTTTATTTCCGTCACCTCATGTATCACTTTGCCTTTTCCTGCATTGTAGATGTTCCTGATTTTGGAACAAAATATTTAATAAGTATAGTGACTACCGCTCATCATTCTGTAGTGTTATGTAATGTTTCATCTCGCTTGCTTTGGCATTCTTCTGTTGTGTGTCGAATACATAATATTCTGTTTTCCACTAATGGATGATCTTGAAAAGTAGTAACAGTCTCTATTTCTAAGACTCCTGAAAATACTAATTAACACTCTTGGCAAGATGCAAAAATTTACATACATACACACATATACATATATGTACATATTTCTAGCCTTATATATAGTAAATATATAGATATACTTTATAGTGTATATTTTAAAAATAATATTCAGTATGGGATAATATATGATACTGTAATATGATACAATAAGTACACATAATATTGTATAGTGCATTCTAATATATTTATATAATTATTATGAGTATATTGTATTTATAAAGTACTGTATTATATTTATATAGTTATGATTAATATAAATGCTGAATGCACTAACACTCATTTATTGCAGAAACCTGAATTAAACATTAAATAAGTCTTTGGAGCCCTATATGTAAACCTGAATAAGAATGTAAGGCTCTAAAGTCTATAATTGTTCTGAAAATTTTGATCCCCATGTTATAAAATTAGTTTCTCATCAGTTTACTGTTGCAGTACTTCTGCTTCCAAGATGTCATTGATCTGTAGAACTATGAGAAGCATTGATGTGTATTTCTGTGGTAATCAAATTCTTTTATCCAGTATTATTTCACATCAAGATCTCTGCCTGCAGGTGCAGTGCAATTGAGCAACAAAATCTCTCAACTGTGTATTTTAACTTATTCACATATCAAGAAGGCTCAACTGCCTTTTGAAAGAAAGCATTTCTATTTCAAACTGTCCATCTCTGGAATTATATATAAGAGCAAAAATATTTACTAAATATGAACAATTCTGCTACTTTTGCATTTTATTTTATTTTGATAAAAGTAGTAGAAAACAGTTAAACAAGAATATTTTTAGTTAAACTTTCTCAGATTTAGCTGATATGTGTTTCAATATAGACATGTTCCTCTCGACAACATCTAGTAATACTTGCATAGTTGATCAGGTTTTCACACCCAATTGCCCGCTAATGGCTGTAGCCAAAGAAGTATAAGAATACACTACAGAAGTCCATCTCAGGCAGTCAGGTGTAATTTTCCCATGTGATGTTGTTACATCAGGAACAGCTCATGTACAAACAAAAAATCAAGCAAAATATTTAAATTTATTCCAGCTTTACTACTCCTGGCCAGTTTGAGCGACACAGGACTAATTTCTCTTCTAATACTTGGGAAGACTGCACCTTTAGAAGATTCTAGTGTCTGAATTTGTGAAAATATTTACTTTGTAGCCAGCTATAGTGTGTGGGTTTCAAGTTCTCAGTGTTTTCGAGCTCGCCAGGTGCAGGGATGAAGAGGAGTGAGACCCGGGCACGTGACCCAAGCTGGCCAACAGGATTATTTCATACCATGAACTTCACATTCAATATAAATTAGAAAGTTTGCTGTGAAGTGCTTGCTCTCCCTTGATGGCAGCAATCCAGAGAACTTAATGCCCTGATGCTGCAACTCTGAGACCTTTCCTTCCTCCCAAATACGTAGTGCTCTCAGTGTCTGACATTTGCTGTCCACTGCTGGAAGTGCACAGCTTCCTACGGATAGAATTGGCTGAGTATAATCCTAGTATATTTTATATTTGTATTGGCATCAATATTGGTTCTTTAGTGTTATTAATGTTAACTAGCTCACCTTATTCTATTAAATCTGTTTATATTTCAGTTCCCAGGTTTCCTTGTTTTTTCCTGATTCCCCTTCCTGGGTGGGGAGGGGTCATCGGGTGACAGAATAATTGTCTCAATGACAACAAACTCTTGTGGGTTTTCTTAAACCATAACACCAGTGCATTCAGAATATTAAGTCCTCTAGCTAGATCTACCTATCTATTCATAGAATCATAGAATAGCTTAGGTTAGAAAAGAACCTTAAGATCATCAGTTCCAACCATTAACCTAGTACTGCCAAGTCCATAACTAAACCATGTCCCTAAGCACCACATCTACACATCTTTTAAATACCTCCAGGGATGGGGACAGAACCACTTCCATGGGCAGCCTGTTCCAATGTTTGATAACCCTTTCAGTGAAGAAATTTTTCCTAATACACAATCTAAACCTCCCCTGGTGTAACTTGATGCCATTTCCTCTTGTCCTATCACCTTTTACTTGGGAAAAGAGACCAACCCCCAACTCACCACAACCTCCTTTCCAGTAGTTGTAGAGAGCAATAGGGTCTCCCCTGAGCCTCCTTTTGTCCAGGCTAAACAACCCCAGTTCCCTCAGCCACTCCTCATAAGACTTGTGCTCTAGATCTTCACCAGCTTCATTGCCCTTCTCTGGACACTTTCCAGCACCTCAATGACTTTTTTGTAGTGAGGGGCCCAAAACTGAACACAGTATTCAAGGTGGTATCTCACCAGTGCCAAGTACAGGGGGACAACTGCTTCCATACTCCTGCTGGCCACACTATTTTTGACACAAGCCAAGATGCTATTAGCCTTCTTGGCTGCCTGGGCACACTGCCAGCTCATATTCAGCCAGCTGTCCACCAACACCTTCGGGTCCTTTTCCACCAGGCAGCTTTCCAGCCACTCTTTCCCAAGCCTGTAGCATTGCATGGGGTTGTTGCGACCCAAGTGCAGGACCCAGTACTTGGCCTTGTTGAACCTCATACCATTGGCCTTGGCCCATTGGTCCAGCCTGTCCAGATCCCTCTGTAGAGCCTTCCTACCCTCAAGGAGATCAACACGCCCACCCAACTTGATGTTGTTACCAAGGGTTGCGCTTACTGAGGGTGCACTCGATTTCCTCATCCAGGTCATTGACAAAGATATTAAAGAGAACAGGCCTCAGTACTAATCCCTGGGGAACACCACTTGTGACCGGCCACCAATGGAATTTAACCCCATTCACCACAACTCTTTGGGCATGGACATCCAGCCAGTTTTTTACCTGTCCAAGCCATCAGCTGCCAGTTTCTCCAGGAGAATGCTGTGGGAAACAGTATCAAAGGCTTTACTGAAGTCCAGGTTAAAAAACATCCACAGCCTTTACCTAGTTATTAAATATAACTAGCTGCATCTTTTGAATGTTTGTGGGATAAAGGAGGAAAGTGGGGTTTGGAATAATGAAAAGAAAAAGGATTCTTGCATCCATAGGTATGTTCCTAATGGATAAACAGCAAAAAGTTGAATGTAAGGAATGAAGTTGTAAAGAGAAGAAGCAAAATATCAACAATATAATGTTGCACTGAACATTCCTCCAAGGATTGCAGGTCAATGTTAATTTTTAAAAACAACATTTCCAAACTTACCACAAGTTTCTCCTGGTCACTTTTTATGAAACCACACAGTTTCAAAAGGCCAGGTTGGTCACTGTTACAAATTATGAGAGACCCCTGAAAGACCAAGAACTCTTCTCCAATAGCTCAGCTGTGTGTCAGGGATAAACCAGCTGACAATTGTTAATGGAGTGTGTTTTTTCCATCCTATTGTCTCGTGTTATCAGCCCTAAACCAAATCAAATATACCATGCAGCTCATTGTAAAACCTCCTGCATACTGAGTACCTTAAAACTCTCATGTGCTGGTGAATGTGCAAGAATGGTTCAATATCTGGTTTATTGCTTGTTGAGGTCTTGGAAACAGGATACATTGTTTTCTGATGGTTATTCTCTCTTTTCACTGCAGTTCCACATTAAAATTAATAACATAAAAGAAAAAAACAAAATCAAAAACAAAAACACCAAACCAAAAAATAAAGTGTTTACCAATAGCAAACACCTGCTACCGATTAGTTCAAGAAGGTTCTTTCATGTTTCAGCTAACAGCTGTGAGGACGGTTATACAGTTTGATCCAATATCTTCATCTGAGCTATTGTTATCATCAAAGGGAATCATGGTGTGATGATGTATGCAACCTTACATTTGAAACTCTCCCTATGGTGTTTTTCAGATTCAGACAGTTTTGCTAAAGTTTTCTGTTCCCCAGAACCTAAGCATAAGAGATATGTTTTAATACTTTTAATCTAGAATTTTTGACTGTTCCACTAACTTTAAAAATGCTAATATCCTTTCAGATTAACAGATGAAACTTCCTCTTTTCCAGAACCCAAAAGAAGGGTCAATGACTGTCCTGGCACTTAACCCTGAGCATTAATCCATTGTGAAAGAAATACTCTCATTTGCTGGAGGGGCAAGATCCAAGTCTCAGTATACAGCTTATGTATTCTTTGAATTGTATAAACATGTAAATTTGTAACTTCATATGCTAGATGAGTGAGAATAATACATGTTTTTCATTGTCTTGGTGCTCTTCAGATGGCAGGAACACTCCACTGTGCATCCATTATTCATCCCAGAGCTGACTCCCAGACCCAAAGTGTTGAGGAATACTATGGTATTCATTATTATGGAATATTTTTAAATGTTGACTTCCTAATTGAAATGCATAGCTTTCTCAGTACTAGATCTTGATATTCTTATTCCCAATGAATATTAGTTTGTTCCACTAGCAATTGCAGACTTTCTGACAGACTATTTCTGTGGTAGGGTACTATTCGGTATAAGTAGAAGTCAACTTATACATTCTCCATAAGAATTTGTCAGAGATTTCTGTTAAGTTATATAGAAGAGAGCAATATAGCTTTAAATGTGGTACACTTAGTGCTTTTTCCAAATGTAAGATTATATGAAGTTCTTTGTAATTTTCCAGCCTTAGCTAGAGGTGAACTGCATTTTTGCACTGGCAATAATGTTCTTCATAGAAAGGATTATATGGCTGCATAAATCTTTGTAAAAGCCCATTAGTGGTATTTTCAGGAATAATCTAAGTAGAAAAGCATCTGGAGTAAGTGGAAGCATTAGTCCAGCTATATCTAAAAATTATTCTATTGATCATGAGCCAAAATTGAGCAACACAATAATGCCACCACATATGGATGAGAAATACTTTTTTTCTTGGCAGGCTATCCAAGAGTTTGAGGAAATAAAGTCATTAATCTCATTTAATCTTGCTGGTGTCATATACATGCCAAAAAAAGTTTTCTTTTTTTTTTTTTTTTATGAGGATAAGAAACCAAAACAGTTGGACGCGTAATTCTAGGCCATTGAACAATTCTTATCTGGTACATTGTGGTACAGATCTTTATGCCAGAATTTAATATATAAAACTTATACTGAAGTAGAAAGTTGAGGGAACCTCGGTTCAACAATTTTGCAAGTTTGTACAGTGAAGAGGGAAAAGGCCAGAAACTATGTGATCTGTGAGATGAAGGATGTTATTGTCAGAATTTTTTCTCAATAAAAACATCAACGTCTGGTTCAGAGACATTGTTACCTCTTATCTATTTGTGTCACCAGTAACAGGCAGTCTGCCAGGAGACCGAATAACTAGGAGGGTTGGACACTTGAAATAAGTCAGTAAAAAAGGGAAGATATTAAATAATGTAGTAGGTACATCTATAGAGAATCAACGTCTTTGCCAGTGGAATTCGTTAGGCGTAACGAGGTCTCTTCTAGAGTAAATTCCTTTCAGGACTCTGATTTGAGGAAGTTTTCTATGACTGTGGTAAAGGGATCCAAAAAATCAATGAGGCTGAATCAGACTTAGAGATTCATGGGACACTGAGGGTCTTTCCTGCACAGTAAGATCACCGTAAGATTGTAGGAATGTTGATTTGAAAACACCTCCGGAGACTATCTGGTCCACACTCCTGATCTTTGCAAGAATGTCTCCAGGTCTAGACCAGTCAGCTCTGGCTTTGTCTAGCTAAATGTTAAAGCCTTTCTGAGGAACCTTTTCTGGTTACAGTCTGCACTAACTTCCTAGTGAATAATATTTTTTTTCTCTCCAATCTAAACTTCCCAAGATGCAACGTGTCCCTTGTCCCTTGTTGTATTGTCTAGCACAACTGAGAAGGGTCTGGATGTCTCAGTTCTGAAATAATCTTCAGGTAACCATAGGCTGCTATTGAATCACGTCTTAGACACAGCGTTGCCAGGCTAATCAAACACAGCTACGTCAACCACTCCTCGTGTGCCCCAACCAGTATGGGAGCCTTCTCTCCACTTTCTCCACAGACCTCTGGGGGATGCAAAACCGGACTCAATATTCAGTGTGCAGCCTTACTAGCTCTGAGCAGAGAGAGATGATAACTTCACTGGATCTGCCAGTCATGCTGCTTCTGTTGTAGCTCAGTGTGAGGTTTTGCTTGTTTGCCATGGAAGCGTATTGCTGAATACAAATTCAACCTGCATTCACTGTAATCCCCAGGTCCTTTCCAGCAGGGCGCCTGCCCTGCCAATCACTTCCCCACCTGTACTGATGCCCCAACCTGTTCTGCATTGTCTTTGTTTGAAGAGAGCATGAAGATATGAACAGCAATAGCTGTACAAATGTTTGCCGTTTACAAAGGGGAGACTTTTCCATCCCTTTTAGATATGTGAATTATTTAATTCCACGGATTTTTAAAAAGCCTAATAGTTAACTTCCGGTAAATAGGAAAACCCAATTTGTTCAGAGTCCAAGACCATGGTTTTGACTGAAGCAAAACATAAATCTTCGTTTAAGGTGAGTATCAAAGGTTCTTCTTCCTTTTATTTGTATCAGTATTGCACTTAGGTAAAGTTAAGCCAGAGAGTACTACTATAGCCCAGAAGAAAAAAATCAGCAACAATCAGTAACAGGAGTTGTAAACCGTTGTATTTCACTCGGTTACATACCACTTAGAAGGTATTCCATTGTTTTGTGGTTTGTTTGGGTTTTTTTTGTTGTTGTTCTTTCTTCTTATTTTTTTTCAGGTGGTTTTAGAGTTATTCTTTCTTTTGAAGACTGGTTCTTTTTCTTTCTTTTTATTCATACATTCCCCTGTAAAATATAGTGTTTAACTCATTATACATAAACTAAATGGGATATACAAAACGATCTAATTTAATCAGCTCTAAATGTTGCTGTTGAATATTAAGGACAGATTCATGGAAATGTTCATATACTTGCTAAATCTGGACCCTGGAAACAATAGGTTAATGTTCTCCCTTACCTACTATGGAAAAGCCCCATCAAATTACATTCAGCATTTCAATGGTTGAATTGTGAACTGGAGTTCAGCAGAAATTGGTAGTACAATACTGTAACTGTACATACACACACAGGTACACACAGGTGCACACACAGACACACATGCACATGCACAGTAGGTTGTCCTACTGGATTACTGCTCATGGAAGTGAAATCAGCAGAAGTCTTGCCCATCAATTCCAAGGAATAAGCACTTGGTTTAACAGTTTTCCATGAAACATTTTATTCATGTAAGGACTAAGAGAATCATCATTTGTGACGCTAAATCTCAGACTGGTATTTCCTTCTTATGAGGACTTAACTAAGAAAATGAAAAGAAAAATGCATCTGGTCATGGTGTCTGGACTTTTTCTCCAAGACAAGTAAAACACAGTACTTTAAAAAGGAATCTCATGTACGCTTTTGGTGTGAAACGTGACATACTTTATGCAGGATAGCTCTTGGCTGTCTCAGCAGAAAAACTGAATACAAAAGACATGTTAATGTAAAGTCCCTAAAAACATAGCTGCCCAGCTCACTAGAACTGCAGTTTGCAAATAGTGCTTTCTAATTCTCTAGTAATTAAAAAAGAATAAAAAAAAAACAAAACAAAAAGAAGTCAAAACAAACAACCCTCATAAATTTCATTATGGCAAAATTATTAAACTGTTACTATTTATGGTTATGTAAGTCAATCTAATCACTGTTTTCTTAGAAAGGAATTAAATTCTTTAGCAACAGATGAGTTTCCAAAATATCCAAAGTATATAAGTTTATAATTGCTTTCCTTTAGTAGCGGTTGCCTTGCTCCTAAAATATCTTTATTCTTATAATGGCATATATTTTTTCTTCTTTAGAAAAAATATGCAGCTAATAAATTACATTTACATCATGATTTCTCAAAATACAATGCATTCATTCTTGTTTAAATCAGGTATATTGTACATTACTAAAAAATATGTCTTAAAAATTATAATTGGAATTGTTAGTATAAGTATCTCCATACAGTCCTAAAAGATACATGTTTTCCTAAAATAGGAAATCTGAAAAATTATTATCTGAATTCCAAAGTTTTATCTTTGTATTACAGAATTTTAAGCTGCAATCAAGAATTAAACAGGGCATATATATGAGTGTCATGAGTAGATAAGTAAATGTAAATGAGTAATGTGGACAGCAATGAAACAGTAAATGTAGCAGAATGGACTACACCCCTCGCCTCCCCTTCCCTTCCCTTCCCTTCCCTTCCCTTCCCTTCCCTTCCCTTCCCTTCCCTTCCCTTCCCTTCCCTTCCCTTCCCTTCCCTTCCCTTCCCTTCCCTTCCCTTCCCTTCCCTTCCCTTCCCTTCCCTTCCCTTCCCTTCCCTTCCCTTCCCTTCCCTTCCCTTCCCTTCCCTTCCCTTCCCTTCCCTTCCCTTCCCTTCCCTTCCCTTCCCTTCCCTTCCCTTCCCTTCCCTTCCCTTCCCTTCCCTTCCCTTCCCTTCCCTTCCCTTCCCTTCCCTTCCCTTCCCTTCCCTTCCCTTCCCTTCCCTTCCCTTCCCTTCCCAACACTACACTCTTGCAAAGACAATGTTCAAGACATTTGCTCCTTGAAGTTAATTCCAGGTCAGAGAATCGTGTGTTGTAGCTATATTACAGTACAGTATTGTGCTCATATTTGGCTTTCAGTATTCAACTTTTGATCTACTCTTTTTCTATGCTTTCTTCCTCACCATTAAGCGCAGTTTCTAGTAAGCTAGTAA
This sequence comes from Vanellus vanellus, assembly GCF_965231255.1. Taxonomy (NCBI): domain Eukaryota; kingdom Metazoa; phylum Chordata; class Aves; order Charadriiformes; family Charadriidae; genus Vanellus; species Vanellus vanellus. The sequence goes on along the minus strand of NC_138905.1, from coordinate 36,334,130 downwards.
GTAGAGATTTCAAAAACAGATGTTGGGATGCTCTGTTGGGGTCCAAATAAAGTAGGTTCATTGTTCCTCAAGGACAGAATTTACATGTTACTTTATCGATGAACAATTTAAGAGCCTGGTTGGATGCCACTGGGCATCAATTACAATACTTGCAAGGACCTGGCATGAATTTACTTACGATTAATGAGATGTCAGCAAAGTTGAAAGAAATGTATTGATGTCCAATAGCAAAGTAATCAGACCCTCACAAGGCCAGGTAATATGAACATCTTTCAGAGAGGTTTCATCTATCTTAAATGCCATGAACGGATTCACTACACTTCACAAAGGGAAAGAAGTGTGCAAGAAAGAAGTACAATACTGGGAGCTTCCAGATGCTAAATTAAATGCAAACATAGTGAATTTATGAAAGTGAAAGTGTAAGTTTGGGGTATGCTTTCGTTGTTGTGTGATATACATATGCATAGATATATATATATAAACTTGAGTCTAAATATCTCAAATCGAAGAGGTTTTTTGCTCACTTTTTATGTGGGCCAGGCAGAAGGAAGGCTTTAAAAGTCCAGGTTTTGGGCTTTGTGCTCTTCCATTTTAGGATTTTCCTCTCTACGGCAGAATCTAGCGCTGAGAGTTAAGTGCATGGGTTTCACAGGGTATTTGTGAGGAGGGAAAGCAACAAAACAAGACAAACAACATGAACATTTGGACAGGAATTATTCCAAAATTTCAAATGTAAATATGCTTCTGAAATACTACTTTTCTCCAGAGTATAAACTTGTGACTCTGGGCTTTAAAGTGGCTTTGCTGTGTAAAAATGACAGAGCCTAGGTTCTGTTATCCATTCATAAATTCATAAACCTTTTATCTGAGAAAACTGAGACATTGTCAGATTTTAACCAGTGAAGCAGTGGTAATGGTGTGCAACTTTATGTTACAACCTAGGAGTGAGACTGGGCTTTTAAGTCCTCTTCAGCCCAGAGGATCTGGATCCTTTCCCCCAATAACCTGGTCAGAGACATCTGCACTCATTCTCCTGCCCCATGACTCTGAGGGATCAGAAGATTCCAGTCACCGGGTTTCTAACTTACTCCTAACTATAAGAATGAGAATCGAACCACTGGCCTTCTTCCTATTGCAACTGTCTGACCGAATGCAACTGAAAGAAATTATGCAATTTTTTTAGAGCCAGACAGTAGAGCACATGGGTGCTGTCACAGCAAACACACAATCAGTTTGGAGGTATTACTACTGTAAAAATTTTGCAAGCAGAGAAACTCGAGCCAACTGTTACCTGCTATGAACAGATAAGAAAGATTCTAGATAAATTAATGGTTACAATTCTTTTTTACTTATTTATAATCACAGTCATGTTCTTATAATTGAAACTCATCTCTCAGAGTGAGATTTTTATTTGCACTTAAGTGAACTAGTTGAAAAAGAAAGTGACTTTGTTGAAAGAACTGCTTAGAAACACTCATCAAGAAAAATATTGCTCTATCCTCGAAGACTTTCTAAACAAAGCTGAGGGAACAAAAGTGTGTAAGTAATTAGGTCCATCAAGCCGCATTCTTAATATAAGGGCCAAATATATTTAATATAATATAATTTCACTGTGGGTAATGATGGTAATAGGAATATTAAATTGTGAATGTTATTGAAGTGTTTACAAAAATGAGAGGCAGTGAGAAACCAAAACATTATCTCTCCATTGCAAGTGTTCAAATGCATCAAAAGTGCCCATTTGTTTAAAACTGAAACTAAGTAATGGTGCATGAAAATTTCCTGATGAATTGCAGTTTTTATTTTCCTCCAATTAAAGTGGAAATAAGGAAGAGAGTCTTTGCATATGCTGGAACATCAGCTTAAGATGATTTCCCCAAATTTCTTAAGCTGCTTGGTACAGTGATTGGTTTTAAAAAGCAAATATGTAATTGATTAGACTAGAGTATGTATCGCATTGTGGAGCATCATGTAAAAATTCTTTGATATTTAGTATTCCTATAATGAAATTTTAACTAACTCTCACTGCCTCAGGATAATAATGAGAATATCATAGTAGGTCTCAATAGGATTTTCCTAGCAAACAATTTTTGATGACATATTAAATTAAATGTCTTAAATAAGGATTTGATTGCTCTAAAATTAACATAGCTTTTTAATTTATAGTAATTTGATATCAATTAAGATACATGCTTGACAATTTAGATACACATCCACCGTTGTGTAGTGCAGTTAAATAAATAAATGTTTTCATAAGGAATTGTGTCCTGATTTGAGATAACTGGTTATATTTGGATAATAAATACAGAAAGATATAGACTTTGAGATTGAAAAAAAAAGAACACGTAATGTTTTCTTTCAGAAATGTACACAGATCAAAATATTTCAAATAATCCCTTCGAAGATTTAAAAGTTGGTCATGGACCCAAACTGAGACTCTCCAGAGAAAAGTAAAACATTTTATTTGAACAAAACAAAAATAAAATTATTTATTCAGTCTTTGTTTCCCAGATATTACTGATAAGCAAATTGATGGTACATCAACTGGGCTTTCTTTACTGTTATGGTCAATGAAGGCCTGGCAGACCAGCGTTCAAAGACTTTTTCTTCGTGGCCATCCCAAATTTGAACTCAAAAGGGGAATAGATCTGCTCCTGCAGTCCAGGTGATCTTTTACAAAATCCCCTTATTTTCAAAGCACACTGCATATCAAATTGTCTGATATCATGCTGGTTACAACCATTGAAGATGAGTACAAATACAATCCAACATTGTGCCATTTAATCCCTAACTTAAAATCCTTCCAAGGAGACAGCTAAACCCCTCCAACCCAAAACATCCTTGGGCACACGTTTCCTTAATTATTGATATTTTCTTTAAAATTTTCCATTACTTATTGTCTCTATGGACTTGTTAAAAAGTGATGAAGTAAAATGTGCTTGCGCTTCTGGCTGAGAGAAAAAAAAACATTCAACAACATGCTGTAAAGTTATTGTCAATGCAGCTCAGATAACCAGCAGCTGTGGGCAAAGGAAGCAAGAACACAAAGATATCTGAGCAGGAATTACTGCTTCTTGTGATGAGAATTAAGGGGAGAAGCTGGGAAAAATATAAATGAAGAACAACAAAAACCCTGAAACCTTCTTCTGCCCACATGTCTCCAGGAATCACTTGCAGAATATATATGATTATATCACAGGAATTAATTAGCCTGATGGACCCAATGGGAAGTAGTAAAAAAGCCCATGATATCAGCGATACTCCTCTGGTTTATTTTATTGGATTTCACACTCTAAGCAGAAAGCATAAAGAAAGAAAATGTATCTCCTGAAATATACAGAGCTCAAAAAGAGTAGCAGTCACATGGATAATTGGTGCCGTTAATATGTATGCTACGGATCCTGCATTCTGCTCCTCTAGAAACTTTGAAAATAAAGCTAATTTTGGGCATTTGGGTGCATCGCTACCAGTGCATTCAGTTAAAAAATAATCATTTCCTCTTCTGTGCCGCCTCACTGGATGCCTGAATAAAAACCATTAATGTCTCCCCTCCTCCTCACAAGTCTAGACAACTCATGACTAAAGAGGAGGATAATCAGAGGAAAGGGACACTATTTCATAGTGATACAGCAGAGAGAGGTAAGTTACTTGTAATAAATCATTTTTAAATGCTCCCCAAATATTTAAAGTTTCTAGTTGTAACTTTACTAGATATTATTAGCAACTGCTTCTACTAGCCTTAAACTTTGAAGTCCATTATGGTTGAAAACGCATTTACTCTTCTTGAAGAACTCGGCTTTTCACACGAGGCTGTTTCAGTCGATGTTCCTAATCTGCATCCAAGACAGCTTCCTTGTCTATCGAAATTGCCTTTTGAAGATCTGTTCTTCAGATTAACATAGAACCGCTGTGTGAGACTTGCTTTTTCAATCTGGGAATAATACAGTTGCAGACATTCAGAAGTTTAAAATACGTAGGCCAAGAAAAATACTCCTGAAAGAATTCAGGTGCCAAATGTAACATCTGAAGGAAAAGGTATCTGAACACAGTTAAAAGCTCTCAAGTATTTTTGGCGAAAGACATGGAGAAGACAAAGTAGAATGAAACAAACCTTTGTGCTCCTGGTACAAATGTTTTGTTCTTATCAATGTTTCCTTATTCAAGAGAAATGAGCAGCGTATTGATTCATACAGTCTGACTAACACCCAAAAACCTCTTGAAGAAGTGTGTCTTCATTTATATTTCTCCAGATAATGAGGGAACAGTACAGGTAATCCAGGCTGTTTCTGAGGGCGCAAGCACTAAGAAAGGACATCTAATACAACAGGGTAAGAGTCAGCAGTCCTTATCAGCAAGACCTAAAGAGAACACAAAACCAAAGTGAGAGGACTTAGGTCAGTCTCACCCTCACCTAGAGCATCGTTTTAGGCAGTAATTTTAGCCAATTGTCTCATGTTCCTCTTCCATACAATTTCTGCGGTTTTGCCATTGTTGAACTTTTATCTCTGGCACTTGTTCAACCACAGGGCAAAAATGAATACAATTTTTAATTATCTGGTTTTTCACCACATGCTTACATTTCTTTTTCTGCAATTTTAAATGCACTTCTGCAACAACCTGGTGGACTTGGCAGTGTTAGGTTTACAGTTGGAGTCAATGATCTTAAGGGTCTTTTCCAACTTAAACGATCCCATGGTTCAATGAACCTCGTAATACTTCTGAATATCTGGGCAGCACATATGTAACATTAGCAAAAACATTGCTGAAGAAGTGATATAACACAAACATTTGTACTTTAATAGATGGTCCACAACTTTGAATTTGAAAGAGTTACCCTGACTTGCAGTGTCTCTTAGAGGACTACTGTAAACACCAGCAGGTGGCCTTTACAGCAATTACCTTTGATGCAGCTTGTTAACAAGCCGTAACACTTAAATCTCTTTTTCTACTTGCCCATTGAGTTTTAGAGGTGATGAAAAGTGTTAACTGAAGTTCAGAAACTCTTTGGGACAGAAATTAGATCATGCTATGTATCTGTAATACAAAAATAACAGAGTATTGCTAAATAAATAAACATTCTTATTATTAATACCTTCTGTTATTAATAATATTCATTATTTTTATTATTATAAAAAGTTTCTGGGTGCTTATTCAGTAAACCACCACTTTTCTTGCTGTATCTTGGGGAAGTGAATTTAAAAGAACTCCACAGCATGAAAAAATTTGCCTTTGATGTTCTGTTATAGGTGATAAGTACTTGTCCTCATCAAGTTTCCCATTGTGACATGAAGTTATACTCTGCTTCTCCTCTGTTGGTCTGTTGATTGTTTTCTATGTTTGGGTTTTGTTTCTGGTGTTTAGAGATTTTAATTAGAGCTGAAAACATTTTTCTAAAACAATTTTGTGTCCTGATAACTGACCTATCAAAAGTAGAATTTCTTCATGAACATGTGACTTTCTTTTTAACATTTCACTTTCAGGACTATAGTTTTCATTTAACTGTGTTTGATTCTTTCCTGGCCTTCATCTATTTGGGTGGAATTGGGGGGAGTTGTTCACCCATTCTCCATAGCCTGGCCGTTTACTCTGATAATCTCAGTTTTCCCTCCAGTAAAATTGAACACAGGCAGTGGCCTTAATCTATCCTGTCCTCTTCCTGTTGGATAGTACAGCTGTGGCTAACTAGCCACATATTGGTATGTTCTTATGTGTTTTGGATTTGCTATGGTGTTCTGTAAGATTTATGGTGTGCGATTAAAATATTCTGTTACTTTTTCTGGTAAAAACAGCTAGCTGCAATGTTAGAGGAAAGGACTTGATGATTTCTTCTGCTCATGTCATCCTATTCCAAATTACATCAATCTAATTCAATGAGACTTTTCGTGAACATAAAGATTCAGAAACAGACAAACCAAAAACCTAGAGGGTCAGGATTTAAAGTCATAAATTCAATGCTGAGTGGATATTGCTCTAACAGCTGTGAGAAGGAAGGAGAGGAAAGGTCCAATAAAACATGAATTAAGATATTTCAGGCAGGCTTAAATGAAGGAACTGCATTTGAAAAATATGTATGTAGTAAAAAAATATGAAATCAGAATTTATTTGTTTACTGCTATGTTATTTGGTAGGAGAATTACACACATCCTCCTGCAAAAATATCAGCCATCCCACTTCCCTAATGCATATGCATTATGTTTCTTAAATAAACAACCATCTGATCCAACCATCTGAATGTGATTTAGCCCCAGTAGACTTTCTAGGCACTCTGACACATATTTTCTGTTATGTTTGATAGAATTCAAGATGACTGTTCTTTTGGCAGTGACCTTTAATTTAAATGTGTCTACCATAGTCATGCTGTTCCATAAGCATTGTATCTCTCCAAATTAACTAGGTATTCTTATTTCCATCTTTGAATAAAATGAGGTGAAAAAAAAATAGTCTCTGAAATATTAACACGTCTCTTCATGTTTTTATCACCTGAAGTATTACTGCACTTTAATTACCAAGCTGAGAGCAATGGGATTTTGTCACATTAGGAGAGCAGCAGCTACATATTTAAGACAGAAGATAGAGAAAGAAACATAACTGGAAAATGTCACAACATATTTATCCTTTCTAATACTCCCCATAGATCAGGCTGAAACTTCCTTTTCTGGGGTGAACAGATTCTTAGAAAAAGGAATATTGTTTGTTTCTTCCCTTCTCTCCTCTTTTTCATTGCATTAATAAACTTATCATTGCATTATTACTTTTTCTACTTTTCAGAACGTATGTGCTTAAAGCTTCTGAGAGTCTGAAAATACTTTTTCCAATAATTCATTTACAGAAGTTGAATACCGCTTCCAAGTCAAAGCAAATTGGTTCTCAAAATCACCACATATGAAGGGTAAAATTCTGGCCCCTGGAAAAGCTTTTATGAAGTTTGTTGGATCAATTTTGCACCATTAAAAGATCTAATTTCAGAGAGCAGATGCTCAGTTGTTTCTGAAAATGATCCTAACTGTCACTTTTGAAAAGCTTGTTCTTAATATGCAATATATTATAAGAAATAAAAAAAGAGGACTGCAAACTCATTTTACAATAAATACACACTTCCACGAGCTTTTGGAAACCTATTATACTCTAAACCAAGCCAGGCCAATAGGTCATAGGTCTGATTTCCTGCTTGTGGCTCTGAATTCTTGCCGTGAATTATTTTAAGTTTATTGTGTTTGCCTGTTACCACGAACTAAACAAATTTGTGAAACATAATTGAATGGGATAAAGTTAGTGTTTCTTTTTTATATTTTACTAGGTTGAGAACAGGAACATGACATTCTGCCTTTTTTCTATTAGTGGTGATGATCAGAAAGCAACTAGTTTTTCAAGAAGAAGAATTTACCTTCAGTCTATATTTAAAACAAACAAAAAAACAAAACCAAAACCCAACAGATTATAAAATCTGTTGATTTTAGAAGGGAATTGGGAAAGACTAGTGAAGTTTCTAATGCTGGAAGTTTTTCCAGTGGAAGGCTTGCTATCAATTTTAGTTTAAGTTGGAAAACCACTTTATAGAATTTCACTAAATGGTATAAGTTTTTCAGAAAAATTTGTAGAAAGTACAATTCTTCTGGAATCTAAGTTATGTATTCGTACACAACATGGTTTTGGAGAAGCTACACCATTTCCACTGAATTTGTTCTAAACTTCATTATTCTCTGAGGCAATTTGCATGATGGCCTTTTACCTTACTGGGTGGGAAGACATTGCTGAAGGCAGAAATGCTATTTATGGGTAGATGTGGCCTGAACTGACTAAACATATGTACTTTAATGATGTGGTACATGGAGGGAGAATTCTTCACGACAGTGGCTCAAATGCAATGAATTGTGATTTATTCAGAGTTGTGCAGATTTTCTTCAGCCTGTATGGAGTTTAGTATTGTGTTCTGCAATACAGAAGAAGTTTGATATCATAGGTTCACAAAGTAGTTGAGGTTGGAAAGCACATCTGAAGATTGTTTAGCACAACCCCCTGCTCAAGCAGGGTCAGCTAGAACAGGTTGCCCAGGACTGTGTTCAGTCAGGTCTTGAGCATTTCCATACTACACAACCTCTCTGGGCAACCTGTGCCAGTGTTTAATCACCTTCACAGTAAAAAAGAGTTTTCTTATGTCTTTTGCTGGACTCACTTCAATAAGTCCCTGTTTTTCTTGTTCTGGGGAGCCCAGGATTAAACACAGTTCTGGATCGTGATTATATATTAAAATAAGGTATGTGGGCATGGAACCTGGTTCCATTCCCCTGAACAGGAATGAGTTACTTAGCACAAAATGTTACTTCAGACTGAAAATATGGGAGTAGGGAGGTCTTTGGAGATAGGATCATTGACTCATAGCTGTGAGGTTTGCAGCAAGAGTGTAGCTAGTAAGTATCTTCCTAACTTGGTGTCATAAATCACTGCATCCAGTATGGTAGAACTGATCCAGGAAAACTCTGGAGAGGGCAAGGCAAGACTAGGAGACTAAGGACAGGTATGACACTCAGCTATATAAAAATCATAGCATGGTACTTTTAGGATCAGGAATTTTGATGATCCCATTCTGGAGAATATTACTGAAGTTTTCATGAATGCTACCAAAAAGGAAGTACTTGAATAATATTTGTGTAGGAAGTGTTTCAGGAGGTATTTATGAGTCTGAGAGAATAATCATATAACACGCCTTATTGTAACACCCATGACTGGTGCTGATTTCTATTCCCAACTACTGGATCACAAGTGGTGTCCCCCAGGGCTCTGTGCTGGGGCCAGTTCTCTTTAACATCTTTATCAATGATCTGGATGAGGGGATTGAATGCACCCTCAGTAAGTTCGCAGATGACACTAAGCTAGGCGGGCGTGTTGATCTGCTTGAGGGTAGGTTGGCTCTGCAGAGGGATCTTGACAGACTGGACCGATGGGCTGAGGTCAATGGCATGAGGTTCAATAAGGCCAAGTGCCGGGTCCTGCGCTTGGGTCACAACAACCCCATGCAGCACTACAGGATTGGGGTGGAGTGGCTTGAAAGCTGCCTGGCAGAAAAGGACCCAAAGGTGTTGGTGGACAGCCAGCTGAATATGAGCCAGCAGTGTGACCAGGTGGCCAAGAAGGCCAACGGCATCCTAGCCTGTGTCAGGAATAGTGTGGTGAGCAGGACTAGGGAAGTGATCATCCCCCTGTACTCGGCACTGGTGAGACCCCACCTTGAGTACTGCGTTTAGTTTTGGGCCCCTCACTACAAGAAGGATATTGAGGTGTTGGAGCGTGTCCAGAGAAGGGCTACAAAGCTGGTGAAGGGTCTGGAGGACAAACCTTATGAGGAACGACTGAGGGAACTGGGGTTGTTTAGCCTGGAGAAGAGGAGGCTGAGGGGAGACCTTATCACCCTCTACAACTACCTGAAAGGAGGTTGTAGAGAGGTGGGGGCTGACCTCTTCTCCCTGGTGACAAGTAATAGGGTGAGAGGAAATGGGTTTAAGTTATGCCAGGGGAGGTTTAGATTAGATATTAGGAAACACTTTTTCACTGAAAGGGTTATTAAACATTGGAATAGGCTGCCCAGGGAGGTGGTGGATTCACCATCCCTGGAGGTGTTTAAAAAAGGGTAGATGTGGTACTTGGGGACATGGTTTAAAAGTGGTTTTTGTCATGGTGGGTTAACGGTTGGACTTGAAGATCTTAAAGGTCCCGTCCAACCTCAGCACTTCTATGATTCTATGATTCCGTGACCATGTTAGAGAAATACAATGCTGCCTCCTGTGATTTAACAATTCAACTTGGCAATACTTTTGAAATAATAAGCATACTCATATAGAACAGAACTGAATTCCTGACAGGCTTCAAGTTCACAAACCACCCTAGGAAATAATATTATAAACTTCCTGTGTCCCAAACAGAATACAATTGAGCAGACAAAGAAAAGGCTGGTAGGGGAATCATGTCTAACCAAGATCAGAAGCATGAACACAGAGTCAGCCCTGTTTTTTATCACCTGATTCAGGTCATTAGCCACACTAATCTGTCTGTCTGTATTATATATATTATATACAAGAGACTGTACTGTCTCTTGCTAACCATAAACAACAGATGAACAGACCGCATTATCTAATGGCTTAATAGAATCTAAAGTTTTGTAATCTTATCTGAGAAATTGAAAAGTATCAATGTTGTATGAAATCTGTATTTCGAAAAAGCCTTACATGAAAAAGGTTGGGTGACACCAGCTGCCTTCTCTATTATGGTTGTTTATCATATGTTATCTTCGAACAAATACAAAAGCTTTGATTCTCTGCTTTACAATATTAAAAAATCCTGTGTCCTTTTCTCTTTCAGTAACACCTTCCTGCCTGCTTTTGGATGTCACAGGCAAGGACTTTGCCGATGGAGTGATTAAATGATGTGCAGTCTGTCCTCAGCAGTGAAGGTGATAATTACCCAGAGAACAGCAACTAAGGAGTAAGGATGTTCCCCTGGAACAGGTCTCAGAATAAAAACATCGGATGTGTGCTGCTCTCAATAGCGCTGGGCCTCTCTTCATTACTGCCCCATCACTCTTCTGAAATTGATCTCATTTCATCCACTTTAATGAAGTTTAACAAAAAAAGTCGCTGAAGAATTTCAATGTTGTCTTCTCTCTCAGTAGCTGACTTTCTCCAGAGCACTGAAAATTGCACCTTCTGTTCAACAAAGTATGCAAAATGAAACAGCTACCAAAAGTCAAGTTCTAGAGTTTTCTTTTATTAACCAAAATGCTTACAAAGAATTTTTTTAAAACACGTTATCTTTTGTGAGACAATTTTTTAATTCCACTTCGTAATTCTAAGAATGTATCTCATAATGTATAATATGAAATAACATTTATGGCCCAGTCACATGCTTCGTTGAGCATAGAATATTTTAGGAGAGGTAACGTTATTTGCATGTCAAAAAGGAAAAAGCAAAGTTACTCTGGAGTAAGCTGTTTATTCTTTTACTTGAAGTTACATTTTTGAGCCCTCTGTTTCAGAATGGGAGAAATAAAATGCAAGAAAACCTCAAAATCTCACAGGAACATTCTCAGAAAGCTAGGAATTCTCAAGGAGTATGTGTTAAGTCAGAAAAGGGGAACAGCCCCAAAGATTTGACCTGGTTTTCTCAAATGATAATGTTATCCTTAATGTGATCTACCTAACGTTTGCCTACTGACAAACTGTTAGTTCGGAAATTTCTTGCAGATAGAAACCCAAAAATTCTTGCAGATATAAATCCAATATCTGCAAGAACCACAGTCCAGTCTGCAGGGCAGAATACTACAAATTGTTCAATGCCGTACAAGTGCATCAATTCTCAAAGCAAAATCACTTTAGTGGTTCCCAGTGATTATTCAGTTTATCTGCTACAGTACCATATGCTGGACAAACAACAATAACCAATGCATCTGTTAAATCATATGCCACTACCAGCTAGGTCTTCCTCACCCCTCATACAGAATGAATGCTATTATATATCTTTACTATTATTTGGTGTAATTGTAGTAGATCTCATATTTTTGTCACAAATCTAAAACTGGATATGGAAATGCTAAAACTGGTGAAATATCTTTATTAGTTATCAAGCAAAATATAATAATGCTACACTACTTGTGTCCACATATTTCATACTTTAAATGAAAAAAACACAAGAAATAGGAGTTAATGTGCAATTTCTGAACTCATAAACACTTGCTAATGAACTGAAGAACCCTACAAACCATGTAAGCAAGCTACAGTTTCTCATGCATTCCTTTAGGAAACCTTATTTTTTTAATAACACCAATAGTAATTTTTTTCAGAGGAAAAAAGTTTCCCCTTACTGTACTTAAAACCTTAGAAATAGGATAGGTGCTTTACAAAGATATAAGATACGAGTGTTCTTTTGAAAAGCATAAACAACTTTGTCGGTATGTTTAAATAGTTAAGACAACAAGGATAAAATCCTAGAAAATCTTGTTTTATGTAAAAATTGGCTGGTGGGGGAAATTTTCAAAACCAAATGGATTCACACTGATTTTTCATTACTTGTGTTGTAGAGAAAAAGAAAAAAGAAAAAAACAGAAGAGAGAAATGAAGGCCTCTTGTTCACAGTAAATCCGATCCAACCATTAGACATCTATCTCATAAAATATTTATAATCAGTTCTGTCTTGGGATCTTGAAGTTTGCTCTCTCCCAGCGATATTTGATAAGAGCTATTGTAGCGTTTCAGCATTATCTCCAAGGATCAGTTTGGGATAGTAGTATTTGCACAAATACAGTTTAAGCATCTACAAATCATTTTACACCAGAAATCCACCACAGAACTGATATAGAACAGAACAAATGAACCTGAGTAAACACAGAAATACACATCAAGCATGATCTTCCCTCCCTGGCATTGCTGAATATTTGCTTTACTGTCTGGAATTATGTGGAGCACACTTCTCCCCTCCCACTGTAAAACTGTGCCCATGGGGGTTTGCAATAATTACAACTACCTTTGAAAGAAAACCTGTTGCATTATTTTATAATACTAAAATCACTGTTTATGACAAAGAAATAGTGCATGTGTCTTACAGTCCCGGCAACAGCCATGGGCAACAGCCCAGCAACCCAGTGCACAGGGCAGTCAAGTACACTCCTCCGGCCACGTTAAAACTTTAGTCCCACTAGTAACAATAAATCAAGGTTTAGATATGCAACGGCTAAACCAGAAGTCAGCTAAACTGTGACAGAAGCTCATTGCACATGTACACACAGGAGACCTTGAGTTAGCTTGACTTTCTGACGGTATTCTGGATTTAAATTACATCAGTTGGGAGCAGTTCCATCTTAAATGTTTCTGACTTTGGTCATTTAGTCTGTTGGTCATTTAGCCTGTTATTTCAGCAGACAAAAAATGAAGGAATATGCACATAAATATATATTTGTTTTGATTGCAAAAGTAAAAAATGATAAGATTTAGTATTACACAAACACCCTAAACTTCATCCTGGATTTGGGCTCCAACTTTTTCAAATGAAACTGATAATCTTCATGGTATGTCTTAAATTGAAATTCCTGGTTATAGCTTTACAAATACAATAACTATAACAACAACCGCAGCAACAAATTAAATAATTGAAGTTGCTGGGTATGACCTGTGAAGAGCCAATCCAACGCAATTTTGTTATTAGTGAAATTTCTAGATCATTTTTCTGAATTATCCGACTGTCCTCACCACTAGAGAGATTTTAACTTTAGTGGGAATCTAAAAAATCTTAGCATTCAAATTTTAATTTTATGGCCTCAAAATGTTTTTTAGAATCAAAGATATTCTATTGTGATAATTCCCTGAAGTACTTTCAATTATTGTGAATATTCTTTTTTTTCCATTTTTTGAGTAATTTTTTCTGAAGACTTTAACCAACCTACAGAGTATGAGACATTATCCTTAATCAAGGAAAATGGTAAAAGCTTTAGAATGTCTCAGGCTCTCCACATTGGTCATGACAGAGTTTTATTGCTCCTTCAGACGTATCCTTTCCTAAATCCAAATGAGGAGATACAGGGTCCATTTCCAATTCTGACTCTAATACAAGAACTTTAATAGTCTGAAGAAATATTCCATAAAGCCATAGCACAGCTGTATTTAAGCAAAGAAATTCCTAGCTGCTGTGAAACCCTCTCTACCTCATAGCACAACTCACATTTCCAGGCAGCATTATTCTCTTTTCCAACTTAAAGTGACAACCTCCGAGGGCTCTGTTAGAAAGCAGCAGCAGAAGCAAACATCATTATGAGAGAAACCCTGCTCTGAACTGGGTTGGCACCATCTGAAGCGGGCAGCAGGCAGGCGGTCCCACACGCTTAGGTGAAAGTCACAGCTTTTGCTCATGCCTGAAGTACGGGCAGCTGGATAAACTGAAGCAGTCCAAGCCAGAAATACACATTTTGAAAATGAAACAGTAAGGAGTGCCTCAGATAACTAGGACAGAATCAATCTTTCTTCACGCTATTGCTGATGTTCTAATATGATTTATAGCCCACTTTTAGGTTTCAGAAAGCTCTTTATGAAAAATGTTTGTCAGACATAGCACTCCTTGGTAGCCTCTGAGGGGTTTCCGTCTTTTGGCTTTGGCGCTGGAGTCTTCAGAGAGACGCTCTTAACTGGGTCTTAGTCCAGAACATATTTAAATTGCCTCCATGTCCTGGGATATTTTTGGAGCCACAGCTGAAAATAAACAAATCAGCCCTCCCTATTTCCCAACCTTTTCCACACGCTGAGCTATTGCTGAAGGATTCTGCAGGTGTTTATGCAGTAGAAATTTGCAGGTATCTTTCAGGATGAAAAAGAGCAAACTCAGGAGGACAGAACTGAATTTCTAAATGACCTGGTGAGTTTACAACACTGGAGACTGTAAGTTACCGAGTAAAATCTCTACTTAAAAAAAAAAAAAAAAAAGTCCTATAGTCCTATACCAACAGTACAGAAACAATGAATTATCTTTGATTTTAAAAACATCTATTTTTTTTATCTGAGTGGAATAGTGAAATTTTCCTCCTTAATAATCACCTGTCACATAGATGATGTCGAAGAAAAGCTTAAAGAGCTTTCATATAAAAAAACTTTATTTCCTTCAGTCTGAACAGGTCTATCTTCAATGCTTTTGTTATTTTTGAACTAGTTGGCTGAGAGACAAAGACAATTTTGCAGTTAGCTAAGAGAAAAAAAAAAAAAAAAGGAAACCAATCTACACACAAAAATACAGATATTAAAGAAGTTGAAAACAAATTTACTTATCACTGGCCTGAATTTCATTATTTTGATTCAGGCTTATGCTCTTGTCTGAGTCTAAAATTCATATTTGTGTTTAGAGGAAAGAAAATCTTGGTATTTCTTAGTTTTCTGCCCAAAAGTGGTTTTGAGCATTTTGAACTGTCTTTGACTAACATTTCCTTCTAGAAGACAATTTTATTGGCCCACCCTCCCCCTTTCAAAATCAATCTTCAACTGAAAATCCATGTTACATAAACAACCTTAAAAATGGGCTCTGGACTCTAATTTCTTCATAATTTTGAGAATCAGAAGGCTGTGTCAGAATTAGAGGGCCTGTTTGGCCTCTTTCTTAATATGAATTTATAACTTTTTCACTGGACCAACTTAATAAAAAAAAGCCCAGTAAATGGAGCAAATTCCTGAGAACATTAACAAGAGGACAAGCGATGACATTGCAGTTTCTATTTTATTTTGTGTTTTTGCAAACATAAAATCCTTCTGCCATTCTTAATAGTATCAAGGAATAGGTTCAAATAATCTAAGATCTTTTTTTTTTTACATAGCCTCCCACAATGCAGTAGTCCTCTGTTAAAATGTTGAGATCACTAAACCCGCCCTTCTGTGGGGTGTTCATTCCCCTTTGCATCTGTGTAAGAAGCAAACAAACAAACAGGAATTTCAGTGAAAGAAAAGAGAGGACAGTGCCAATGTGGTAAAACAGAATAGCAAAGAGTCTGTGCAAACAATACATGAAAAATTACCCTTGAGGTCCCACACTGGTGTTCAGAAATCGCTCAGATCCAGCAATGCGCCGAGGTCTGCTTCGCTGACTTATTTTGGACGGTGGAAGCAACCAACCCCCAGTTAAAGACAGGCCTGTGAGACACTGCGGTTCCTTCCACAAACATTTGTTCATTTGCATTATTTTGAACAGCTCAGATATACTCCAACTTGAGCCTTAAAGCCAGAAATATTTAAGTGTGCATTTTTCATATATAGTCTATTCCAGGTTCCAAGTTTTATTGCTGTAACGTGTTTTCAGAGACCTTTATCTGTCTCACAGATGGTGTCCAAGCCAGTGTTTCCATCTGCAGACCTTTTCTGAATCCTTTTAAGCTGTGACAAATTAAAGCGATGTAAGATTTCAGTCTGTTACGGTTATCATTCTCCAGAATGGGAAAATGAATACACTTTATTGTTTTTCTTTATTATTTTTTTTTTTTTTAGCATTCATTGGATTTTAAAAGAAGTATGCTACAATACACCCAAAGAGATTAACATAACACTGGGAAATCTGCCAGTTTCACTTTATTGTTTGCGTTACAGTAGCACTTAAAAGCTTTATTGGCAATGCCTGTACTAGTAAATTAATCTGCACAGGGGTATGGGAACGGGCACTGCCACACGGTCATTGCTACTCTTACCTTGTTAACATGGCTGTCACCTGGGGCAGCTACCGTTTGCACAGACAATTCCTGGGCATAGTTCAGAGGACAACACTGACCAAGTCATTCCCAAAAGGTGGTCTGAAGGCCCGCGGTTTTGAAAGGTGAGAGGTTTAGCCATCTGGATGTGAGCTGTGCCATGACACTTGTTCTCAGAGCTAGAGAGTGGTCCCTGGTTTGTTTCCTTTAATAATATAAGTGTAATTGCTACAGACTTATGCCTTGGTGCAGCTAAAATAAATTGTACCTATCTCAAGAAGCCAAAGGCTGCAATGTAAAAGGAGAGTAATAAAAGGAGGCTCAGAAAACATCATTGGAATTCATGCCAACACAGCAGGGTCCTGCTGCCTCCTGTTGTCTGGACCTGGTAGAGATTTATGGCAATACTAATGCTAATAGTGGACCATTAGCTTAAATATCCTTTAGCCTAAATATGCTTATATCCTGTTACATTCCATAACTGATCTAACTGGGGGTATAGTTACATGGCATTCCTTTCACGTTGTGTTTTTCTTTTTTTCACATTTGCACTATGAAGGATAGGCATGGTGCAGACAACAAAACCAAAACCAAAACAAAAACAGAAAAACAAAAACCAAACCACAAAACAACCTATAATAAAGAAGTAGGATGTGAAGTAGGAAAAGCTTGTTCTGAGGAAAGAAGAAAGGAGAAGAGAAAGAAAAAAACAAGGGAGAATTGACAAGGCAAGGCACTGGACCAAAAGCCAAATACCATTGAACTGCATCTGGGGAAAGGGAAAAATCTCTTAATATCCTGGTTTTGCAAGGGGTTTATAACCCCTTGCTTTTCCTACTGGCGACTGTACAGCAGCAAAGTATGTGTGAACAGATCTTTATTCCTAGGGAAGTCCTTCTGTCAAAAGATTCTTGCCCTTCTGAATGTTTTCTTTGATGGAGAGGGAAATGGCATGGGGAGTTATATCTGCCAAGGTAAGTGTATAACGCTTCCAGAGAAAAGCACACAGGACAGTCCATAAAAAGAGAAATTGAAGATTTATATAAGGTACACTTCAAGATTTGCTGAAAAAAGAAGTCTGTTTTAAAAATACAGACACTCTCAATTCCCTTGTTATCCTGGTTATTTAAGATGTCTGGCCTACGGTTTTTCTGCTGTTGTTTATATTTATGGTTCACCTCTAAATCCCCTAAGTAACAAATATTCCATCATGCCCTTCCATGTGGATGTGAAGTTTATTGGGAAATGTAAAAAAAAATCAGAAAGTGAATCCACCAAACTGAAAGCTTTCTCTCTGTTTTCTCTTCCTTCTTATTCTCCATTATTCCCATCACTGTTCTATTTCATGTATTTTCCTTCCCCCGTCTTGCTTGATTTTTGGTTTCTCTTTCATTGCTGTCTCTGTGTATCACCAGTGACAACACAATATTTCTTTTTTCCAGTTTTATTTCTTTTCCCGGACTTCCATAATAACTACTTTCTTATAGTTGCTCTTCCCTGAATATTATACTTCTCATATTGGTATATATCCCTCTCTGTCTTTACACTCTGCTTGATACTTCTCTCTACGGTTTCTGTTTGATATTTCTCCCTACTTTTTTTCACTTAGCTTTCTCTTCTCCCCTCTCAGTGCTTAAAGCATCCACTTCCACCTAATGGATCATATCTTTTCAGTAGCAAAAGAGAATATTCACTCTTTCACGATATTTTGTAGGGCAGGGCTGCATCTCTGGGATTTTTTGTGGTTTGTATTTACTTGAGGTAAATCTACCGGTTACTATGAGTGAGATGACAATATTACATCAGACATATTAGAGCACTTTCTGCTGTTACAGGTCCATTTCTGGTTACTTCCTCTAGCATGCTTCCCTTCATGTATTTTTCTTCTTTTCTTTTTAAGACTGTTTGGTATATTGTTCATACAAAGGAATCTGTGATTTCATTTACTACCTGTTTGATATTCACATATTAAGTAGATCTGTATTTGCCAGACTTTCAGCTTAATAAGAATGTCAAGTTTTATGTCAAATTCTTCCAGAACTGCAAAAAGTAAAACTCAAGTAGTATTAGTAAAGGCAAAAGAGAGAGGTTTTTGAAATCTTTACCCCTTAGTAGGATAAAGCTTATTTTTCAGTGAGAACAGGGTTTCCTTCAGTATCAGATGTGACACCAGAAATCATGTCAGTGCAGTTTTGTGCTACATTAGCACACTGACCTCCTAATGGACAAGAAATTTGCCTTTGATGTTTAAAGGTCATTCGTTTCCATCTAAGTTTCTATTTTTTTCCAAGCTGCTCTTTTACATAAATGTTTAACCTTGAATTCATAGGCTGCTTTTTCATCCTGCATAAATGTTTAACATTGAATTCAATGCTTGTCATTTAATAATTGGAGGAAAGACTTTCAGCTATCAACTTCACCTAATGGGAGGACAATTTTTGTATTCATTTATCAAAGGTCTTATGATCTCCTGACCCTCCCACTTTAATTGGGAAACTGTAATTTATTGATAAACACAAATATATGTATAAAGTACCCGAATATCACAGATTAAAAGAAAAAGACAAATTGGCTCCCTGTTGCACAACTTGGCAAACCTTTCCAGCAATATACTTTTACTCAGATCTCAAATAAAACAACAATAGTCAGCACTTAATGAATTTATATCACATTTTATGTCTTTCTACACATCACTTGATGTTTTGTTGTCTGCTGGTGCTTTTAGAGATTTCCCTTGTTGATAATGTATTTGTGTTGCTACCAGGTCTAATTTGGCTTTCAGCTAAGCCTTTGAATTTTTTATAATAAAGTAATTTACAGATGCTAGAAGATAAATTAGCACTGCAAATGCAGTTAAATTGCATAATCACACAGATTGATTTTGTGTTAGCCTTTGAGATGTATAGATACCTTGTGGCATCTCTGTCAAGAAAAGGCAGAGAAAGCAAAAACCTTTTAATTTCTCTGGAAAACAAGGGAAAACATGTCAAAGGACCAGAGAAAAAATACATCTGTTTGACCGAAATGCCTGGTGGTTTATAAATGTTCGATACACAGGTAGCATTCAATATTGACATTAACTGTCCCCCCACAATAGCATACACCATCAAACACTCTTTTACATAAAGCACAATTTGTATGTACAGCAAAGAGTGGGATTTGTTTGTTTTGTTTTGTTTCGGCATTGTCATTGATTTGGTAGGAAAAAAAAAACAATTCGGAGTTCAGTGGCTTTTGCAGATTTGTTGTGTTCAGAGTCTTCTTGAAACAATTAAGGCATCCCAGGATTAATGTGATCAGGAGAATATGTCCAAGAACACATGCAGAATGTAAAATTTTCCTCTTGTGGATAAAAACGCTTCAGTTAACGTAAGAAGTTGTGAAGTTTTGTGTCAGAGTAAGTGCAACTTGGCTGCTAGCATTTTATGAGCAGAATATTGGCGCTTGCAGGGATACTCTGTGGTAGCCACAGCTTTGTCTCAGTAAGTTCTGCGTTGCAGTCACAGAAATAGACGTGCCAAGAATTAAATGCATGAGGTGGGACTTTTACAGATTCTAGGTCCCAAATCTAGAATCCAAACACATTGTCCTCAGCTGCTGGCTAAGGCAGTAGGCGCCCCGGTATTTTTCTCTGGAGTCAGGAGAATAAACCAGCTAAATCTGCCAGGAAAAATTTTGAAATAATTTATTTTACTGCATTCAGAAAAGCAGGGCTTTTTGTCACCTAATCACAGTCATAAAGCCATGAAAATAAATGCAGGGCAAGCCCTGGCAATGTAGATAATTGAACAATGCATAAGTGATCTGGAAACAGTTTGCAATTAATAATTCTCTAATGCTCAATGTAAGTCACAATCACTGGTGACGCTTACACGCAGCGATCTATTGATCTTTGATCTTATGATTTTGATGTTTTCCTTTCAAAAAACAACGCAGAGTTCATCGACAGAGGTGGGTAAATCACAGCCTGGTATAGACTGCATAACAATAACGAACAGAAAAAAAGGATAGGAAAAGTGGGGAAAAAGGTTTTCAGGGCAAATATATAGGCCTGACCAAAAAACTTGTAAAAAAAAAAAAAATCCCAAATAAATAGTATGGTAAATATATCTTGAAGAATGGGGAAGTGGAGGCAATAAAATGAATGAGCAATGCATGGGAAACAAGGAATATGCCTATGTACTGTGACTTGCACATTTAGGTTAATTATTTTTTCCTGTAACTATAATATAATTTCTATAGGGAAATAACATTTTTAGGTGGACATTTCATGGTTGGATGAGAATTTCGTGTTGTCACATATATATGCTGTTTTATTTTGCGTTTTTTCTTAAGATTGTCTTCACTTTTTCATCTTATAGTTAGTTCACTAACAGTTATGGAGCAGTAATTCAGTTAAAAAGCTATAAACATTCAGTGTCAACATATGCATTTAATAATACTTTTATGGATGATTGCCAGCAGTATGCTTCATGTAAGAAGTGTTGACAAGTTTCTATAAAACTCACCTCAAAATAAAAAAAAACAAGAAGCAACATGACATTTGTACTTTTTACATTCTTATGTTAAATATGTTGATGAATATGATGAATGTTGTGGGTGTTTTCTGAGAACACACTGAGAAATAAATTAGTTATAATTGAAACTATAGGGCAAAAGGAACACATTCTCTGCTTTGGTCTGTGGAAAACAGTTTTTTAAAAAAAATGAAATGTTAATATTTTCTCTCAAAAAACAGTTTAAAGAAACAGAGTACTTTGTCTAACTTAACTACTTTTTCCATTAAAAAATGAGGCAAGAATTAATAAAATACTGTGGAGATATGAATTAGGTGAATCACTAGTTAACCTAGTGAAACCACCACTTTAGATCTCATTAAGGCATGGATACATGTATATATTAATATTCTGACTTAGAGCTTGAAATCTAATTGGAGAATTTGCTGCATGTTCAAGAGCATGATTAAAAGGATTCCTCCTGAGTCAGAATGTGTGCTGGGCAGATTGTCGCATTTGGGGCAAAGGACAATTGAACTTGAAGGGAAACAAACCAGCAGTTTATATGAAAAGTGGTTTGAAAATACATGAATATAAATTAGGGACACATTGTTTTCAGTCAAGAGGAGACTCAGCATTTGAAAAGGAAAGTCACAGATTTTAATTTTTTTTCTGTATGTAACAATCTGTTTAATCTAATGCACCTAGCCTTCCTAAAACGATTACAAACTAGGGTTGGATTGTTGCTATGCTGCAGGGAAACACTGACAGACAAAACTGAACACACCCAGAAAAGGGGAGAGTCAGCCAAAGCCTCTGTGTGTGAAAACAACAATGCAAGGAAAAATAAAAAATGGACAGAGAAAAAAATGTCTCTTGGTGTTACTCTTTCATTGTTTCCTTACATTGTGATTGTGCAAATGAAAAGACTCTAAAAAAAGAGAGGAAACTGAAAAGGCATTTGAAGGTAGAGTGAAGAATCATAGAATCATAGAATGGTTTGTGTTGGAAGGGACCTTCAAATGTCACCTAGTTCAAACACTTCTGCCATAGGCAGAGACACCTTTCATTATATCAGGTTGCTCAAAGCCCTGTCCAAACTGTCTTTGAACGCTACCGATGATGTGGCATCCACAACTTCTCTGGGCAACCTGTTCCAGTGTCTCAGACCCCTGCTGTAAAAAATTCCCCCCTTCATTGTAAAAAATTCCTTCCTTTTTTTCAAATCTAAACCTACCCCGTTTCAGTTTAAAACCGTTGCTCCTCATCCTGCCACTACAGGCCTTTGTAAAAAGTCTCTGTCTTTCTTATGAGACCCATTTATGTACTGAAGGGCTGCAATAAGACGTCTACTTCTTCTCCCCAGCTCTCTCAGCCTTTCCTCATAGGAGAGGTGTTTCAGCCTTCTGATTATTTTTCTGGCCTTCGTCTGGACCTGCTCTAACAAGTCCCTGACTGTCTTGTAT
Organism: Vanellus vanellus; assembly: GCF_965231255.1. Lineage (NCBI taxonomy): Eukaryota > Metazoa > Chordata > Aves > Charadriiformes > Charadriidae > Vanellus > Vanellus vanellus. Next base: position 36,311,973 of record NC_138905.1, on the reverse strand, counting down.
TGGGGGCCCCAGAGCTGGGTGCCATACTGTGGGTGGAGTCTCACCAGAGCAGAGTAGAGGGGCAGAATCACCACTCGACCTGCTGGCCACGCTTCTTTTTGTTCAGCCCAGAATAGGATTGGCTTTCTGGGCTGTAGCTGCAATGTGCATCAACAAGGAAGAGTCAGACTTTGAACAGCTGATCAACAAGGCCAAGTGTCGGGTCCTGCACTTGGGTCACAACAACCCCATGCAGCGCTACAGACTGGGGGCGGAGTGGCTCGAAAGCTGCCTGGCAGAAAAGGACCTGGGGGTGTTGGTGGACAGCCGGCTGAGCATGAGCCAGCAGTGTGCCCAGGCAGCCAAGAAGGCCAACACCATCCTGGCCTGCATCAGGAATAGTGTGGTGAGCCGGACTAGGGAAGTAATCATCCCCCTGTACTCGGCACTGGTGAGGCCTCACCTCGAGTACTGTGTTCAGTTTTGGGCCCCTCACTACAAGAAGGACATTGAGGTGTTGGAGCGTGTCCAGAGAAGGGCTACAAAGCTGGTGAAGGGTCTGGAGGACAAACCTTATGAGGAACGACTGAGGGATCTGGGGTTGTTTAGCCTGGAGAAGAGGAGGCTGAGGGGAGACCTTATCACCCTCTACAACTACCTGAAAGGAGGTTTTAGAGAGATGGGAGCTGACCTCTTCTCCCTGGCGACAAGTGATAGGACAAGAGGAAATGGGTTCAAGTTATGTCAGGGCAGGTTTAGATTGGACATTAGGAAGCATTTTTTCACTGAAAGGGTTATTAAACATTGGAATAAGCTGCCCAGAGAGGTGGTGGATTCACCATCCATGGAGGTGTTTAAGAAAAGGGTAGATGAGGTGCTTAGGGACATGGTTTAGGAGTGGTGGTGTTTTTATCAGGGTAGGTTAATGGTTGGACTTGATGATCTTAAAGGTCCCTTCCAACCTCACTGATTCTATGATTCTATGATGAAAATTGTTCTTGAAAGGGATCTAGAAAAGGAAATAAAAAAATATAAGGGGTTAAAAAGAGAGAAAAATGCGTTGCCACTTTTGAGGCAGGAAGGAATCATCTCTTCAGGCTTTGGATATCCACGGGTTAACTGCCCAGGGCTAAACAGCTAGGACTATTGGTTCTCTTTTGTAGGTGCAGATTGGCAGGCATCCTCCAGAGAGATCATTATTCCTTTCATCTTGACCAGTTTTCTTAGGCTGGCATGAACTGCCTTCCAGGAAGGCCTCTCTTGACTGATTGTACGAGGAGCTTGGATAACTAAGGTTAGGTAAGAATAAACCCATGTTTACGTTAGATTGCCCCCTGCACTCTTTATGCCTGACAAAGGAAGAATCCTATATAAACTTGACATAGCTCACCATTGTGCTGGGCTAGACTCATGTTCTCATCTTGAAGGACATGGCATTAAGGCACTTCATAACACCACACCCTGTCACTGACAGCATATTCTACTTTATTTGGAAAGAGTTCCCAACTCAAGGTATTGATAAAACACACCTGTTAGTGAATATGTAATTGCAAAGAAAGTTCATAGAGTGCACAAGGGGATAAGACTCTTAAATAAGATGCCAAAAAAAGTTGCTCTCTATAACCCTGCTGGTCCTGACAAGAGTCCATTAAGGCATTTTGAAAAGCAGATCTCCTTAGAAATACTTCATATCAGAAGACAGAGTGGTTTTGTAATATATTTAACAGTTTGTAGACTTATAAGGAAACAAAACCGTAAAGATTTGTTTACTATCAGTCCTTGACATACCAAGAAAACATTGATAGAATTATGTAATGTGCCCATTTAAAAAAATTATATTCTAAATTGAGACCCTTTTGGAATTGAGTTTATTATACAGTCTCTTTGAAACAAACTATGTTCTACAGTAATTAATTATGGTGCTCTTGCTATTTGTTCCATACACTAGAAGTTTCTATCTCAGTGCTGAAATAAACACAAGTTTCTATACAGCTTAAAATTTTGCTAGTAGAACTTCTTTTTTTAATATTCAATAAACACTCGTCCATCACTTCTGAAAGAAAATTTTTTCACTAGCCTGTTGTGTATGTTCTGCTAGTCTGTAAATTTTATAATGGCTCAGAGTGAAGAATATCTAGATAAATCAACAGCACCAGCTCCCATACAACCTTACATTTTCCTTGGAGGAATCTTTGGCAAGAACTGACCAGGTTGAGACTGGATTACATGATAAAATCTGACATTGCCACTACATGAGGCCTGATGAATGAGGACTACTACAGCTCCAAAATTCCCTCATAATCCGGTTGCATTCCACACTCTTCCATCGAATAAATTTGTGTATCAGAGATGCTTTCCTATAGTAAAGTTGCAGTCTTTTGTTAGATGAGGTATTTTTAGTTGCTACTTTTGCTAGTTCAGTTTTAAAATGCAGGTTTCTGTGCATAAGAGGACCCTCCTTCTATCATACTACTGAGCAAACAAATTTGCTTCAAAACTGACCTTACTGGAAGAAAGAGAAGCATGTCAGGCATCTGGAAGGGGAAAAAAAAATATGTTCAGGTGACCCAAAAAGTATAAGGAAACTATGAAAGATATAAACACCTGTTAAAGAAAATGAAAGGAAATTAAAGATATCTATATCTTCAAGGAATCCTTTGTAAGTACAAAAGAAAGTAGAAGTAGTAACATAAACATGGAAGTATAACTCCTTATTAGTGTCTGAGGGGTTCACACAAAGCAGAGGATTCAAGCCTAAAGATAACATAAAGCTTAATTTTGAACTTCCTTACATTTGAGCTGACATGTTCCAGGCTTGGTCCTTCCAGCTAAACTTGGTGTGCTCTATTGTTTGTAGCTGTGGCCAGGTCAATGCAGTAACCAGAGATCAAATGCTGAGACTGTGGTTCTTTGCATCAGCCCAAATCCCCATGTAGCAATTTAATAATATTTCTATAAATTCAGATGTAAAAATACTTATATAATTTCACATAGGTAAGCTATGCTAATTTTACGTTTCCTGAGATTCATATAATTTTGATTATTATTTCTCATATTAAGCGATGCGATGGCTTGAAACAGATTTTTGTAAAGAAGGAAAATGAAAGGAAACACAACAATGAAAATAATTTGGCTTCCTAAAAGAGGTTTGTCTTTCAGCCCACACAGCCCATCAAAACTGTGATCGCTGGAATGAACAATTCTGTAAATGTCTTTTTTTTTTATTCTGTTGGTTTAACATCTTGCTAAATAGAAGAAGGTAACAGTTTAACTTTTAAGTGGAAACCTGCAGGGATCATTTAGATTCCAAACAAGGGCTTTTATGCTAAATTGTATTCTAGCTGATGTAGCTTGAATTTCTTGAAGTTACAGGTACTTGTTATTTTTAATTTTGGGGGCATGTGCATAAGTGACATTATTTATTGTTAGCTTTTATTTCAGACATGGTAGACTTTCTTATAAGTGACTATGAATAAATAGCTTTTCCTCATAGATCGTAGTAAACATACTGTCAAATAATACATTATGCACACTATTGTATCAGAAATATTGCATCTCACTGTAGCAGGCTACAAGCTGCTTAAATATAAATCAAGCACTTACTGAAAAACAACAGAGAAAACCCGATTAATGTATGTAAATAAAAACTCCAAACAACATTTTGTTTCATCTCCTTTGTACAGAGCATGTGACATCACAGATATATGTACTGTTTTATTACAGGTTAGTTTTTAAAGCTCATTTCATTACCAAATTTCATGAAGAGTATGACGTTTGAGAAAAAAGAGTCAGCTTTCTTGTTTTGTTTTTGTCTTATGGTTATCACCATGACCTGCCAGGCATAAAAGCAGCTTTGATTATTTAATCCACATTGGGATGCGTGCAGCTGGTTTTATGAAAAACTGACTGTAGGGTTTCATGAGGCAACAAGAAAAGCATACAAGAAGAGCTTGAGCAGAAAGCTGGATATTAAGAAGGCTAGAATATGAAGAACATGAGTAGGTTCACCAAGAGGAGTGAAAGGCGAGAAGAGAGTACATCCATTTAGCGATGAAGTGTGGAATATAAAAAGAAAATAGAAAAAGACCTCAGGACAACCGATGGCCTTCTTCCTTGTGTCCTACACAAGCCCTGAGTAGCTCCCCTCTGAGCTTACAGAAATAGATCAGTTATTTCCCAAAATGGCAAGTTTTGAGTGGGAATAATGTTATTATTTGTTAATCTATACTATTTTTAACATTGGAAAAGTAACACTTGCACTGTGAACTGTGGGACTGTGCCATCAGTGTTTTATGAGATACTTATGGCCATTTTTGGAAACAGAATGCATAACTTCATACCAAAATTTGAAAATAAATGTTGCTGAATTAGCTGTCTTAAAAATCACTGAAAGAATTTTATGCATAACTAGCAATTTAAATTACAGCAATGATATCTTTAGCTATAAGTAAACACATCAAATACTGTATAACTCGCAGCAAAACTGCAAGATTTAACAGTGCGGTTTCCTTCGTATCAGGTCAGAACTTAATCCCTGCAATGTTAAGAGGATTAATTAGTTAGTGTTTAAAAAGTGATACAGATATAAGGATAAGAAAACACATTAAAAGTGTCAAGAAATATTATACTTCCATGGAAAAATATTTGCATTCTGACAGAGCTGTAAGCTCAGAGAGATCTGTTCATCTGTTTTGCAAAGATCAGGATCGCGTTGTTGATATTAGCAAAAAACCTTTGTTAGCCTCTGTTTTACCTGCCCAATCTGAACAGTAGTTTTGAATTAACATTTCGTGTAACGGGTAGCATTGCTTGTTTGCACAGTATTTAGAAACTGTCTTGAGTGTTTAGTAGGTGACTAGAGAAGAAAATACTCAACCTACCATTCAACAGACTTTTTTAGTCAAATTGTCTGAATATAAGAATGAATGTTAAAGTGATCAGAAAGCTCTCACTTTTCTGTCAACAGATTGTCAAGAGTCCAATACTATTTGACCAGGCTCTTTTTCAATATTCCACATGATGAGGGCTTAATGTTTAATACAAAGTTCACTTACATGTAGATATTTGACATTACGCAGGATTTTGACTTATCAGAGAGACCCTTCAATATACTGAAATCACAAAATCCACTTAGCAGAATACAGCCATTGCTACATACAGTTGGATCACAATACAAATGTAATTTCTGTAATGGTCTCTATACTCTCACTGTCATGACACTGGGTGTCCCCAGCGACCGGGAAGAAGTTGAAGCCAGCTCAAGCCCGTTGCTCTCTTCAAAGTTCATCCTATTTGTTGTTCAATTTTTACAGTGGGCTGGGCTGAGCCACGTACACACTTCCCCCAAGCTGTTCTGGCTAGTTCAAGAAGACATTCATGACCTTTTGATTTACACTGGGAAAACCATTTACACAACTGGTAGATCTACTTAATTCATATAGCTATCTGATCCATCACCTGATGCAGCCATCAATCTGAAACAGGTCACCCTCTGGTTCCCTTTGGGCTGAGCTAAGTCTGGCTTTCTCTAGAGTAGCTCTGATCACCTTCTACGTTTTTCTTGCTTGGGCTCAGCTTCATGAGAACATCTCCTCTGCCCATATCCCGTGAGCCTTCTTCCATTGTTGGGGCTTATTGCTCAATCACAGAGACTTTTACCCTTAATATTCCAGAGAAGCAAGCAGAATCTACCTGAGTTATCAATAATAACCTACAATTTTAATTGAAAGCGTGGCTAATATAAGCCTGTCCATAATACCTGGAGGGATGCACAAAAAAATCTAGAAATTAAACAATAACTGGAGAAATAAAACCTTAAAAGCCAACAGCTAACTCATACTTCTAAGTAGACTCTGCATATTCTTTTTATTCTTCCCTTCTTTACCCACTTTTGCTTTATTATTAAGAATACACTCTGAGATTTTTCCCATGTTTCAACAGAAGGTGGCTTTGTTTTATTGCAGGTGGTTAAAACAAAGAGGCTATCAACAGAACTATGGTTTACTATAATTAACTGGTTAAACCTTGTAATTATATCAGAAAATGCCCTGCAATATTGTTTCTGTTTCTGCGTTATGCTATAGAGTTTCTCTTGAGTTTCTTTTTTCCAAGATAAACAAAGCCTTCCCATATGTCCTTACAAAGTCAAAGATTTGCTGAGAACTTCAGAATTGGGGAAAAATAACTTATCAGCATAAAATTTCTTGTCAGTCACAAAGATGCAAACATAAACAACTTGTGGAGGGGAGGATTATAGAACCAAATTTTCATCAATGTGACACCAAGTGACACCAATATAAATTAGAATAACTCCAAAGATCCTCTGTGGAGTTGTGCCAGATGTTCACCAGAGTATCTGTGATCAGAATCCACTCTTAAGACTTTAATAGTAATGTTAAGGGAGTGTATCACCTAACATCAAACATGCCATATAAAATGCCTAGGCTTAGCTGCCTACAGAGAAAAAAAAAATGCTCTTTACAATGCCAGCACAATCCTCAAAAGCATTTAGAAATACACTACATAGACTGTCTTTTTTGATGCTTATTTTTGGTATCGCGTGGCTATATTTCAGAGCTGTATTGATTTCTATTCTGTCTATGGTTGATTAATATTACAGGTAGGCATCAAGTGTATTAGTATAGAACTGAATAGAAATATCAGTGCTTTTTCAAAGAAACAAACAAACAAATAAACAACTCCTTTGTGATTTCCTTTAGTAATATATGTATGCAAAAATACCCTGAAATACCATAACCACACCGTTTGCTTGGTAGAATCCTTCGCACGTATTTGCACACCTCTTAAAGAACTTTCAGAAACTACCAGTACCCAATAAAATTACAGCTTTCCAGTCAGAGAATTAATAGACTGTTATTTTTTCCAAAGATTTCATCTCCAGGTTAAGTGTTTTCACCTTATAAACTTGTAATATGGAATTTAGATTCCTTATTAGTTGGGTTCAGTTTGATAGGTATTCTGTGCTCATTATAATCTGAGAATACAAGAGTTAGTGAAGAGGAGATTCCTCAAGAGGAACATTTTTCAACTGACCCTCTTCTCAAGGCATAAAAATTCTTAGGACAGTAAACTTTCCTGTCACCTGTGGTTTTTGGTGTGGTAGCTTATTTTGAACCTTTTTGCTCACCATTGCCTCAAACCCTACCAGCAATATCAGTTCTGTTCTTCTTATAACGTGTCAATAGTATGGCATGATAGATAATGCTGAAGCTACGAACCTGCTCAGAATATCAGTAACCAGAAAAATCACATCTAATTAAGGTAACTGCAGCTCTCGGGCAGTAGCAAGAATACTGGATGATGTCTAAAAATAAGCAACAATTATTCTAACCCAACGCCTATCCTTCTGCCTGAATAGGTTACATTTTAGGAATAGATGGTGTGTGAGTGAGAAATAGGAAAGTTTAAATTATTTCTATCTGCTGGAATTTGTGAAATGAGGGCTTGTGTGACGGACTACAAGTCATCTTATATCATATGTATGCAATTTCATATTGAAGTACATTTTATTTCTCTGTGGAGTGCCTGTTTTGATTAGCTGAATGTTCACGTCATGTGAGTTCTTGTGAAAAAATCAAAATTTCACTACTTCGGGATCCTGATTATTAGTAGGAGATGTGGGGAAAACCCACCAAATTGCCCAAGAAAAACCTTTTTGGTTGCATATTTAAAAATTTTAAATTATGTGTTTTAGCTACACTGTGGTGGACAAAAAAAGTGTTCTGAAGGAGCAATCTGATGCTGAGGTCAGGAAAAGGAGGCTTCAAGGAATGGCGTTTGCATTGCTCGTTGACTGTTTTGCTGTATGTTGTTCCATGAAGAAGGCAGGGCTGGACAACAGAAAGGAGGATGTTTGTGTAGTTGGTGGCGGTTGCTGCCAGCCTTTTGGAAAGTTTGGATGGGAGAGGGTAGAAGATTTTCTCTTCTTCAGAGTCAAAGGATATCTACAAGAGAGAAACTTTCCTAAATTAGGACAGCACAGAGAGAAGGAGAGCGGGAAAAAGTTTGTAAGCAGGAATCCTACTACAGAGAAGAAAGACTGGGACTCTTGTGGTGCACACAATGAGGTCTCAAAGATGGCAGAAAAAAACGTTTCCTAGGGACTTCAGTTGGGAGGGTGAAATTGACTAACTTAGACTGCCAAAAATTGATGGTTGAGATCCAGATTCAAAGGAGGCCATTCTGTCAGGATACGTGGACAAGGGGGAAGTCTGATTATAAGCACTTTTGTTTCAATCTTTTTCATCCAATGGGTCATTTTCTCAGTTTTTGGTCAAATATAAACTTGTTGCAGAGACTGAAAACTCTTCCAGATTTTTCAGGTGTGCTCACTTTAAAGGAAAGGGGCAGAGGGATCTGCTTCAAAACTGGCCAAGTCAGGGTTCTGTCTTCAGCCGTGGATGAACTTTTCAACCTGGGTGAATCAAGTGCACTGAGAAGAAGAAAATTATGGTACAGCAGTGTGCAACCTGCTTCGGGTTTCCAAGATTACAAACTTTGACACTGCTTTCTCCAAGGCAACTGCTGGAGCCTGGCAGTGGGGAATGAGCTCCTGTATTCACTGCTGAAAGCAAAGATGTGCAAAGTACCCAGAGCCCACGGGCTGCTGAATAATTAAGACAAACTCAAGTGTTTTCTATGTCAAAGCTCCATTGCAGCTTTAAGTTATGGGGACTTTGTCATTAACTTGAAGTACAGTTTTAAGGATTTGCAGTGTAGATTTTTGTCAGATTAAACTTTGTGATCACATTATCTCTGTTTTCTGCTTTGGCTTTCTTTTTTGCTCAGTGGTAGGTGATACTAGAATTCCCTTGCTTCCTGCCAGGAAATATAATGACTACAGGAAGTAAAGAGTCTCTTAATGAGATTTCAGAGAAAAGATAAACTGGAAAATGGAGGCCTCTGTGTGCGACAGGGGAATCAGAGTTAGTTGTTTTTCACTATATCATAATTTCTATTAAACAAATAAAAGCAAATAACCATCATTCTCTATGCTTACTCCCAAAATATATCTGCTGCATTCACTGTTTGTGAATATTTTGATGATAATATATATTTTGATAACTAAATCAACAATAAAAATGCTGTGCCCCTGTTCTTGGGCGTGACCATTTCAGGGCACATGATGTCAATGATTGTGAACCTAAACACAGCCCTGTGCACCCAGCATTCAGAGCAGAGCTTTCTCCTGATGACTGGCACCATCTACACAGCTACACTTTTAGATCCTTTTTGCTCTCCCACGAACGCATGTTGGGGTATGGGCTTGCCTTCTCACATACTCTTCTGCTCAACTCTTGCAAAGAATGTGTGTGTTCAGTAGTGGATTCAAGAGGAAATAATTCATCAGACATACGGGTCAGTTTTTGAGAGTATGTGTTGGACATGCGATGCACACAGAGATAGGCATCTAGCAGGGAATTGATAGGTCTTTGGAACCATTGCCTGTTTTGACCATGCAGAGATAGTTTGTATAACACAAATATGACTATTTGTATCTGTCCTACAAAAATAAATGCAAAAATGAATGCCAGACACACAACCATTACATATCGTTCTAACAGCAATGATCCTTGAATTTCATTAAGTTTTTTACACATTCTTCGCACATCTCATTCTCCATGCAACTTCATTCCACTGGCTGGAAAAAGAAGCCAATTTATTGAAATTTCATGATAAATATATTTTGGCTTCATACAGCAACCATAAGTCATCCCTGGAAGTAAATTATCAGTGAATGGTATTTTCAAATGGTTCATAGTGCCTGCATCTTACTAAGAAAAATTATTGTCTTAATATCATTGCAAATTACAGCAGAAATATTATGCATACTAGAATTGTGCTGAATGTTTTATTTAGGAAAACACTGATTCTAAAAACATATCATAATTTACAAATTTATACCAGAGTGTACCATACAGTCTTAAAAATTAAAGCTGTCTGGCCCGGCTATATTTGCTTATGAAAAATAGCTCAGCTTTAAACAAAGCATAAAAATTGCATTCTTCTCATTTCTGGAGGTAATCAGCTATGACATTCAATGACATAAATCTTTGCTCTATTCATTTTCTTCTTCTAGGAAAATAAAAATGAAATGTTTATAAAGGTGATGATCAGAGCAACTGTAATGCAACCTCCACCCTGTCAGTCAGCCATTTTAAAACTGAATGCATGCAGAGAGAGTTTGGAGGGTTTTTGTAAGATATTCTGAGAAATTTGTGAAAAATTATTTCACTCTGGCTACCTTCATTTGCTAGTGGGTTTTTGTTTGTTTGTTTTCAGCTTTATTGAATGGACATCTGAAAAATATCTCAAATTTTCATAACATTCATAAGATCTTTGGAGCCCAATCCCTACTCCAGCTGTAGCCTTTTTCTCTCGGTGAAGAAGATTTAGCCCACTGGCATTGATCTAATGAAATACTTAAGCACGAGAATGAAGACTATAATATTAGGTTGCTTACTTTGAGAGGTGGGATATTTCTATGTTTCCTATTGATAAATAAAGAACATACAAATTTTCAAAACATAGTATAGTAATAACAAAACATGTCCCTTCTAATGGAATGGTGATTAGTACTGTTAACATTGTGGAAATCATACTACTTTTTAGTTTGTTTTTTGTTGAGAGAATAAAAGGAACTGATTCATGTCTTTCTTGTACAAGGTAAACGGTAGAAAGGAAATCCACATATAAAGCTTTGTTTAGTTCAATTTAAAAATACTCTGATGGGTTTTCATTCCAGAAGACAAACGAGTTGTTGATAGTTACTTTAACAAATAAGGTAATTTTTTTCTTTTTTTTTTTTTTTCTGTATTCTTGCCAGTATGAATTTATTCCCAAGATTTTTTATGGAAGTTTTACAATGTAAAAGTTAGCTGTCATCACTAGATTGTGCTGCTTTCTTTGGATCTGATGTTAGGCTCACACACTTCAATAACAACCTCAATAACTTTGACCCCTTTGTGAAGATATGACAGCAAACTGAAATGAAATATAACATGAGTTTTCTTCCACCAAAAAGACACTTGACCTTGAAAAGAGGTAAGGAAGCATAAATACTTAAAAATATTGACCCTGCTGAGTTAATTATAGGGAAAAACAGTTAAGGATATGGTAAGTTTACTTTACAGCTACTTAAGAGTAGGTAGGAAAAAATGCATCACATGAACAAAAAGATTAAAAATTCACAACTTCAATGAAATCTCCAGGGCAATATCTATCTGTGACATGCAGAAATCAAAAGATTCAAGATGGATTTCTTCATTTATATGGTATAATTCTTCATACAATTTCATTTGTTCTTTCCTGTGAATGTGGTAGAGGTAAGTATTTTCAGTCTACCTGTTGGATTGAGGAGAAATTACTCTGAATTTGGATAATGATTTATACTGATAGTCAGAAACACCACCATCACCACCCCACTCCCCATTTTGTTGTTATATACTGAATCATGAAGAGGACTAATAATGCTTGACATGCTTTAATGAGTTACTGAATGATACTCATGTCACGTTTTTAAAATTGTGGCTCTGTCTGCTTAAGGGAAGGATTCTAAGACAGCACTAGTAGATTTTTCTCTGCCCCTTCTCCATATGCATTGAAAAATTTGCTTATGATTAGTACAACTCATCTCTCTTTAACCGTCTAAATCTTAGGCAGCTACTATCAAGCAACTCAACTACATTTCCTCAATGGTCAGAACAGACAGAAACCTTATAACTTAGATATATGTCTTAAAATGAAAAAATCCCCCAGAGAAGCTACCTTTATTACTGCCTAGATAGAAAACCTAAATTGCATTTTAGATGCTTAATGTAAGGGGCAATCAATCCCCCCCATTTTGGGTTAAGTACTCAGGAGAGACTGATGATATGTTTCAAAAGACTGCGTCGAACTCTTCTGTCTGCGTTCCAGGCAAGTAATTTGTGAGATGGTTCCAGGTCAGAAATCTTATATGTGCTATACAATAGTCCTGGAGCCCGGCTAACATGCATATGTAGCTTCCAGACAGAAAGCAGCTTTGCACCCAGAGTGGGCAAAGCAGCTCAGCTCTGCTGATACTGTCCATGCTGATACATTCATACAAAGCTTGTTAAGCACTCTTAAAGATTATACCTGAACATCTCTCTTCATTTGCCTTCAAAGAGTTAAAAAAAAAAAAAAAGAAGAAGAAAAAAAAAAAAAAACCAACATATAGCTGTACTTGTGTATTTCATCAATGAGCCCTGCCAGTTTCTCAGGTATAAAAATGGTCCGTAAATCAGCTTTTCCTGTCATTTCTGGAATTTAATTTCACTCTGTATGAGAATTCTACATGCAATATGAAGATTTATCATCATTCACAATTACAGGAAAAAAATATGAAAATGCTGATGAAATTCACAAAAGTCAGGGGAGTCCAAAAGCTATCACTGCAAGTAAGAACTGGCCCAGAAAAAGTTTCACCAGGTCCACCGCATGTTGGTTGGCCAACTACTGCATCTGCTCTCACTGGGGCACTTTCTTCCATGAACTGCTGATATGTCCATGGGGGAGACAGGGCAGCCAATATGGGACTCCATGTTTGATTCATGTTTCCACATATAAAGCAATACAAAATGGACAGTTGGATTACAGCAAAGAAAAAACTTGATGAAACTTCTACTCAGGTATCTTTGTCATAGATATTTCTGGCAAGAACCGTGTTCTAAATGTTGAAAGTGAAATGAAGAACTTTATAAAGGTGCATCCCACGCATAGCACTAAAAAAAAAATAGGGGGGGGAGGAAAGGAAAATAATGATAATAATGATAATAATGATGATGATGATAATAATAATAACAATAACAATAATAATAATAATAACAACAACAACAATAATAATAATGTGATGCTTTTATTAAACTACTGACATTTGTGGTTCTTGCAGAACCACATTAACTATGTTTGGGTGCAATAAATGGGACCGATTAAAATTTAAGACAGGCACCTCACTTGAACCCTGACTGGATCAATAAATAGCATAAGGCTTTCCATGCAGAATTAAGCCACACACAGCATCTAAATATTGAGATCCTAATACTAATGCATACTAATGTGAAACACCATATTTTCAGCTTTCTAAAAATGCAAGTATAACCAGGTGCACCCCAAAATAATCACTGTTTTCACTAGCATTTGCTTTAGACTTGCTAACAAATGCTGTTGTAATTAAAAAAATCTTTAAAGCTTGCATTTTGAGTGAGGTTTCTAATACAGCGTTTCCAGCACAGACAAGTATAAAATTTGCTATTCCTATATGCTAGTGCCGTTTTCTATGTCGTCTCTACATGTAGTCATTCCCTTGGCCTACCACTTTTCTAATAGCGTATAATAAGTTGTGGGCCTAAAGATTGTTTTGCTAGAAAGAAAGCAAACCTGAAAATTAAACAACTGTGAGACTGGAAGACATCAAAAGACATAGGAGCATATGATGCAAGTAAGAGACTTAGTCCAGAATCATCCACACGACGCTTACCCTGATGACTACCATCTACGTTGCAATATGCCATATAACAGTCTTTGATAAATTTCAGCCTTCCGTACAATGATCAAAAGCCAGAGTAAATGTGTACCACAGGAAAAGAACAGGAGAAAACCAAACATATCCGATAAAATAATTTTCCTTCTGTAAGTCATCATTGTGGCTCTTTCCCATATCGTTAGAATATTCTGCTAGCCAATACTGACATTGAGCAACCCCCAAATATACTAGGTGTTGTTTACAAAGAAGATTCAGGGCCTATACAACTTTTCTTGGCGATAGCTTCTTATGTTACAGTGAAAACATATAAAGAAATAAAGGTTCTCTGATCGCAATTAGTCACAAAAGAACTTCTCATTTCTTTGTGATCTATGAGTTTGCACGAGAAGGGAAAATGTATATGTACAATGAAGGAACTATTTGTCTGAGTGTATTAGAGGATGTGGATGTGGTGTTAAGTCTTCCTTCAGCCCAAGTTTTCTCACGGACGCATAAAATGTCTGGTTTAATCTGGAAGATTTAAACACTTAAATCTCAGTAAGGTGATTTTTATCTTTGATCTGATAAATATGGGAATCTGGAAAAGCCCATTTTAATATGATTTTATTGCTCCCAACTCATCTTACCTATACATCCACTGTTTATTTTTCTGGTAATCAGTGCTCTGTTAAGAATTATTCCCCAAAGTAACACTAGCAAGGGGTTTTTTGTGAACACTGAAACAGGAGGTCCCTAGGAGTTTGAACTCTGTAGGTTCTGGTACTGTTGACTCAGCTGAATTATAATTTGTATTTGTTGCTATCTTTTAAATTTTGTTCTCTAGTCTTGACCCACGACATGCTTTAATGTTCAAATTATGTTTGAATTATTAGCAAGTATTCTTATTCAGTGCTCACTTTGACTAATTCTCAGCAGGCAGCCTTAAAGTTTGGTAAAGATTTATAGCATCTCTGAGAATATTAAAGAAGTCTATGCTACATAAAGCAACAGATAATTAGCATGAAAGTAGAATTTCTGAATGTACATTTTCAGACTTTTTTCCCTAATTATAGATAAATAAGTGTACTGACTTCAGCATTCAGGGGATGCCTGGGATTCGTCTCTGCCAACTTTACTGAACGGTGCGAAGACACTCTTTCTGTTAATAAGACTTTCCCAGCTGATGGGTAATTTATGAACAAGGGCCTTATCTGTGGTTGTTTAGGGTATATCTCTGACTCTGCTGCTTCTGTGTCATTTTTCATTATCTTGACTTCCTCCCACTCATTCAGCTAGGGTTGGTACAAAATAAGGAACCCAGTTTATTTTCAGTGGTTCTAAAAAGGGTCACTGTTTTAGTAGTTTTTACAGATCTACAGATCACCCAACATATTTGTTAGCTATAAAGCTGATAGAGACATTCCGGAGCAGAAAAGAGAAAGAGAGCCTAGGACTAAACAAGAAATTGTTTAGAATGGCAAACCCCATGATCTCTTTCTGGATGGAGGTAAGGTGATAACAGAAGGCTTAAAGATCCTTATTAAAGCACCTCAGAAACAGTTGAATCTTTCTGTTCGCTCATAACAAGTCATGCCAATTTAATCTACCTGTAAGTGCATGCATTCTGAAGAAGGTTTAGAAGTATGTTATAATAATAATAACATTAGTGTCACCACTCTTTTTGGTACCACTGACCACAGGAATTACTTTAAAAGCATCAGCCTGGTGAACATCTGGAGTCAGAAAATTAAGGGACTCCCTTTGCTAACTTTGATTTACATCCAAGCTGCTCATCCTAAATGTCACACTTGAATGCCAGAAGATTCAAATCAGAATGCTCTAATCCATATTTCTTTTCTTACTCGGTATTTTTTCCAAATAGTCTAAAGATCAAGAACATTTGAGATCCAAAGGCAGTTTATAGAAATTCATTGATCTAACAGAATGAAACTAATTTTCAAGCATGTCCAAAGTTATGTTTAGCATAACTGACAAGGACTCTGGAGAAACTTTAGCCTGCATTTTGGCAGGCTGAGGACTCTTCTTCTGTCTTAGTTCCTAGCTGCCAGGCAGCACCAGGACGGGGTTTTGTAGTAGAGCTGGAAAGTCTGGAATTTGTACAGGCTTTGAGGAAATCCTATTTAACTTCTGTAAATCCATTCTTACAAAGAATTCAGCTTATATGAAAATTTCCAGTACATAGCCGTCACCTCTAGAGACAGCAACTGAGATTCCTTTTGTAGTATCTGAATAGCAGCTAAGATCACCTCAGCGTCAAAAGGGGCAACTGGGTGAAATGACACTGGGAGAGATAAGGATACTTTAAAAGAAAAAGGATACTTTAAAAGGCAGCCAGAAGTTCTCTCAGACACATGCAGTGGCTATATGAGGGTATCTTGGAAATCTACAGGAAAAGACAGTCCTTTCCATAGAAATGGTAATAGGAATATTGGGCATTTCAGTCACAATCAAGAGCAAATGAAAGAAGAAAGCAAGTCTCTTTAATGACGTATTCATGCTGCTGTGCGGAGTATAAGAGAGTAAGATGGCCTGCAGATGGTGAGATTAATGTTGTATGATGGACATGTTTTGCACTACACAGTACAGGTTACCCTTTGATTCTTTTATGTACTGTTAAAAAATGTATACCTAGACAAATCCTTCATGCTACTAATTGCTTATAGGCTGAGATGTGTAAAATGAGCCCTTTTATTTACCAGGGCTTTTTCTGTCATTTCTTAAAAATCCTCATCTCTCTTCCAGTGAAGTTGTGCTATCAACTGATATGCTCTAAAAGCAAACATTTATTTTTCAGAAAATAAGATAGATGGAAATGCTGAAATGCCATAGTGACGAATAAAGGAATCTATAGATACAATAAAGTATAAATAAGATTAGATTATACCATGGAGGTATTAAGAAAGCACCTTTTTACAAGGGTTATTATATGTATTTAGAAAAAATACTGTCTCTTCTGAAAGTAAGATGACTCCTTTTACAACAGCCAAATAGCTGCATATTTATTCCCTGTTTTCTAGAAATGTCATAATGGGGAACTTCCCTTAACTGAAGGCTAAGGATAGGTGAGTAGTGCACAATAGTCTAAAGTATTTAACTTTTGCAAGAAAAGGAAGAGTTTATTCAATGTATAAATTGTAATTTACATAAAATTAATATACAGATCACTATTCCTTTTTTGCCTGCCAATTTCACAGTAATGATTTATGCCAGAAAGTTACATCAAATTATTTAAGATCAGTATTCGCGTGTTGCCTGAGGGTCACAGCTCAGAAATATGGAATCATCTTTGCTACTTTTACATTAAAACAGACTTCTTTTGAGATACAAATTATGTAGGCCAGAAAGTATACATGTTCATATTTTATATATTGCAGTAAAATTTATGAGCTAATCACCATGCCTTGCCTCTTGGGACAGCTGAGCACAGCCATATTTCCTCACTCAAGAACAGATACACTATGTGCAACTCCCATATGTAATAGGTGGGCAAGGGGGGGCTTAGAAAAGCAACGTGCATATATGAATGCCACATTGGAGGCAGGTATCGTTAGGAGCAATGATCAGTTCAATTTCCTGTATGGTGGTGCTTTTTAACAATTCCGGTGGCATTACCTCATGGTGGATTGTTGTCCAAGATTTACAGATCAAAAAGCACAAGTCTTTCTTGCTAGCAAGTCCATCAGCTTGGCTGTAGTATCTTATCTGCCTCATTTCTGTGCTGAGACAGTTCTTTTAAGCCATTCAGGTTTTTGATCCGCACAGCTGCTGTTTCCCTTATTAGTATTCTACAAAGGTGATCATTCTGGGATAGTTCACTCCAGGACTACTCTCAAAGGCAATATGGATGAAACTGCATACTGCACACTCCTCCAACATTATTCCAGTTGGCTTTGTACTTTCACATGCCCTCGTGCACATAACAGGTATGTAACACATACCTTTCATCTCATGCTACTCATGCTACAAAAATACTTCTCTAGCGAGCTGAAGCACAGTTCATGATGTCATAGACAGACAAAAAATTCATCATCGTATTATCACCTGCAATCATTTGTGATCAACACTGCCTCTATGGGTAATTTTGAAAGGCTAAACTTCCCAACCTTTCATAGTTCCTCCCTTCACTTTGTCTTTGTCCTATCACTATTCTTTAGTTGGAAAAAAAAAAAAAAAAAGGATATTTTCCTACTTCAAAACTTTCACTGTCATCTCTAGATATTTGACTCTTCGTTTGACCCTCCCACCAGTAACAAAAGGGATCTTCTCCAGCTTTGAATGCTGGACAGCATTCCCATCATAAATGAGGTATTCATTTGAAATTCTCATTTAAAAGTCATGATTTTCCTTGCAAGTTAAGGTAACTGCAATTTTTAAAAAGAATATATTTTTTTTTGGTAGTATATTTGTTTAAAAGACATACATATATATTACCCAGAACAGTAAGACAAGATTTTGCAAGAAAATACATTTTCAAATATTCCTAACCATCATACACAATTAATTGTGCATTGGGGAGGGGAGGGGAGGACGGGACGGGAGGTGGCAGAAATCTGTACAAAAAGTCCGATTTATTTTTTCTCTTCTATATACTGATATATACAAGTTTCACAATCTAGATGTCCTGTGTAAAAAATACTGCCTTTTGTTTCCTTCAAGATCTGCTCCCTACAAAGTTCATTTGACATGTTTATTCACATCTTCCAAACCATTTATGATTTTATTGACCTGTAACATTCCACAGTTACCCCTTTTTCTATCTATATAGACTCTGTTTACACAAAAACTATTCCAGAAGTTTAACTGTTCTTTTTACTGTATTCTGGTTTTCCTACGTTTTTCTATATTCCTGAGACTAGAAGGAAAGAACTGCAAAGTGTTTATGCATGGCCCTAAATATATTCTTTATTTTGTTGTTTATTCCTTTCCTAGTCATTCCAAATAATAGTTTGGTTTTTTGAGCACTTCCTAAGATGGATCTGATATTTTTATAGAACTGCCTGGGTCCAGAATCTCTTTCCTGAATGCTAATAAATTATTTAGGATTTCTGATTGTTTATATACATAGAGGTTATTCTGCTTATTATCCTACATTTATCACCACTGGATTTCATCTTTTACTGCTCATTCAGTATTGTAAAGTTCTGCAACTTTTCACAGCCAGATTTTACTTTTATTACCCTGAATAATTTAATACTACTAGAAAACTTTGTCACCTCACTACTCACCTCTTTTCTGGATATCATATGAATATGTGTGATATATGAGCAGGTGAGAAAATGCAACACGCAGTGAATTGGAAAAGCATCCTGCTCTGGCTTCCCCTGATTTTTCCCCTTTTTCTATGCGACTGCAACCACTTCATCATCCAAGGACTATGTACCATTTACAGAGAGACAAAGGCTAATTATTCATCACTTTAGGGCCAGGATGGCAGTGCTAAAACCAGAATGAATATATGCAAGAAGTCTTCCCGCATTTCTGGTGGAAGTAGTTGCTCCTTAAAGCTAGGATCAGCTGGAGCTAGTAATCCAGAGAAAATTTAGGTGGATGACTGTGCTTTATTTTAATATCCAGATGTATTTTTAAAGAATTAATTTTCTTTCTTTCTATACCTTTTCTGCTTAATGTCATGCCTGAAAGTTACCCTTTCATTTTCTTATTGTCATGGCTAAAGCAGTATCTGAGAGAAGTGAAGTGTGCTAGTATCTGCAAAGTTCTGCTTTTTCGTTTTTGTTTTTTGGATTGTTGATTGCCGTTTTTTGGAAATTACCAGAACTTAAAAAAATTTACCAGTGTCAGTGTGGTTCTTCCTGAATTGAACATCACGACCTTGGAAATGTCAGCGGATAAGAAGGGAGTCCCTGCAAACAATAAAACCCAGACAAATGTTAACGGAAATGCAGACAGGACACTGGAAGGCGAACAGAAGAAAAATGTTTAGGAATTGCTGTCTAATGTAGTCTCACTTCACTTACCTTTAAATACCTACTACTACTTTAAAGGGATGCCCAGTTAGTGGAAAGCTAAGCAAAAGCACATCCATATTCACTTTGCTTGTAGGTACATTTACCTATTGCAAGTTATGGACTTGGTTTGTTGGTTTTTCTTTTTTTTTTTTTTTGTTTGTTTGTTTGTTTTTTTCCTTTAGGCCTTTGTTTGATTTGTTATTGCACAGCTTTTTAGTTTAATGTAGTGTATGATCAGTCTTATTGCCTATGTAGACACATGTACCTCTTCAAGAAAAACAATACAAGTACATGAGGAAAGAACATTTTTTATTTCTGTTTTTAATAAAGAGAAAAAAATATCATTCACTACTCTTGTCTGATGTGATGACAATTCAAGGTGGTATTAAACTATGGAGCATCTTTCAATCTGGAATTTTGCATAGTCTTTTATGTAGTTTATAACTGAATGGAACTTATGGAGAAGTTATCTTCAAATTCATATATTTCTAACTGCAGCTCAGTTAAAATCCTATGTTGTAACTCCTTCTCAGATATTTTTCTCATCACATTACCAAACTTCACTTTATAGCTTGCACTATAAATAGTTCACCAACCAGACGTAACAGTGTTCTACTTGAGATCAGCCAAGTGAGAGGCAGAGGAAGAACTTCCTCCTATTTAAAATTGGGTAATGATGATGGTGAGAAGACAACTGTTTATTAGGTCATTTATTAATTTATAACAACAGTTATATAATGACCAAGCAGCTATTACTTAACTTGTTTTGGCTTTAGCTTAGCTTTGTATGATTGGTGTAATGTCTGTTGTTACAATCATTTTGATATATTGCTGTAAGTGACAGATAGTAATATGCAGTAGTTATCATTTGCAGACTGAACTATGTGTAATGCCAGACTGAAGATGTAGATGGGTAATGATAGCAGACATCTCAACATTGTAGGCACAGGATGAAAGCAGAGGCTTCAAGCCATAAGGCTTTAGGCAGACCTTCAGTGGAAAATTTCTGATCATTGGAGGACTATAATTTTGGAAGCCTAGTAAAAACTGGGTTTAGGGAAAACAAAGAGAACAAAGAACAAATATTCAACATAGGTAAATTACACCATACATTAAAAAAACCAAAAAGGATGTGATATGGAAACATAAAAATAGCCAAATGGATCCTAGACTGAATGAAAAGGACATAACAATGGTGCCATGTTTCTGGTGAAGGACTTGGGATGCTGATGACACACCTTAAAGTCATACCACCTCCACCATTGTCCTTAGGACCCACAGAAGCACTGGAAGAGTGAGCATACCACCAAAGAAAGGATTAGATATTAAAAAGTTTGTGTATATCAGCATTAAATGTTTTATTAAAGAGGCTTTTTCTCCTGCAATAATTACCCAATTTGGTTAGTGTCATTGTAAATTGAGTAATATTTTTAATAGTTTAATTATCTTTTCATTGGGCTAATAATACATTATTGCCTTAAATATGAGGAGAGTTTCACTAGCCCACAGAAGTTGTAGAGTGTGACTGATCTGGTGCCTTGTGCTGGAGTTCAGGTAGGATTTTGGAAGCAACCACTGAAGACAGTTATGAAGTTCACTGTAAAGACAGACGCATGAACCCTTTTAAATTTGGTGTATCATATTGCTATTATTGCCTGTACCAGATACTTTTTCAATGGGACCTTTAGTGGTTCCATTGATCATATATATATAAAAAGATATGAAGGAGCTTGCTATAGAAACCTGAAAATGGCACTGCCAATTTCTGTTGAGGAACATGATGGTGTGAAGAAGAATTTTGACTTATGTCAATGGATAAAATATTTTCACTGTCACCTCTTCAATTTTTATTTTTAGGAGGGTTTATTAAAAAAATATTAGGAATGAGTGAGGTAAAATTCATGCTTCGGAGAATGGATGAAATAGTTGGCTTTCACAATAAAAAGTTACTGCCACAGCAGCTCAGGAACAGGACCCAATGAGAAGTTAGGGGGTGGGAGAAGAGCAGAGACTGATTCCTGTTATAACGGTAGGTTCTCATTCTTCCATCCAGTTGCTCTGAGAACTAGCTGCAAGAAAGGGAGATCTGCTGAGGCCAAATTCCATCTCATATTTTTCTTCTGTTTACATCTAGATTCCTACTGTCCAGTTGATTTCTCCAAAGCAGGTAATAGGCATTCAATGGGTAGTGTTTGTTCTGGAGTCATGTTGCATTCTTACAGCTGTTTATGTTGGATGGACACTCACCAGCTCCTACAGATCAAGTGTGCTATGGATTTTAAGTTGGGGAAGTCTTAAAGCATATATAGACCTTGGCAGCAGTCCAGTTCGAGCAAGCTGAAGATATTAAGCTTAAGATACGAACATCTTATCTTGTTCCAATAAGAATGTGTGGTGGATTAACCCGAGTAAGCAGCTAGGACCATGCAGCTGCTTGCTCACTCCTGCCAGCTGCGGTGGGGGAAAGAATCAGAAGAGTAAAAGCAACAAAACTCGTGCATTGAGAGAAAGACAGTTTAATAGGTAGAGCAAAAACTGTGTGCGCAAGCAAAGAAAAACAAGGAATTCATTGACTGCTTCCCATAGGCAGGCAGGTGTTCAGCCATCTCCAGGAGAGAAGGGATCCATCACATGTGACGCTTACTTGGGAAGACAAATGCCACAACTCTGAATGTCCCCCTCTTCCTCCTTCCCCCAAGTTAATACATAGAACATGACATCACATGGTATGGAATATTCCTTTGGTCACTCGGGGACAGCTGTCCTGGCTCTGGCTATGTCTCCTCCCAACTTTTTGTGCACTTCCGTTCTACTCGCTGGTGGTGTGGTGCAGTGTGAGCCGCAGAAAAGGCCTTGAGTGCTCAGCAACAACTAAAAACATCAGTGGTTTACCAACACTGTTTTCATCCCAAATCCAAAACATAGCACTATACCAGCTGCTAGTAAGAAAGTTAACTCCACCCCAGCTGAAACCATGACCGAAGGAATTATTTTAGCTATAGTAAATTTCTGAATAATAGCATTTGCCAAAACACAGTATGACTATGATTTAAAGATACCACTAATTATATTTTTTTAGTTTTGAGAAAAATAAATACATTTTTATGATGCTTAAAAAATTTACTTCACCATGAAGTAAAATAGCTGTTGTACAACTGATGGGGAAGAAAAAGAAGAACGTTTAAGAGCCTTTGTGTACTTGCCAACATCAACATCATAGGGTAGTATTATTATCCTGAGCTCTTTTATGACAGCTGGGCACCAGTGAAGGTGATTGGGAGAGGTGGTGGCAGGAACAGCAGCTGGAGTGACACAAACTCTGAGATGTTTCTTGGTGCCCCAAAGTCATTACAATATGGAGTCAGTAATCAAGTTTTAGTTTCATCATAATTCTCATCACTACTGTTTATGTACCACTTTTACACATTATTTTGTCTGTCTGTTCTCTTTAGTACCAAGAAAACATCTGAAGGACATCTGAAAAGGAGATATTAAATTAATCTCATTTATCAAAACCACAATAAGCTGTTCTAGGCTTCACTGCTTGGAATTAAAGCTCTTCAACTGATTTCTGCGGCACTCTATGTCCTGTGCAGTCCTTCAAGGAGGAAAGAAAGAAAGAAATTAGTTTTCTTTTGTTACCTATTCAACTTATTAAAAGAAACATGAAGAAACTGTGAGTCACGCTGTGACATGAATGGGGAGGAAATTGTCTGAAAAGAACTCACTTGTAATGAAATAAACTCACCTGAGATAAAATAAGAACTCTAATGTACTTCAGGGTATTTCTAAAGATTTATATTCTATTGATAGCAAAGAACAAATCAAGCTATGGTACAAAGAAGATTTGCATACAGAAACTGCTCAGAAAAGACAATTTGTGTTACATTTCCCGCTACGTTCTAATATCCCTCCTTTTGTTCACAGTACAAACTTTTATCCCACTCTTAAGGCTAGTAAATTTTGCTTTCTCAGTGATGTGTTCTCATTTGGAATAAAGACTTGGTGGCAGAGAACTGTCCAACCCTGGAAAGAGTTTACCAAGAATTGAATCAGACCTTCTCATTCTAACAAAAGTCTACAGTTTCTTAATCTTTGCAATATGCCAATGGATAGAAAATTTTCAAGTCTGTGTTATTTGTCTGAACAGCACTATAGGAAAGACAAAATCCCCAGAGGATTTAAATTGCTAAATTGTGCTCCTAGTGAATTTCTGCCCTCAGAGTAACAAGGATGGAGGAAGAAGTTGCTTGAAAAGAATTCACTTATAACAAAATGGCACTTAAATAAAAGTCTTAATTTTTTCACCATTTTTCTAAGGTATTCTATTATTCTGATTATAATGAGCAGCTCAGCTACAGTATAGTCTTATCAGAGTTAGAAGCTGATATCTAACATTAAAATTTAATGAACTGTTCCTGTGCATACAGAAGACATGTGCGCGATACAAAAGTTATAGTCATCCAAATAGAAGAAAATGAATTTGTTGTATCAAAAGGTGCTGCAAGCAAAGCATAGAAATTAAAAAAAGTATAAAACCAACATATACACTAGTGAAAACCTTTTCTTCGTAATTCCAATGCAGTATCAGTAACCACAACAATTGTTTCACCTTCAGTTGTGACAGAGAAATTAAACACCCGTAACAAAAATCAAGTTTCTTTATTTTCCTTTTCAAAAAAATTCCTTGTTGCCATATGCGATTGAAACATAGATTTTATTAAAACAATTATTTTATTAAAGGCTTTAAAACAAACACATTTAATATGTAACATATTCAGAGAATTTTGTATTATAAAAACATAATACCTGATGCTAGAGTAGTTTGCTAATATTTAGCAAGAGAAGGTAGCAGCTGGGAAAATTGTAACTCAGAACTGATTTTGGTGTTGGATCTCTTTTCTTTCCCGTTTCTTTTGCTCAGAGGCTCGATAAACAGCCTTAAAGCCATTAGAAAGCAGGTACAAGATTGCAACATGATGATGCTGTGGGAATTAAAAGTGCCTTAGTTGTGCAGCCTACAGGTTTTGACTCTTGTACAAGTAGCTGTTCAACCTGTCTATGCCCTGAAAATTACGCAGGTGATGAAAAGCAAAGACGAGGAGCCTGGAAACAAAAAGTCTGAGCTTCTTGGGACCAGCTAATGTCCATAGTGTTATTTTCCCCTGACCCGAGCATGATAGCATAAGGCTGGGGCAGAGAATAAGGGATTATATCCATGGGCTTAATGCCCTTCTGCTGCAACAATCCAAGTGCATAACATACTTCTATCTGCCCTTAGTAGTGGGGATAACCTTAGAAGAGGTAACGAGATTTCAGAGTAAAGTATTCCAGCAGATAAACCTGCAGTGTATGTCAGTTTCCCAAAAGCTAGGAGAATGCAGAAACTAATGGGATGCAAAAATTAATTTACTATCTGATTTTAAAATTATCTGTCTGGCCAGTGCGTCTGATACTTAAGTCCTCATAGACATTGTTAGGATTCCCCCTTTCACATGTAAATCCTCTCTAAACCTCTAAGCCTCTTGCAGTGTCCTAAAAATTTAGAAAGCAAAAACAGTGGTTTCCTATTATCAGTATTAGCCTCACACAGCACAGCACAGTTTCCATCAACATTCATGCAATTGATGTGGACATAACCAACCTTCTGCAGTGCTGCTTGCCTTTGTCATGGTTAAAATTGAGGTAATTGTTTTTCTTGCTCCCTTCTGATGAATTTGACACAAAGGCAATGATTCTAAAATGTTTCCAACTTCTAAAATATTACGCCAGCATGTGTGAAAAGCTCTTTTCTCAGGAGGAATGAATATGCTCTTTAATACTTAGTCCTCTTGTCTCAGATCTGTATTTGTGAGTGGTTTGAAGAATGTGATTAGTTTAAGTACTTTAGAGAAAGTCTGTCATGATCTAATTTGTCCCATTATTCACTTGGCCTAACATTTTCACAAGCACTCAGTCTCCTCACATTTGTGCAAATCTGTTTGACTTCAGATGTCTGCACGCTTTTGAGAATTGCAGCCTTCCTCATTAGGATAAAAATAAAATGATCACAAAGCGAACTATTCATTTATCTTTTTGGTTTTGGAGATACATGTGTGTATAATCAAATAATTGAATAGTTGTCACTCTCTAACCCAATATAAAGACACAAACAGGGAATCAAAATTGGGAATAGGCTAAACCAGTAAATAAGCCTAAAGTATCAGACTTCTGAAACCTGTGAGCAATCGTTACACACCACTTTAAATTACACCTTTATTATCTTAAGATGGAAAAGTGCAGTATCTTTGAAAGAAAGTTTGCAGTGGAGCAAGCATTCAATGAAATTCAATGAAAAACAACAAAATTCCTATAGTAACTTTAATAAAGCTCTCACTAGGCTCAAAAGCTTTTAGAGATTTAAAAAGCAAGTAATGTGTTTTCCAAATGCATTTTTTAAATTTTATTTTTGCCAGGTCTTTCAGGTGTATTAATTAACACTTAAATTCACATGCACATTCACATAATGTGAGGGTCCTATTAAACCAGCCTGAGACCAAACCATATGCAAATCCTAATCCCCACGTATTCCATCAAATAATTCCCAATTCTGTCTTGCCAAAGTTTACAAACCACAGTACTTTTAGATATGAATAACCAGCTAATGGCTAGACATCACACTGCAACTTTGGCAAATCCTCAACATTTCTACTATGTTGTCATGAATCCTAGAATCATAGAATTGCTGAGGTTGGAAGGGACCTTTAAGATCATCAGGTCCAACCATTAACCTACCCTGACAAAACCACTCCTAAACCATGTCACCAAGTACCACATCTACCCTTTTTTTAATCACCTCCAGGGATGGCGAATCCACCACCTCCCTGGGCAGCCTATTCCAATGTTTAATAACCCTTTCAGTGAAAAAATGTTTCCTAATATCCAATCTAAACCTCCCCTGACATAACTTGAACCCATTTCCTCTCGTCCTATTGCTTGTCACCAGGGAGAAGGGGTCAGCCCCCCCCTCTCTACAACCTCCTTTCAGGCAGTTGTAGAGGGTGATAAGGTCTCCCCTCAGCCTCCTCTTCTCCAGGCTAAACAACCCCAGTTCCCTCAGTCGTTCCTCATAAGCTTTGTCCTCCAGACCCCTCACCAGCTTTGTAGCCCTTCTCGGGACACGCTCCAACACCTCAATGTCCTTCTTGTAGTGAGGGGCCCAAAAGTGAACACAGTACTCGAGGTGGGGCCTCACCAGTGCTGAGTACAAGGGGACGATCACTTCCCTAGTCCTGCTCACCACACTATTCTGCACATTCAGATCAGACATGTATTTGTGATTTATTATGCTCTCCTCATTGTTCTGCAGTTTAAAATGATCCAGAGCCTAGGGATGGAATATCTCCAGGAAATTCGGTGGCCAGCTCAACTCTGATGACAAGCAATAAGTTGAACAGAACTGCAGCCAATATCTCAAGATGATACACCACGAGCATCACAGCATTCCATTTGCGATTTGTGTAGAACACTAGTATTTAATTCCAAGGGTTCCTAAGGCTGGTGTGTGTGCCACATGAGCACAGGGAATACAGTCTCACCTTGGGTCTACATAGTTACCAAGGGACTTGTGATGGGAAGAGAGTTGTCGTGTCAAAAAAAAAAAAAAAAAAAAAAAAGAATGCAATGGCAAAACTCATCCATCACCCTCCTAAAGACCATGAGTTAATGCAACAGGAAAACTCACTTTTCTAGTAAAAGGAAAGGTGGAGGTGAGAGAAAAAATAGACAAATGAGAGTGAATGAGACATGATGATGTGCTTTCAACAGAGAATAGATGTTGCTTATGAAGGGATGGAAAGGGGAGATAACAGTGCACTGAAAGTGTTATCATCGATCCAGGTATGAAAAAGAAAATCAGCCTATGGGTGCCTGATGGAGAAGTTGGTATTCTGCGTTTGTGTTTTGACAGAAGTACTGTAGTGTGATTTGAGCTGGGGTTACAGAGAAGAGTAGCAACAGCATTGGACAACTAACTTTGTGTCTGAAGAAACCTAACGTTAGTTATGATCACAGGTGGTGCAAATATGAAAATTTTTATGAAAATCAATATATTTTAGAATTTCGTGTGGGAACACAAAACAGGCTGTGCTAGCTAAAACGAGAGAGAGCAGTCATATCAATATGAAGCTGTGAGTATGAAGGAAATAGACAACAAGAACTGTCAGTAAAATTCTGGGCTCAATAAAAATAGAAAACCAAATCTCCTAACAAGGCATTTTTCCATTTTTCATGTAAAAAAAAATGTGAATTATTTATTTCATGTAAGAGTTTTTTGAACCTCTTTAACAAGTTCAGTAAAACATATTCTAGAGATGGAAATTTTTGTCAGCTCTGGGCTGTCTCTGTTTTCAGGACTGCGCTTTATACTGTTCTACTGTTTTTGAGCATTTCAAAAGCAGAATTTGGAAATTTGTCAGGTTTCATTTAGTAATAATTCTATACTTTTGGGTACTGATGAATGCCTGTTTATCATTCCATTATGAAATAACATGTCTGTGCAATTTCATTCTTACAGCTGTTTTACTACTACAAGTATCTCTAAAAGTGTCACAAGAAAAATATACAGGGAATAAATGATTTTATGGGATTTTTAAAGTAGATATTCACTCATAGTTTGCAGAACTTGCCTGTAGGAAAAAATAAGAAAGTTATTCCCAAGTTCTGCTTTACAAATGATATAAAAAAAAACCCTGTGTGATTGAAATCCTTTTCAGTAGCACCTCATTGTATTGTTCAAATCCAAACCTCCTGGGAGCTGGGGCAATAGAACACGTGTGGGTGGTTTGCATGTCTTCTGAATGGCGCAAATGAATATGTTGACAGAAGCACTAATTAATGCTTAGAAACATTTCAGAGTAAATAACAAGATGCACAGACAATCTGTAATGCTTTTGCTTGTGAAATGAACTGCATTATGGGAAGGAAAAATAAAATGGGTAGTATTTCAGTCTTCAAGAAATGATATGGGTAGTTCTGCGAACTGAAAGGTATGAAATCCCTTTCCAATCTCACTTTGTCTTAAAATGAATAATGTAGTAAAAGTTGGGATATTTTCTTGATGTCTTTTTCATATTTAATTTTCAGAAAATGTGAATTGAAAAATTTCCCTATTATACCTACTGCTTGTCAAAGACGTCAGAAGTATGGAAATGGCAGAGTTTGTGGGAGGAAAAAGACATTACATTCTTAAGCATGTCAACAGTCTGCAGTTCTGGAGAGAAAGAAGAAGCCCTCATTCAATAAAAACATTTCATGGAATATATTGTCCTTAAGAGTTAGTTAACTGTGACTTTATGCCATTGTCATAATCCTTTGGGAAATCTCTGTTTTCCACAAAAACTTTGTCCTGATCTATAAACCAACCCAATCAGATGCATAGAAGATCCAACGTGATCATGATATTTGAGCATTTCCTGTCTCTCATGCATAAACTCCCACTTATAAGATCTAGTCCTTCACAGCATAAGGTTTCTTTTTCCACAGTTTGAGCATTGCAGATCTGGCTTTTCTTCATTTTGTTTTATGATTAAAATTCTCAAAGCATGCTGTTTTGGTGGTTACAGTCTGCTAACAGGAAAGGATCTTGTCAATGTGAAAGGAAAGAGAAGAAGAAAAGGCTGTTGCATGAAGAAGTCTTTTGGAAGTGGTTGGACTAAGAGAGCTGTGAACTGAACTGGAAAAGAAAAATCAGTGATAACTGCAGTGTTAGAGTTGAGGTTTTCTGAATGTGACATTATTATGGCTTGCCAGGAGCGGAATAGAACACACAAGTCGTAGGGGACTGTCCAAGAAGATGTATCAGCTATGACAGGTTACCTGAAAAAGAAAAGGCTGCCGCCTTAGTATGAATCAAAACCCAGAAAAATAAAAGCATTTAGGACTACTTAGCTTGTAAGCATTTAAACAATCTTTTTCCTTGTCTCTTTGAATACATAGTGCTAAGTGAAAAAAAAACTCATTTATGATACAACTCATACAAAGTCTGTGGGTCTTTGTCTCCATCAATAGGCATGTTTAATAGAACGTTTGTTTTTTTCGATCAAAACTTTAAATTGCAGGCTGTAAATGGTAAATATGTTGAGTTTATGTCAAGAAATATCTGTGGCTTCTATTAATGTCATAAAAATGCCTTATTTTTCAAAGGCTTGCCAGTTAATATGTATAATTATTCCAAACTACATGAAGAATGTTTCCTCATCTCTCCCTAGTCTGTAACACAGTTAATTAGTTCTAAGGCACCTAACTCTCTCTCTACATCAGATACAACTGTCTCCTTCAGCTACTTCCAGGGTTGTTTTTTTGTTTTGTTTTGGTTTTTGTTTTTTTTTTTTTTTTTTTAACTAGAATTAGATTTAAACTATTGCTTGAGAAATATTTCTTTCATGTCTTGTCCAGAAGCTTTGAAAAGGAAATATTCAGTCTTACACTTGTGACATGGTTAAGGTAGGACGTCTTACAGTTTTTCACATTTGGAAAAAGCATCATGCAGTGTAGAGTTCAAATATATCAATGAGTTTGAAAACATGCCACAACTATGACATGAAAAAAATTTGCTGGGTCAAATTTTTGAGTCCAATATTTCACAGCCCTCCAGGATGTGAGAAAGTATCAGTGTTCCTTAGTCTTTCTCACTGCTTCTAGCAGAGCTCCCAATGTTTCTTAAGTAGGATTCCGATTTACAAAAGATTAATGTAAGTTATGTAATTTTTCAAAATTTCTTTCTGATCTGAAATGGAATATCTTGTGGCCAGTAGGTTGAAGGAGGTCATTCTCCCCCTCTACTCTGCACCGGTGAGGTCACAACTGGAATACTGTGTCCAGTTTTGGGCTCCCCAGTTCAAGAGGGACAGGGAACTGCTGGAGCGAGTCCAGCGAAGGGCAACTAAGATGATTAATTAAGGGCTTGGAGCATCTCCCTTATGAGGAAAGGCTGAGAGAGCTGGGACTCTTTAGCCTGGAGAAGAGAAGGCTGAGGGGAGACCTTATTATGGCGTACAAGTATCTAAAGGGTGGGTTGAAGGAGGATGGAGCCAGGCTCTTTTCAATGGCTCCCAGTAACAGGACGAGGGGCAATGGGCACAAGTTAGAACACAGGAAGTTCCGTTCAAATACACGGAAACACTTCTTTACGGTGAGGGTGACAGAGCAGTGGCACAGGCTGCCCAGGGAGGTTGTGGAGTCCCCTTCCCTGGAGATTTTCAAGACCCGCCTGGATGCAGTCCTGAGTAATGTGCTCTAGGCAATCCTGCTTTGGCAGGGGAATTGGACTAGATGATCTCTAGAGGTCCCTCCCAACTCTGAACACTCCGTGATCTTTTATTTGCAGAAGTGACATTTAGGGACAGAGACAGAGAAAAAAAGGAGTATTATTTGATACCTGGAATAAAAAATACTGTAAAGAAAACATATCTTTTAGCAATTTTGGAATTACTTGAAACTTGTATGAATTAAACAACAAAAGCTTTTTAAGAAATATGTTGATCAGATATACCCATAATTTTTTGCAAGGAGATACAGAAATGTAAAATAACTGTAGGCATTTCAAAATCACAGTCATACTCCAACATAACAAGATCTGATACCATCCATAAAATAACTTTAAATGTTGGAGGTTCCTTTAACTTGATTTTTGAGGTTTTTGAACTTATCTTTGTTATCACAAATGTCCAGAAAATTATTTGATCAGAATCCCAAAAATTATTTTCTATCAATCACCTGACTCCAGGAGCTGAAATTATGAGAATGATATTATGTATCACAACTATTTACAAGATTGTTTTTCAGAGCTGTTCCTGGAAATCTTTTTGTTTTACTTCAGAAAGTGTAAGGGTATGGAAATTCAGATCAAGTATCTGCTAATAGTAATTGATTCATAATAGCTACCTTTCAACACGGACTGTGTGACTATAACAAATTTTCATTGTCTTGAAAATGTGTGTATCAAATACGATACTCTATTAACTTCTAGATATCTTTCTAAACTAAGAGAAATTTGATTAATGCCTAGTTCCAGTCTATCTTTAGACAACAGCAAAGTTTCTATTCACAGTAGGTCCATAGTAACTGTTTTTTACAACTACAGAAAAAAGTCAATTATATTCAGTCTTCTAAAATTTCAGCTGAAAAGTTACCTTTTTTCCTCTTACCTGCAATATATATTCATGTTCACACACAACTGTAGAAGTGGTCTCTGGCATAAACTTCATATGCAGCACTGAAATCATTCTACAAATGGTAATTAGAGAAAAATATGGTCTCAGCTAGAAACAGCAAGGGTAGACTCTGGTAATTGATAGCAGGGATCAACATTGGCAGTTGGTTTCAAGATAACACTGTGGCTTATGGCACTAGAAGTTCATAGCAGCATACAGAGAAACCAAAAGTCTCAGGAGAAGGGTTATTTTAAGACTTAATAATGGGAATTGAACCAAAGAATCAGCAGACTTTTTCTTTCAGGTCATATTTAATGAATTTTGATGGTATGATTTTCCAAATGTAGCAGCATCCTTAGCCTGCTGGCAGATATTTAAACAACAATTTTGGTATCAGTACTATGTCCTCTTAATTTCTCGCCTATGGCTGCACTGCTAATCAATTGCGCTTTAAAGAAAAACAACCACTTTCGACTGAACTAGTATACATATACAACCATTTATTTAAGTACTTAGTATAAAAAACAGTGGAATTCGGATAATTCTTTTTAAGCCCAACTTGCAAACAACAGAATAACAGCAAGCAAATGGGTCCAATCTCACAGTCACTGTTTTCCAACATAAGAAAGAATCACTACAGTAGTAGGTAAGTTATATAATGGTGCTTCGGAAGGTCTAATTAAAATAGATCCCAGACCATTGTCTTTGTTCTACATTTAATGTGATTTGCTAGGAAAACGTGCTTTCTTATAATTTTTTGTGTTCTGTAAGACTCATGACAATTGTCATGGGAGTTTCCAGACTGAGGTAGATACTAAAGTCACCAAGCTCCCTCCATAAAAGAGTCAACTGAAATATTCAGAACTTGCTCACTGTACAGTTTCATCACTTTCAAGTACACAAACACACACAAAAGAAGACTGGGCTACAAGACACAAAATGATGCCAAAGAGGGTATTACCTTTTTTCTCAATCTTTCAGTAGTTGTGGGAGCATTAGCATCTTTGCTCCTGAAGTCATGAACCTGTGTGAAGTCATGAAGCCTGTGTGAGGATTCTTTTCCAGTGAAACTGAGTAATAAATGCAGCGTGGACTTCATGTATCAGAGTAGTTCTAAACAACTTTCTAGCCAGTGGCAGAGTACAATGTCTAGTGAGACGCAGCCCAGACCCTCCTCAGGAGACTTTTTCAGCCAGCTCCAAGGGGCTTCAGGTGTGATCTTCAAACTTGTCTTAGATGACCTTAACTCCCCCAATGAGAAAACTTGCTATTCTCTGCCTGTGTCGCAGTCTCACAAATGCTGCCTACTTTATGTCATCTGACCTACAGGTGTGGTTCTTAATTTCCCATTCTTCCAGAGCACAGAATAAAGCACCGCCACCCAAGAAAACAGTCTGCATGAAGCTCCTCTTCTTCCAGTATTGCTGTTTCTTGTGGGCAGCAGGGGAAGGATAAAATTACAGGAACGAACTATGGCACTGCTATGAGTAGACTTGTTGCTCGTGAAGCCATCAGAGCAGAAGCAAAATTACCCAGTTTCTCTCTCTGTAAAATAGTCATTACGGTTCTTCTTAGTGTGTAAGGTATCTTGCGATCCACCAGTTATGTGCATTAATATCATTTCCAAAATGCGTTGGGAGGATTAAGGATGCGTCTCTGCAAGTTAGAGTAGTATGAAGCTGTTTTAAGGTCTTAGAGTTTACTAGTATAAAAGTCAAACCTTACTCAAAGAAATAACAATAATAATGAAGTAATCTTTACATAGAGATTTTTATTTCTTACTTATTATAGATAAATACATTGTATATATGATTCCGTTTACATTTTATATGAACTGCCTATTTGCAGACAGGAAGAGCTACATCATAACTATCACTATCCTATAGCATGCTGGTGCTTTACTTCCTAACATTAAAAGCAATTCTAAATGGTTCAGTTTGTAAAATGTTATTTTCATTAATGTAACAGTGCCCTCTATGTTCCAGAGAATGCACTGAGGGTAAAATCGTTCTTTGTATACTTAATAAATCTTCCTTTTTTATTTCAATTCCATTTTAAGAAAGGGTGAATTTACCATGTTAATTTTTTTTACTGTTAAGTTCCACAAAAAAAAAAAACCAACCAAAAACCAAAAAAAAAAACCCACAAATTTTCATAAGCAAGGAATGAAAGGAAATTTAAATTTTAAGCTTTTAACCTCATTGTAAATACGTAGTCACATATAATTTTCTGACATTAAAAAAAAAAAAAAGATAAACAGAATATTTTTTGGGGGGAAAATGGATGTACAAATATTTTTCAAACCCTACAATTCACATTTAAAAAGTCTCAGAAGTAATAGCATATTTGCTTTCAGCAAAAGATCATAACCAGTGAGTTATGGTTTTATTGCACACATGGAAACCTTCAAGAGGCTTCATTATGAAGGGGAAGCACATCTGAATTATGAGGCACTGAAATGTATATTCCCTCATGTCCACTGAATCTTTATTATACACAGCTGACCACATTTTCTTAATATATTTTAAGATAAAAATGGGAAAGATTTCTTCATATTGTGTACAAAATTCTCACAAACTGTAACGCAAAGGAACTCCGTCTGATTCTTCTCTAATGTTAAGAAGAAGAGCTCTTGAGGACATAACTTCTTTATTGAGACTTTTTCTGAAAAAGAAAAGAAGGAAAAAACATAAAAGGAAAAAGTCTTTCATGAGAGCTACTGCACTTACAATGTACGCAGTGGGATCAAGCAAGTAACTACAAGTCATAAGCAGTTATTTTGGCACCAGGAAAGCACAGCTCATTATTCAGTCTAGAGGGAAGAATAATTGCAATGATGGCATTAAACACAGAGAGGATAGCCTGAATCCAGGTTTAAAGCATGTTGAAAATAAAGATTAATTTAAACTTCTTCACCTTACTTTGAAACATTTCAGTTCTACACTCTCTCTCCATTAGCTTTCAGTTTCTACACACCTTGATAGGAAAGAATGGGAGAACAACAGGGTACTAACCCCAATTTCTTTTTTCTCAACTCCTGCTACTATTTAGTGCATAGAATGCTTCTGAACTTCTAGAAGAATATCTCTCGCTTGGAGGTGAGCTGAAATGAGCCCACAGTAAACTGAGCTGTTTTAAATAATCCATGGCAACATTTTCCTGAAGCTTATGAGGAGAAAGAAGAGAGGGGTGGAAAGGTTAATATATTTTACTTCAGGTGAAATGTTCCTATAAAGAAAATCACTTTGCTGGAAATCGAGGCTTTTTGAATTAATTGATGTCTTACTGTTTTCCAGAAGGAAGGTTCCTGAAATGGTGAAAAATATTTAACAGGCAAAGCAAAAGGCAGCTACTAGATACATTCTAACAGAAACTCATTGCAACTGCCCCTATTTCTCTCTTAAAAATATCAACGTTCAATGAATTCTGTGAAACCTTTAGAAATAACACAGTTCCGGTACTGAGGGTGGACCTTCTCACTGTCCAAAGTAATTTCACTGTATACGTATTCTTTTTTTTCTGTATATGCTTACAGGAATGCAAGATGTTGCAGTACAATGGCCTGTTATGCATGACACTTCCCTACGAAACTCAGGTTTCCTTTCATAATAACTGAGGCAAAGATGGTTTGATATAATACACCTGTGGCCTTTCATTAAGAGAATGATGATGCTTTGTGTGGCAGTGCACAACAATCCCTTGCGACATGCTACAAGCTTGGGGAAGAGTGGCTGGAAAGCTGCCCGGCAGAAAAGGACCTGGGGGTGGTGGTCAACAGCCGGCTGAATAGGAGCCAGTAGTGTGCCCAGGTGGCCAAGAAGGCTAATAGCATCCTGGCTTGTGTCAGAAACAGTGTGGCCAGCAGGACTAGGGATGTGGTTGTCCTTTAACCAAGGACTGGTGAGGCCCCACCTTGAACACTGTGTTCAGTTTTGAGCCCCTCACTACAAGAAAGACATTGAGGTGCTGGAGCGTGTCCAAAGAAGAGCAACAAAGCTGGTGAGGGGTCTAGAGCACATGTCTCATGAGGAGAGGCTGAGGCAACTGGTGTTCTTTAGCATGGAGAAAAAGAGGTTGAGGGGAGATCTTATCGCTCTCTATGACTACCTGAAAAGAGGTTATAACGAGGAGGGGGTTGGTCTCTTCTCCCAAGTAACAAGTGATAAGACAAGAGGAAAGAACCTCAACTTGCACCAGGTCAGGTTTAGATTGGATATTAGGAAAAAAATATTCATTGAAAGGATTGTCAAACACTGGAACAGGCTGCCCAGGGAAGTGGTTGAGTCGTCATCCCTGGAGGTACTT
The DNA here is from genome assembly GCF_965231255.1 of Vanellus vanellus. NCBI lineage: Eukaryota > Metazoa > Chordata > Aves > Charadriiformes > Charadriidae > Vanellus > Vanellus vanellus. Next base: position 36,276,007 of record NC_138905.1, on the reverse strand, counting down.
TAAAGACATGTGGATGTGGTGCTTAGGGATACGGTTTTGTGGTGGACTTGGCAGTGCTAGGTTAATGGTTGGACTTGATGATCTTCAAAGCCTTTTCCAACCTAAGCAATTCTATGATTCTGTAATATCTTCCTTCTTTCTGTTCCTTTCTATCTATCTACACATAAGACAAAAACTTCTGTCAGTCAACAGGAGTAAATTAAATCTGAGCCTCTACCTTTCCCGTTTTTAAATTATGCTCATATCATCTAGAGGGCAGCTCCTTCTACTCAACTGTTTATGGAGAGAGACGCTGTCATATGGAAGCATTTTTCAAGGAGGTGAAGCTACAAAAACAGCCAAACATAGCAAAAAAAAAAGATTTTCCAGCTATTCAGAAATGATGGAAAACTGGAAAGGGCAGGGGACAAGGGCATACCACCATAATTCAAGAAATACACAAGACACCAGAATTCAATTAATCATCCTGATGACAAAGGCTGTAATAAGTGTAAGAAATACAGAAAAAAATGCTTCCTTGTGATAGTGATTGCAATAGCTCTGAGAAATGCAAAGAAGTTGCTGCTATAGTAGCTTGAAATTTCATGAACTTAATATCTTACCCTTTTCGTCCATTATCTTAATCCAACTGTTTTATTTGTCTTTTGGGGGAGCAGGGAATTCACAAAAGTAGGATTTGTGATGCATCAGTCTGAACTTTTGTTGGCAGAGGACAGACCTAGAATACATAAAAAACACTCCCTTTTCTAGTGCTTACTTAAATTGATTTCAAAATAGGAACTGCAAATGAAGACTGGAAAATGTTCTCTAACTCATTAGTATGAAAATCAGCAAATGAATATCATTTTAAGGAAACAGTTAAGTACACTATACATAAAAATGGCAGTGACAACTTATCCAACCTTGGGAGTGATATGGAAGCATTTTTCAAACAGGTTAAGTTACATCAAGAGTTAAACAAAGCAAAACAAAGAACACAATTGAACTAGAAAAGATATAGAAAGAATATGACAAGGACAGCTGCTATAAAAGAAACAGACTCTGCAGCCTCAGAATGAGACAGTCCAAACAAATGCGATGGACATCTCAAAAAACATCAATGGCAATGATTGTTCATTCCCTTTGTGAATGAGGGGCATAAAACGAAAATGGTATGGTGCATGTAAATGAGAAAAATTTAATGATTCTGTACATTACACAAACATAGATCCCCATCTTAAAACACTTTCAATTTACTACCAGTCCACAATACTTCGAAAGGTGATTGAACAAAGCTGCCACCTCTGGCTCAGGCACTGACTGAAGTAGAAATCTCTAGAGGCTGTAAAATGTGCCAGCAAATGTTACTCTGTCCTGTTGTTGGACAGTCTCTGTGAATCTTGCAGCACCACTCTCATACAGAGTGATGACTAGTTGGACTCTACTGTAACCTGACTATCCTTGCATTGATGAGAGGGATTTCTAAAACCTGAATATTCGTCCCTGTAGTACCTGAACAGGTATGAGCCTAAAAATATCGTCCATCCTCTAACTGTATGATTTTTGTTCCTTCTGATATCAACAATAGGACACTGATTTTTTAAATTGTTACTTCTGCATTTAGATTTAAGAACAGATTTTTAATTTTCTCATCAGTCCTTTTTTTCCTTAGTGTTTCTTTCACTTACAAAGTCGAAGGACAATGCATTTTTGAGAAGTTATATTGGTAGGTGCTCTTCTTTATGCTACGCACTACCACTTGAAGAAGTACAGTTACTCCAAAAGAACTCAAAGATGGGTGAGATTCTGTCTTCTGTGCATGATTGTTGCTGACAGACAGAGGAACTCTCTGGCACGTTGATCGTGGTACATTGTCTTCCTTAATCAAAAATAGAGGAGATGTAATTGCAAGACTGATAAGATTGCAAGGTGGTTTAGAAAATCACTGGTAATAATCTGTTGGAACAGATAAAAGCAATATTACATCCGAATACATCAGAATACATGAGACAATTCTACATTTTCAAGATGTTGGAAGAATTTTTAGGTAGAAAATTTTCTTAGAAATTGTTTTCATCCCATGAAGGAAAAACCAGAAAAGCCTGAATGTAAATCGCCCTCTGGGCTGTTAGTGTCAACCTTGTTTGGCTGAAAACAAGTTATTATGGAGTTGTAATGATAGATTACCTTCTAGTGCAGAAGGAGACCACATAAGCATGATTTCTGATGTCTCCTTAATAAAAAGACCAGTCTTTGCTGAAGCCAGGCTAGAGCAATCTGAAGCTGAAAGAAGTTTTAAGAAGATTTCCAGGCCGTTAATTTTCACTATTTAATAAATCTAGGTAGTAGGCACAGTACAGTATCATAAAGTATAATATGTTGAATAGATCAAGAACTGGTTAACTGACTTCTTAAAAATAAGCCATCAGTGGTTAATCATTACTATACAGGAGAATGGGGTTCCACAGGGAACAGGACACTGTGAGACATAATAAGGAAGTAATTATCTAATCACCAGCAATAAGATGTGGGGAAGGCATAACATTTTTCACAATGGTAAATAATAAAGAGAATGTAGATGCTATAAAGTAATCTGGATAGCTTGATAAATCGGTCATATCCAAACGAAGTATTTCCAATGCAGCCAGATAGACAACTATTAATTTAATAATGGAGTTTGCAGCTGCAGAATAAGATTTTATTTTCTTGTAAAGAAGAGTTTGAAAAGATCTAAGAATCATAGTAGCAAGATAACCAGCTTAGAGAACACTGCTGTAGCAATAAGAAGAAATCTGCTTCTTGGGGAAGGAAGAGGAAAGTTAATTAGAGTGCATAGTTGATTTTACCATTGCTGAGAGTGTTATCAGGATAGTCCCTATAATTATGGTCTCCAGATATTTTAAAAGAAGGATAAAAGTTAGCGAAAGTTCATGAAAAATTGATTAGCAAAAATGATGGAAGCGTTTGAGAGAGTACCTTAAAGTGAAACACAGAACATATAAAAAAAAAAGATGGTAAGGTGATTTGATTACAGTGTGTAAGTATCTTCAGGAAAAAAAAAATACATTAAGTACTACAGAGCCCTTTTATCTAGTGGAAGACATCGTAACAAGAACCAGTAGTTGGAAATTGAAACTAGATATTCACTTTGGAAATAAGTTGTGCATTTTCATCAATTATGGAAGAAAATCTATCTATGCTAGTGACAGGTTTTCGCATCTCTTGATAGCTTCAAATCAAGACTGGGAGGTTTTCTAAAAGCCCATTACATCCTGATACAGTGAAAAAGGAGAAAAAAGTTTTTCTCCTTAATTTAAACCATAGAGGTAAAAGGTAAGGACAAGAAACATTCAAGGTTTCAAATAAAACGATCCCTTGTAAAAATCCCATATGATTAACAGGCTTATAAAGTGGCATCTTATATTAAAATTGATAAATCCTATTTTTTGTTATCAATGTAGAGTGAAGGCACCACATTACAAACTTGATCTCCAGATGATCAGTTTGTGGTATGCTGCTTCTGCAATGTCCTCAGGATGTTATAGCACTCTCAAGAGAAACGCTACACACCATCAAAGAAAATAAAAGCACTTTTTCCTCTTCTTAATTTGATGGCTGGATTTTAAGTAATGCCTTTTCATTCCTCCTACTTATCATCACCTCAAGCTCATACTCCCCCTCTCTGACCCTTGGTTTCTGGTTGCTTCTGATCTTAAAATTGCTTTGTCTCAGCCTTTTTCCACTGGCAGCATTGAAAAGAGTTTTCAGTCTTAAATGTTTCCTGGACTACTAAATTTTTCCCTGGTGAAAAGTAAGCTATTGACACATTATGATCTGTGCAGATTTCAAAGATTTAAACTTATTTCCGCTTTATTTAGGAAGGAAGTGACAAAAAAAAAATCTCTTAAACTATTAAAATAGAACTAGATTTTTCAGTGTCTATCATAAACTTGGAAAAGATCTGAATTTTATTTTATGAATACTGTATTGGATTCTATTTGCCTTTCATGTTGCTGTCTACCTGCTTGCATATCATTTACTCCAAAGGAGCATGCAATCACTGTTAGAAACTGAAGAAGAAAAGCAAAATAATGATCCAGTCAGAAGTATCCCCAAAGGCAACTTTGCCAGATGTATAGCTGTGAAGAACATCTCAGGAGATTCGTTAATTCATCAATAAAAAAATGTTTTGTCCTGGAAAAAATGTTTCAGCAAGGCTATTTCCACAGGGGTGTTTGCTTCTTTTGCTACTGGTGACTCTGGACTCCTTTCAAACTCCCCTCCCTCCCTCAAGAAAACTTTAAAAAATCTTGGGTTCGTTCTAACTTAAGAAACTCCTTTTTTCTGTTATAGAGGGCCTATCAATGGGAGACTGTCCAGTTCTGCTCTATGATCCAGCCTTGGAGACAAGCTGTTTAGTCAAGACTGAAAAGAGGGACATCAAAATTCAGTGATCTGTTTAAAGAATGGTCATATCGAGTGCTGTGGGGTAAGGCAGGACATCAAGGATGAATCAGAAGAAGCTGACAGGAGCATTCTTTGAACTGATGAATGTAAAAAATAAATAAAGCCTTGTTTTGAAAAAGTTGGTTTAAAGCCATTTTGATAAGAAGATTTCACAGATTTTCAGAGAGAGATCCCAGGCTAGGTTTGACAACATAGAAACATCTCTTATCCTGGACCCCAGGACTGGGGTTGGGCAGACTATCAACCCGTTCCTGGAAGGTGATAACATGATACCCAGTGTCTGTATGAGGGATGAAAAGACATTGAGCAAGAACTGAATTCAGTCAGTCTGGTATGTATAATATTGTCTGTATTCCTCTTTCATAAAAAGTTTAGAAGGTAACTTTCCTGAAAATGTTCTGGAATTTCAATTTTTTTTTTTTTTTTAATGTTTCTCATTCCCACTTCTCCCTCCTTACTTAGCTATCTTTATGTTAAGGATTTTTTTTTTTTCTGTGGACTGACCTAACCCTCATTTTCTTAAATTTAAACACTATTATTTTGTTCTGTCCATCTGAACATGGAATACTTTCTTTTCATAACAGCAATTTTCATGACCGAAGGTTATTAACTTATCCTTGATTAGTCTTCTCTAAATAAGTAATTTTAGTCCTCTCAATCTTTCTTTAATATCTTTTTCAAATCTCAGTGCTTGCATTAGCTTATCTAGTTGATCATAGCTCAAGTTGATCTTCTTGAGCTATGACGCCCAGAAGCATGCCTTGAAGTAGGGTGCAGTTCCGCATAACCATGCCAGAACAGGAGAAAGAGAGCTTCCTGCATTTTCAAGATGACACTTCTAGTTATTCCAATAGAACTGACATTTGTCTTTTTCTGCAATGTCTTATTACTTATGTTTATAAATCTCATGGTAATCATTGTTTTGTAGGAGTAAAAAAAAAACAAACAAACAAACAAAAAAACCCAAGAGGACTTATTGGAGGTCACTTAGCAGAGAAAGGTCTTTAGTCCTATTCTGGTGTTATAGCCAGTTATTCATGCTGTTTTGGAATATGCTTAGTTTCATTTTCTTTTCAGGATATGTTAGCCCCATTGACATGTGCACGTACAGTCTGTTTCTCCCCAGCAGATCTGAGTTCTGTAGACACACTGCTGGGCAGACACTGCATCCTACCCTCTCCCGTGGCATTGTGCATTGCTATGGGTTGCTCCTAGGAAGCTCGTAATAAATCACTCAGATATTTCCCCACATATCAGATTACAAAGAAAAAATATCAAGAATATTTCATCTAGCAAAAGGACCCCCCTGAGATGTACACAAAGGAATCTGGAGAGAGCATAAATTATTTCTAGTGTGTCCATAGCTATACAAAAAAACATTTAGCAGACTATATGTCATTCCTATAGGTCTAATGCTGCAGACTGATGTGATTTTTGCTGTGGTCTGGAATGTGACCTCCACTCTACTCTTTTTGTAATTTGCTTTCAGATCATTTATATGTGAAAATAGAAGAGATGGAAGCTTGGGGTGTTGGGAAAAATATATTTAACATTTTGTGAAGTGTCATCCACTATAATCCTAGGATTTTTTGTCAACACCCTCCTTCAGCGCAACTCTCTGCCAATCTAGCCTAACAGTGGGAAACAAAAGAGCTGAAAAGCCCGAGTGTTTCCTAGACAGTTGCAACCTCTCAGATATTTAAATGTCACTTAATAAATTATAGGGGATGATTTTTTCCTATTGTGGATGGCACAGTAAATGGAGACAGAGAAGAAAGCAGGAAGCTATGAAAAAAAATTATTAATTTATTTCCTTTGCTCTAGCTACTGGAACTGGGAAGGATTTTTTTTCTTTGTTTCTTTGCACTAGCTAATTATTTGTAAGTACATTTGGGTAATGATTCAACAGTTTTCATGGAAGTTTGAGTAAAAAAGTTTTGATATTTCTAAGATAGAGTTCTGGGGAACAATTGCTGTCCAAATCAGTGCTATATTAGAAAAGATTCTAGCACAGTGATTAGGCTGCTATTCCGGGTCGGAAGGGAGGATGTCAGTCGCCTAAAATTAAACATTAAGGGACAGTTTAGATCTGCCGGGTTATCCACCATGTTTATATATGTCTGTAACAGTCCAGAGAAGCAGGTGGGGAGAAGTCAAACCAAAATAGATGTGCAGGAGAGACACATGAGGAAAAACCCTTGTGAAGTTCTGACCTAGTTCAGCTTTAGCCTGGCAGGGTACCCTTTTTACTACACTTTAGACATAGCTGGTCTCCTATTTGTGAAATCGTGAGCATCTCCATCAAGAAAGATTTCCGTTTCACAATAGTCCGGTAAAGAAGTATACGTGCAGAATAAACATGTCCAACTTCAAACTGAGCAGGGAAGGAACTTGAAACTCTTTTCCTATGGCTCAAATAATTGTGCTGATGATGGCTGTCCTCCAGCATCCTGCAGTTTCTTTTTTTATTTTATCCACTACAATTTAAATTTCAAAAGGTTTTGATTTAATCCTAATATCAAACAAGAACAGTTTTTGAATACTCAGAAATTGTTTTGCTACGGAAAAACTGTTTACCAATCTACTCAAAATCAAAAAGGCTTTTGCTGCCTGGCAAGTACAGACAAAAAAAGATACGATGCATACAATATGCATTTAAAAAATATTAACTATATTAAATCAACTACGGGTTTATTTTATAGGCCTTTGTAGAGTCAAGGCTATCATTAGGTAATACTGCGATAATGTGTGAGGAACAAACTACACTGAACCATAATTATTAACACCTATGGTGATGGTATGATAGTACCTTGGAAACCTTGCTGCACTCAAGGTTTCCGCAAAAATACAGTCCCTGCTCTGAAGACCTCATGATCTAGATAGATCAGAGCGGCAGTGGAAAACCAGCTTTGTAGATGGGACAGAGCTCTGTGCTGTTGTTGAAAAAAGCATCAATATATATTGTTCGTTGTTTAATTCTGCATTTGCAGAATCACACTGCACTGACACTTTCTGAGGTGATAGCGCGAGCACAGTTTCAACACTGGTGTGGTTTTGCTTCTGTTTTTCTTTCCCTCCTTTGTGGAATGCATGTCTCTGTGTTTAAATGCTTCTTCTGGTGGAGTAGTGTTGTATTTCATGTTGTCTCAAGACTTCCTAGCAGTATCCAGCAGTGACCTTATTTCAGTCTAGCTGTATACGTGTTACTTGCATGATTTTTGTATCTGACTTCATACTATTGTTTACTGCCATTTTTCTAACATCTCATCTTTTTGTTTTATCTCTGTTTCAGCTGTGTTCAATATTCCTTTCCATGTAATATCAGACTGATTATCACGGAATTCCATGAATATGCTCTTTGTTCCTTTAGATCATTAAAGATTAGAAATAAGAAAAGACATCACAGAGACCTTATTTCTCCCAGTAAAAGCCTTCCAGCAAATTCACATTTTGCCATTGCTCGTTAGCCTCTGTTTATATTTCTTCAGCCAGCATGCAGTACAAGTGAAATTACCTAAGTACTGTTATCTGAGTAAATAACGTTAGGTGTTTTGCAACATTTACTCACTACCAAGCATGTATGTCTAGATAGTATTCTTTATACTGAAGATAATTGTAGTCGAATAATGTGGAGTGAAACTAGGATTACTATTTCATGACGGTGTTACTCTAGTACAATATTTTTTGTATTTTATTCACACAAGATATAATAGTAGCAAAATGTAAGCATACCACCTGCATGTGCTAATTTAAAATATTTTTTCTGTAGATCTACCCAGCTACATAACGACATAATACAATCACAACATATTTATGGACATAGCTGTTACAGCATTATTATTGCCACAAAAGGAAATATTTTCAGTTTGTATGATCTTAATCTGCTGGTGCATTTTCCAATTTGTGTGAGCAATTTTCCATCCTTAAGCATTTATTTGCAATGTAGTAGTCTAAAGACACAAATCACTACAAATATTCACACAGGCATGTAGAGATTCACACAAAGATGTAGATGCATGTTTATGTATGTATAGATCTATGTCTACATATTTGTAAAAATTTAGATTTTATGTAGCTGCTTTTATATGGATATTTGTGTTATATTTAAGATACAAAGCATATTTGAACATTTATTTAAAATATTTTGCTAATTTGTACATCTACATGAAGGCTGTGAGTTATGATGCTATTTTCACAAGTGTTATGCTGACTTCCAAGCAAAAGTTCCAGTAATTTCCAGTACAGATATTCAAAATCCCACTTGTTACCTTTCTTGCATTCATGACACACAATTATGAATACAGACACTAATTGCATCCCATTTCCTGAGCTCTTAGCACTGTTGCATTTCAGAACAATTTCATTACACCTTTCAGAAGCTGATGTAATAAAATAAACAACTGAAAAGTCACCCTTCATTTATTGTTTTTTGAGGATAGTTTCAATAATCTGAGAAAAAAAAAATGTGATCAAGTTTATTATCAATTATGGAGTTTATCTTAGTGGAAGGAAAAGGGTTTATTTCTAGCTAAAAAGAAAAGAAACGCAAAACTTGTGCCCCAGGGCTGGGCTTGCTTCAAATTGTTCAGCATGGAACTACAGTGAGGTTAAAAGATGAGGAGAGTTCCCAGCAGAGCAAAGGCATCCTCATTTTTCATTGTCATATCCCATTAGAGTTAAATGAAATGGATTCAAGAGTAATGTGGATTTCTTTGGGCAGTCTGTAGGAAGGCATTCAGTAGTATTCTTTAGAGATCAACTTAGCAGTGCTGGAGAGTTTCAGGTACTGAAAATTCCAGTTTACTTCATATGGTAAACACACACACAGAGGCATCCAAAACTACTAGTTCTACTATTTAGACAACTATGAACAGAAATACAGAGAACAGAAGGAAAAGGGAAGGAATAGAAGGAACAGTTGTATAAGCAAATGGAAACAGAATTTGACGGGCAACTGGATAAAGGCACAGATTGAGTTACTAGTTTCAGTCTCCATATTAATAGACATGGAGAATTTTATTTGCAATGACTTCTTAAATTATTTATAGGATGAAATTAGCAACAATGCTGAAACACATAATAACATTAAATATCACTAAAGCAGCTTCTAGAGTGGCTGTTACTGCAAAAACATGCCAAATTATTGAATAATAGCACTTTCATACATTAAACACATAAAATATCACAATTTAAATTATTAGCTTACATGGTTTTGAGTTACACTAGCTGCCAGCTTAAATAATAAATGTAGAATTTTGATGAATACAAATTACATTATAGTATAATCGAGATAAGTGCCAAGTACATTTTACTAGGGAGATTTTTAGGGCCAGGAGCATAACAGGAAATCCTTTATGTCTAAGAATAAGTGTTGATCTCCAGCCACTTCAGCCCTAAGTATCTCAGCCATCTCCACATTTTACTGTTGTTTATCTTAGATGGCTTCCACATACCCAGGGTGATGATATTTACTGTGCTCGGGTTTGCATGAGGTGAAAAGCCTAGTCAGCAGCAGAACATGCAATAAATTGAGTTTGCAGTATTCACCCTAAAATACCCTATCAGCCGCTTGAATCATGCGAGCGTAATGCTATCTTTTTTTGAGCAGATTCCTACGACCACATATAGTATGACCATAGGATCCAAGTGTTAACTAACATGGCAAAGAGAAAAAGAAAGTAATAAGGAAAACCAAAGTGGTGTGCAATAATGGGTTCTCTCATGCAGTGCATGGTGAATTTCTGATGTTTGTCAACTGTTAATACAGTGAATTAAAAGAGCTGAGAAAGTCAAGAAATAGCACTGAAATTGAAGCGGTGGTGTGAAATGAAAGAGCTCTTTCATGCAGGGCCAACACAGAAGTCTTTAAAGTTGTAGGAAAGGGAGGCCATTAACACCTCAGTTTACTACCTAAAGAACAAGTCTGTCTGTAATATTTGAAAGCTTATACATTTACTTTTAGGATACTTATTAAAAGTTTCAATACCTTGCAAAATCAAGCCAATCAATCAGAGGAAATGTAGAGAAAAGGAATGAAAATTAACAAATAATTAGTCACGATGATGTCTAATCACAGACAATTCTTAAATCATTACTTTGAGATTTAGCTCTGAAAGTTACTGGATACATACAAAGTGCTTTATAAATTTGGAGTGCATATTTGATACCTAACTACTTACCATCCTTGAATAATATACACCTGTACCAAAGAACAGAGTTCATTTGCATGTTAATAACTTACTAGTAGTGATTTACCAGTCTGTTTATACAGCACCTGATCCAGGTGTCATTAAAATAACTATGAAAACTTAATTACTTTAATGGGACTTGGATGATCTCCCAGGTGATAAGGAGCAGTGCCACCTTTTTTATCTTCTGGTGCATTTTCCTGAGCAGCAGATACGCGTGACCAACTTTCTGCCAGCATAAGTGACAATTTCACCGTTCATTCCCCTGGTCTTGTCTGCATCGTTCCCTCCCTTGTGTTATATGGCTTGGAGGATACCTTGAGCCAATTCTATTTATCAGCTTGGCAAAAAGCTGATAAGCTACATTTGGTCTACGGTTTTGTTAGCATTTTTGCTGAGCTAATGAAATGAAGTAACTCACAAAAGCCTCAGCTAAACCTCAAGGTGAGCTGAGCAAGGACTGTGCAGACAAGACTGAGGAACAGAAAAACAAGGTGGAGAAGAACAACTCCCTCTTTTTGAATTTGCAATCTGCCAAGTTAGTTCACTCCAGCTAGTGGAAGTACTTATGAAGGCACTCTTTCCTGTTACCAATGTTTTGATGCAAGATTTGGATGAGGTTCTCTTCTTCCATCTCTCCATCCCATCAGTGCTATGGTTTCAAAGACATAAGCCCACGCTGTGAATTAGATCCAGGAAGAAAATCGTTGTGGTTCAACAGTGCTTAAACCTGGCATGAATTCTTCAGCAAGATGGATTATTGCCACATTAATGAAGTGCTCGTTTGGTACAAAGTAACTTTTCCAGTTCAGGTTCACTAAACAAAAATCAGTGGGTAAGCTTTGTACAAGCAGACGCCGTGCCCATCTTCCTGCAGCCAGCGGTAAACCAATGTACAAACATAAACTGAGGACAAACTCCTTGTGGCCTGTTAATTCAACAGTAATGCAATCAAGAATCTATCTAAGCCTCCCAGGTGATCTGAGAGTTTATAAACCCAAAACGAACAATAGAGTAACCATGGATAAAGCATTTCTGTCTAAATCAGTGAATGTGGTTAGATGGTTCGGGACACAGCAGCACAAACAGCTGATTTAGCAAAGAGAATGTAAAATATTGGGGAAGGAGGGAAAGCTAAGGTGAACAAAAAGGGAAAAGAAAGACACTGCTTGCAATGTGATGATGTACCATTATGCTTTGGAATTACAACCTTTTCTAGATCTACATTACCTTATGGACATCTCCAGCTGCTTATCGCTGCCTCTGTCCACCCTGACTGCCAGGCAGAGTTCGCCATCACTCAGATACGCCAGCTCTGCTGCTGCCAAGACAGCTTCAAAGTGTTCTGTCTCAGAAAAAAATCTTGTATTCAAATCTGTTAACTTTACCTACCTCACTTTGACTGCACTTTTGACATGAGCAGCTCTGCTGAGAAGTTTAAGGGAGTGAAAATCACGAGCAAGGAAAACTGGCAGTGAGAAGTTGGGAAAGTGACTTTTCCGCCAGCTTGCACAGCACTCTTCTGCCTGAACACTTACAGGTTAACACAGCAGCATCACTGACTACTTCTTTACAAGAGCAGCTCTGTAACAATGTTTTGGTATGTGTGTAAAGGTAAGAAATTCCTTTCTCTCTGACAATCCTAAATGATTTCATTTGGACTGAGTACATTTGGAAATGACTTGATTTGGATCCATGAACGCTCAGTGAAAGGCATTGCCAATGTTGTTACCAAACTGACAGGTAACTGAAATATATACCAGTTCACTTATTCATCAGTCCAGCAGAAGAGAAATTGAGAGGTAATCTTTATCCTGAATAAGAAAGGGTTGATCAAAATATCAGTAAGAGGTCTGGTTTTCTGTGTTGGAGGTCTGAAAGCCTTCTGTGTTGGAACAGTTCAGGTTTTCATCTATGGCTGAGAATATATTGTTTTGCCCATACTCCAAACAAAAAAATAATACAATCAGATAAGTAAGGAGGAGTTAGCAACTTACTTATCATTCTTTGTTATCAAATCTTACAGCTGAAAGGGAGCTCAGGAGTTTATTTAGTCCATGACTGGCCTCAGAGGTGCTTATCTGTACCTAGATCTTTCACAGTCTTCTAGAGCAGATTTGATGGAAATTCCCCAAAATCTCCACACAGTCTTCTCCAGTTTAGAATCATAGAATCATAGAATTGTCTAGGTTGGAAGAGACCCTTGGGATCATCGAGTCCAACCATCTACCCTACTCTACAAAGTTCTCCCCTACACCATATCCCCCAACACCACATCTAAACGTCTCTTAAACACATCCAGGGATGGTGACTCAACCACCTCCCTGGGCAGTCTATTCCAATGCCCAACCACTCTTTCTGTGAAAAATTCTTTCCTAATGTTCAGTCTAAATCTACCCCGTTGGAGCTTGAAGCCATTCCCTCTTGTTCTGTCAAGTTTGATAGTATCTTATAATTACGAATAAGGCAGCAGGGATGGGAGACACTCCCAAATATATAATCCAGTAAGCAAGCAAAAGTTAAATGCTTGAGGAAGAAAAAGAATTAATTACAACTTCAGATTTGCATCTTCTCCTTTGTCACTTTGCCAAGAGATTGAGGGCACTGGAAAGGAAAAGTTTTATTTCACTCACATTTTTAGTCATCCAACTACCGTCACTAAAACTTTGACAATGAGATGCATCAAATAAAGGCTTAGCTACACAAGGATTTAGGCTGCATAAGGGAAGCTTCTGCCCTATTCACAGACACCATTCAGCTATTTAATTTTTTGTTTTCTTTTTCTCTTTTCTGTAGAACTCCAATAAATCCTCCTTTTGTTCACTAAGAAATGAACATGACTGTGACTGTGAGAGAGAAATGTTCTTCCATGGTGTTCTGAAAGGAATTGATCTGTGTCCCTCTTAACAGGCAGAATAGCATATCCATAATCTAAAAGCAAAAAAAACATCAAAGCATTTGTAATCAAGTCGAAATCCCATTCTTTCAAAGATCCTATTGATTTTTAGAAATTTCTTTTGGATGATGAGAAAGAGATTACCACACTTTATTGGACAAATGACCAAAGTATTCATCCTGATTATGAAGCAACTCAGATGTCACTTTTTCTGCAATGAAGAACTTCTCATATCAGATCCTTCTGATACAAGATGATCAGAGACTTCTGTATTTCCTCTATCCTGGACCAATGCATTAATCAGGAGATTGAAAAGTGTGGGAATTTATTTCTCATCAGAGGTGACTACTGTGTACCATATGAATATTTTTAATTTTTTTTTTTTATTCTTCCCAAACTGAAAGATCCATTTCCAATTAAAAAAAAAGAATGCAAGAAATTGTACGTTTTAAATACTTTCCAAAAAGCAATTTATTTTCTTTGATGGGAAAAAATATTTTGAAGGTTAAGAAATCATTGCCAAATGAAATTGTCATTCTCTGGACGTTTGCATTAAGAATATAAGATTAAAAGTTATATATATAATAATCAAAATAATATTTAAATAATATCTCAAAAGTTTTTTTTACAAACAACACAGCTAGAAATCACAAGTTACAGATGTTTACTATTTCCTCAGATTTGTATTGTAAATGTGTTAAATTTCAATCCTTTGGGCACAAAACCAGAAAGCAAGCCAAATATATGCAAGGAGCAACAACTCAAGTCCATATTTTTCAATAAAATTTGATCAGCTGTTGCTGAGAAGGTGCTGTTTTGCCCATTTTCCAAACAAACCCCAGAATTCTTGAGAAGAACCAGTGCATTTGGCAATATGTCATTATCAAGGCAGGAAAGGATTCACTGGGTGCTAATTTACCAAGTTCTACAGTCTTTAGCAAAAGCACTGTGTACTTCTCCAAAGTTGAGTTGAGACTGATTTTTTTCTCACAAGATTTGATCCTTGCTAAACGCACTCAACCCTCACGTGTCTTAGTGCACATAAATCATTACCACACTGAGACTCCCGAAGCCTGTTGTGTTTTCAGTGTGTAAAAGATGGTTTCCCAATCCCATGCTACACTAGGGAGACTTTCGCATATTACTGCTCTGCTTGTTCAACTGAACAAGGAGAAAGAAGAGGCTGCATTTCAGAAAAGCTACTAAATAATAACAGAAAGAAGAGAGAAGGTAAGGGAGAAAGAGTAAACACAGGGAAAAATAGGATCAACCAGATGGGAGACATGCACACAGGGCTGAAAGCGAGGAAAAGAGAGAGTTTATAAGCAAGAGCCTGTGAGCTGAGGAAACACGATGAAGAACTACGAGAATAATTGCAGACTAAACCACCAGCAGTGGCTGAGGAGATTGGTATGAAAACAGGGAAAATTGTGTGGTAGTAAATGCAATATATCTGTAACTGTTAGACAATACTTCCTGCTGGACGTGGAAATGAATATATTATTCCCACATTTCAGCATTTCTTTGTTATCTGAGAAAAGATAGTCTTCATATTTACTGCTTGAGGTAATATTTTGTGACTGCTTTTTTTTTTTTTTTCCTAATACATAAAAAGTGATCCGCTTCACCGGCATCATCCCAAAACTGTATGCTTAAATCATTTGATCATAAATAAAAATAAGTAGAAAACAAAGATAAGTAAAATGTTATTTTGAAGATTGATCAAAAACTATGGTTTGAATTAAAACAAACCTCACACATGAAACGAAGCACTCTGAGGGTGCCCTTCACCATCTGAATGACCCTTTTTGTTCTACAACAATGAAAGAACTTAATTCTACATTAAAAAGCATTGCCAGAATGTTGAGGGAAGTGATCCTTCCTCTCTGCTCACCACTGGTGAGGCCTCACCTGGAGTTCTGGGTCCAGTCCTGGGCTGAAAGATATGGAGATACTCAAGAGGATCCAGCAAAGAGCTACTAAAAGGACTAAGGGACTCAAACACCTCTTATCAAAGGAAAGGCTAAGAGTTGAGGATCCAGGAGATCTCATCAATGTGTACAAACACCTGAAGGGAGGATTCAAAAAGGAGGGAGACAGGCTCTTTTCAGTGGTGTCCAGTGATGGTACCAGAGGCAGTGAGCACAACCTGAAACACGGAAGCATCTGTCTGAACTTCAGAAAACACTTTTTTACTGTGAGGGTGACTGAGCACCAGAACAGGTTGTGCAGAGGAGGTGTGATGTCTCCATCCTTGGAGTTACTCATAAGCCATGTGGACATGGTCCTGGGTGACCAGCTCTAGGTGGCCCTGCTTGAGCAGGGTGTTGGATCAGATGGCCTCCAGAGGTCTCTTAAAACTTCAGCCATTCTGTAGTTCTGTGATTCTATAATTTCAGATAATACCTTTGGCTTCAAGCTTAAGGTTAAAGAACAAACCAATGAAAGATGAAAATCAGCTTCTCAAAGTAGAGTTGTTAGGTTAAATTCTGAATTACTTTTGGAGTTGAACGGTCAATCTTGACTGCTTTATCATCCTGAGAGAGGACAATACTGTTACCAGGAATGTAATTTTCATTATTTCCAACTTTTAGTTTTAAAAGAGGGAAAAAAATATGTTTCAAAGAAAGATATGCCTAGAATATTTAACCTACAAATAAAAATTTCTCGAATTACAAAATGCCTATTTACAGTTTCCAGGGCATTTTTAAGGCAGCTACTTTATGATACCCCCCATTTGGGTAACGTATGAAATGCTTCCCTTTTGAAAGGACTTCCTAGCTTATAAAGGGCTCAGAGAAAGGACTGAAAATGCAAGACAGTGTTAACTCTCCTGACCTGTGAGTAGTGGACTGATTGAGTCCAGTAATCTGTGAGTACTGTTATTATGAAAAGAATATTTTTTAATAATATTTTCTTTTTGAAGCTGTTTTACACTATAGCTGAGCAAAACCTACCTTTCAGTAAAGAAGTAATAAAGTAGGTTAGTGTCCTCTTTCAAGGCAGTAACAGAAAATTACATTTGTTAAGTAGTATTATTACTTGCCACCATTAATATTTGAAATGTGTAGAGATCTGGGGAGAAGGAATGAGAGTATCAGGCGGTTCAATGGCCACTCACAATCATATTCTCTCAAAGATTTTTAGTTTTATGGTTTCTTTTGTCACATAATCAGTTTTTTCTAGACACTTACATGACAGTGTCTAGAAAAATGCCCTTGAGACCTGTCAAGTCTATATCATAACATATAATAAGAATTTTGGACATTCCTGACAACGGGAAATCTTACAAACCTCTTCCTGAGGTACCTTGGTTGTCTACCAAAGGCATTAATGGGTATCCTTATCCATGAATTTGTGAGGTGGCCACTTTTGTGAGGAGAGTTCCCTCATTCAGGTTTGCACGCTGAGAATCTGGCTTCGTTCTTCTCAAAGTAACTCAGCAATAGCATGGACAGGTTGATCTGAGATAGGTTGCAAGTTCTATCAAATTTCTTCACACAGCCCACTTTTCCCTGTCAGGCGATTAAAGGACATTAGTATATGAAGCTGAGAAGGAAGTAAACAAAACTTATGTTTCTGTATGAAAGAGAAGATACAGAGTGCAACTGTATCTTAGAATCCTGTTTTAAACATCATTTTTCAAAGGAGAGAGGTAGAATATATACAGCGCATGAGAGATCATAACTAGGTAACTACATCTGACTTTTTTTTAGCATTAAGAAAAATTAGGTAATGAAACAATACCCAGAGAGAAAGTTGAGGTGTACTTGCCACAACTGCTTGACAGAGGATTATATTAAATTTTAGGAATGTATATACTTGTGCATATATGTGTGCATGTCTTTATGTGTTCACACACACGTACACCTCCAGGAGACAGATTAGCAGTGAAAAAAAATCTGCTACGTGCAAAAATATTGAAACAGATAACCCAAGAGGTCTTTTCCAGTCATATCTGCTGAGTGATTCTATGATATATAAATAAAAAGTGCCTACAGTATGAGTTGTTTGTGCAAAATCCAGGCTCAGAACTCATTTGCATATTCGCAGTGCTTATTTGAACAGACTACAGTATATTGCATTTTTAAAAATAGTTCATATAGATTCCAACAAAAACCAGCACAGAAAAAAACCCTGGTTGTCAACATCAGGTAAGAGAAACCTGTCCAAAACAAAAATAAATATGATTGCAAGGGAGAAAAAGTCTCTTCTCCCTGAAGATTTCTCAGAGTAGCCAAGAAAAATTAAATGTGGAACTGAAACTGAGAAGGGAGGATGATTTCACACAAAGATGTTATGTGGGTGTGAGAGGGAAATATATTAATAAATTGCTTATTTACATTAGGAATAAGATCAATACAGGAAGATTAAATAACCCTTTTTTTTTAATTTAATGTATAAACTTGTAGTCTTGATGAGACACATATACACACATATTTGTTATTATTTTTATACTATTATTATTATTACCTATATTTTATGCAGTAAAAGACTGGGTACTTAATACTTTGCATATATTGCAGGGATCAGCAAAGGCTGATAGAAGAAGAATTTTCTTCCATACTGCATAAGGATAACATTGATACACAGCCCCTGTATATGACACAGACAGTCTCCAGACATCTTCCTCTCTCTATGATATTTCAGTGTGGAGTTCAGGCTCCAAAACAAGTTGACAATCCCAGCAAATCACATCCCTTATTATACCTGTGAACGTTCTACCTGCCCAAAGAAGAATACAGTAATACAGAATGTTTTAAGACCTT
Organism: Vanellus vanellus; assembly: GCF_965231255.1. Taxonomy (NCBI): domain Eukaryota; kingdom Metazoa; phylum Chordata; class Aves; order Charadriiformes; family Charadriidae; genus Vanellus; species Vanellus vanellus. The sequence continues at coordinate 36,257,708 of NC_138905.1, read as the reverse complement.
GTGCAAATAGCAGTCTTCTTGAACTGCTTATTGTATCATGTTTGAAAAACTAAAATAAAATTCATGAGGCTTTTGGGTTTTTTAGTCTTCCCCCCCCCCCCCCTCCTTTTCTCCCCCTCTTTTTTTAGTCTGATTGCGAGTGCCTGCTTCTCTGGGGCGAGTTTTTTGAACTCTCATGAGTTCCAGTTACAGATGGAAATTATACTTCCCACCTTTTGTTTAAACAGAGAAATTTACCAAACCCCAGTGGCTGAAATTTTATCCCTTGAGGTCTTTAAAGAATGAAAGAAACCTACAGTAAAAAAATGGAGTGGAAAGAAAAATAAGATAAAACTCTAATTACTATTTTCAGGAAATCAAAGCATCTCGTTTCTTTTTTTTTTTTTTCCTTTGTTCTTTTACCCTAAACAACATCATCCATAATTGTTTAGCTACTAGGCTTACTTCAAAGATTAGTAACTTATGACTGCAGTTCTAAAGAGACCTAACCATCTAACTTCTTTGTTTTAAATACAAGGGTTACACTGACAAACCATGAATGCATTTTATTAAGCCTTGCTAAATTTCCATTAGTTCTCAGAGCTATAGATTTCACTCAACTTAAAATGAAAAATCATTACCCTCTGAAAAAAACATTTCATTGCTTAAATATGTAATTAATATGTGATTCAAAATGCCTTGAATCAATCAGCCAAAGGTGAGAGTGTTATTGAGGAGTGATCTGAAGGCATATGAACATCTGAGATAATACTGAGCTTTTGCAAACAATATAAAACACATCCAAGTGATCTAAACAACACACACAAGTGTGAAAAACACCGAGTTTATGCTTCTGTCATTGCTAACTATAAAATATTATGGAATATTCAGTCCTGATCCTGAAAATGGCACAACTACATATTGTGATTCTCAGGTAGGTATCTTTTATTTTTTTTTTTATTTCACAAATGCATGTTCCTATCACTAAACTTCAATATTCCTGGGCTTAGAAGGAGAAATGCTGCCATTAGTGTGTGAAAGTGAGAATTCCAGGTGATCAGTGTCAACTGTTTAATAGTATTATTGAATGTCAATGAACTGCATGCTGCACAAAGTAAATATTTAAAATTAATATTTTTAATTAACTGCCATGATTAATGATTTGCATGCAGATCTTTTTTTTTTTTTTGAAAATAGATTAAACTTCTGTCTGAAAAATAAAATTCTGTAACAATGAATAAGCACATGACAGACAGGGCCATTAGGCTGTGTTAAACAGTCTCAGCACAACTATGGTTTTAAGCACAACCTTTGAGAAAGACTTTGGAATTTAAACTTCAATTGTCTCAAAAATAAGTTTTGATTATTCTATGAATTGATAACTGAATTATAATTTTAAACACGATTGGAACTGCCATCACATTTAGTACATAATACCTAGAAAGTGTTAAAGGATATTTATTCCAAATTCTGAAAGAAGCTCTCTTGGTTTTTTGGGCATAGATGGATATGGGAGGTGTGGAGACAGGAAATCTGAGTCAAGGTACAGCGTCCGAGTCCTCAGGCAGCAGCACAGAACTTCCAGCTTCGGATTCTTAAGACTACAGTGGCTACAAATTGAACTATTCGGATTCAGAGTTGTTTCAAGGGTTGGGGAAACTTGGGAATGTTTCTAAATGCACAAATATGGATACTTGCCAGTAAACAAAGAACTATGTATATCTCCAAAGATTTAAACACATTCCTAGCTATAAAATTAAGACGTATTTTGCATAACACAGGGTACAGCAGAGAGTTCTTGTATGGGGATGTTCAAAAGTAATCTGTCAAATTGAGACTCACTGTAAAAATCCATTTGTTGTAATAGATTTCTAAAACATGGTACTTATACAAGGCAGTGCTCCTAGAATTAAAAATCTTATAAGAATACATTTTGTTAGCACATAACAAAATAGAGATTAATTGAATATTTTGAATAGAAATACATAGAAGTATCATATCACCAACAGACATGAGAAATTAAAATGGAATGGATTCCTAATCTTGCCATCTGTCTTGGAGATGTTTTAACATCAACATTTTATTACATTTGCATCTATTACTTTTGCCTCTGGCATTGTGACCTCTGGCCTGCTAGAGCGTAATGACTTTGAGATCTAAGACAGCAAATAAAAGTGCAAATGAAAATTCTTTTGGTGGTTGCTTTTGGAAATATTATTTCTTCTTTCATTACAGGGCCAGCTTTTAGAAATACGAGATCATCTTTCAAAAAAAGAAAAAAGTTTCTTCACTTCGTGACTGTAAAGGAAGAAAAGCTTTAAAAGTGTTTGCAGAGCAGCAAAAAGATTCAAACTTCAAGAAGCAAACACGAGAACAAAGTGTGCTCCTTCTCTGATAAACTTAATTACATCTTCAATAAATAAATTTATACAATGCATATCTCCTCAGTTATTCATATCTTTATTACAATCTTCATCATTTGGGGAAGGAGAGCAAACTAATGACTACAGAACACTTAAACTGAAAGAGGGTAGATATAGATTAGGTACTAGGAAGAAATTTTTCACTGGTGAGGCACTGGCACAGGTTGCCCAGAGAAGTTGTGGAAGTGTTCAAGGCCAGGCTGGATGGGGCTTTGAGCCACCTGATCCAACGGAAGGTATCCCTGCCCATGGCGGGGCGGTTGGGACTAGATGATCTTTAAGGTCCCTTCCAATCCAAACCACTCCACAATTCTATGATTTGGAACAGAGAATACAACATTTTATCCAATTCCTGTTCTACAAGTGTGTGTCAGACATTGTAGTTTTCTTTCAGTGAATGCCATTCACTCGTACTAACCTACGTGTCTATCAGCTAGGCAAGCAGATGAATAGAGAGGCCTGCCTTACCTCTTAGGCTGATTTTATAGTCAGTGGGAAGAAACAAACACCTCCAAAGCACAGGCAATTTCACCCGAGCTATGCACAGCAGCATGAGTTCAATGGCCCTCTGGAGTTCTGTAAGCCAACTTGCCCTGTATCAGCTGTGAAGGGAGTGAAGGGAAACTTAGTCTTCTACTCACTGGTGGTGAGATGGGCCAGCCCCATTTAGCTACAGATATTTACCTATATGTATACCTAAGGTTTATAGAACAGACCAAATATGAACACATGCAAAATTCCCAGTTAAGACAGGATCGCTCTAATTTTGATTTGAATGTGCTGGACCTAACCACTTCTTGGTTTTTAGCCCTAGCCCCTTTCCTTTGAGTTATTTTGATGAAACTTTAATTAAGCCTTAATTATTTAAATTTATTTGGCCTGAACATCTTTAAAAGAACTGTTTAATTGATATTCTGTGAACACAGTATTTTTTTTTAGTTTTATATCACATCAAAAGAAAATATTAATATTTGCTAAGTTTCACAGGTTGTATTATTTTAAGTATATATTTTGCATAATGTTCTGTAAGTGTTCTTCAGTTTCATTAAATTTTAATGTGTTTTAAATAATATCCATTTGCATACAATGGATTGATTGTGTAAGAATGAAGAGCACATCAGATATTTTTGCAGAATGTAACTATTTCAGACACAAGTTAAATTAATTTTATCTCATTGCACTTTTTGAAGAACCAAAATATACTTTCGTCATGCACTAGTTAGGTACAAATTTTGTGTTATTGATATCTGTTAAGATTTACCAATATTTGTTCCTTCTTTTGGTTTTCGGCAGTTCATAACATGAGCTCTTAAAAGAGGACAAGAAGTTTAGACAAGGTACATTGTTTGACAAATTAAAAATTAAGAATGTGGTTTCTCCTTATGCATATATGTATGTACATATATATGTTCTATTGTATACCAGTTGAAATACGTGTTCATAAATAAAGTATTTCAATGAGAAAAAGGTCTACTAGCTAACGTATATCTCGAGCATAGGTGAAATCCACCACTAATAATGGAGAGGGCAGTTGAGTATATAGTCTCAGATTACCTGACAAAGTCTGAGCAAATTATACAGGAAGGTGAGGATCAGAGGAGCAAAGGCAACAGAGGAATCTTACTAATGGCTTAAGTGAAAATGGTGCATTATGCAGCAGCTGCACCTAAAAGCTTCAGTAGAGAATGATTAGACCATTGTCTCGGTGTGAAACTCACCAAGATGCCCCAGGAAGACTTTGTCCCCTGATTGCCATATAAACTAAGGGGGTTATTACTTAAAGGACCATAGGACTTATTTTGAAAAGCACCGGCAAGATAATTTTTGGGACATAGCAGAGAGAATTTTGGGATCATATAAAGCTTATTTTGGGATGGTTTAAGGGGACTATGGAAATGTGCATAATTTATTACACGATATTTGGGGGAAAGGACCAAAGCTAAGGAAAAGGAAGGATCAAGGTGAATCAGAGGAAAAAAAGAGTTTGGAGAAATGGGGGGAAAAAGGAATAAAGCCGGATGGGTATGTGTAGTCAGGCAGCTGTTCAGTATGCTTGTCCGACCAACCCTCTGTCTAATCATTTCAGTTTATCCTAACTTATTAAACCTTAACCTCGTGTGAGTGCCCTCTGTGTTCTGACCCTGGGTGAACACTGGGTGGCTTTGCTGACAGGGGACCATGAGCACAAAGGGCTCAGAGGTCTAGGGGCCACCAAATTGGGAGATCGTGGTCTGGAAGCGGCTGCTGGGGAGACCGGGTGTCAGAGTGGCTTCACATGGACTGGGCTGTCTGTGACATCCACATTAAAGTGAACATTGTGTTCATATGATTACCGGTAAAGGCGTTGCTCTCTCCCTGTTGGTTGGTGTAACCAGTTGCTCATGCGTGTGTATGTGTGCATGTGTATATCTCACTAGTGGCTGGACTTGAGGTCCATGGAGCCAAGTGGGATTAGAGATCTCCGTTAGATACAAAACCCCACCAGATTCACCTGCCTCCTACACCTACCAACTAGTTTGTTGGCCCTTAAAACCCTAATGGTTACATTAAACTGGCTTCCCTGTTGGTTCCCTGTCGAGAGCTCTGCATCAATGTGGTAAAGTTACTCTGTTTATTAATGCATTATTAATGAAAGTTAAGGCAACAATTTAATTGATGAATCAAATATTCTTTTACTTTTAGCTAGTCTGACCTTCATAGTGTTCTCCAGTGACTTGCTTTACATTCACTTTTGAATAAAAAACCTGCCCTCCCCAATATCTGAAGCGAAACAAGGCAGAATAACTTACACTTAAACCTAACACACACAATGGCAGACAGGATTTCCACTTCAACAGATTTCTCCTTTCAAGCCCTGCCTTAAAGGAGACCAGCAAAATAAATATTTTCAAATTAATTAATCGTGTGATTTTTCTACATAAGTAATCTTCATGTACAAAACTATGAATAGAAGAAATGTCTGTGAGATATATTAGATACTCTGTTCATTCCAGTTATTTGCATTAGGATCTAAGCTGGTTTAAGAGTCTGTGCTTAAAGAGAGATGTTTTCCATTTGAGGCAGTCTATAGGAGAGTAACAGAGAAAATCAGTGGGAATCACTGGAAAAATTGGAATTACTTAGTCTAGACAGAAAAATACTGAGGTGAGATATGATAAGAGTACTCTAATGTGTAAAGGGGAACTGCAAGAGGAAGAGAATAAAATCTTTTTTTTATGGGGACAGAGTAAGAAGTAATGGACTTGGAGTTCATTAAAGGTGCTTGTGGGAGGCATTTAAAAAGAATGACAACTTTGGAGACAGATCTGCAATAGAGTAGAATGTCTGGGAAGGTATGGACTCTCCATCACTGAAGACTTTTTAGAAGAGATTAGATGAATATGTGTCTTGGGTGGGTTAGTTACAGCTGATTGTGCCTTGGATCTGCAGACTGGGCTAGATGACCTTTCAGGCTCTGATATATGATGCTATAGAAACAATACTAACCTCCTCTGTAACACTCTTTCATATCTATTGTTAAAAAGCCAAGTGTTATCAGCAGATCCAGAGGTGAGATAGATTAAGATGTAGAGAGAAATTTACTACAAATGTTTATTTTTGACTTGAACGTATTTTAAACCATTAAATTTATTAAAAGGATTAACAGACAAATAGGCAGACATGTACGGAGAGTGTGGTTGCACAACCCATGCCTCTAAAATTTAAGTCAAAAATACTAAACTGAATTCCCTGTGGAGTTTAGGTATCTCCACTGCCAGCCTATAAATGAGAGAAAGATTTCAGGAATAAATTTTATCCTTTACTTTTCTAAACTCTTCTTATATTCATTTGTAGATGCTCTAAAGTGTGGGGTTTTTGAGCCTCTTTCTTGGCTCATTAGTAAAATCACCTCCTTCATTTACAGACAATGTGAGATTATAGGGATCTAGTCTTCAGTCTTACTGTGCTACAGGATCTTTTTCATTGCTATTTCTAAACGGAAAACTGTATTAAGCGTGGTTTTTTAAATTATTCTGAGATTTTTGCAAGTGCCAGTTAAGTACTGTTAACTGATAACATAACTGTTAACACAACTAAAACCAAAACTACATATAAATCACATTTTTTAAATTCTCTATAATGATTGGCTGATGGCTGACTACTTGTGAATTAGTGTCTTATGAGTTCACAAGTGAGTAAAAAATGAGAATTACGCATCATAAAATATATTTTCTTCATTGTGCTTGAGGTTTGATTGTTGTTTTTTTTTTTTTTTTAGTGGGGAGGGATTGGTGTGGGTTTTTTATTTTTACCTACAAGATACTAATTTAGGAGCCAGGTTATGGGGCCAAATTGACTTTGCATTGAATGATAGTCTGACTTTTAGAAGACTGTGTGTACAGTAAAGAATCATTTCGTGAAAACAGATCAGATTTTGTCCAATGCTTTTTGCATTATTTTTGTTTATTTTTGTAGCATTTTTGCCATGATAATGAAGTCTCAGTGGTATGCAACTTTTCAAAGGGGTGCTAATATTAGCTCTTTGTTCCATAATAAAGGTCACTTATTTGGTGCAAATTACAGAGATTGAAGTTTGAAAAGTGTAGTTAAGGAAGATTCACAGTTTAACTTGCACTAAATAAATCACCCTAGAGCACTCTGAAGGTAGAAAATATCATTCATATGCCAACTGTTTTTGTTGGGGGAAGGATAAAGGAAAATATATACTCAAGAGAATATGCCACTATTTAATCTTATCTGTGAATTTTCTTAGTTTAATGGACTGAATTTCTCAACCGAAGATAAAATATAGTAGAAATAGAGAAAGTTTTAAACTTCTTTCCGTGTTCTCCAACTAGTCTAGCCTCCATTCTTTGTATTGACTTGCAGTAATGTCAATGAAAAATTTATTCTGCAGAATTTAGCACCATAGATTGGATTAACAAAAAGATCAAAGTTGCTGAAATGCTATCCACTGCTATTTCTGAGCATCTCAGAGAAGCAGCCAGGAGAGAGCAATGTGCCATACATCAAAAGAGTTGAAAAGAGGGGTTTAACCAGCTCAGCAATTTAGATGTAGTGGAGATGTTTACCTCTGAGCTGAAGCTTCTAGCTACACAGGAATTTCTGTTCCATAAGTGTCTTCTGGCAGTGGATATGTCCGCTGGATCTTTTTCAAAAGAATATTTAACTGTAATCAGAATATCTCCCATAAAAATATTTTTCACATTTGAGAGCACTTGCAACCATATTTTTTCACCAATATTTCTGCCTTTCAGTCACTGCATTATTAGCCATTCTGAAGAAACACAACAAGAATCTATCCCATTCCACCAGCATCCCCTGTCCATGCTGAAGTTAAATGTTTTATTCTAAATACTTACATTAAAACTCCTAGTAACAAGATATAAATAGGAAGCCAGTAAAAGAAAGATGCTTGCCTACACTGCACTCGTAGTACTATTCCTCACAACCTTGGGGCTAAGCCCCCAGTTTGAAAAGGAGAACGCAAGCCAGATGTACAGGAGTTAATCCACTGTGCTGCATAATTGCTCTTTGCATGAGCAGCTTGCTTGAAAAATGTAAATTTTTGCTTTGCAAGCATAATAGGACTCTCATCATAAGCACAGTGGATTTCTATGCACATATACTTATCCACAATGCCCAAGGCCTTTCTTATTACTAAGTATCAAGTGTAGAGAGCATGGACATGCATATTTGGAAACAGAGGTTTACTTCCCTAAGGACATTTTACTGTCAAAATGCAAATGCCCACTGGCTCTAGGTAGTATGTAGCTTAATATTGGCTGAACATTGGTGGTAAGAATCCTTTTAGGTTTTTAGGGGTAACGTTTTTTAGATTTGGAAAAATAACATATTACCTACATCATTCAGAATCAGGGTCTAAAAATTTTCTTTAGAAGGACAACTAAACCCATACAATAATACCAAACAAATAAGGACATTTATTATCTGACATCTGCAAATATTTCGTCTATCTTAAATGTATCAAGAATGATGTTTGAGGTTTTTCATCCTTACACCTCTGTTTCACACAATGTTGTTTTTCATGGTTTGTTTTCAGTTTATTTTATCATTATAAGAATCCTACAATGACTTTCCTCTAAGCCCCAGAGAATGGTTGCATAAAATGAGTAATCAATTATCAAGTAGACATCTGCTCAGGAAGCTATTGACTGCAAAATTCACAAATGTCTGTGAGATGTGTCTTCAATTCTTTGAAACTCTTACAAGTGAGTCATTTGCAGGTTAGGTACCAATAATGAACTTTTGAAAGACAAAATTCTCTCTTCATCTAGCTGAATCAAGGAAATATAATAAGTAAAATAGAAATAGTAATACCACCAAAAAGTGCTCGGGGAATAAGTAAGTTTCCCACAATATATGTCTCCTTGTTTCCTTGAAACATACTTTTTCAGCTTCTCAAAAGATTTGTTTTCTTGCGTTCTGACAAATAGATATGTCTTAATCAACTATTAATATAGGGTTTCTTTGCAAATCTCTAATGGAATTTTTCATCTCCCATACAGCTTTCCCATCAGAAGCACTAACATCCTATTGCAATGAAATATTTAGCTCTAATAAGCGTAAAGCAGCTCTTAACATAGAACTTATAATTTAATAACACACAACCTGCAATTCAGTGCGACAATTCTTTCTCCAAACACACAGATATTTTAGAATCTCTGAGGAATCTTGGGGGGAGAACAAGAACATCTGTTTAAACTAAATTTCTTCACTTTCCACACATGCAATCAGTAAATGGGATTACATATAAAAATTTAGAAAGAAAAGATAAAGTTATAAGCAGTTGGTTTTAGATGTTTAACAAAACAAGTTGGCTTTTGGCTGATGGAAAGGTAGAATTGGTAAGTGCATTGCTGATATAAATGTACTGAAATTCAGAAATAAACAAAGATGTGAGTACGGGTGCCTTTCTTCTATCGGTATACCGTGATCTCAGTGAAAAGCCATAAAGAGTTGTTCTTACCTCAGAATAAATTATTGCTGAGTAAGGACATAACTTAGAACTTGGACAAAGTTTCTTACTTAGTGCGAACTTCACTATTATTAAGCATGAGAAGGTAAAAATTATGATTCAGTTTTAGAAAAGAGGAATTTCATATCATTGACATTTGTAGACCTATTTAATGTTTTGCAAATAACTATATTTTCATTACCATACTATGTCCATATTACTATATATGTCCACGTTATTATGTCATTTAAGCTCTTCCTCATGAGAAGAAAACATGAAGACAGAAAGAATGACCTATTTACATCATTTACCTAATTAAAGTATATGAGTTAGCTGCTCACTTTATTCTATTAAAAAATGTAGGTAGATGTTTCTAATTGCTGACAACAATGTGGACTGAATGTGATTGTTATGAATAATAAAATGTGTCTGAATAAGGCAGACATTAATGAACACGATATGCCCATTATTGGTATTTGCCTGTGCAGTTGCATGTTAGGAACTTCAACTTGGTATGTGGCAGAATAAATGACAGTATATAATAAGAGACATAGGCTTTACTCGGGCTGTACATAGAACACATTTATGTGCCTATCACACAGCTTTAGTAGAAATAAGGATAATAAAACTAACTGCATAAAAACAATGTAGCGTAAACAGCCAGAACAGTATGTGCAATCCTTAGGTCAGCCTTCCCTAAGAGGAGCCAGCTCTGGCCTCCACGTATCTGTGAAACAGAGGTGCATTTTCCTGCTACGCCAAAAGAAAGGACATTGCTATTACTTCTTTAGGTTTGCCAACTACCTTTGAGAAAAGTGAGACGATGATACTTTTATGATTCCTGGTAAAAATTTGTAGACTTGACAGAAAAATCACAGCGGCCGAGCATTTGCCAACCACCAAGGTATGTTTTTGTAAAGAACTGGAATTTGTTGTGTTTACCAGGCTCTCCTTCAATCTGTCCAGTCTGCATCCCCACTTTGTCTAAGCCCGTGTGTGCAGCAGAACAGAAGAATGCTTGTTGTATGCTAATACATATTTGAAATCGATTGTTTGGGTTTCATTTAGATTCACTGAGAGTCAGAAACAGTAACACATTTTTATAAAGCAGTATTTGTCATGGGGAGTTATGACAATGCGAGTGTTACAGTTTAGTCTTTTAATTTTTTCAGCTCCACCAGGTGCATCTGGTACATGTGCACAGAACAGAGTTACAGCAGTGTGGAGCTGAGGTCTGTTTGTAAGAATCCTTTAATCCAGGAATACCTCATAGTCATCAGAGACTCTCAGTTCACTTTTTCATTGGCTCTGTGACAGGGATTTCTGAACGCAAGCCGGCTGGGGCAGCTGAAATTTAGGATGCGCTGAAGCTGAAGAGAGGGAATGAGCCAGAAGTAGAGCAGAAGTGAATTATCGTTCCAATTTAACTGATGTATACGTTTGCTGTTCACATGTATTTCAAGATAGTTTGTGTGTGCTGAAACAAAGTGATTGCATCTCAAACAACAGGGTTACCTTTTACCAAGCCTATTTACATCCTTATTTTAGATTAATGTTGTTAATTGAATCAGAAACAGATTTGCTTTCCTCACTCTATGTATCTTGCCTTCTCAATGGTAAGGTTTTTGAAGCAGTGTCCATCTTTCACCAGCCATCAGTACAGCACCTAGCACCATGAGGATCTGTTTTCATCTGACAGCTCTGTACATCAATCATTTCTGAAAGTTACTCAACTTCACGAGTAAGTAAACAGGAAAAACAGGCAGGACTATTCCAATGGAAATTAATTTTACTAACTGCCTAGTTTTGTCAAAAAAAGATACTGAGTTTAGTTAACAGAGTGTTTCACAATAACTATGGATATATTTCATGTCACCCACTGATAACTACATGTGTTTTACAGCATTGCAACCACAGATAAACTATATCTCACAGGGAACCTATGGTCAAAGGATTAGCATAGTTTTTACTGCAAAGTCCTCTTCAAAGAGTTTTGTATCTCAGCACTGGTTTCCTCAGTTTCTACTTTGAAGAAGAGAGGAAATACTGATGAATTTCCTTTTAAACTTTACTTTTCTGATGGATAACTTTCCTACAACTGTGAAACAGTATATGAAGTACAGAACAGTCTACCTTCTTTAGTAAAACTGCTGTGTATCAAATCATTAGCCAATATTCTATAAGAAATAGTGCAAAAATTATTTATTTTGCTTTCCAGGCCAATATGAAACCACCCCTCAATAACTGATCGCTTGTGGGGCAGAAAAAAAAAAAACGTAAACCCCACGCTTCTGTGAGTAGCCATGTGTAACTAATAGCATCACTTCATGTCAGTGTACCTGCAGGTAGCTTCATAAGGAGAAATTACTTTCCAATTCCATTGAAAATGCATGAGCTAAAAGAGAGTTCATCCATTTATTCAAAGCTCCTATGGCTCTGCAAAGCTGTCATGGGTAGCAAGTAAAGTTACTCATATAGGTATAAGATTTTCCTTGGAGTGTAGCTTTATCAGCTGCTAAATGGCAAGAGGAAAATAATAAGTTCCCTGTGATAGATAATATTTTTCATGTGTTCTACCGACAAGATGGTAACTTTGCCTCTGGAAGACAACTGCTTACTGCTTTTTCCGTCAGACCATGTAATGGGAAAGTGAGGAAGTCCTTATTTTCTTACCTCCTCTTATTGCAATACGCTCATATGACTAAATAGGTCCATGGAAAACATTTTTTTATTAAGAATATAATTAATGTGCTAATCAGACTTTTTACCATCCATTTTTAAACCAGGAATATTCCCATTTGTTGTACGGGTTTTTTTCCTGTTTAAATTACCAGTGTACTGAGTAGAAGGATTATTAGTCCTGAGTGTTAAAGCATCATTGACAAATGGTGGGTATGCACTCTGTGTTCAGAGCAGTTCAAAGAAAACAATGAAGGTGACTGCTCTTAAGAGCCTGGGAACTAAAAATTAGTTAAGAAAGGATGGATAGATGCCAATAGACAAAACCACAAAGGATATGGTAAAGCAGTGTTTGTCAGCATGGTGGGTAAAGGACAAGAACCGTCTAGAACATATGCCACAAAACCAAGCGTTAACCAGCTTCATTGAGACTGAAATGTTTGTCACTGGAACAAAGTGGAACGACCATACTCCTCCCTTGTGGACTCCCGGAGTACTGGCAGCGGGGCTGGGACTTGAGGCTTTAAGTCCTTGAACCTCATGGTTTCTAACACAAAAGCCACTCCAAGAGTGGTAACACAAGCTGTCCTGGGTCCTCAGCCCTGAATGAGCTCACCTCAAGTGTCTCTCAAAGCCACAGATTACTTAAGTATTAAAGACTAAATTTGTTGAGCAGCAGCATACTGCAGTTATGAAAGACTGTATTTCCAGGTTTTCTCTTGCAAGTTTCCCACTTTTGGTTTAGACTGAAATTCAATGAAACCTGCACTTCCATTCCGGAAATAAGATTCCTCACAAGTAAGAGACTTTGTTTGTCAGAGACCTTTCTGTCCACCTAAGAGTTGTCTAGACTTTTGGTAGACATCATATCAAAGGCAGATATTTGAAATAACTTTTTAGAGAATGAACTTAAGTAGTATGGAAGAAACCGTGAAAAACATAATTGAAAATCTGATAAGTAGTAATAGAAACAGATCTTATTGAATCATAGTTAGGAATCAATCTCTGTACATTGAACAAGAATTTAAAAGCAGATTGCCGTGTCCCACGGCAATCACAGGGCACATTTGATGACAGAATAATCCTTCTGGTTTTAAATGCATTAAGTTTTGATGGGAGTTTTCTTTCAAGATGGCTGGAGGTTAATCCTTCATTTAAGTGTTAGTAAGTGCATCATACCTAAGGTAGGTCTTGTGTAACGATTTCTGAAAAGCCAGAATATGGTCTATGTATCAGAAAAGTAAAAATAGTGGAAGAAATTGTAAATATCTGTTATATATCCTTGAATTTGTATTCTACAAATGCAGCCATACATGCATGTGCACGCATACACACACGTACGTTGTTTTGACGTACAAGGCTGAAATATATTTAAAGTAGAATTAAAAGGAAGTCCTCTGTCTCTGTCATATAAAGAAATAATCATCAGGTGATGGTACCAGAAATACCAATGAAATTAGAACCTTTGCTAATCAGTCCTCCTAATTTTTATATCATACAGTCGAAGTTTACATGTTAATGTAGAGATAATATTTTGGCCTAGCTGAATTTGACTCCTATCTTGCAGATTTTATTAACATTCATAATATAGAATAGATCCTGCTCTCTGATTTCTGCTATGTGCACTAACGATTTGAGACGCTCTTATGCATTGTATACAGTAATTGCTGTGGGACAAAACAGGCACAATATTCCAGGCTCGGTTTTGAATGCTCATTTGCCATTTCTTAATCAAAGTCTAAGTCTAATCTTTGCAGTATATAGAAGAAACTTTCTCAGGAAGAAAAAATTCTTAAAAACTGCCTCTTCCTAAAGCTATGTGGCTTAAGATAATCAGTGGAAATAAAGACATTACTGCAGTTTTAAGATTATACTCAAAAATGCATGCCAATGCTCTTCATAACTCTCTTGTATTTTATTTCTTTCACTATGATAATTCACACACTTCCCCTACCTCTGGTCTGCATTTCGTCTAGGTATAACCTGACTCATTGCAATTCTGTTGCTGACCTATCAGGAGAAAAAAAAAAAAAAAAAAAAAAAAAAAAAAAAAAAAAAAAAGGGTTATTACATCTGTGATTAATTTCCTTATACTCTATCTTCTCTCTGTCAACATTGACCTAAAAAGACTTTTTCTTTCAGGTCATGTCAAAGAGCATAGTTGGGTCCTTGTAAACAAGTTTTATACTCTACAGTACTTTGAACAATTAGTAGTATTAAATAATGAAGAGAGCATAAGAACTCAAGATCAGCCAAAGTGATATATGAGGTATAAACTGTGCCAGTTTTAGTTTGGATATGTATGGCTGCAGATAAGAAAAAGGGATTGTTCTTGTGTGAGTAAGTGGGAGGCAGAAAGAACAAAAAAGAAAGCATGTTTACCACTTTGAAATAGAGGCAGAAAAGGGAAACTCTTAAAAAGGGGAGTTGTAAAACTTGAGAATGCAGGTATAAGAAAACACAGCAGTGACTGTGAAATTTTATGAAAATGAACTAGTTTTTCCCCTTTCTTCCTTCAAAGGCAATGCTAATCCTAAAAGGTCAAAAGAATATGAATATGAAACACCAGTGTGGAAGAAAATCTTAAAAATACATAGCCCAGATCATACTGTTTTGTCAGTAATACATGCACTTTCTCACTAGGTGAAACAAGCGTCTCAGTGGCATCCAGATTCCCGCTGCTCCTGTTGAGCTGTACAAAGAATGGGACAAACTGTGAAGTATGAAATAAGGAGCTTCTGAGAAGGAGCAGTGATGTTGGATGAGGTAAATAAAACATGGTCACACTTGTCTAGACAACCACTGGTTCTGAATTAATTGTGAATGACAATCTTAGAATGCACTGTTGCATTATCCAAACAATATCTCACCGTGTTTACCCTCCGAACTGTTGCTTTTTGCATCTGCTGTGTCACATACAGTAGCAGTGGTCTGCAGCTGTGGTATTTTAGCGGCATGAAAGCAGCGTTCTTGCTCCATTCCGACATCGTATTTCCCTGAGGAAACCTGGAGTTAGGCAGTAGTGTGAGAATGGTCCCTTCATGAGGGCTTTTTTTCAGGTACCGTCAGGTCAGTGAATTTTTAATCAGTAAGAACATTCACACGGAACTAATGCAACATTCCTGCAAGTGCATTCATAAATGAAAAGTGTTCCTGAAACCATTTTAAAACTGGTGCTCTGACAATTGGTTGAGGAGGGAAAGAGTTAGGCTGTAGGAGAGGAGGAAGACCAAATCTTCATAAAGATTGTGGAGGAGGTCATATCACAAATACCACCACTCTACCAATTATTTATAGTTTTGGATCACCCCAGGTGGAAAAGGGATTTACACCTCTAATATCCTTAATCAGTGATCCAGACAATGACTTTTGGATAAAAGGAAGCATCATACCTTTATCTCCCTTCGGCCTTTGCCAGGCAAGGCTGGTAGAAGTAGCCACCTCCCAGAGCAATATGTTCCCACTACAAAATACCACCACCTTCCAATACCTGGGTTGATTTCTGCCTTCTTTAAACACCTTCCTGTGTCTGGCCCTAATACATAAATGACTAATTTACAGTCATCTTGCATGGGAAACCTGAGATTAATACTGCTGGGCAGTGTTTCAACCAGAAATTAGATTGCTAAAACTGGAGTTTGGTGGTTTAGTCCTTCCTTCTTCCTATCTCAGTTCTTTGTTATCGTCATGGTTTAACCCCAGCCAGCATCTAAGCACCACGCAGCCGCTCAATCACCCCCCTCACAGTGGGATGAAGGAGAGAATCAGAAGAGTAAAAGTGAGAAAACTTGTGGGTTGAGAGAAAGACAGTTTAATATGTGAAGCAAAAGCTACATGCACAAACAAAGCAAAACAAGGAATTCACTCACTGCTTCCCATGGGCAGGCAGGTGTTCAGCCATCTCCAGGAAAGCAGGGCTCCATCACACGTAATGGCTACTTGGGAAGGCAAACACCATAACTCCAAACATTCCCCAGCTTCCTTCTTCTTTCCACCAGCTTTATATACTGAGCATGACATCACATGGTATGGGATACCCCTTTGGTCAGTTGGGGTCAGCTGTCCCGGCTGTGTCTCCTCCCAGCTTCTTGTGCACCCCCAGTCTACTTGCTGGTAGGGCGGTGTGAGGAGCAGAAAAGGCTTCGACTGTGTAAGCACTGCTGAGCAATAACAAAAACATCCCTGTATTATCAACACTGCTTTCAGCACAAATCCAAAGCATAACCCCATACTAGGTACTACGAAGCAAACTAACTCTGTCCCAGCCAAAACCAGAACATTCTCTATGCTTTATTCCATACCATTTACATCGTGCTCAGGTCCCATACTATCCAATACATCCTCATTAACCATCTTCCCCTTCCCACCCTTTGTTACAATATGCAGATATCATTCCCTTAGTCTATGGGCCACCCTTGTAAAATGTCCATAAAACATCCAGAAATGTCCACAAAATGTCCACTGAGTTCATTTAGTACGTGACTTTGTCCTCCATCTCTTATGATGGCCACAGATATTCTCACTCAAAACCATCACTGCTTTGAACAGTTGAATAAGGGAAGATATTGGGCCATGTAAATTGGTAAGTGTACTGCATATCAGTAAGGTCCACGTGCGATTTAAACATGACTTTCTGGAAGACAGCTCTTTTCAGCCTCTGTTTCTGCATTCAATGACTAGTTTACTCATAAACATACTAAATCTCCTGGGAATCAAAATATTAAGTCATAAAGCAAAAGTAACTTATGTCAACCAAAGAATACCATCTCCATACAATGGAGAGGAAAAGTATAGGATAGAATCTTTTTACAAAAATCATTATTTGAGCAGTGACAAAGAACAAATATATTCCTGAAATCATTGTTCACAGAGAACTTAAGCAAGAAAGACGTTACATTTCCTGAATAAATTATTCACTGAAAATTATTCACTCAAATCCCTCTACATTAAGGCTCCTAATTTTTCCAGGATATGTGACAAATGGCTTCAGATCATTTAAGTCATGCCTGGATGCGACTGTAAAGCCTCCAGCAACATACAGCTGAAGTGGGAAGAAGTGTAAATACTCACAGCAGCTGCCATATCAAAAAGCAATCATGATTCTCATTGAAACAAGCTGAGCTCTTTAAAAGAATGTTAATCAGCACTCTTCAGACAGATCATCTCACTGGAGACAATGAGCAGCAAGTCCTCTACTGTTTACAGTCTCTGAACATATAATTTTGAAAGGAATTATTTGTAGATGAAATGAAAAGTGCATTACATTAAGACCTTCTCTTTTAAGAAATTCTGGTCATTTGTTTTGTAAGTCTATTGTATTATATTTGCATAGGTACTGAGTATGGGTTGTTGGAATGAAACTCCCCAGACAGCATTATTTCCTATAAATTAAAAGTAGCCAATCCCATAACTGACATAAAATCTTCTATGCAGGCTTCTGTGATATGCTCTATATCATCAGCTGTACTAAAGGAGCTACACGGAAAACAGCCAGCTATGTCCTTGATCAAACTATTCAACGGAAACGTGCAGATTATTTACATAACCTCAGGAATATAAAGAAATCGCTCTTCTTTGTGCTGTGTGGCATAGACCTATGTTTGCTCATCCGAAGCAGAAAATATTTCAGCGGACTGTAAGGCTGCTGAGTTTGAGCTGTACACGGTGTTGACAAACACAGGTGGACTCCATTTAACAGTCGGCAGAGGTAGGCCAGTGTAAGGAAAGGTTTTTGTTGTCAGGTAATCACAGCAGAAGTTATTCTCTAACAAACCTGAAATGGTGTCAGGTGGGAGCAACAAGGAGTGAGTGCGGTTTTGTAAACGTTGGAAGATAAGCGCTTCCTATTAGATTACAGCTGGATATCCTTGATAGCACATTTTGCACTCCCTTATGTTCCTTTCCTTGGGGGAGGAAAAGTTTGTAACCTTTCTTTAAATTCTTAATTTCTTGTTTAAGTCGATTGGAATTTATGTCCATTTATAACAGCTAAGCATGTACATATTTTTATGAGTTTGTCATAAATTTAAACACGCAGGCTAACCTCCAGTCCGTTCGGTTTTGTGCTTGAAAGCGCCTAGTGGGGAAAACTGGATCGCTGATGAGGCAACACAGGCACAACTATGAAAAAACCCAACAGTACTAGCAATAACTATTCTGCACATATTTGTTCTACTCTGGGTTCAAAAAGAATTCTTCCTACTATCTTTGAAAATGCCTTTCTTTGTGGTTTACAGCTATGGCAGCTTTAGGGTAGTCAGGGAACTCGATATCTGTGCCAAGTCCACTGGCAGAAGAAAACAATGAACTTCAAAAATAGCCTGTAGAATTTGTGTGTAAATAATGCAAATAACCACAAATTATTCTTAATTAGGCAGAGTTGATGACATTCACTCTTCTTTCCAGGACTTCTAATAGGGAAAAAATGAGAGAGATTTTTTAAAAAATGAAAACTTTTTGACTTCCAGCAGCCAGGTGTAAGCAATCTAGTAAATAAGCAAAGCGTTTTGTGACAAGTAGTGTTTTGTCTTCAGTTAAAATTGTCCCTTAAATAAAAATAAAAATAAAAAAAAAAAAAAACCAAAAAACCAGAACAAACCCTTAAGAATAGCAACAACAGAAAAAAAAACAATTCTGTAAAACTCATCAACAAAAGAAATGTAAAACAGGTTTGGAAGAGAAAACAAGTGAGAAAAAATTAGTTTCTGAAACCAGAGTTTATCTGCCGATGCTTTTTATCCCATTTGGAGAAATGGGATTATTTTTTATGAGACTAAAATAAAATCTTAACATGGGCATACAGGCAGTGTCTTTATATGGATGAACAATAGGCAAGAATAGAATTTAGAGAATTATGTAAATTTCTTTGGGATATTTTAAGGATGGATGACCATTTCAGGATAAAAAAGAATCTCCACCTAGACAAAAGCACATCTGCTCAGAAATATTCTCTCCTGAGAATACATCTCCTGTTAGGAATTTTAAAAAGGTCTGAGCTAAATTTACCTTGAATTCAAACGAACTATGAATATCTTCAGAAGAACATTTCAGCGTACCCTTTGAAAGTGTATTTTGCTTGTCCTACCTTCGGTTCCAAGCAGGAGTTAAATAGAAGCATGAAGATGCTTTGGAAAACATTCTTTCACTATTATTTCCAGACATAGTCATAAGTACACATGTTCTAATTCACTCCAAAAAACATATTATTTATTGATGATGGACCCACAACGGCTGAGCAGCCCACCTTCTGAAGTATTGCTATCAGAATATTTAATGTTCATCTGCTTTCACAGCACAGTTAGGAACACAAAAATAGTATTTTTGAGTGACTTGAACATTGCCACGACAATGACCGTCCCAGCACTTTCTGTAACTAAATCTGCAACTCAACATTTTGTGAGCTAGACAATGAAGCATCGCAAAGGGTATGCCTGTGCCACAGCATGAAAGAGCCGCTGCGTTCCTCACTATGTGCCTGAATAAAACACCAGCACCAAACTGGAGGTGGTATTGGACAAGAAGCAACCTTGTCAATGTCCTCAGCAAGGAAGAGAGAGAGGACGCGGGGGCAGTGGGGTCAAACAGGAGTGGTAACACGCTCCGGTGTGTGGTCAGTGCAGATGTCTGGGGAACGGCACCCAACGTGTGAGGCCAACTGCAGCCCAGGAGGACCGGCAGCACACTCGCAGCCTTATGCACTGGGAGCAACGCACACACTGACTAAGACACTATATGTCTCCTGCAGAAAGAAAAAGCTGTTTTCAGGATGAAGCCCACTGTTTTTAGAACCCCAGGCAACCCCTACTCGGTGTAAGAACAGCTGTACTAACGGACTTTAAAGTGTAAACCAAGAACCTTTAGAACTAAAACAAAAAACATTTTTACCTCTAACTAAAGAGTCATTTTTACAGGTTGAGATGCAAAACAGTGCTCTCTCCTTTGCGAAACTGTGTAGAGACAATTCTATTACTATATCTATTTCAGTATCTAGGCCTTCTTTGTAACGCTGTATGCACTATTTCTAGCTGAACAAGAGGAGGAATATTAGGTGAAGTAATCTCACCTTTCTAACCAAAATGGTTGAGGAATTTTGCTGCTCGTCGCATTACGTGAAACACTATCTGTTTTTGGTGACCTGTTTTTAAATTTGCTGATTATCAAGCTGATTATCTCTTCTGACCTTAGCCCCGGCTGCTTGGTGAAGTCAGCAATAAGAATGTGTTGCAAAATGTGCAAAGAGCCGAGTACGACTCAGTATAAAAATCCATTTACTCAGCACACATTAAAAAAAAAAAATCCTCACAGAAATAAAATTTTGTAGAATGATGCTGAAATATTTTATTTAGATAACAGCAATATTTAATTTCCTTGTTAAGCTTTTTTGCAGCTTTAAAAAACTTAACACATGCAAGCACATAAAATTTGTTAATAGAAAGAGGCATTTATTGGAATGTGATGGGACTTCAAAATGTTTTTGATGTGATGGCATTCTTCTCTTAAATGAAATTTCAAAAAAGAGACAACCTTCAAAACTTTCAGAATATCGTATTTTTCAGTCAACTGTTATAAAAAATCCGATCTCAATACAATCAAGCAAAAGTTATCACATAATTAAAAACATCATTATATTTATTATTTTTTTAACTATTTATTTTACCACAAGAAGCCAAACAGTTATGCTGGAAGGTAGAGTTCACAGTGACATTATCATATAGTATGATATTACTTCTCCCAGTTATTTTTGTTAGGTAGCAACTGTCCTGGTTTGAGCAATACAGGACTAATTTCTCTTCCAGTGCTTGGAAAGACTGCACTTTTAGAAGACCCTAGTGTCTGAATTTGTGAAAATATTTACTTTTTAGCCAGCTATGGTGTGTGGGTTTCAAGGTCTCAGTGTTTTCGAGCTCGCCAGGTGCAGGGATGAGGAGGAGCGAGACCCGGGCACTTGACCCCACCTGGCCGACAGGATTATTTCATGCCATGAACACCACATTCAATATAAATCAGAAAGATTGCTGAGGAGCTTTTTCCTCCTATGATGGCTGCGATCCTCCCAAAGCCGTAGCACTCACAGTGTTTGGCATTCACTGTCCACTGCTGGGAGTGCACAGCTTCCTACGGATAGAATTGACTGTGTGTAATCTTTGCATATTCTGTATTGGTATTGGGATTAATATTGGTTCCTTAGTGGTATTAATGTTAATTATCTAATCTCATTCTATTAAATCTGTTTATACTTCAACTCCCAGTTTTCCTTGTTTTTTCCCAATTCTGCTTCCCAGGTGGGGAGGGGTCATCGGGTGATAGAATATTTGTCTAAATGGCAATAAATTGCTATGGGTTTCTCAAACCATAACAGCAACAAATGTAAAATATGCTTTCTTTTCCTTCAATTAACCATTTCCAGATGCTTTCAGTTACTAAGAGCCATATTCAGAACGCTTAGTTTTGAAACCCAGTGTCACAGTCCTTGGCCCCAGTAGGGTCTAAATCCCAAAGTAAAAATATAAATAATAGGGAATAATATTAGAATCCAATTTCTCTCCTCCAGCCAAATATCGGGCTGTTTCTTTGCTCTCTTAAAATGTTCATATTTTTTTAAGGTAACTTAAAAATGGCGGTCCCAGGAGTATTTTCTAACTTGCTGACATCAAGTGCACCTTAGCCATATTTTGACAACATATTCTGTAGGAAACACAGGTGTGCACCGATACCTGTCACCTACCTGGTTTCTATGGCAGTTGCAAGCGAACACTACAATTTAAAATGGCTTTGCACACACTCACTGATCAATAGTGCAGCTTCAGGAGCCCTACAGAAGTATTTTATTTTACAGGCTGGTGACTAGGGGATACTTCTGAGAAGTGAGAGGTTTGAATCTTTCCACAGAGAGGAGGGAAATGAACCCACACTTCCACTTCCAGCGTACTTTGTCCACTGCAGTATTGTGAAAAAGGTATATGGTACCATCACTAAAGTCATATATACCATCCAAGACATTTGTGACAAGGCCCTTTGCCCTTTGAATGCATAAAGATGAAAATAAGGGCCAGTACTGGAAGGCGGCCCTAAAGCCACAGAAAGATAGTATTAATCTTTGATGTGGGTTGTGTGGGTGGTTTTTGCTTTATCCTGCAAAAGAATGAAAGCGAGGCAGAGCAGAGTGACTGCTTTTTTTGTCTTTTCCCCCAGCACAGATAAGTACCCAGTCTGGACCGCAGCAGCTTGTGATAAGCCACTGTCTGCTCAGTCTCTGTGGCACCCCTGTAGCTGTCAGGCTGATTTAAATTGCTCCGTACCAACCGTTGTTTCAGCTTCAGTATCACTACCATATACAAAGCACTATATATGAGGCAGATGCAGTTCCAGGTTTTTAAATGACAACAAGCTCAATCCTATTATGCATTGAAGACGCACAAAAGGGGGGCTGAGGGCTGGTTTATCCCCCGCCTCTCATGACAGCAGAGGAGCGATTCGGCACCTTCAGAATCAAATCCGCATACAGCTCGATGACTGTTAGTTTGACCTAGAAAATAGCAGACGATACATGTATTTAATATTCTGTTCTACTAAGCAGGATCTCAGCATGTGGTTACTGACATTCACCCATTCAGCTGCATGAGTGCACACTTGAGAAAGGAAACTTATTAGCTTCGGTAATGACACACAAACTCAGTTCACGACCAGAGCTGAGCTGCTGCTCTAATTCCACACCCCCGCAGCCGAAATCATTCTGGGACTTCACCTTAAACTAACTGACACTTGAGAGAAAAAGCAAGAGGAGATCAATTTGCCTGCTACTATGATGTCTAATTAAAACACCGTATGTGCTGAGAGACTTGTCACAGTTTGTTAAACCATTGAAGGAGTTGCTGGCATTAACTCCATTTTACAGGAAAATCCTGCTTCAGTTGAAGCCCATTAAAATGTTTTTCACAAAAAAACTAATTTCAAATTTAAATCTGGAAATCCTATTAGCTTCTATATGGGTGTTATGTTCTCTAAATTTAAACACACCTGCTAATGAACCTCTTTAGTGTTTGCAAAAGATTTCCCAATACAGTGCCTAATTTATTTCATTTTCTACAACTGATATCTGATCTGAATGTGATCTTGTTCCCTTGACAAGTTTCTCGTACAGTTTTTCAGATTTCTAATAATTTTAATTTCCTATATTAGGAGCAAGATAGCACTTATCATTTCTATGTGATAGTACCAGATCTATTCCAAACAGGTGGATTTTGGAAGATGCCCTAAATGTTGGAATCCAAGACATTTTAATAGTTTGAATTGGTAGTCTGAACTATATACATCTTTGGTAACCGGGCGTAACCTAAGAGTATGGCCAAAGTTCAAAAGAAGCATCATAGAAATCAAAAATGCCAACCACAAAACCCCATACCAGAATCTTTCATGATGAGAAGTACTATATTTTATTTGTATCCTCAATTCCATACTGAAATGAAATTCTGACATCACTTCAGCCAGTTCAGAAAGCATTTAAGATGAAATTCAGGAAGACCAGAATGACAAACATATCCATACAGTCTCATCTAATCTTTTCACGAATGACCTATTTGAGTCTGAGACCTTTCACCCTCCATTTGTATTAATTGTACCTGTTTCCTACTCATAGGCTAGCTTTCTTGTCAAAATTAACCAATAACTCACTAGAAAGTTGCGTCTTCCTCACATCATCTGCCAATAACTGTTCCTATCTATAGTAGGGAAGCTTATTATTTGTTCTCAGAATTTCTTCGAAGGACAGACAGTTTTCCTTAGGCTTGCTTCCCTGAGCTCCTACCTGAATATTATCTGAGATCTCCTGAAGTTCATTGTTTTCAGTTTTCAGATTGGCGATCTCTCTCTCCCTTCTTAAACATCATGAACACCTGCCATGTCAAGATCACTTTCATGATCTGCTTCTCATTTTCATGTGAGAAAGAAGTTTCTCTGTATCATTTAGAGCCAAATTTATCGGCTTGAACTTGCTTTCTCCACTTTCTATACAAAACCCCTTGTCTTCAGCTAATACCAAGAGAGAATCATGAAAATATTCATGATGGCAACAAATAATAACAGATTGCGTACAAAAGGTTTTTTTCTTGAGTTCCCATTTGTCATCAATTTCCCTTAGTTTTCATAAGTTTTCTTTTTTTTTTTTAATTAAAACTTACATTCAGATTTTTTTTCATAATTTTTAGGTTCTGTGCATTTAAGGGAATCAATAGAATTTACTAACTTCACTCGAGTGAAAAAGGAATTAGTTTTCTTGATAAAAATGTTTTGTACATACTAAGCAAGTCTGCTGTGATATTGTATCACAGTTATTTGCTTGTCCTTAGGAAACAAATTTCTGAATGCTTAATAAAAAAATACAACATCAAGATTTCCCAGGTGCATTCGTGTGCCCAAGACTCTGGCTCATGAAAAACCGGTTACTGGATTTCTCCATATCCACTCAGTTGTCCTTCCACCCTCAAGAAAGTCAGTGTCAGGGGAGATTATAGTACGATGTTAAAGATGTGTGGGTTCGTTCCTTTGCTGCTTCTACACTATAAGTACACTGTAAGTTAATATATACCTGGTCTAGTGGGAAGTGTCACGGGTAGCAGATAACATCATGAATGCTGTTGACTGATTAAATCAAAGATGGGTTTTACTAAACAGAAGTGGTAACCACCACTTTTCTGCAATCTCTATGGGTGCGCGACTCTTTCACACTGTTTCTGTTTAAAAAGGTACATCTGTTGGTTCCATCACGTAATTCTCATTTCTCAAGGTGCATCACAATGATTCACATAATTAGTAATTTGGTAAAGGAACTGTTTTTCAATCAATTTTTAGATTGTCACCAATACAGTTTCTATTTTATGCCTCCTTATTGCTACCGCAAAAGAAAATGCAAAAAATGCAAAAAAGTCTGCTTCAGCATTCTTCATTAAAAGAAGTTTTACTGGAAAACTGGCGTATAGTTAAACATTGAGCTCCATAGTTGTTTTTCAGATGTTCTCTTCTTCCAAATAATTTAACTCATTCATCTAATTCCATTATATTGCTCATTTTGATGGCACTGTTTGAACTATGAAACAATATTTCGAAAAAGCTCTCAGAGTTACTTTGTCACTGACAGATATTTTTTTCCTTTTTATTTAAGATAACAGATTGAAGTAAAAGCTTGGTTTGGCAGCAGACAGCGGGTATCATAGCAGTAAATAAATAAAACCCACAAGCAAGTGAGTGTCACGACACCAAGGATTTTGCGGGAACCTTTTTTTTTTTTTTCAATAAAACTGTACAGACAGGTTTTCATTCTCAGATTTCATTTTACTAAGTTAGAACAACTTTTTGGGTTATCTTATGGGATGCTGTGCTACAGTGCAGTTACAGGGTTCAGTGGCAAAGCTGAAGGGAAAATTCATGAAGTCTTTAAAGCTTTTTTTTAAAGTAGAAGTACTGTTACTTCCTATTGCCATATAAGTTATTACATGAAACACAGCCAAAAAGATTTTCATTAATTATAAGATATTTGTAGAAATGTTTTACTAGGAAGCAGAAATAAGTAATAGGTTATCCTGCCTAATTTTGTACTTGCTTCCTGTTGTTTAAGTTTTATTGAAAGAAATGTTTCCTGATGGCTCATTGTAGGGGCTTTGGCAATGCCTGGAATCAGACCAGGACACTCTAGGCCAAGGAATGCAGGAGAAAGTTAGGCCATTTGGACTTAATCCTATGGAACATGGTAAAAAAACACCTTTTCACATTGTCTTTAGTTTGCTGACATGAATTTTATACAGTTATTTTTATGTTTTAATTAACCTGTTATTGTGCAATTTTCCAAATGGGCACAAGTCAAAAAAGAATAAATATATGTTCTTTCTCAGTAAATCGGTATATGAACGAGTTACCTTAGCGCAAATAGCATTCCACAGTTGAATAATCAGTATTTCATTCTTGGTGGCATACATATTCTTTTACCACTGTTTGTTAATATTTGATAAAATTAATACCTTCTTCTAATAATTAGCTTTATTAATAAATTTTCATGCTAATTTACAGGAGCAACTGCATACATACTTGAACCAAGTTATAAGCTACAGATGTAAAAGTGTTATACTACTCCAAAAAGGTTTAAAAGCTTAAGTCTTTATTAAAGGCTTTAATAAAGGAGTATTGATAAATTCCTAGTCACATTTTGTTACGGCTTTTAAATCCTGCTCCTGGAGCAGTCAGGTGATTCCTGCATGAAGGGATAACTAAGTATGATCTATATATATTTAGAACATGGCCAAGACAACTGGTGCAGAGATAGCAGCATTGCAGGTCTAACAGACCTGAAAGTAACAGATATGTCTTTCCTTTCTGTTGTGGGTCCCTTTACTATTCCCCCGAATTAGAGGAAGAGCAGCCACATAAAACCAAATAATACTGACTTGAAGATGGATTTGAAAAATTCACCATTTGTGCACAATGGTGACTTCTCCACAGTTGTGTTGTCCCCTGAGGATGCTCCCGAAGCTGCCAGCTTCATCGCCTGCCAAGTTTGGTTCTGTTTTATTAGCTTGATACATTGCACGGTGACAGTCTCAAGCCTTGTGTGTCTGAATTCTATCTTTCAACATATTGCTTCGGGCCTGTTGTTTCTAACTTCCCATCAGGTGCTGTCATTTTCCAGTAGCCGGCTGTGGAGAAGCACCCTCTCTGCTTACCTAGCACACTATAGTTCCTGTTTACATTCAAGAAATCTGCACCAGCTACAAGAACAACGATGACCCGCCTTCCTGGCATAAAAGTGAACTTAATAAATAAAAGCCCAGTCTGGAATGGAGCCAAGAGATTACATTAGGGCTTTGTCCCAAAGAAATTTTACCAATTAACTTCAGTATGTGTGACTTCTCACAATAAATAAATGTGTGGTTCATGCCTTGACTAATTTTCTGTCACCAGAGGTGGATATTACAGTACAGTGCTGTATAGTGCAACTTACTTAATTCAACTAAGTTAGGAGAAACTTAATAACTCCAGTTAAAAAAATGAGTACATAAACACTGAAAACCAAAAAATATTGCACCACAACATGTTCTGAGATCATTTATTTTTTATGTGCTCATGTAATTTTAGTAATTCATAATTTACTAGTAAATGCAGCCAAGAAGTGTTTGTAAATATTGTAAATTCTGAGTAATGTGATTTCACAGGGATGCTCTCCTATGAGATTTTCCATTTTTATAGAGTAAAGTCTTTGTTTTACAGCTAGGCATTAGTTTTGAAAAGCTATCAGCTGCCGTCTCACTTTGCATAAGTTTCTGAAAATTGAAATTTCAGCTTTGAAGGAAGAGATGATATGGTGACTAATATTTTTATGCCTGTTTAATTACTATTGATTTCTTGATCTTGTAGTCATATGGTAAGTGAGCAGATAAACATAAAAGTACAAATGGATTCAAGAAGAGAGCAGAGTTCTGCCTGTACTGGCTGTTAAACCCAATCTCTAGATGCATCCTCCAGGTAAGATTTACCAAAAGACAGATAATTCAATGCCTGTCTTTCTCTGGAAGCTGAATATTTGATGAGGTGATTCCTTCTCAGGCTACAGCGCAGCCTAGGCTTGGATACTTCTTATTGCTGATCCTGTTCAGTCAAGAAAACATGGTCATCTCTCACATAACATCTGCTGCCAGCCATGGTGGGAAGCTCCAAGGCAGACTGGCTGGGGATTTCATCTGACCTCCCACTGCATTCCTTTTCTTCTTACAGGTTCTTCATTGCTCTCTCTAAAACGTCTAAAAGCCCACGACAGTTTAAACTATCTTTTTTATACATTCTTGCTTCAAAGCTTTGGTTCATCTACCTGTGACGTTTTAAAGGATTACTGAGGCTGCCTGTATAAGTAGCAACAACTACATGTAATCTGAAAAAATCCTTCACTGATGGGAGTGATCCCCAGGCCAAGTGGAAGGGGACAACCGGTGTTCATGCTCCTGCGGGCTACCCCTTTGCAGTAGGCCAGCTGTGCCCAGGCTGCACAGCGCTCTGGCCCGGCTGTCCTCTGGGTTTTCCATCACACTTCTGTGCCCCTAAAATACAATTATCAGTTGTTCAGCTTATTGAAGTTTGAAATTCCTGAAATGATGGGAGGATTGGGTTGCTGCCCACATGAATGCTGTTACAATCATGGTATCACTCCAGGCCTGGGCCGTGGCGTTAAGGGGAATGGAACTTCTCAAAGGCCCTTGGGAATAATCCTGCAGAACAAGGAATGGCGATGTAGCTCTGCCCTTCCTCTACTTACATCATGTGCGGTCTGTGGTCCCTGGACCACGCTACACCAGGCATTGCATCTGGGCTTTGTCTCAAAGAGAAATGCACAGTTCATTGCAAAAGAGAATTAAGTGATATATGTGTGTGCAGGGTGGACTATCAGGGGACCAATCAGGATTTAGGAGAAAAAAAAAAAAAGCTAATACAGTGGCTATGTGGCTATGTATGGATAATTTGGCAAAATGCACCATCTATTATCTGATTCTCAATGAAAAATATATTGTTAGTCACTCACTCCTGAAAAGTCTAACTCCGCATTTTTTGTTTGTTGAAGCTTATTTTTAACTGCTGTCCAGAAATTTTGTTGAAATCACAATTGCAGTGCTGACCCATATTTGGGGATTCAGCTTGAGGTGTTTATTGTTATATTCGATTGAATTCAAAACCCGTCATTCCTGCATGTCAACATTTTGTGGTCAGGTCCACATTTTTCTTCTGCACTGAAATAAAAACAACCCAATTTTTCTCATCTGCCTTGTGTTCATGCATTCATATGTATACACGTATATATCATGAGGAAAGAATACAAATGGACCAATGAGAATTAGTTGCACAATGCTTTTTATCTGTATGATGTTGGGTCCTCAATAAACAATGATAGGCAGCAAGAATGACTAAAATCAACATGTACTCTGCTGCGTTTTCTCAGGGTACTGGAAGTGGAATATTCAGAATCAGTTCTACTGTTTCTTCTATCCCTTGATGCCATACTAAACACAAGTCTTTTTTACAAAAAAAAAACAAAAACAAAAAAACAAACCGAAAACAAAAACACCACCACAGCACTATAAATAACCTCTGTTCTAGTTCTGAAGGACACTTCTTAAACAAATGAGGGTGAAATGCACTGCACATAAATCAGAAAAGAGAACATCAAGCATCAAAATGAGATATTAAGTTCTCTGTTAGGGATAAGCAAGGTAACTCCTAAATCAGACATCTAACATTGTTCAGCTACCTCTGCCTTCAAAGCTTGCTTGTTTTGTGTCTGAATATCTACAATTTAATGGCAAACAATAAAAGGAAACATGATTCTATTTAGAGGATGAATTACAATTTGCTGATGTCTACAGTAAAGGGTGCTGAAACGAGTAAGTCAAAAAGACTGTGAAGTTGTAATGTTTAAAATTATGGACCTAGAAAAAAATGATGTCATTTACTTACAAAGCAGTTAAGCTAACACTTTGTTTTAGAAAAACACAATCAGATATGCCTAAATTGTAGAAAAAATTCTATTCATCACTTCACCTTTTAAGGCAAAGAAAGTATTTCATAGCTATATTGTACTATAGAATACATTAGGCTTGTTATTCTTTAATGATATGTTTTTTCCTCAATATATTGAAAAATTTTTTTTCAAAAAAGCATCTTTTCATTATTCCTTGAAAGTGTAAGAAACATTTTTGTTTACAGAATACAGCTCTTCGCTGGCAGGACTGCATGGACTGTCATGGTTTTACATTTCTCACAATTGCTCAGAACTTCAGAATGTAAAAGGATGAACCCTTACCGTTGGAGATAAAGCTGTATGTCAGCTGAAAATGTAAAAGATTCAAACCTCAAAAAGGGACCATAATCTATACAAGTAATATAAAAATATTAGAAATGCAATGAAAGAGTTGTACTTGTGGTTGCAGGTGGGATTTCATAAAACCCTGAGTAAATAAGAGTCGTGTCATTTTGGTATATTTACCTGAAGTTCTGCCTTTAAAATTAGGTTTCTGTAGATAGCTGCCAGTGATCAACTAATTTACAAGTATATAGCTGTGCTGAAAACAATGCTTTTAGGGTGTTGTTCCTTGTCTATGTTTTTTCTTTAGGGAAAGGCAGAAAGTCTGGCTCACTTTTTCTTTCTATAGAGTGCTCTTAAGCTTAATCAGGAGTGGAAAAAAAGGCTGTTCTTTCCAAACCTCAGTCATTTATGAAAACCATTCTTTAATCATTCTGATTTTTCAGCTTAGAAATTAGTCCTTAATACTCTTGAATAAATTAAGCCTGCTGCCTACTGGTTGCTGTTTTTTTTTTTTTTTTTTTTTCTCTTACACAGAACGCTCAAAGGTAACACAGATTTGAGGGCATCACATGCTTCATAAAGAGAACCACTACATTGAAGTTAATTTTGCATGGGTCAGCTTCATGTATCCTCACATTAACTACCTAAAACCCTGAAGGAAGAATATCAATGGTTGCAAAGCTGACTGAGAATCTAGTTTCCCTCTTTTGCACAACCCTATGTGCTGCTGCACTCTCTCAATTCCCACACGCGATTCTGAAGGGTTAAAAGACTGAAATGCAATGATATCCGCTAGCAGAGCTTTCCTAAAGTAGTTGGGTTCACTGGTATCTCTTCATTGGATATAAGACAGGAACCTTTTGTGAAGTCTGGCTCTTCTTAAAAACCTTCTAAAGTAGAGAAGAGGGGTTTTTTGTTTGTTTTTTTTTTTAAGCTAGAATGGGCTGTGGATCATGAAGCAAAGAGTTGCACAGGGGAAAAAAAAAAGAAAAGACAAAAAAAACAACATCAAAACAAGCAAGCAAACAAGAATCTCTTCATCCTTTGTTCTATTTATGAACAAAGTTGATGCACATAGCAGTTGGACATTCTAAATTTTACACAGACACACCGGAGAGAGGAAGGAAACAGCCAGGGAAACTGAATTTGCCAGAGAAAAATGTTACCGATTTCAACAGCAAATCAAAAGCTCTACAGTAAACAAAATAAAACCTGAAATTAAAAAAAGAAAAAGCAATTTGTGTTAAGCCATTTTTATTATCTCTACAGAAAACCTTTTCAAGTTTATATGGGAGGAGAAAAAGCAGTAGAATTATCTGAGAAAAATACTAATTTTCTGTTAGAAACATCTAATATAAGGATGGCTAAATTAATTGTCACTTTTTTACTAATAATACTTACACTACTATACATATTTTTTACTTATACATATAAGAAAGACATCTAACAGTTTTTTCAGTAGATGCCACCTAATTGACAGTGTTTTACCAGTGATCTTGCTAGCAGTTTATGCTTTATAAATACTGTATTTTGTTCCAGTTCTTAGTATTCCTCTTGAACTGGAAGCCATTACCTTCAAAACTGTCATAAAAGCAATGTTGTTTTTCCTGCTGTATAAGGAAGCACGAGAAGTTGTCTGAAGGACTTAAGTTCAACAGCTACAGGCTGACTCACGTGGTTATTTCTATTTATCATAAAGTGTACCTGCATAAAGAACGCAGGTTGTGTTTCCAGGCCATCGGTTCGTTTCATTCTTCTCTTATGGAAGAATGTGAAAATGAAGCAGTGGGAGAATCGTTTGGGAATTTTTGCTGCGTGAGGGAACTCATCAGTGTATAAAACCGGTGGGGCAACCAACGCCAATGCCTCCCAGCCGCTTTCTTCACCAGCCACAGTTGGTAGCAGGAACTCTACCGACTGGGGTGAAGAGAAGCAGAATACAAGCTGCAGGCTGAAGAAGGAGAATGGGAAGGAGACATAGCAACACACGACTCTACTGAAACAAGCGAATGAGTTGGTATCCTTAGGGGTTTTCAGCCAAAATGGAGCATGCTTTAAATAAACGCCTGTATCAGACATTCTGGGATCTGCAAGCCTCGTATCACTGCTTCACAACAAAGCGGAGGATGAAACGTATAGACATTCAACTGCAGCCCTTTTCTTGGCATCTCAAAAAGCAGTTGTTACCATAGCCTAAAAATGTGGTAGGTGGCATATCCCTCTGTATTTATAGACTACCTAGAATCCTATCTTGTATCTTCACTGAGCCTCCCAGGGAACACAGTCAAAATTGAAACCATACGTTTTGGGTGAATTTTCCAAAGCTCCTCTGAATCTCCAAGCATTTCTTCTTATTATTTTTGCTAGCATTTCATTTTCCAATCAAAACTTAATTGCTTTCTGTTTGCTCACTCTTTTGATTGTGCTAGTCTAATTTTCACAGTATTCCTCAAACATAGGGCTGATAGTCACCCCAACTCCATTATCATCCTCAAAGGAGTGATAAACATTGTGTCTGATCTCCATGAGAAGTCAACAATCAGCTGTGGGCATTAAGCTGTTTTCTATTTTTGTAAAATGTAGAACTGCTATTACACCTGTTTATGTCATGAAAATTGTCAAAGCCTGGGAAGGAGTGGTCCCACGCACAAGCAGGTGGTGGTACCACAGATATTTCTAGCAGGACTGTCAGTTCAGGATTTTGTTAACCATTCCTTTTTTGAAGTGAAGGAAGAGGGTCGTTGGGTTTTTTTGGTTGTTTGGGTTTTTTTTTAAATTATTTTACTTGTATTTTCTTTGACTTTAGATCCTCACTAGCAGCCACAGCAGAACAAGCAATAATTGATTAATTAAATGGAAGGAGCAGAAAAGGAGTGGCAAGAAGACTGCTTCTTAATAACATTTTGCCAACAGAGAAATCATAATGCTAGATCAGAGTGGAGTTTATTGAATAAAGTGGAAGAGCATTTTGTACAAGAAAGAATTAAATGTTTGCCAGTAGTTCTGCTGAGTTAATGAGGTATTTCTGTTAGGTCCAATAAACAGATCTTTATAAAAGGAAAGAGCAGCTGATAGGCTTGTCTAAGAAGATTCAGAATGCCTCCGTAATAAGGGTAACTAACCCTTCAGGAAGAGAAAACGTGAAATTATAAACTCCATCCTCAAAGACCCCCGAAATGTTATGGGTAAAAAAAGCCAAGGAAATACGTCTTAAGAGGATAGTGGACACAAGGAACCCATGTTCTAGGCTATACAGGGATTGAGTGAGGGTTCAGCTTGACCAATGGACAAAGAAAGAGGTAGATGTTTGGGTTTGATTCTGGTGGGGGTTTGTTTGCTTCTTTTTGTGTCATATAAATTATTGCACCTTTGTTTCCTAGTCTGAGTTTTGAAAACAAACAAAAAACCCCACAGATTAATTCTTACCTTCTATTGTTTTGTGTTACGGGTGATTGATTGCAAGGTAGAATCAAAGCTCACCATCCCTTTGGCATGCCTCCAGTGAAACAAGTGGGTTATTCTAGCAGTTTGAACCCTCTACAGTTTATGGCTCCAGAGAATCCCTAAATAATATTTGTCTTCTCAGCTGTATTCGCCAAAAGCTAGTGAAATAGGAACCTTGGGGGAATAAACATTTTACAGTCATACATGCAAGTGAAAAAATTTTTTCTAGAAAAGAAGAACAAACAAAAGGTCAGTGAAGAACAAACCTGCATTCCAAGATTCCCAGGCAAGCTTGTGAGCCTTGTATTGTGACTTTTGCCTTTATTTTTGTCATTAAATTTCATGAACACAGGGGTAGAATCACACTTATTAAGGACTTTCTACCACTGTCATTAAAAATAGTGATAAAATTTGACAAAAAATGTCAACAGAGTGAGAGCAAGGCTGACACCAATTAAAAAAACTTGTCAAAATTACTTGGAAAAGGACCAGAACTGGTGCTTTTGTTAAACTACTTCTCCTTGCCTTCTAGGGTAAAACAAACAAACAAACAAACAAACAAAATGAAAACCATGGCATTGTTCACTGTCATACGTACAAAATATCTTATGATGTGTAAATATTTTGTATTCTGTAAAAGTCTGCAGTTTCTAGCTGATCATATCTGAATTTCAACCTTTTCCATAATTACATGATCTAGTGTTTCATGTATAAAAAAAATTCTTATTCGGTATGTTCCTGACAACTTAATATAACTTGTCAGACCTCAAGAAGTCAAATTCACAAGGCAGATCAGCAAAACTCATAAGATACATTTAAAAATCTTCATAATATTAAAGGATGATTGGAAAGTCTCCATCAGAATTATGTTAGCACCCTTCTTTGGTCATAATACTATAAGTTGGGTGAACTCTGCCGTATAAAATTAGTCTCCTTCTCAACTTACTATAGTTTAAGAAACATTTTGCTCATGTTCACACAACTAGGATTTTTGCCATTCACAGGAACAAGAACGTAGTTGAATACGAGCATGATATAGATCCCTCAGCAATGCCCATGAGTAGGGGTTTGATATGGGAGAAAATTTTCCTTCAGAGAAAACAGTTGCTTAATTCTTAACATGTATATAAATATCATAAATCAAAGATTACCTTCATCAAGTATTTATGGGTAAGAACACACAACTGATGAACACCTGAAGTTAGCAAGTCAAGATGAGATTTTTGGAACATATTTTTTGGTCAAAGAGAACCTACAGAACTTATTACAGGAATAACAACATTAAATTTTCCAGTTTTGCTATATAAAGTGTCAGGACAGATGGTCTAATTGTTGCTTCCAGGGTCAAAAACTATGAACATACGAACATTTTATCTTGAACTGTGACAGATTTAGGTATGTGTTTAAGTGCTTTTCTGTACCAGGTTCTAAGTTTTGAAATTACTTTTGTTGCAAGTGGAAGATTCCTTAGAGAAG
The DNA here is from genome assembly GCF_965231255.1 of Vanellus vanellus. Classification (NCBI taxonomy): domain Eukaryota; kingdom Metazoa; phylum Chordata; class Aves; order Charadriiformes; family Charadriidae; genus Vanellus; species Vanellus vanellus. Next base: position 36,222,895 of record NC_138905.1, on the reverse strand, counting down.
GGAATATTAGTCTGCAAATTAAAAAAAAAAAAAACAAAACCAAAACCAAAAACAACACTAAAAACAAACAAGCAAAAAAACTCCCTACCACCTTACCAACAATACATTTGGTTTTAATTGTAGCTAGTAAATACCATTTTTAGAAGTAATTCCAAAGGCTTTTAATTATGGATTCAGTAGAGAGACACAGATATTTTTACTGTGATTACTTAAAAAGAATATAATGAGCAGTCTGAAGCAGTCTACAAACGTAGAGACTGTGCGGAGCAGATAATTATATAATTGGGAATGTGTCAGCACCTATACTCAGAATCAGAGAAAGGAGTTGAAGAGGAAAACATCTTTCTTTTATTTAAATTTTATGGGGTTAAAAAAAAAGTAATCAATCACTTTTTCTTGAGAATGTGTTGGGTTTCTTCCCCTGTAATTTATACCAAATTGTCCTCTGACGTTACATTTTGCTGTTAAAAATTGTTGCAACTTTGAGTAAAACATTTTTTTGTGTGTGTTTTGTGTGTTGTAAATTAATTGCTCCTGTCAGATGAACACCTCATCTTGGGAATACAGCAAATTATTGTATACTTGACAGTTTTTTTAGTGCGCCCATGAAAACTGAAGGGAAATGATACAAAAGAAAAACCCAAAACAAAACAAGAAGCCCCACTCCTCCCTGAACAAATGAAATAATAACCAGAGCTCAGTTCATCTCCAAAAGGGCCTCCAAGCACTGTCACGTCAGATATTGGAGAGTAGAGTACATTCACCCTTCAGGAAAGACCTTTTTAAATTCATTTCAGTCATTGCTCGTAATTGAGTTTAACAGCTGAAAATCCTTCAGTTGACCTCCTGTCTATCTTTGTTTCTTCTAATACAATTGCTCAGAGAGCAAAACGTCTATCCAAACAATCTGGAATGACAACAACAACAACAGTACACATACATACACATACCCACATACGTATATACACATATGAAACAACAATATGTTGTATATGTACAACAATATGTATACTGTATTGTTTTTATATACATATATATGTGTAATATATGTTTGTATTGTTGCTAAATATATACCAAACCCCTACACACAGAATAAAAAAATGTCAAAGCCATCTGTTTTGAAAATGTTAGAACTGATGCAGGTAAATAATTGCAATTGCTTAAATTGCTTTTTTTTTCATACACAAAGAAAATCTCAGAGCCACATGGTACAAACAGATCACATATGGAAACTAATTAAAACCCTGTCAAAGCGAGCCTGTCATCTTCAGCTGATGTGAGTGAGCAATGGAACAACACTGCTATAAAATTTGGCACAATAAGTTGCCTTTATTTGAAAAGATCTTGAGAGAATTTAGAAGCTGAAATAGCCTCTTGAAAACACTGTTTTAAAGCAGGTATACTTATCACTCCCCTACTATTCTTTCAATACCTTGAAGTTTCTAGCCATAAAATTCCTGCAGCCTGATCGGAATAGTATCTTGACATCACAGCTTTATCCAGTTTTGACAAAAACTTATAATACCTTGTTCTATGGAAGAAAGGTATACGAGGAAGTAGAATATGGACAATGCAAACCAGATGAAAACACCAGCAGGAATTCTGGATTTGCTGCCCTTTAAAGGAGAACCCCCCAGAGGGTCAGTCCCATTGACTTATCAGACCTTTAGCAAAAGTACCAAAAGGCCAAAAAGGCCTGACAGTCGGCAGCTCTACCTCATGCAAAAAAAAGGTTTTCTTACTTAATTGTTGGCTTTGTGGCAAACAGATAATTTCACTTCAGCTTTTTCCCTGTCCTAGCAATGATTTTTTTGAAATAAGATCAGGATGTTTGACTAAGCTAATAGTTTAACTATGCACTTCAGAGGGAGACACTTACCATTGTATGACCTACCAAATCAAAAAGGTGAGGAAAAAAAAGATTTTGCTACTTGCGTTACAAAAACATGTTCTCAGATATTGTATAAGTTCCACTCCTACCTTTCCTGTTGTCTCGTTTCTTTCCCAGCTAGTAGAACAGCCAAATTTTCTCACTCCTAAGGAAAGATCAAGTAAAGTTTGACATCTCTCTACTGACCATCTTCTGACTACCTTAGATTTGTTCTAATGAAAGAAAAAAACTTTCTCACCTCGGTTTTCTGCCTGCTCTATTCCAGTACTTTTTTCCAGCTCCACTTCTCATACCAAAAAACACTCTCTAAATATATCTCCACCATAAAAGAGGTTACTAACCTGGAGTTTCTCTTTCACCAGTATTTCCCTAAGGGCCCTGACCAACCTCACCTGGAGCCTCCACCCCCCCCAGTCGTCCCAGGAACTCTATTTAATCTCAGCCTGGGGCAGTCAGACCCTGCCTGAGCTACACCAGAAAAGCGGTATTTTCTGGCTCAGCTATAGCCTGGTGATGGGTCCTATAGACTGATTTCTTAGCCCTGCCTTATCACGATGTATTTGTCTGGAAATCGCTGTATCTCATTCTACCCCTGACCTTCAGGCTAGCTTAATGGCTTGACCTTGAACCTGCTCTTTCTCCAGGAAATTACCTTTTGATCAGGACTCTTGGTTGGACCGGGCCAGTCTCCAGGTCTGTCCTGCTGCCTTGCGTGGGCACTTTGGGATGGGCCCTCACTGGTAAGGCGTAGGGGTCATGTGCAGCTTCTGTCCCTTAGGGAGCAGCTGACGCATGGTGCTTCCAACAGCTTTCTCCATCCAGAAATGCTAGTTGTGTCCCATACCTACTCCAAAAGAATATCAATCTTCTCCTTATCTTCTTCATATAGAAACATACCATATGTTGATGTATTAGTGTTTTCTCACTCTTCTTACAGGCATTTGGAAACACTTTTCCTGACTGTATTCTTAGCGTGTGTTATAATATATTGCAGTCCTGCTTCACATACTGGAAGATGAGCAAAAGGAGAAGAGACTTCCATATTTGGTTTTTTGTTGTTTTTATATTAAGTAATTTCTTTAGTAATATCAACATTTACAGACATGCTGGCATTGTGACTAGTTTCAGTGCAAACAGATTGACATTTTATAAGTGCCTTCAAAGTACAGCCTTCTTTCCCTTCCAAGTCTCATCCAGGCTGTGTCTCTTCAATAACTGAAATTGTCATTATAGCTGAGAAAACGTTTCATTGTTGCAGCCTTCAGCAGTTACTAGTATGTAGCCCCCAACAAATATATGTACAATATAGGATATTTATTAGTATAATTTCTTATACTGAAGTTCTATGAACTTCAAAGAGACTTTCTAGATTTGAACCAGCAACAACCAGTAAAGGTGCAGAGGCAAACATACTCAAAGTCAAAAAAAATGTACTATAGAACAGTACTCAAGTACTTAGAAATTGATTTTATGAGGAATATTGTGATTTTTTTTTTAACTACTTTCTCTTGAAATTTGTTTTTGCTTAAAACATGAAATATAATATTCCATTCCTCAATAATTTTCCATTTCCACTCAAGCTGCGTTAAAGTTAAATTTCAATTAATTATATAGTGGGTTTTATGGCATATTATTGGGTAGTTAGAAAGTGGTTTTGTCATAATTTGAGAAAAATAATGGAAAAGTTGGGGTAGAATTGAAAATCTTTAAGTAAATTTATTTTATTTACAGAATGGAGAACAAGCATGAGGCAATTCTGTGGGACAAACCAAGTAAAGGAATACAGTTTCTCCTGTGATTATGTAGGAGTGAATGAGGTAGCAATATTAACTTCAATCCAATCAAGGTCTGGGATTCACATAAATTTTGCAAATCATTTAAGTACCATTTAAGAAGGGAGTTTTTTTTTCATGTCAACAATGAGCAGAGAATGGAAAGTTTTGGCAACTAACATTTGTTTATTGTGGATTCTGTGTGGGTAGCTTCCTCATCCTGACTCATTCACTGACTGAGTAGGAGAAGTTTGGACTTTGGCTTTAGTTTTTAATACTTATTTCCCTTCCTGTAGAATGGTTGCACACACACTGGTTAGGTATAAATACATTGTACACTGTTTAGGGTAGAAGAAATTACATTGTATTAAACAGTACTGACTTATGAATGGTGATTGGAAATCAAATCAGTATATGCATGTTTAGACTATTGTATAAAAGTGAGATCTGAAGGGTGTTTTTATGTTTAGAAACAAGCTTCTCTCCTCCCATTTATCTATCATTAAAAATAGAAGTGATATTCCATTTTGTCTTCCTCGGTTGCAGGATTTCTGTACTCCTCGTTAATGTTTTAAACACTTTTTATGCTTGTTGTAGAAAGCTTATTCAACAGCATGAAGGGTACATTCATTCACTTCACAGCCAACGGAGGTTTGATGTAAACATTTCAAAGTTTATTTCTGGTAGTTAATATATGTAGCTTGACTACGCCCAGGAGCTCTGATCTAGAACAAATGTGATTAATTGATCTCTCCAGCCTGCACTCAGTTTGGATATCTTCCACTGCAAAGACTGCGCATCCTGCTACCTTGTAAGATTTCTCAGATCCAGACTCTGTTCAGCAGTCACGCTGATGCAGGACCAGAATAAATCATTGCAGAGTCTCTGAGCCAACAGATATCATTAGGCTCGAAGTTACAAGCTTAGACAGATGTCCTGAGACGGCAGTACAGATCCATCTGTAATCAGTGAAAATGAAGAGGAAAAATTACAGTTGTATCTCCACGGTGAATACTGATTAGAGCCAAAACTCAGGTAGAAAGAGCCAAGGTGCTTTGATCCACTTTTTTTTTTTTTTTTAGGACCTTTGACATGATTTTATGAAGTGAATCTAGACCTCAGTTTGCATATTTCCATGTGATACACAAATATTAATCCACAAGGGCTATTTGGAAATCTAGATCTCACAGAAGGCAGCCATTCAGTACCACCTTCATATTCTGAAATTATGAAGCGGTAGGAGAGGAAGATTTCATCCTTTCTTTTCATTGTGGCTGCGGAACAGTCAGTTGAAAGTTTTCAACAACCGTCAGACTTTTTCCTCCCTGGAAAACCCTACAAGAAATAAAAGCTCAAGTAACTTTTCAGCATATTTCCAGTTCTACCAGTAATGGGATCACTGTCTGTACTTTCATGGCATTTTTATTTAGTTGCAGAACAAAGAAGCTCAGAGCATAGATACGCGTATGAGATGAAATGTAGATTTTGTCCTTCAGATTACAACTTCAATGCCTTTGAATTTCACCCAATCAGCATTCCTGGTTTTCAGATCCTTTCCTTGTAACCTTCCCATGACAGTTTCCTGACATGTCTTGCTGTCATCCACATTCAGTCAAGTTACGGATGTAGTCCTTGTAATGTGTATGTTAATTTGATTCTTTTGAAAGGTAACCCTTATGCTGGATCTCAGGAGGGACTGGCACATTAGGAAAAACACAGGAAGTGCTTAAACAAACAATAGTTGGAACAACAAGTAAATTTGAATTTCTATCTTTTTTATTTTGTTCTATTTGATTTGTTGCCCTCTTTTACAGTCAGAAAACATATCCATGAAATTTCATTCTCTATTCCTCAGCTAAGTTATGGCTCCATTCACATGGTAAGAAAGCAGACTTTCATATCTTCATAGCAGAATAGATAATTTAACTAACACATTTCACTGAATGAATTCATGATGTTTTCTTCTTGTCTTGTTGCTATGAGTGTATCTGTCCAAAAATGATGTTTTGCACTCACTGGATCAATTAAGACGATTCTAAATTCAATTACACTATTATAACGTTCAGATTGTAATGAAACCATCCAAATTGCAAAGAATTATTTCTATTCCCTGATTGGATGAGAGTTTAAACCCCGTTCAGCCCAAATAGCAAAGGTAATTTAATGCTGCTTTCTATTGCATTCATGGCAGTAAACTGTGTTTCTCCAAAGTTTCTGGAAAGCAAATACAAAAAAAGCCAGAGCTTGGCCAAATGGATTAATTTATAATTCTAAAGGATGTTCCCAGGAGATATCGTTTTGTTCACCATATTCTTTTTAATATTAAGAACTGATTTTGATCCCGGGGAGAGCTTGATCTTACAGTGGAGAAAGAGACCAAGCTAGAAAGAAGTCATATTGCATCTTGTGGCTGCAACTTTCAGTTTACATTGCACAGTAACAACTTTAAATAAACATGAAAAGAAGTCAATTAGTCCTACATATGGCCCTGGTAAATCATTCTGAAGCTGTAGAACAAACAGACAACAGTTGCATAGATCTTTGGACTCGATGTGGTTGTATAGGTATGGCATAACACTCCTCTTTTAGTACTGAACACTGAATTTCTTTACTGGTGTATTTTTTTAAAAGTTTTATTTCCCTTCTCTTCTAATAAACTTTTTTCAAATAATGTGAAATAAATTCTGTTAGGTTGTTGCAACTTCTTGAAAGATCCTAAGTAGGTTATGTTTTACTTTGACAGTGTTCACTCAGAATTTAGTTTTATGATCTCATGTGAACGAGATAATATAAAGTACATTGAATGAATCATGGATAGACCTTATTTTGCATGTTGCTTGTATTGCTGATTAATTGAAGGATGGAACATATGACACTGGAAGCATTAAATGCAATTTCTGATATAATCTTTTCTATTTCATGTTTACAGAAAAAATACTGTTATGAAAATAGCAAGGAACTAGATACAGAATGAAATGGCTTCAGCGTTTTTTCAACTGACTCATGAGTATGAATTCTTACTGCTGTTACGAATCATGCTGTTCTGGGGGTTTGACCATTAGCTGAAGAATTGAAATCAATGCTTCATAATTTCCCCACAAGGACGCTAAATGCATACCCTTATGTCTCATGCAGTTTGACAGACTGCAATTCATCTCTCACTCCAAATTGCCTTGCTGCCTCTATTTATAATATTAACAAGTCCCGAGAAGAGCAGACAGGAATGTAGAAATTAAATGTAGCTCTGAAAGCACTGGTGTTTTTTGATTTTCTCTTTTCCCCCTTTATCTGATAGAGTAGACATTAGAAAACATCGTGGTATTGCAGTAAAAGAGGAAAGATCTCTGAAGAGAAGTTGTAAGCAGAACTGATGACCAGCAGAGGCAACTGTCAGTTCTTGGAATGGAGTGCAGACAGAAGCACTGAGCAACTGCTGAGACAAATAGCACACAAAAAAATGTCCTCACGTGATAAAGAATCGAGAAGGAAGGAAGAACATAATTTTAAAATTACAATAGAAGAAAAAACTTCTGATTTACCCAAATGCATTCCTAGAAGAATTGTTCCTGGTTCATATCTTGCCGCTTAGGAATGCGGTGGCCTCTCCCTACTATCCTGGAGAAAGATATTTCTAAGCTCTGCTGTGCTGAACTGGAAAGGTGATGATATTGGCAGTCCTGACTCGTACACACATCAGTTTCACAATATGTATGGGTGTCTCTATATATTTAGTCATTTATACAAGAATTCATATATACTACTATAATGGATTTCTTGCCAGATATTATGTTAATCAGTTCATCTCAGGATGAAATTCATATTCTAACTCAATTTTTAAGCTGATACAGAACTTGAAAATAGATCAGATATGGAGGTGTGCTCAGAAATCTCTGCAATTAGTCACATTATGTGCCTAAACAATGCCCTCTGCCATCCAAAATAAACCAGCTCATCCAGTTCTGCATATTGTCCCCTTAATCTTAATCTCCCTTTACTGGGTTTTAAATACATATGCACATATATGTATGTATGTATACATATATACACACCCCGTGTGCATACATGCATATCTGAGGGCTTCTGCCATTTCCAAGGACTTTGGTTTGAAAAAATACTTGGATGACAGTTATGCTATTTTCATCACATCCCTTCTGAAATGTCTGTCAGGCTTGATTTTGATGACATCATCTATTTTGTCCTGTGTGCTTTAGGCCACAATTTAAATGAAACCTGAGAAAACTTTGTCATCAAATAGTCTAAGAACGGGCTAAGCGGTATGCAGCAAGATATCCAACATAAAAGCGGGAAATAAAACACCTCCCTGTCAGCTCCTGTTTTGAATCTTAACAAGTATAATGCTATCTCTGTTTTAATCTAGCCTTTAGTCTTGAAGCCTCAATAAATTTTTAAATTATTTTCTTTTGAATAACTGATCTGGAGAAAATGAGTTAGTAGTACTATTGTAATTTGCTCACTTTTGTGAGTTTGTTATAAACATTATTAGTAAGATGTTACATGCAGTATTTTCTAATTTATCATACTTAAGAAGGAACTAGGATGTGTGGTACAGAACAATCAGGGTTCTTGATTTATTCATTAATGAACAAAGTGGTTCCTCAGATGTATCTCAGAGGCTTGAACTCTGTACCTATGTTATGGTTTGAAGAACCCATAGCAATTTATTGTCATTTAGACAATTATTCTAACACCCGATGACCCCTCCCCACGCAGGAAGGAGAATCAGGAAAAAACAAGGAAACCCGGGGGTTGAAATGAAATATAAACAGATTTAATAGAATAAGATTAGATAATTAACAGTAATAGCACTAAAAAAACAATATTGATCCCAATACAAATATAAAATATACAAAGATTACACACAGCCAATTCTATCCGTAGGAAGCTGTGCACTCCCAGCAGTGGACAGTGAATGTTGGACACTGTGAGTGCTATGGCTTTGTGAGGATCACAAGCATCATAGGAGAGAAAAAGTTCCTCAGCAAGCTTTCTGATTTATATTGAATGTGGTGTTCATGGCATAAAAAAATCCTGTTGGCCAGCTTGGGTCAAGTGCCCAGGTCTTGTTCCTGGTCAATCACAGACATGGCAAACTCTAAAACACTGAGACCTTGAAACCCACACACCAGAGCTGGCTATGAAGTAAATATTTTCACAAATTCAGACACTAGAGTCTTCTAAAAGTACAATCTTCCCAAGCATCAGAAGAGACCTTACTGAAAAATAAAATTACCGAAAGAGAAATTAACCTTGTGTTGCTCAAACTAGGACAACTTATCACTTCTGGATCAGAGGATCACACCTGCTATTTTTGTAAAAACAAATGGAAGAGGAAAATAGAATCCTTTAAAATAATACAGTTCTGTTCCTCCTCTGTCCTGTAAAGAGAAATAACAACAAAACAGAGAAGGAAAAAGAAAGGAAATATTCCTAAGTAAAATCCTGCAATGTAAATTTTTGTAGTTTAATAATTTGGAGAGTGCAAGTTGGCTAGTTTTGCTGCATTTCAACTAAAACACGTATCCTGTGTTCTAACAGAAATGTTTTGAGCTCTTCTTGCAGCCTGACACATCCCAGCTTCTCCTGTACCTTTTTTGTCAGTATAGCTCCTTCTTTTGCCGTTTGGTTTGCTGGTGGGTGATTTGAGGAGAACATAGATTTCTCCCAGATGTTATGAAGATATTGTTCTTCCAGTGTTACATGGCCAAGTTCTACAGAACATGATATGGTCTATTTTTCTTTCTCAGTTGAAGACTGTTAACAAGTACCCCTCTGGAATGTGTTAGGACATTAAATTGTACACTAGATCTACAATGAATTGTACGTGAGCGGTGAAATACCCTCATTTAAAATCTTACATCGAATTTGAACTGTTGATTCCATCAGGGAAGGAAATGTAAATTGATGCAGAAGCCTTTATGTACCGTATATATTTTCTCAAGGATCTCTGTTTAGACTAGTGAGAAAACCCAAGGCTTTATTGTTAATGCTGCTAAGTCAATACTTGAATTCCAAACTGAAGCTGATTTTTTTCTGACTCATGGATCAGTAGAACTGCTAAATTCCAGTTTGGGAATATATTAGCATATGTAGTGCCTGCCAAAGTTGTTTCTGGAGCTTCAGAGTAAACTAGTCTTTTTAAATAAGCACTTCATATTTCATATTGGATGGTTTTATAAAAAGAAGGGGCGATACAAGGGCAAGTGGGACAATCATTAAGAAGTTCTTTTAATCCTAAGCATTTTTATCATGTCTGCCTCACCATCTCTAAAATTAAGCACCAATATTAACTACTAAATATCGTACAGAGAAAACTAAGATGAAATGGAGAGTACACAAAACTTCCAAGAGGAATTTACTTCCTCTCTATATTATTGAATATTCAGTTTTCTAGGTATAGTACTACAACTGAAGCAAAGTATGTAACCACTGAAAAGTCAATCTGTTAATTTGAGTCATGTTAGATTTTAAAATGCAGAGGGGACCATGATACAGAGTTTTCACCAAAACTAATAATGTTGGTCTCTTCAGAGGTATTTCTTAATCTCTTCAAAGTTTAAGAAATAGGATTAAGGAAGGGGCTTAAGAAAAGTCTATTTTCTTTAAAAATTTGTAGATAACGTAAAAAATTGTTTATATTTTTAAGGCTCCCCGTGTTTGGTGGCTGAAATCTTGGTATTTTTGACATCAGTGAGATCAGAATTTCAGCAATGAGTTACGAGGTTGCTGCAACATTATCTCTAGCACACAGATATATTTTGGAGTTCTCCACATACCAGTACTAAACTATTGCCATAAATTACAAGATTCAATTCGGTAAATATTTAAGAGTTAACATATATGAACATGTAACTGAAATTTTACAAAAATCTTCTACTAGAACTCATTAAGTTTGCTCATGCAGCTTTGTAGACCTATAGACTGCAATTAATACGAGAAAATCTTAGGAGACAATTGTTTTTGTAATTTTGCAGGTCCTATTGGTTTTGCAGTATTCCTGAGTCTATGCCTATTCAATACTATTGTTAGCACACATAGACAGAATAAGATGTAACAGCCATGCATTATTTAAAAGCCATGCCTTGACAAGTGATGACAGTTGAACATGACAATTTTGGAGATGCTTATTTGTTAAGATTTCACAATAATCACTTTTCAGACTTCTTGCAAAATTCCTGTTAAATAATAGTTTGAGGCAGCTCAGCAACAGTACTTTATTCTATTAAATTAGAAAATTCCTCCTCAAACCATCTGGGCTGGCAGGTGTTCATCATCAGATCTAGGTTGCTATGAGACAAGAGATTGCTTATGCTAATTAGTCATGTAGCAAGAAACTCCAGTTTTGTTCATTTGAAACAACTTACGTTTGCAAGGGCATATTACCAGTACCTGTAAAGCTCAAGGTGTAAAACTCAAGTTAAGAATGTGAGAAAAAGCTGCTTCAGCATAAGGCCTGTGGTGGGGCTACTCACACGCATAAAAGCTCTCAGGTTCACCTCTGACGCTCTGATCAATGTACAGCTGCTTTATATGAATAATGTGTTAGCGTTTACCTCTGTGAGACAGATTAAGTCCCAAATCAAGCTCAGTCATTCTGTATAATTAACAGAAATTAGGATTTCCTCTCTGAGTTGGAGACATCGTAGCGTTGAATTTTTCTCCTGTGAACCGTCCTAATGTTTCCAGGACCAAGACAGGAGAAGGCAGGAAATACTATGCAGTTCAAATACTCCAGTTATGATTTTTTTAATATTTGTATTATAATAAATTCCAGAAGTTCAAGCTAAGGTTAATATAGCATTCAGCAATCAACATTATAAACAGCCGATAGACACAGCTACAGAATGTTCCATGTTGGAGCTGGAACAAGCAAAGGATAAAATTCAGATAGTTTAAAATTTGCTTAAATTGCAACAAATATACTCTGCAAGCTGTCTAACCCTGGTGACTGTTTATGTAAAAGAAGACTCCAATTTTGGATCTCGGTTTCCCTGCCCACTGGCTCCCAAACACTCTATTGCGTATGACCAACTAACTACTTAGTCTCTTTGTATACAACATCAAGATTCAAAGATCCGTTAGGAGAGGTATAGAAGCACTGATTATGTTCCCACTAAGGCCAAGACCACTGAAAATGGTCTGGGTTCATTCTACAGCACAGTTGCCCAGTTTTCCAGGATTTCACAGTCGTGGTGGTTTCATTCAAGAGTGTAACAACAGAAGGAGCGGTGTAAGTAACTTCTCGTCCCTGCATCCGGGGTTGCGTTTGCATATTTTTCTTCAATGCAATATATATATAAGGATTTCTGAGGGGTCAGAACTTAGGGAGTCCTCAGGTCACTGCGATACAGTCAAACTTGGTTTTGCTTTCTGTTATTTTTGCCCCATAAATCTTGCAAAGCTTGCAGAATGGCCTTCAGCAGGGGAAATGCAGCTTATCAAAGTCTTGCCCATAACTAGAGGATAATACCGTATATGAAAACCGAGGGTTTGAATTCTCTCCAATCGGTGGAGTCCCCATCACCCTTATCTAATGGCAGTTTCTCTGTTTTTTCTAGTACTCAAGTTTCCTATGCCTATTCTGAAACCCAACTAAGAGATCCCTAATGAGCAGCCCTTAATCAACAGTCAAGTCACCAGAAACCACCTTAGACATGTTCTTTGCCTACTGTTTCTCATTGACTGGTTGTAACTGCTCCCTGCCAAGCCTGCAAGAGCACTGAATCACTCTCTGAAGACCCTGCTGCGTGTTAGAGGACTGAGGCTCGCGTATCTGAGGCCAATATCCATATCTGGTGCTGTCTCAGTGCAAGGTCATGAAATTAAGTCAGATCCAGAGATAGCACCTAAATCTCCCGAGGTCGTGCACTCCAGGTATGCAATTAGTTCAAATAACATAACAAAATATTTATTTTTGCAGTTAGAGGCTTTTTTTCTATTTCATGTCTCTCTTGTTCGTTTTTGGTGTACTCAACAAAACGCATGTGGACAGACTCCAGACAGCTGTAGTTTCCCCAGTGACTAATACTTGATCATGTCTGTTCTGGGACAAGCATCCATCTGGCTTAATCTGTATACAGTGGCTCATATTCTATTTTTCTTTCTCTTGATGGCACGCAGCCACCTTGACAATGAAGCATCAAAAAAAAATAAATTTAAAATTACTGTATTTATTGTGACAGACCAACCTATGATCAGCACAAAATTGCATGAGGCTTTTAATTCATAGTGTTAATAAGCAACAGGTAGCCTTCCAGAGAATCAGTGATCTGCAGTATCCAGTTTATGTTGCTTTCCCTGATTCTACATACATCCCTCTTTTTTTTTAATCAGAAGAGTCCCTGTTTTCAATTGAAATACTTGCAGGATAGTGAGAATCCTCGAATGATACTTTACTGCTAAAAATTCTACGCTTGGATGAATACTGCAGGCCAGCTTTTACTAAAGAGCCTTCTGGGGAACCTCAACCATATCCGGCTCTGTCTACATTAGCAAATCACAGGAATAACAGAAGTGGATCTTTGCGAATGAATCACATGATGCTGAAGAATTGATATCCACACGTGTTTTGAGGTTGAGATGTGGTTATTAGAAATGTTATATTTTATTTCAAAATGTTCTAATGCTTGACTGAGGGTGTAATTTTGGACCTCAGTCCATTCCTAAATTTTAATTTTCATTGTCTCAAAATAATAAAAGGCTCAAAACTTATGGTCTAGTAATTGAACTCTGAAGAGTGGAACTATTGGAATTCTTTCAGAGCCCCTCTATTAGAGGTTGAAAAGAAATGTCCTCCCCAACCTCCCAATCATTGAAGTTCCCATGATAAAATTAAAAAAAAGAATTAAAAAAAAAATATGATCTCTGTGAAGCTGAGCTGAAAGGGATTCTTCACTTTCCCCACAGAGAAAACTGTTGTGGCAAGAGATGAAACAAAGTGTTCCACTCAATTGCTGAATGGAATAATTTGGCTGGAATCGTTAAGGTCTTATTCACTCATGCAGCAAGCAGACCGAGAAACCTGCTGATTCAAGGAAAGTTTGATTGTTTTATAGACATCATTCTTCAGCCAATTAAGGAGAAGCAAAGTTTGGTGCTGTCTTGATGTGGGGGATAGGAAAACAGGCATTTAGTTTTCTAGTAGTACAAACTCTTATAAATTGAGAAGGAAAAAAAAATGAAAATAAACCAAATTTATCTTAATGTTTTTTATGAACCAAGTACACAATGTTTTTCTTTTTAAGGTTGGTGAAATGTAATAAACTGTAGGGATATTGAGAGATTTACATAAATTATTGATGAGTCCCTTCATATTTTAATTCACCTGCGTTTGTGAGATTGATAGTTATCCCACTGGCATTTATGTCGTGGTTTTGTGGTTACTTTGTTTTGTTCGCAAGAATACCTAAGGAAGAGATTTCGTCCGCAATTTGTACATGTCACAGTATAAACACTGGTTTTGTTGCTGTATAGCTGCCTCGGGTGGTCTGAAATGCATGTGTTACAACAAGAGGAGGAAGTTAGTTTTCCAAGACACTCAACAATCAATTAAAATGAGTAAGAAGGAGGAGGAATGTGAGGAGTATCCTGTGCACACAAGGGTCCTTTGCTGGAAAGCGTTTGTTCTTCTTCAAACAAAGTGTCCACTGTGCAGCTGGATAATAAGACAAGTTGAAAGATTAGACACTGCACAACATGCACTGTGTATACCTGCATTTGTGCAGACACAGGGTAATGGGCTATGGGCTTCCTGACTAGTCTGACTAGTCAAAGAGCTGGTGGGAAGGAGAAATAGCCAACATGGTTCTTTGTTCAGGAAGAAGTGCGGAACAAGGAAGAAGGGAGGAAATGGAGTAATAGAAACAGATAAGCACTACTTCTTACATCTTGTTTAACACTCCTCCAAAAATATAAAGGCTGCTGAATCCTTTATCATGCTGTCCTACTGTGTTCTTATCAGTATCTCATCCCCTGAAGTGCAGGGCACTAAATTCCAAAATACTAATTTAGAAACCAATGTTTCTAACTTTTTTACAAACTTTTTAGCTTAGAACATCAACCCTTAAAATGTATTTTCAGAGATCTGTGAATACCTATCATCGCAAGCATAGAAAAGCAAAGAAATACTGTCTTTTCTGTTGTCTCTTTAGGTTTCTTTAGGCAAACATCTTTTCTACCTGTTAAATCAGTTAGATGCAGCCATGAAGTTGAGATATGTTTGTCCAAAAATAATCTGTCCAGACAGCTGTCAGAAAAGGAACTAAAAAAAAAGCTGATCCTGTAATAAAGAATATATAAGCTGTGGCTTTTATTCAATCTATACTACTGTTAACATAGACCAAAATAGTGTGTGCACACACACACATACAAAACCACGCAAAGGTAGGAAGAAGGAGGAGGTGTTGCAGTAGTCACGGCCACAAGAAGGATGAAGTAGATGCTGTTGTGTGTCTTGTAAAGCTTCAGCTAGGTCTAGGAAGCTGATTTTGCATAACAAAGAGGATGTTGAAATAAGAACCGGGGAGAGAAAAACAAAGTTCTGACCTAAAAAAGAAAACCAACCCAAAACCAAACAAAAACCCCAGAACAAGAACCTAAGAAATAATCCAGAATCTGGACTCTTCTCTGGCCAGAGATAACATCAGTTCAATCTCAACCATAACTTTACTTACTTTCAGTGTAGAGGCTTAGGAAATACTGTGTCCTGTAGTCTTTGGTATTGAAGTCACACACGATGTGTCACCCTGTTTGCACTTTTGAGTCAGTCACACAGTAAATTAGAATAGTTTTTCACTCTTCTTCCATTACCCATGTCCTTAAAATACCTATTGGTGAGCAGACTAAATGTCAGCTAGTCTGACTGCCAGGAGGTGATTGTTCCCTCGGCTGATGGTCCTGGCTGGCGTGGGTCAGAGTGCCCGCTCCTTGGAGGAGAGGAAATGGCGTGTGCCCTCATGCCTCTCCCCACTGTGAGGTCTGCAACATACACTGCCCGTGGCAAGGCTAAGGCAGCTGCCCCACCACCCCCTCAGAAGTGGCAGTAGTGTGGAGTGATGCGACTAGTAACGAGAGAGCACCCCAACCCACCTCAAGGGCACTGAAGGTACGCTGGGGGGGTAGTTGCAGAGCCACCATGACACCGAGCTCGTGCTTTGTCTCCTGAGTCCTAGGACAGACTTGGGTCCCCTGTGTTGTTCAGAGCAGCCTAGATTCTTCTGTAGCTGAACATAAACAGAGCACTGCCCCTACATCATAAGTGAGCAGGGTAAATAACATCCATACATTTCCAATAAAACTTGAGAATTTCCGTGCCAATGGAAATTTCTCTCGGACGTTCCTTGTTGTCCTATGACCCCCCTTCCCCCCCATGATTCTTCAATGGTGCAGAAGGCCTGAGTCACAAATCTGGCCCACGCCACTCTGCTGCATATAAATAACATTGCTCTGAATACTTTGTCTCAAAGGATGCTGACAGAATTCTAAAATATTATTCACAGACAAAACCACCCTTAGCTATATAAAAAATCCTATAAAAGCACTTCCCTTAAATGAATTGCTAATTGGAAAGTGTTTAATTCTTATTGTTCACAACTTAGGTCATTTAATTATTTTTTTTTTTAATTTTAAATAAATTAGTGAAATTCTGTTGCTAAGCTAATTAGGCAACTGCCTTTCATTACTGTGCTGCTTCAGCTTCTTGCCAGCTTGGATTTTTACAAGTAAAATGAGCGTGATGATTCCAGCTTACTGTCTAGCAACCTGATACACTGAGCCCTTATATCTGGCATACATCAGCAATTAGTATAATGTCCAAATGTAATGGGTTTGCTGGTACAGCATCTGAGCTCCACCTCTGGTAACTCATGTAATTAACTAAACAAAATAAACCAAGCATGCTTTGTAGAAGCAGAAGCTTATTGACAGCAAGGCATATGAAAGCTTGAACTCTGCTTTGCTTCAGCTGTACGTTCTTTCCCAACACCACTTGTTCTCTTTCTGTGAACGATAAGATAAACAGGAGAGAGTAACGGCTTGAGCAGAGGATTGTTGTATGTGTAGAAGACGGGGTATACACTTCATCATTAGTCTGTGCAATACAAATGGGCAAATTTGAAAGTGTCCAAGGTCAGGTTGGACGTGGCTTTGAGTAACCTGGTATTGTGAGAGAAGTCCCTGCTCACAGCAGGGAGGTTGGAATAGATGATCTTCAAAGGCTGCTTCCAACCCAAACCCTTCTATGATACAATGGCAAAGGACTTGATCATTAGGATGCCTGCATAAAATCATTTACTCTGCCGCTTACTCACTTGCCTAAGTTTGTCCCAAAGTATGCCGTTCCTTAGCTGACAGCTGTGGAACAGATATAATGGCTTCTCTGTGAGAATAAATACATTTGGAGAGCAGGACAACCTGCTAAAATAGGCAGAACAGTGTTGACAGGTAAAACAAACTTCTGATCCTTTCCATGACACAAAGAAATAACTAAATTTCCCAGAAAGGGAAGCATGAGATAAGATCCCCTCAAAACTCCCTTTTTTACCTCGCATGAGATTTATTTTTTTGTTTGTTTTTGAACTCATTGCAATAACAAAGCACTTGACAAAATAAATAAATAAACAAAAAAAATAATTCAACCCCTCTGCCCCTCAACGAAATAAAAGGCACTGCTGTGGTTTTCTTCAGACGAAAGACTGAAAAAAGCTGGAGTATAGTACAAGTTGAGTAATAAGCATGCTTTCCACACTAAGTACACTTTGCAAGACTCAAAGCAAGATAACAGGATAAGAAGCCCTCTACAAAGTGATAATGGATACATTGTTCATGATAATACCAGCAATAACAGCAAGTTGCATTTTACAATAATGTGTCTTCTTGTACAGATGATAGTGTTAAAACTCCTCTGTCCTCCTTTTTCTTGCTATGAAAAATGAATAGTAAACATTAACGAGCGCTACTGTCTCATGTCTTGATTCTCTGTTTGAAAGATGCCACTTTTAGGTAAAGAAAGCTTCAAAAGCCTACCATTATCGAATGAAATAAAATCAGTATGAGTTCAAGCATTTGTACTCAGAACTCTTCTTGGATCTGTAGCAGCATTAGCAGACACACACAAAAACCCCCCACACACCAAAGAAAAAACAAACAAACAAAACCCCCTAACGAACACAAACACAATTTAGTGTCATTTCATTCATTTCTTGCTTTGGATGCAATTTTGTGCCGAAGCGCACCAGTCAAACCTCCTTACTGTGTGAAGTTGACCTTGGCTGACCCCCTGTACAAAGGCAAAGAAAAAGATGTATCAGATCTTACTGTCATTACCCGCTTTTCTAAAAGAGCAGCGAGTAGCCAAGTAGCTGTAGTCCGTAGCTGGAGCCATGATCTCCATCCAGGCTCGGCACCTGAATGAGGGCAAGTCCGAGGCAAACTGGAGATGTGCGAGGAGTTTGTGCTGATGCCATAGCTGTGACTCAGCTGGCGCTCTTGCCTTAAGGTCAGAACTGAACAGCCTTGGCATTGGGATGAAGAAATGGACCAAAAAAGCTGCAGATGGTGTTCTTTTAGTAACTGAGGTAATTAAATAATCTAAGAGTGGAAAGAAAAAAAAACATTCCAGAAGTCTGTGCAGGTATATTAAGTTGCTCACAGCGGGAAGCTGACTGATAGTGCAATGGCCCAATGGAAAATTAAATGTAGTTTTCCCAAGAATTTTTAAGGCCTGCTTTTTGTTACCTTCGGGCCCACATGGAACTGGTCCCCTGTCTGCAGTATTCAAAGGAGTCAAACCAGAAAAATTAGAAGCATCAGCCAAATGAGCCCCTCAAAGGGCAAGCCCACACAGAATTTGGCAAGTAGTCAGCAAAGACCCTTCCCATGCTGCCTGTGCTTTTAGCCCTGGCCCTGGTTTATTTCATGAGAGAAAATAAAGTCTTAGTCCAATAGCCTGTTCACAGATTTTTATCTTTTTTTTTTTTAAGTCAACAAAAAATATACCTAGTAACTTAGGATAGACTTAATTTTATCAGAGAAAAAGAATTTAATGGTGAATTAATAGAGAAGGTCATAAAAGTAAATTGCTTCTTATTTATAGCCCTTTTAGCACTTGGATATGGTAGGTAAGCTCCCTCATCCACCAGTTTATTGTGGTATTATTTTTATTTAGGATGATTTATTTTCTGTTTATTAAATGTTAATTATGAGAACTTTTCTCATAGCTCTGTCTCCAAATATTAGTCAGGTTTGAATCTGTAAGCATTCAAAATTTAAGAAAAGAAGGTGGTGGTTTTCAGATGTTTAAATCTGTGAGATCATCTCAGAAGGTGATATTTTTCCCCCTATTCGTGCTAAATAGAAAAGATTACCCTAATATTTTTCTAGGTCTTTAGCCTAGGTTTTGCTACGGAACGAAACACCAATCAAATTAATAGCTATGAAATTTCAGAAGCTTTTAAGGAGGGAAGTAAAAAATGGACAGTGAAATGTAAATATATAAAGATATCTTAATTACTTCCATGGTGTTAAAACTGTGAGTTTTAACAAACAAACAAAAAAAACAAAAACAAAAACAAAACAAAACAAAACCCCCACAACAACAAAAAGTTGATAAATGCGACAGAATTTGTGTTTTATTCTTGTTAACACAATTTTCAGGACAGCTTTCTTAGTAGTTGCACTAGCTCTGTCCTTGGGTAAGATTTAAAAAGATAAACCAACTTCAGTACAGTATATTGCATGAACAGAACCTGTCACTCTTACCTTAGGAAACCATTCTTTGGTGTAGTGGATGTTCGATGGATGCAAAGTCTCCAGAAAGATTCATTAGCAATTCAATGTGATTAGTGATGAGGTTTAGCTTTCTTCTGCCTCAATTCATGGATAAATATCAGCATTACAACTTCCTATAGAAATTAATAAGAAAACTTTACAACCCCATCTTCTTTTGTCTTTCTTTTTCCCTTCTACATTTTCACCGTGAGTATGGATGCTCAGATATGTCATTGGCTAATCTAAATGGAATATTATCCGCATTCTTATGTTCAGATTCTGTGAGGCTCTTACAAAGGTTAGCAGAATCATATCTGGGTTTTACTATTTCATAGTAAAGAAACATTTTTAATATAGGGAAAAAAATAAAATACATTTATTATGCAAACACGCACATCTTTTTTTTAAAATTATTATCAACACCCAAAGGTAAATCTGAATTTTGCATTCATAACTCATTTTCAGTAGCAATTTCAAATCATAAATACGGCAGTCAGAGTTTATATCTCTAAGGGCCCACAAAACACTTGATCTACATGCAGGAGAACTCCATAGCAAAATGTACTCATTTCACTCCGCTCTAAGGTACAGTGTATTAAATAAATAAATAAACCCACAAAATCCTTGGGAGAGAAAAATCTGTTACAAATATGTAATCTTCATTTTTATTTTTTCATACTCACCTGTTGGTGACACAATCACATATAAATATGATTTGATCAAAATCAAATTGTTTTCTATAATTGTGTAAAACAAATTATACTTAAGGAAACTTTCTTATGAACTTCCCAGTAAAACTTCATAATAGACAGCAGATTTCCATCACACACATAGAAGTATTTCCAATGTCACCAACATAGAGTAAGTCTTCTTCTCTCATTTTAAAAGTCATCAGAAGTGTCATCCCAAAGGCAGGAGAAGATTGAAAAAAGTTTCTTGATAACAGGCGTGTAGAATACATTGCCCTGCATTAAAAAATTGCAAATGTTTCCCATTACATGAAATGCAATTTACTTCTCCAACTCCTAGGAGGTTTTGAAGATGATTCCATCCCTATAAATTTTACAGACAAGTCAAGCTGCCGTTTCTCAATAAAGTAACTTTGCTTATTTGACTTCAGTGCTACGACTCTCAGGAACTTTTGTCTTTGGTGTAGTCTGTGTCTCTTAAAATTCTACAACAAGGCATTAAGCCACATTTAATCACATTTAATGAAGAAACTATTAGCTTTTAATGAAGTAAGGCTACAAAAAAAAAAAAAAGTTGCACCATTTTACTGTTATAACTTATAATGTCAGTGGATTTAGTACTTCTGGAAATAAAATTGAATTTCAACAAATTCAGCAATGCACATTGCCACACTGTGCAAGCACTGCTGAAGGTAACCACAGGACTCTGCCATGGGAACTGGGGCGTGATTCATCTTTGGGACACATAGTAAAAGGGCAACAGTCACAAATGTCTTCTCAGAGTCTTTTGATGTAGCTGTGAGGAATGATTAAGTTAGAAACACTAATCTCTCGTTTTCATTTGTAAACCAAGCCAGCATGTGAACAAAGGCTTTTGGAGATTAAATAAGATGTATTGACTGACAGCATCATTAGTCCCTAGCATTGCACGTGTCTGGATTTGGAAAATATATTTCTGCTTAGAAAAATGCTGAGTTTTATAGTAAAAATATGTAAATCAATGGAGTTAAAGCACTGTTGCATCATTCAACCACTGGCAAATTAACTCGAGAAGATTTGACTTTCATAGCTGTATGTGACAACATGAAAGTATTTTTGACCTCTATGGGATTTTTCCTGACACATATTTGTGACAATACTATCACATGCACAATTCTGTCCTGAGAAGTGCACGCATCTAATGTTCTCCATCCTTATCATGAAGTGTCCCCTGTTAGGTAACGTGACAAAAGCTGCTCCCCACACACAAAGGAGTGCAGAGGAACACCATAACTGGAAGAATCCGTGTACCACCCTGCTCTGTTCCTCCAAGTGCCCAATAGGATTCATCAGCCTGTGAAAGGGTGATCCCCCATGGCCACAAAGTAGCACAGAGGTGTGATGGCAGGGGGAACCCCAATGCCCCACTCAGAGATAGGAGTTCCCCTCTTGGCTGTCCCAGGGCAGCACGAGCTCCATGTCCCAGGGGACACACTGCTCCAGGAATCAGTGAAGAAGCCCTCCAGGTCATCCCACACACCGGTGGCTCTGCTTGGGGTCCAGGGCTTGCTGTGGGGTGTAGGAAAGAGCACTTCAGGACTGCACAGGACTTACTATTGGATGTTTAGGGGAATTAAGGAAGGTGGGGAAGGGGAAAGATTACAGCAGTTTGGGGAGGAACAAGTGTGGGAAAACAGAGGGAGAAGGGAAGAAAAGGAGCCAGTATTTGTGACAATACTATCACATACACAATTCTGCCCTGAGAAGTGCACACATCTAATGGTCTCCATCCTTATCATGAAGTGTCATGTACAAAGTTATGCTGGAATGGACACCTATGTGGCCAAGCCTGCACCTGACCATCACAGCCTTTCCCAGCTTCCCGCTAAATTCCATGTCAAGTGATTTTCCTGGATGTAAGGCTGTCTGGGCTGTGTACATGTGTATATGGGGAAGCTGAGTGCCAGGGGTGGAGCAGGGGTGGGAGTCCCATGTGCCCATGTTGCCAGCACAGTGTGCTGTCAGTTTGTGACACTGGCCAGCAGGAAGCTGGACCGGCTGGTGAGTGGGACATTTGGACTGGGGGCTGGGGGAGGGGTGTTCTATGGGAGTTGGGCACCTGGATGCATAAGCTCCTACGGGATCACGTGCTGGAGGCAGTACAGGAGGCACCTGGGGAAAGCAAGGATCCACTCCCAGCTGCTGGACAAGCTGAATGTTTGAGCCCATGACTGGGAGATGCACAGCGTGTGACTCACTAGACAAGAAACAGCTCACAATTGGTACTGTGTATGTGACTCACATTTGGTATACACCCTTGACTCATCTATGGTAATATCACCCAACAAAATAGAAATAACCAAAATAGGGAATTTTACATTTCAGATTTGAATGTATGTGACTAAACTATAAATGGTGATTAATGCTGTCTTGCTGTATTTCCATTTGTAAAGTGATTTCCAACTGTTTATGAAGGTTTATTAGATAATGGGGAAACTCTTGAAGTAGATTGAGCTTACCTGGGAAGGACTGGATTCAGATAAACCAAAACAGAGTACATATTCCAATGCTTAAACTTTTAAAATTTTATAAGGAACTGGAAAGTAAGGTGTGGTGGAGAACTGATGGATTAGTATGATATGTCACCTTACTGCTGAGAGGACCGGGCCGGGTCAGCCTGGAGATGAGGAGGTTTTGAGGGGACCTAGCAGCAGCCCCCTAGAAGCTATAAGGAGATGTTGAAGATGACAGAGCTGACATCTTCACAGTAGTGCATGGCAGTAGAGTGAGGGACAACGAGCACAAGTTGAAACAGGAGAGCTTGGTACTGGGTACAGGAAAATATTTTTCACCATGAGTTCAGGCGGGCAATAGAGTCAGTGGTCTTGAGCAGGCTGTGAGGTCTCCAGCCTTTGAAGTTTTCACAACCTGACTGGATAAAACCCTGAGCAACCTGGTCTGACCCCAGAGTTGATGGTCAGGGTGCCACAAAGATGTCAGCTCCTGTGGGCTGAGATTGGTGGGGGCTGCCTATGGGTGTGGCAGGTCACGGGCCCCCCAACCAGGGTCTGTCCCACTGCCCAAGCCAAGAGTAGGGCAGCTGGTGGGAGCTGGGCACCAGCCCTGGGCATTGGGCATCTCCCTGGGGATGGTGAGGGGCCAAGAATGGGCCAGGACATGGGTTTACGGGTGACCCCAACTGGGCTGGGACTATGGCCCGGTAGGGCAGAGCTGCAGGGAGCTGGAGACCAAGCCTGCTGCAGCATCGCTGGGGCAGGGCTGATGTCCCCAGAGGTGTGCAGTGGTGTCCTGGGACATGTGCAGGATGGGAGGAGCCCCAAGAGCAGGGCAGGGGCAGACAGAGCTGTGGGTGCCCTCAGGGCCCGGACACCGACCCCCCTTTGAGCGGGAGATCTGAATACTGACATTTCAACCTGAATTATTATATGACACGATGACCTTGGGAATGGCAGCATAAAATATCTTTTTCCTAAAGTGAGACACAAACAAACAAAAAAGAAAAATAAATATTTAAAGACTGAACTTTGCAACTTTTAATACTCAAAGACCAGGCTCAGCCAATGAAGTTACTTTACAGCAGGGTATATTGACCATAACCCATTTGAATGGCAGTAACACAATGGCAAAATACCATATAGCCACCACACAAAATGCATAGTAATAACAGAACAGACCTTTTAGTGAAGAAGCAGTGCTGCTGCTTAGGGAGCTTAGTCAGTTATAATGAACGCATTATATTTGTATTATTTTTGTATTAAAACCTAGCGTGGATTATATTTCCAAAGATAAGTAGGAACTGTAATACTAAGTATTAGCCAAGTGATTGTGCATCTGGAAATCTTAAAGTACAAAATTCCTAATAATAATTGGAAGATCTAGTTATTCATATGGATAGATAACATAAAATTTAGTTCAGCAATAAAATTTTAGAGTGTTGTTTGAAGAAACAGCTTGAATCACAAAGCCCAAATCTATACAGTGGAACAGGTTGAAAATTGGTTTATAACCATTTAGTGAGCAAAATTTACAAAATTCAGTTAGCTGCATAAAACTGAAAAGCAAACAAAAATGTCCACTATATTATTGATTAACATCTAAGAAACAAATTATGGGAAAATGAGGAAGAGTTTTAAAGGAGCACCAAAACAAGTAAAGTGTTTGCATGCAACACTGGGAATGTTTAATGACACCAAACCGTCCAAAAATAATTCAAACCATCTTTAACAAGACCACAAATAAAAGCAGCATGCGTAAAAAGAAATGTAAATGAGGATCCTAAAACTAAAATGACTGACTACAAAGACTGGAATTTCTGTCTAGAACTATAAAAGATTATAAAAAGTTAAATGAAAAAACGTAATACATGGATCTAAAAGGCTATTTATGAACAATTTAGTAACGACATCAAAAGCAGATAAAAATTTTTTGAAAGACAGAAGAGTCTAACAACAGAGACTGAAGAGACAATAGTTGACCAAGATACCGAACTCAGGAAAACAAAGACTGTTCAGGGAAAATAAGGATAAAAAAGAAAGGTACATAATATATTTTGCAGAATTGTTTTCTATGAAGACATTCAAAAATTTTCCTTCATGGAACATATTTTTATGTGGTGAGTGGAGGATCTCTTTCAAATCGTAATATGTATCATTTTAAAAGGAATCAGTAACATCAACACTATAACCAGACTTTTTTGCCTCAACAAGCTAAAAGAATTCATTGTCAAACTACTAACAGTCATTTCATAGTTAGTAGTGTGTGTACTAAGTTCATTAAGTTGACTTCAGTATGAAAGAACGGCAGTCAATAAAAAGTGATGCTAATTATAAAAACATTCAGGGGGCTTCTCAGAAATTATAGTTCAATAAATCTGACTCATATACTGGAAGAGCTAGCTGAAAATATACGTTTGACAATGGCCAGAAAGAATATTGAGAAATATGGACATGTGGTCTGAGTACAGCAGCTGTTCCTGTGTTTCTGTATGTTTCTCATGTGAAATTATCCAAAATACTATTCAGTTTTACAGAGAAACACAAGAAAATCAGCAATATAAAACATGTTAATGCATTCCAAATAATTAAAACCCACCCAGCCTATTGTAACTGATCTCTTTCCACTGATTGAAACACAAACTTCAGTCATTAAATGTACCTTGGATTTAAACTGGCAGATATAGTAACTGGGTTGGGAAAGTGATTGGATCATTTTGCATATGAATTTGTATTGTATTATCCGCCTGATATGGATGAAAGGAAAGAAAGTCAGAATAATAACCTTTTGTAAAAAGAAAATACAGTCATGTCCTTAATATTTTATATCAATTATAGGCTTTACATGTATGGTTTAGTCCATAGGATGTACTCATGTATCACTGGAGGAGAGTAAATTAAGTCTCTGTTATTTGCCAATATTTGAGATATTTTCTTTTTCTCTTTTTTGTGTAATCTCTGTTTTAAGGTATTTGAGTAAAGTTTGGATATGTTAAAAAAAAAATGTTTAGCAAGATAATATGCAAAAACCATCTCTATTTTTCAGCAGAACATTTTAGGTGCTCCAGCAATTTCCATGAGGAGCATGGGGATGCTTTGAAAGCACAGCTTTACTTCATTTTCCAGGGAAGAGCGGTGGAGATAGCTCTGAAAATGGAAGATTTTTCAGGAAGTGGGAAATTAGTGGTGCCTGCAGAGTAACTTGCTAGAGGCTGAATGGCTGTTAACTGCAGTACCAAGTTGTTGATTTGCATGTTGTACACTTACCATCAATTTTACAAGGAAGTCCCTCAGTCTAACTGACAGGAGATATGTTTACATTCTTTAATAGTTTTTGCTTGCTCAAAGTATTTCTGCTTTTCCTTAAGGTGCTTACTAACAGGGAACATTTGTGACTAATATCCACTTTTCTTAAGAATGACTTTTTGACTCTGTATGCAAGTGCATTTCTTTTATATTTTTTAGCCTTCCATTAAACAAAGCTTCTTTCAAAATTCCTGTTGGTCATGTTGGCCCTACAAATATTTAGGCCTGAACTATTGGATGGGGAGGACATAGGGGGTGAGTTCTTGCATTAGTCTATATGAATGCAAAAACATAGGGGCGACGACTTCTTTTCCTATTACGTTCAATTTCTACAACAATTGCATACTAATTTACAATTAATTGATGGGGTTTATCAGCATAGCATCTAAGGTAGTTATCAGTTCTTTCCTGAATTTATCTGCATGCTATATTGATTTCCACGCACTCCAACTCTATATTCCACATCAATTTATAATATTTGAATCTGTTGATGAAGATTTAATATTTAAAACTCATGTAGTTAGTAAAAACAATTAGATGCATTTTCCAGGGTTTATTCAAATTATGGATTAATTTGATTTAAAAATAAGATTATATTTCTATCAGCAATAAAAAAAAAACTTGAGAAGGTAACTGCTTAATAATTGATCTCAGTTTAAGCATTATTGTGCTGCTGTTGCCTTTCTGAGGAACTATTTTTTGCCAGTTAGAAACACTTTTTTTTTTCCTTGCCTAGGAATCTACAAAGATGTTCTTGTAGCATACTCTGATTAAAAGTGCTAGGGTCTAAGGTCCAATAAAAATAAATCTGCTCGCAAAATGAATTTATATGCTTTGGCCTAATAATAATTTTGAATACCCACACTATTTCAGAATCCTGTCAAATTAATACAAAATGACAGATTTAATTTTGAGCACTGATCTTGACTATCTATGCTTTACAATTTGTGATGTCAAATTAAGTTGATGAAAAAATGCAGGATGAATTCTATGTAAATCTTTTGAAATAAGAAGAAAACAACAATATTAACAATAACCTGAAAACTTTGTTTCTAAATTATTGAAAGCCATAATTACTAAGATGAAAATTCCAGGATTTGTTTCACTTTTCTCTCAGCTTTCAGCTTTAAAGTGTAGCTTTCAAGCAGGTGAATTGCAGTTCATGCATCCAATCCCAGAAAAAAGAAAGGATGACCCTGTGGTTAAAGCAGGGTGTCTGCTTGACATCTCCATAATATTAATCTTCACAGAAAAGGAACAAAAATATTAGTTAGAAGACTTACTAAAGTCCCAAATTACCACTGCATGCAGTTGATGCTTACATGTAAAGGTGTTTTTGCAGATGCTTTTTGATCTGAGAGTTCCCCTGATTTCTGCATGTCTAGCTGCGGTGCATGCACCTACAGGTTTGGACTTGGCTTTTGCTAAGCATCACTGAATTATTAAGGCTATAGGACTAACCCAAAGGTCACTTGAATTTATCTATAGACAACTTTTCCACATGTCTAATGACAACAACAGGAATGAGGCGTTAGCTGAGGCTGGATCCTCACTCTCCCCAATTGCGTCCTGCACTGCCTCCAGCACAAGTGCACGCACACGTGCACACACAGTGGCAAATAGGTCTCTCACTCAAACCGCAGACACCACGGCCACTCCAGGAGCTGGCTTGAACTTCACTTTTGGTCAAGTAGCCATGGCACAGACCCTTTGTCCTTCCAGTATCCAGCATAGACGGGTAGTCATTCTGTCTGCCATACATGGACAGAAATACGCACCCTCACGCAGGACACACACATGCCACAGGCTCTCCAGGTGCTGGCACCACAGGCATGCGGGCTCCCAGCCAGTAGTCCACCCCTGGCACTGGCACTCAGCACCTCACCAAAAACAGGCCTACACCCCAGACAGCCCTGCACCCAGAAAAATCACTTGACATGGAGTTTAGCGAGAAGCCCGGACAGGCTGTGATGGTCAGGTGCAGGCTTGGCCAGATAGGTGTCCATCCCAGCACATCTTTGTACAAGACTGTCTCCTTTTCTCCCCTTCTCCCTCTGTTTTCCCACACTTGTTCCTCCCCAAACTACTGTAATCTTTCCCCTTCCCCACCTTCCTTAATTCCCCTAAACATCCAATAGTAAGTCCCGTGCAGTCCTGAAATGCTCTTTCCTGCACCCCACAGCAAGCCCTGGACCCCAAGCAGTGCCACTGGTCTGTGGGATGACCTGGAGAGCCTCCTCGCTGACTCCTGGAGCTGTGTGTCCCCTGGGACATGGAGCTGGTGCTGCCCTGGGACAGCCCTGGAGCCAAGAGAGGGGCTTTTGTCCCTGAGTGGGGCATTGGGGTTCCCTCTGCCATCACACCTCTGTGCTCCTTCTTGTCCATGAGGATGAGCCTTTCAGCACCCCGTGAGATCAGACTGCAGTTAACACGGGAAGGGTCTGTAGAAGCACCTGAAGAATGGTGGTATGAAACCTCCATTTTTCTTCCACTCTTCCAAATTGAGAAAATTCCAAGTATATGTGAATCTGTAAAGGTCTCATATAAGAGTCTCTCTTTTAACAGATTTGAGATCTCTTTAGCATTCCACAAATTAAGTTGGCTAACAAGTACAGAAGTATCTGTGTCTTACCCTTTACACATAGTTTTCTTAAGTTGGTTAAAAGAAGAAATATGGTTTCCAAATGTAATATTCTTGTCCTGTCTTGAAAGTGATTTTCTCAGCCCCTCCAAATGCAACTGGTGAGACTGCATTTCCCAAAGTAAATCAAGACCTTATATTTGACAGTCTACACAGAACCCCCCTGGGACATAAAAGAATGCTTCTAGAAATATTAACATTCTTTTTTCCTCTATTTACATTTACCCATTCCCCAAACTGGCAGATAAGAACAGATATTCTCTATAGCTTTTCAAGCTAGAACTTTTTTTTCAATATTTGCTTTTTTTTTTTTTTTAGTTTATAGAAATTTTGATAATAAGCTTTTCACTTCTGGCTTATATATTTACCTGTATGCCATGAGTTATCCTGTAAAAGTATTCTGTTCTTACTAACAATTAAAGGCAAAAGCCTTCAGATTCTATTATATGAAATGTTTCAGAGTCTGATTAGAGTCAATAATAATAATTTAAAAAAAAAAAACAGTGGAAAACTCCATAAAAGAAGTAAAGAGAAAAAAAAAATCTTCAAATAAACTAAGCAAATAGGTGAGAGAAGATGAAGCATAAAGCAAAAGCCATTTTTATATTAGTTCACTAAAATTAAAGAAATAACCTCATCGCATCTGAGTTGGTTGATCCCTTATTCATTAATTAGCTAATAAAAGGGATTTTATACTAAAAGTATTTTTGTGTAGGGGATCTTCTTTAGGATTATGTTGAGAACCACATCTAAGATAGTGTTCCATTATTCATACTAATCAAAACCAAAGGTCAGCTCCAAAGGCGCTATTTAGGAAGACTTAAATCTTTTTAAAAAAGCAGTATAGTACATTCACATGCTATTCTGTAATTTTTGGTTATTACAAAACGACAGTGAATTATACTTTGTAAGCACATATTCACTGAAGAGATGTAAGGATTAATTTATGACTTATTTTTTGTTTTGGATTTGATAAATTATGAGAGATGACTCAAAGGCCAGTGATGGAAAAAGATTTTCAACTATTAATGTAGATTCAAGTGCGGTACACGGACAGGAGTTATCTTGCTCTATCTTCTCAAACCCTCAGTCTTTGCCCATTCTGCAGTCAATTACATGTGTGAGTGACAAGTGAGAAAGAAATAGAAACAAGTGAAAATAAAAGCTTTTTTATTCCCTATGAATATTCAAAAATGGCCTAACTGAATTCTGTGATTTGGCTCTTATGATGTCCCATTCAAAGAGATGTTTTAATTACGTAGGTATCTTATCCTTCTCAAACAAAATAATTGACAAATTTAAGCACCTGTTACTGAACATAAGTTCAACAAATCAACCAGCATTTCAGTCTTCCTGCTGTCAGAATTAACTCATCCTGTATCCATGCTCTCCTGCCTAAGAATGGTGCTTCAACAAGGCATAGCCTATATCATTTAGGGAAGTAAATATGCTTCACGATAGGACACTTTGTTTCCACTAAACTTCTGATACAGTTATCCCTTATCCATTTTATTTTCATAGCTCAAGGAAAAGAAGAACAAACAAACCAACAAAACCCCTGTATCTCCACACCCTATAAAACGTCACTGACTGCTGAGCAAAGTTCAGTGGGATAGAAGATCTAGAAAGAACACTGTGATAGAAAATACATAAGAATAAACTGAGAAGAAAATTAGTTGCTACAAAAAAAAACCCTTGCAATTAGAAAATAAAAGATCTTAAGTCTGATTCTGATTTGAAGACACGTTGATTCCTGTATTATATTAGATTTTTTTGATTACTGACTTATACTTGATTCGGCAGAACCTTATTCTTACCAATGATCAGGAGGAAACAATAATTACCATTATTTTACTTTCATCTCTGAGATATTGTAGTAAAGAATAGCGCACGCTTGTAGAGTTGGGAAAATGAATTCCAAAAATAAAGAAAAAAAAGAGACAGGCAAGCACAGAAACATGAGTGGGAGAGAAGGATGAATATTTACAAATTGGAAAAGATTGAAATAGTCACACAGATTTCAGTAATTTCTTCAGTGACGAAGAGACTAGATATGGTGCCAAGCAGTTTTAGTTTTCTTTCTGTTCCTCAC
Source organism: Vanellus vanellus (assembly GCF_965231255.1). Lineage (NCBI taxonomy): Eukaryota > Metazoa > Chordata > Aves > Charadriiformes > Charadriidae > Vanellus > Vanellus vanellus. Next base: position 36,192,229 of record NC_138905.1, on the reverse strand, counting down.
CAAGGCTGACCCAATCTCACACTTAGTAATTACGTGTCTTTTATGACAAAAAAAGTATGTCTTTGAAGTGAGACTCCATGAGCCAATTAGGCAGATTAGTTTCAAAACACACAGGATGCAGCAGTTCTCATATGTTGACCCTTGGACAGCTGTGCTAATGGCTTTGTCTCTAGATTATCAATGTATTAGTTCAATTACAGCTATTTTAGTTTTTAAAAACATTAGGAACCAGATTAGCGTTCCCAGCCTAGCTGGAATATGTGGGCTGGCGGTCCAGCTGTATCTTCTGTTGTCGAGTTTAGAAAACATAAAGAGGACAAAGACATAGCCAGTGAAGTGGAGTGTCAGCTCAAAGTCCAGGCCTCAATGTTCCTAATTGTGATTGCTTTCATTGGCTTTATCAACAGAAATTTTCTCTGTAAACAGTGTATTGTTTATTTAAGATACGGCCAGCAACACTGACAGAAAATGTGCATACTTTCTTCTTTCTACATAAGAGTGATGAATGAATTCTAGCTTGATTTATTTTTAGAAGGTTTTTAATGTCTACATTTTTACTCACAATATTGTTATGTATAAAGATATGTACTTTAATTAATGTGAAAATACAGAAGCAAATGCAGTACTCATTACTCTTCAGGAGTCATATTTATGTCTTATCTTTAATTTTTGAATTATTTGTAATAAGGTAAGGAATCTACAGCCATCCATTTCCCTGTTATAGTTGTGAGGAACAGTAAACTGGCAAAAAAAAATAGTAGGGCTTCATTTAATATTTCAAGAGGAATAAGTCAGCCTATTGTATCATAACTTCCTCTCAGCCTACTGAATATTAATATTGAATCTAGTCAAGGCCAAGAAAAAACTAAGAATTGAAACATGATGATCTTCAAAAGATACAGAAGCAATGTGAAGGTTATTACATCATTTCCTCTGCTTGCCACTAAAATTATAGGGGAAAAGACCCTCAGACCAGACTTCTGCTAGCATGTTGGTGCTGGTTATCCCTGTACTCTGAAATCCATAAGACCATTCCTGAGGAGAGCACAAACAGTTCAAGAAGACTGGTTTGTGCAAAACACCATCAGGATCAGGATTCTGTAAAACATAAAGTTATGAACTTCAGCCTGATCTAGCAATATCCCAGGGGTGAACCAGGTTTACAATAATACTAGATTTTACTGCTTGCTAAAAAAAACCCAGTTCTTACAGGATTTTTTGCTTTGGTAATGCTTTTGTTGTTTGGTTTTGTTTTTTTTTTTTTTTTGTTGATGATGAATGCAAACAATGTTTTTTACTTGTTCAGTGAAACCTGAAGTGTGAAGAAAGAATAAATTGTACAGGGAGAAAAGGAGTGAGAGAGAGGGACAGGAAGGGGGAGAGAGAGGTGGAGAGGGAGATGGAAGTATATTCCATAGTCACAGTGTGCAGGAAGAGAGACATCTCTAAAAAGTACTTAATCTCACCTTACTTAGAGATCTGAGGACAGCAGAAATCCCACTCTGGAATTAATGAAAAGAAGAAAAGCGACTTGATGTGTCAAATGACTGAATATCAAATACTAGCGTTATACTGTTAGACTTATTTTCAAATAGTGTAAAACTATTTCAATAGCACAATATATGCATAAATAACCATTAGGTTGATTGTGAGTAGGGGTACAAAATCAGATCTATCACGTAGCTAATGCACTTCTCGTGAAAAAGTAGGATTTATTTATTGAGCTCATGGAAACTAAGAGCTCCATTTATTTTCTTGGAATACTTTCTACTATGACTGGAAAAAATTCCTTCATCAAACTTCATTGCTTCTAGATAAAACCTGTGGTGTAACCTTTGCTCTTTTTCTTATTAGTTGAGTGCAATTATTATGCAGGAAAAAATTCATTTGAAAAAGTAAATGCACTACTCTTGTGCTATGCAGAATTATAGTAATAGTGCTGATTTACATCAGATGAGGATCTGGGTTCTCAAAGAGCATTATTTATATTATCAAGTGTTATGGATACAGTTTTACTTGGATCTATTTTTGCTTAACACATGCTTTGACTTTTCTTTATGTATTCAATCAGTTTCACAGTTTAGACATGTGACATATCAAATCCTCTCATTTTCCCCTAAATTATTTGTGACAAATTCACAGCTCTTAACACCAGGCTTGGAAAGCTCTCTGTGCTGAGTTCTTCAAAGGATCAAATATCAGGTGACATATCTCTTTTATATACCAGTCAAATCTCATTTAATTCTGGGACGGTAATCTTATTTTTTAAACTATTTCTTGCATTCTGTCAACAATTCATTTGTCCCTCACAGTGTTGAATACAAATATCTAGCAGAAATAAGCCACGAAATGTCATGGAATAGCATATGCCACTGGGAAGCTATTGCTAGATGAGAGTCATGACGGAGAAATTTTCCATAATGCCATGGAAGTAAAAGAGTCAGAACAAGAGGATTACTGACTTTGCACAGGTATTCACTGCAATACGATGGGCAGCACACTGGAAGATCAGGTTGAGAGAGACATGCTGAAGGGTCAGAAAGCTGTAGATGGCCATAAAATTGAAGATTCTCAGATGATTGCATTAAGAGTTGTTTCAGCACATTAACCCGGCCTTTGAAGAGCTTTAAATATGATTATTTCTTTTTTTAGTGGGTGCAATTTGTTGTACTCGAGTGTGCCTTTTCAATCGATTTTAAAAGATGTAGAAGCCTAACTGGATTACTTACAGGAAGACTTGAATCACTCTTTAAAGGTTTAAACCTAAATTTTTATTCTTCTCCACTTAATTCTAAGCTACATTCTTGAAGTTTGAGAAGTCTGAGGATGTCTTTCATTTCTTTTGGTAAAGTATGGATTTCATGAACAGCGCAGCAGGTATGCTTTTTGACTTTACACAACTTCGATTACCAGAATGTTTCAGGACCATCCTTTAATCTTCTGAGAAGATTCTCTTGATGACTCAGATTATAAGGATAGGTATCATTTACTGATCAGTGCAACCAGACTAAGTTTCTGACACTTTCATATATACTTTTTTTTTTTAATAATCTTCCTAACAGAAGAGCTTAAGGAGATGAAATATAAAGTAGACAGTTAATTATGAATATAGAGAAACTGCCTGAATTAAATGAGGATTGTTCCCTATGAGCAGAAAAGCTTTAAAAGTTGAAATATGAATTTTTTTAATAATTAATATTTTTAAATTGAAATGAATCAAATGGAAATTCAGCTGAAAGTTACCTGGAGAGCTCCACGGGAAGTGTATACTCAGTACAGCAGATTCCTATGGACCTTCACGAATACGTGCCAGGGAAAATGAAAGTGAAGAGATATAAAAGCTGTATTCAGTACTGGGATTTTAAATTATTTGATTGGGATGAGAAATTTTTTCTACTGCTGAGTGAAAACTTGCCTGCCCTTTTTTATAACCCTATTTTCATTAAATGTAAAAGAGACCAAGTAAATAGCTCTGAGAAGTGTCTGCTTTCTGAAGCAAATTATTTTCTGTCTTTTGTCTTTAGGGGCACTTAGAAGATATTGAACATTAAATAAAATGTCTAAACAAATGTGATAGAACAACTTTTACAAATGTATACATTTCTTTTTTATATTTGTAATATAAATATATATATAGATAAGTTCCTGGGGATTAATTTAAAATTGCAGTTCACTGTAGTCACAGTCAGTTTCCAGAACTGTTAGCCGCCTATCCAACTAGTAGATTTTAATGGTAGGATTTACCCATTGAAACATATGGCTGGTATTTACAAAGCTGCTGCTCACATCTCCAGCTGAGAATCACCAGCTCATTTAAAAAAGGTTGCAATCAAGCAACAAAACTGTTGGACAAGGCCAAAGTTTGCAGAGCTCCATGAAGACCCTAGGTCTTCATACGTATTCAGAAATTCAGTTGTAAATCCAATGCTAGGTTTGGATGCACGTCAGAATGGACGTGTTTGTTCTTGTTCTGTATTAAAAGGTTAACTGTAGAAGGCCATAAACTAGCTTCTTAGAGGTTTGTTTGTTTCAACTCCTCTACAATGTAATGGAAATGATGTTTTAAATAAAAAGCACCATTCACAATTACATCACAGCAGGCAGAAAGTCTGCATTGCACCTGTGAGTCACTGTCATATAATGCAAGTGAAAGCAGGAGGGTGATTGTGATTTTCGTCAGTTCACAGAGTTTCAGAAAGACTGTTAATTGAAGCGAAGAGACTGCTACACTTTGGACTTCATAAATCAGACAATAACAAGAAACGAACAGAGCCGACCATGTCCTTCGTGGATTGCAATCATTGGTTCCTTCCTCCCTTCTCCTTGTCTTTGTACTGTTGAAACGAAAGCTTTGGAGAACACTTTATTTCCTAATCCTGAGAATACACTGTCTTCTTCATTGTAGAACCCCAACAGGCAATTCATTTATGACTGTCTCACAGCCACATGTACAGATATATGTGGGTCGGTAAAGCTGAAGCAATTATAGCTTTTCGTGCTAGAAGACCTCCCTATTCTCTCTTCTCACTTTTTAGCCTTGCTGATGAAGAGTCTGAAGCTAGTATGAAGTGCTGCTTATCAGGCAATATGCTGCCTGTGAGGAGTCCTCACACACCCCCTCTTCAAAGTTGCTCACCTTTGTACAGGAAATTGTTGCTTTCAGGTGGGTGGAAACAGCAAAATATGATGAAGTTTAGAGAGCTATTTGTTTGGTGATGTGGATCAGACGGGCTTAAGAACAGCAGATACAACAGAGGTGATGTGGATGATATCTTAGCAGAGATGTAAGTGATCTACTTCTCCATCTTGAAGCAAGTGGCTGCTGCGATGTAGGTGTTTCACCGAATCGCTACAACACGATATGTCACAAGCTGTCATGCAGTAGCAGAACCATATTGCAGTAACATTATTCCTACTCAGCAGCAATCACATATATTTTCAGTTAGAGAGCATTTTGAGAGACACAACAGTGAGTTTGGAAAGCCCCTGTGAAAGGAAAAAGTGAGAGAAGAGCTAGCCAAATGAGGACCAGCTCCTAGACTCCACTTACTAGGTTTTAGGGAAGGCGCTACTCATGTTCCTGGGAAAACAAAGCCTCTCCCCTTTGTTGCATCCTGTCTCCAGACTGGGAACTATGAGAGAGCGTGCCTTATCTTGTGAAATGGAGGAAAAGATGTAGTCGGAAAAGAACACATTTTACCAGCTTAGCAGCATATGACCATCTCTTCAACCACTTGTGACAAAAAGGAGCTGTCTGTGTTTCAACAGAGCGCCCAGGAGTGCTCAAAGGAGCAGGGGACTGTACGGACCTTCCCTTTACTCCACATCCTCTACAGGTCCACAAAGCGGTATAGCATTAACCGATCAATACAATGTTGGGGTAACCAGCTGGACTTACAGACGCTTGTTTTCATAGTAGAAAAGGAGATATGGTGACTGTGAGCAAGATGTCTTTTCATACAGATTGGATAGTGTTCCTGAAACTCTGGTGCTCGATTTATATTTTCAGCTTCACAGAGCTTTATACGTTCTTTAGCATATAATCCATTAGCACTGTTACAAATGTTCACATCTATTATTTCTTATGATAATAAACCCCAATTAGAAATAAGCAGCTGAGTAGTAGTTGCCTTTAATTTAATAAGTGGCTTTGAGTTTTGCTGAACTATGAAGTTATTTCTAGGCCAGAGGTGTTAGAAAGTAAGTAGCTGTGTGGCACTCTTTCTTCGGGGATGTTAGCAACCTCATGCTGAGAACTGATTGCCTGCAATTCTGTAACAGGAGAAGTGGTTTTTCAGCTGCTACAAAGGTGACAAGGAAAACAGTATGTGTTCTGAGAACATAAAAATATTAGTAATCACTGATATTACACCTTGAATTCGTAGGTGTCACCTTTCTTTGTACAGGTCTCTAGACATAATTTCTTGTGTGCTTAGAAGTGTAGGAAAATAGAGACAAATCAAGTCCAGAAAGTTGCTTGGAAATTTCCTAAAATAATCCATAGGACAGATGTGAAACAAATTCCAGTTATCTTGCATTTTAATCTCTGTGACCCTATTTTAAAGGGAAAACTTTCTAAATATACAAACTTTCCCATCAAGTCTGTATCAAAAGAGAAAATCTTTTCAGGAGTGGAAGAAAGACTCCTGAATATGGTATTCCTGAATCTTCTTATATTGGAAGGTTTTTTGTGTTCCTTCCACCCACCCAAAGATACACCCAAAGATATTTCCAGCATGGAGTTGCTTATAATTTTAACAGTCATGGTCAAAAAAATTATTACAGACTGTATTTTTCCAGACAATGACCGAAAATTTATTGACAAAGAAACCTTCCTAAGGACAGGCATCCCGAATCTGAAAAAATCTAATCGAAAAACTTTTTGATTGGTTCTATGTGAGGTTCTTAAGATTTTTGGCAAAATCCATCAGAAAGAGAAGTCACCAAATTAAAACCCTTACATTCTCCCTGTGGATTCTATCCATGCACACTGAAGCTTACAAATACCAGAGAAAGAACCGCACAAGCTCTTCAGCCTAAGAGTTTTGTGGTCATCCCTTGACGTGCTTTGGGTCAGAGCGAGGAAGCATCTGGACTGTGTTCAAAACAGACACCTCTCGACGTAACCCAGTGAGGTGAGCCCCTGAACTGAGGACCGTGCAGTGCCGAAGCAAGCTGTTGCCTAGTCGTTGTGTATCGTGGACGCTTAGCTGTGAGATGGAGAACGTGGAAAAAGCGTGAGGCAAGCAATTTCCACCCCAGGCTCTTCGGTCAGCTCTCTGGTCTGCACTCGGAGGAAGGTGAGAGAAAGGTTATCGTGAAGGCCTCTCAGTGACTGGTGCTTCGGCCAGCAGAAAACACATTGCCGGGTCTGATGACACAGGTGTGGGAACAAGTTATTAACTGATACACAAAACGGAGCTGTAAACGGTTGCAGGGTGTTTCATGCTTGTTGTCGATGCTCTGCACCAACTGCCGAACTTAAAGCAGTCCTCTGGCTGCAAACTCCTGTTAATCTCAGATTCTTGAGGGCAATTAAGTGTCTCACACTTTCGAGCCCCCGGGACTACATACTTGTGTTAACAGCCCACTTGCCGCCTTCTGCCGGCTGCACCGAATCTCCAGCTTGCTGCCGCTGTTGTTGTTACGGCAGAGGTAAAGAATGTGTTTTTAATATCTTTTCACTTGATTACTTTTAAGACAAATTCTTGCTTTAATAAACCTGAGTGGAACCCAGAATTAAGACCACTTAGTGGCACTGTTACTTGTGGGAAAAATGCTGCTAGAAAGATTAAGTCTTGGAAAATAATTGCTGCTTTGGGGCATTATTTCCCATTTTCAGTTACTTTTTGTATCCAGGCCGAACTTCCACGCCTCAGGGTTTAAGAATGGGAAGACAAATATCTAGTTCTGTGAGGCGGTCATTTTCAATCAGCTCAGACTGTACCTCTGATAAAACAAATCCAGTGTCCATGTAAACACAAAACAGCTGACTGTGGATTTTATTAATACCCAACAGTAAAACTTATTATTTGGAGTGGACATCAGCTGAGTAAAAAGAAAGAGGAGCTAATTAATGCCAACCTACTTTATTTCAGTCTTTCCAAAGCTATGGATACTGTAGCTTTTCAAACCAATGCATTTCCTATAATATACCCTAAACACAATTCCGTGGGATTTTTCTGACCTGCAGGTATTAGCAATTTCTTTTATTGGTGCTTCTTCACTTTGCATAAAATATTTGTTGGAAGACACAGTGCTCCAGGTGCTAGAGTGCCGCCATGCGAAATGGAACAAAAGATTGCTGGTCTCTGTGGCGGTAAAAATTATCAGCAAGACAGCAACTCACTCCTGAATTCCCAGCAGCTTTAGAAGAGGGAATCACGGGTTCATTCGTGTCAGGCAGAAGAACGAACTGAATCTGTCTGTCTTTATGTCTGATGAATAATGTGATCATTGCCGAATCCTGTTGTTTCATAAATGGCATCCAACTCTCCCTTTATTTCCATTCAGGAGGTCCAAAATGGAAACGAAAATCTTTGTTTTGTAATTAAGGCAAAGAAACACTTTTTCTGTGAGGCAGCAAAAAACCTTTCAGTTAAACCTCAACCATTTTTCCCCAATTATTCAGTTCAGTGATTGAACTGAATAATTACACTGCCTAACTGCTACTCATCTATCATTCAGGCCAAACTGGAATTGCAGTTATTAATCAAAGTATATTATGATGGTTGGCAAAATGAATCACTGCTCCTCCAAAATAAACTCTTTGTCAGTGAAAACTGGTACATCTCTGATATTTCAGAAAATCTTGCCATTTCTTTTGGGACCTAGCTACAGGTTTAGGGTTCTACAGGACCATTTCTGAAAGTATGTATTTTGTGGAAAATACAAGCACATACAAATTACACATATCTGAACCAGATTATGTAAGACAAATGTTTTCTATTAGTATTCAGTTTAAACTTATTTTAAGAGAAACTTTTGAGTTCTAAGATGTTTGAATAACACATTTTCCTAAATATTTCACATGCCTTTTGTGCTCAGAATTCAAATACCACATAAAGAGTTTTATTAAATATTTGTGCTTTTTGTAGGTCTCCATGAACTTTGATGAGGACAATAAAACCAAAATAGTTTGCGCTGATGTACTTCTGCCTGTCTTAAATTAAGAAACAAGGGAAGTGGCATTAGCAATTTTCCCATTCCGATTTCATAGACATTAAAAGGTTCACATAGATTGTGCACATTTCCAGATTTTGAAAAATAACGTGAAAGGGAAGTAGGAACGAGAACAGCCATAAAATATGACTGGGATTGTATATAGTTGGTATAGAAGGCACCAAAACTCTTCTGCTGCCACAGTAAATCTGCAACAGTTTTATAACTGTTAAAAACTTCCCAAGGGGGAAAAATTAAATTTAGAAAAAAAAATAGATATATCAAAAGAAAGAAAATTCATAGCTTGTGTATCAAAACAAAAGAAAACCTTGCATAGATAATCCTGCTTAAAAGCACTCAGATTAAAATTGACAATTTTGAGATATTAGCCTCTATTGTTATCTATAATTGAAATAATATGTGCAAGATTTTAGGATGTTATCTACAAATGCTGAACAGTGTCTCCTCCAGTCATGCATTATGATTCAGTTTTTACTTTAAAGAAATTTTGTCATTTCCAAGAAATTTCTCAGAGATGCTTTTTAGCACATAAGACCCAAGAGTTTTTGCTTTTCCAAATGGTTGGAAAATAAATTATTTTTTTTCATTTTTTTTAAATTATTGTTGTTGCTTAGGTGTGTTTTTTTTTTTTTTTAAAGAAGATCTATGGCTAGCAGCTAAAATATATTATTTTACTTAAAGGATATTTTTTTCAGCATGATCAGTATGAGTGAAAAAGTTAGGAGGAGAAGAGCACATGAAAGTGGGGATGTAACTTAATTACCTTCTAGGCCCATTTCCTCTAAATTTTGACAAAATGCTAAAAAGAAAATCAGTTAAGATTAATATTAGTTTTTACAACTTACTTTTCTTTCAGATATACTAATTTGAAATATTGATTTGAGTTAATTTGCCAGTAATACTTGGAATCTGCAATTCTAGAATTTTAAACTGAATTGAAGAAAGTACCGTTTCAGATGTTTTAAGATCCACCTCTGCTAATGAACGAAAAGTGGGTTAAGTGTCCTTAAAATATCATTCTGCCTGAGTGTTGCTGGATTTTCTCCAGGTATATCACCTTTTTTATATGTTTTGAGAAAACCAGTGGAACTGTGGCTTAGCTCAAGAGTTCCTCTGTACAGAAAAGACTGCAAGACTGAAGTCTCACGCTAGTCAAAGAAACAGCAGACTCATGCCTTCACATCTCAAGTTTGAAGCGAAAATGTCATTACGCTATACAATAGGATCCAGCAGGAAGTTTCTATGAGAAAAACAGTTGTTAGAAGGGGTGGATGTATTCTAACCAAACATTTGTTACCGTACAGGATATACTTACCGTTTGGTGTCACCAGGCACTGGAAATTAGAAGTCACTTAATGAAAATTGAACTACTTATTCAACCAGTGAATGTCAATCACCACTTATGTGTCTTTTTTAATGCACTGTATACACCATTTATTTTTCTTTGGCTTATGATTCTGATTTTATATTTAAATAATAAACTTGGTATCTCTGATCTCTGGGGGATTATCTTATCTCAATTTAAGAAGATGAACTGAAGATAATGTGCTATGGAAAATGCATGCATACCAGGGTGTATGAAGAGGAGGCATGAGGAAAAATAAATGTTCACATAGATACTATTAGAGATATAATTATATGTATTACAGTACATGCATATTAGGTATTAGGAACTTTATTGAATGGCAATGCTTTTAAGTCTTGATGAGAGGAATAAAACTGTGGAAGTGATTAATGCTGAGCTGCAGTGGTAAATGAAACCTGTTAACTCAATTTGGGATAACCAGTAGAGTTAAAAGGGCTCATTACTAGAATAAATACCATTTGTGGGAAAACATATTAATAGATGACCTTAGAGACAAACTACAGATTGAGATCTCCGTCTATTTTGCCATGAAACTATCAAAATGCAAAACCTCAAGAATAGGTATGATTTGTCTGAATTCAGCGTCTATTAATCAGCAATGTATTTTAGTCGTGCAATCAGATTCAGTGAAGCAACATATCGTTAGGTATGCAAGCAATATCAACAATATCTTTGGGCAGGGTTAAATATCGTATCTGGTTCATTGTGCCAAAGGGACGATTTTACCACTATGTTTTTTTAACTTTAATTTTTGCTTGGTCAATGCCTGAATATGGATTATTTATGAATATTATAAATATTATAAATATGTATGAATATTATAAAATATTACAAGGGGCTATAATCTAACCAAAATCTAAACATACTCTGGTAGCTGAATCAGCACTTCCATATCAAGAAGATTATAGCCAACACTCTTTGAAAATAGATTTTAAAGTTAGAAATCTAAAAATAAAGACCATTTGCTTTCATAGACAAAGTTCTTATTCAATAGTTCATCTTTTACACCTTTTTACATCTTTGTTTCCTAGTAGCATATTGTGCTTCTGTGTAAAAGGTGTAGTTAGCATGCAAAAGATGTTAGTATATCTAATATTAATATTATCTCTACTATCTCCGTAATATTTCTAATTTTAAATATCCAATCACATTCTATAAATAAAAAACAATTTAACTGGGGCAAGCTACCATAACGTTAAGTCAACTGAAAAATACATAGATTCTGAGAACGCTTAGAAAGATGAGAAGAAATAGTGTTGTCTACATCCACTATTTCAAGCCATATGGATAATTTCCTCTTCTGTATGAAAACGAGTATTATCAATCAATGAATGACATTGCACGTACATCAAATAGCGAAAAACATCCCTATCAGAATAATGGGGAAAAATCCTGGGTATCCAGATGATATTTAGGTAATGTATGTGATTAAGTCATAATTGTGGTGGAATTAGGAATAGCAAGGGTCTGGTAGCACATTCTGCTGCTAGTAGTATCTTTCCTAAACAGGAAATGTTCCAGCTTTGTTTCTGTACGCAAGAAGAAGGGATTTTGAGATCTTAGCTACAGTTGAACAGTGAATCAATTAAGATATCTATGAATATTTATGTACTTTAAAATTGTATATAGCTTACTACTAAAGAGTCTAAAAAAACAGCATTTGCATCCTTTCAGAAACTTTACATGGAAATTTTATTTTCATTTTTCTTTTTTTTTTTTTTTTGCAATTGCTTATCATACACATTTTTCATTGCAATTTTCCATAAATATATATGGACAAATTTGACATATTAGACCCTAGTACAAGCCTGGAATAGATGTTAATGAGCAAGTATGCATTTAAATACAATGTAATGCACTACATAAGCATTTTACAGGGTTAATATACATTATGAACAATGAATTTTGTCAGGTCAAAAAAAGGATTTGGCATCTAGAAAGACAATGTTATCATTCACCCAGATCTCTTTGGAACATAAATAGCACCTCTAGCTAATAAATGATTGTCAAACAAACAAAAAAAATCTAGCCAATATATTCAAGTAAAAACCGTACAGTATTGCAAAATACGAAAAGGAAGAAAAAAATTTGTTAGTCAACAACAATGGCTACTGCATGTTTAATTATTGCATAGCAATACCAAGTTCTGTTGGTAGACTGCAGATATGGTGAACTTTCCAAGTAGGCTAATACAAGTGGAAAATACACCTATGTCACACTTCAGGAAGGGTATTTATGTCAGAACTTTATGTATCACTCTGAAAAAAACTCTCAATAACTTTAAGGGAGAACTTTGGAAGAGTTGGAGACAAATGTAGACTTTTCACTGGCTTGCCTACTTGGAGACAAAATAAAAAACCCCAAACCTGGAAAAGGTATGAAAAATTGTCAGTGTTTTTAGAGCTGAGTGTTCTGGAGAGTTTCCCATAATAATTTAACAGGAGTATTGTTTCAGGGCCTCGAGTATCCTAGTTCTCCATACTTTTTCCAAGAATATCATGTCCCTCAGCTTATATGATCTTGTCATACATACCAAAATAGATGAAAACTCAGCCTATGTGTTGCAGTCTGTTCAGAAATCATCTAGTTAATACTTCTACAGCAAAAACCACCAACCAACCCCTCCACCAACCGTGTAGTTTTTACAGTCTAACAACAATGAAAATTCTCAGTGATCTTATGCCACTTTGAACGGAGTCATGGTTGAAATACCAGCGTTCTGTAGTATTGCAGTTTTCTGAATGAACTTCTAATATAAATAAAAGCAGCAGAAACTGAAAAATAATAAAATATACTCTTGTAGAAAACCTTTAATTTTTTTCTGTCATTTGCTGAAGTGATTTATCTGCTTACAAATATACTTCATTTATCAGGCACAGTATGCAACTTACTCTAAGACATTATATATTTTATATATACATAAATATATATAATATATATAAATTAGAGTTTTATATATAGGGGAATACATATATACACAAATACACACATATGTATATATATTCCCTTATATATAAATCTTTATATACATTCCAAAAGACATAAAATGTTTTCTCTGGAAATAACAACGCCGAAGATTATAAACTGCTGAAGGAAAGCTTGAAAGGAAACAGATAATTTCCTTTGGGGTTAAACAGATTTGTTCAGATATTTATTTAAATATATCCTCTATATTTTATAATCTACATTCAGAGTTTATGTTTGATTATTTTATTTACATAGGCTATTAAAATAATACATATTGTGCATTGTTTCAGGGACTGATTCATTAGGAATATTATGCAGGCAGAGCTAAATTGCCAGTTGGCGCAAATCCTGCATTTGCTGTGTTATATCTGATACTCCTGAGATCTGATATGGAGAAAATAAGGCTGAAGCCTCCACTGAAGCCACATCACCTCCAACGTCTGATAAAGCTTTTTGACTTTGAAAGTTTTTTATGTTGGCTTCAGTGGACTTTGTACTAGGTCCTAGAAGGCAAGAATGGTTTGCAGACTAAAAAGAAGAATATCTTTGAGGAAACAATCATCTCTGTTTTTGTAAAGAGCATATGAAGAACAATCACTATTCCTTGACCCCAGTCCAACATTTTGTGATCATCTCCCTCAACTGCCCCACAAAAGGGGGGGGCAAGCTAAAATTCTGTATTATATCTAAACTGAAGACAATTTTTTTTTTTTTCGGGGATGCAAAACTCAAAGTATTCTGTAATACTTTTTAAAACTGATTGGGTATATTAACTATGTAGTACTTCCATTTAATTATTTCCAATAATTCAGAAATGGACCAAAAAAAAAAAAAACAAGGGAGGGCCAGCATCTCACAGAAAGGGCAGCAGACTTTGGATATCTAAATGACACGCTGAATTTTTATACCAGTTCAGTGATGTAAAAACTAGAGCACTATGGGTTAATTTTTTAGATTTAACAAAGCTATGGCAATTGATACAAAAATTTGGTCATAAATATGCACTGCCTTAAAACTAGAACTGTCAGTAGCTTCAAATATTTGGGAGACTTTCTAATAGTCTGTACAGGTTTTATCATTATGCTTTTTGTTAACTGTATTCTTCCAGGGTCGAGCAAGTCTCCAAACTTCAATTAAGAGGTAGATGACGAGAAAAATTTGAACTGCAGAACAACATGCAAATTACACTGAAATTACTTAGCAATGCTTATGCAAACCGTGATCAAAAAGGTAATAATACATGCAAACGCTTTCTATATATATATGCACAAATATCAGAAAAGCACTCACCCCCAAAAAATTCCAGAGAGCCTTTTTAAAATTGATATGCAATCTCGGAAAATAATTATTTAGAAATTCCCTTTATATTCCTCTCTGTGAGTAAAAAAATAGTCATCTATAAAGAAACTAACAAAAGTTGCCTCGATTCAATTTTGTTAGAGGCAAAATTGTCAGTATCAGTTACAGCATGTTCATCTATAAAAGTGGACACTGGCTTTGTTAGTGAAATCCTGATGGCTGCCCCAAATCCGGCTGTATGTGGTATCTGTAGCTTATTATGTGTCTGAATAATACCTCCAAACTAATACTCCCAACCATCCAGACCTGAAAGTAGGAAGGGAAAATGTTGCCTCGGCATTTGAGGGAAGAGAATGACAAGAAAGCATTTAAGAAAAGTCACTACATGCCAGGCCCAAAGTCTGTGTTACTTCAAAAGGGAGAACAGGGGTGGAGGTGGGGAACCTTCAAGAGGAGAGAGAGTTGTCTGGGAGGAACAATTATGTACACACCGCCAAATGTTTTTTAAGCACACTGGATGCTGATATGCAAAAAGAGCATCAAAATTCATGTGAATTTTGAATCATGATGTCAGTGAAATTGCTGCCATTCACTTCAGCAGTAAGTGAAGCTGAACTTCCTCTCATAAGGACAGCACCATTAACGAAAAATCTATTTGAAGATAAAATAAGACTTTCCCTAACTCTGTCAAAACAGTTCACAAATCACGCTCCTGAAAGAAAAGGATTGCGGTCTGACTACTTATGCCACAGGATTTCATGTGAAAAGATGCTTTTGTGAACTTAATGGAAATACAAACCTGACAACATTTGCAACCACAGTTCAATGGTGAGAGGTGGGAGGAGTGAACTTCTGATATGTTCTTGAAAAGGTACTGAGAATTATTGGTGAGAAGTCTGTTTCTGGAATTGGAAAAGGCAATGCAGAAAAACCCTTCAGCTACTAGAGAGTATGATGTCAAAAAACCCTAGCAAGAGAAAAGTATCTGGATGTCTACTCTGAAACTACTTGAAATTTAAACTTGATGTTAAATGGGAAAAATATTATTGATGTTATCCCCTTTCCTAGTAATTTTATTTTTTTTTCTTGATTGATCAAATAAGAGCAAGATGATCATTAAGCTCAGTGATATTGTGGCAGAGAAATGAAGAGGATGACATATACATGAGTATAAATTAGATTAAGAGCAATTAAGGATTTTCTTGCACTGACTGACAGAGACTACAGACTCCATAGTACATACCAGATGCATCTGGTATGTCTTGAAGTTTGACAACACATTTCTTGATTGTAGGGCAGTGGCTTCTCTTAGTCCTGACCCTGCAGTGGTCTAGACTAGGGGTGAGGTAATTAAAAGAAACCAGGGGGATTTAGAGGGATGGTATATACCCAGGTGTTACCCTGAAAGCACAAATGTAATGATGAAATGATTTGCAGTACAAATTACAGCTCAGTGCAAGTAAGAGTGATATTCAGGGCAAGTTATACTCATTTTGCTACTTCGCTGCTCAGTACAGAATTTATTCAAGGCAATTTATTATTATTATTATTACTTTTAGAAATAAGAGCTACACATACTAGGCAATTGCCCCTTCAAGACCTGTTATTTGGAAGACACAGTTTTTTAATTCCAGGCAGTTTTTGCATAGATATGGTTCCAATTTTCTTCATTCATCTCTGGATTTTAACTTCCTTAATATTCAGTAATATCAAGAGTATTCTGACTTTTTTTATTATTATTATTTTGTTGCTAGTATTATTAGGGAAAGTAATGAAAGAGGCATAAGGAAATGTTTCACTTGACTCAGTTCATACTTCATATCGCTCCAGATGCCTGCTGCATCATTTTACCCTATGGGATTAAAAATTGCACATTGGTGAGTGCTGGTAAAGCACCTCTTTCATTCCTATTATTTTTTAACATAATTGACCAGAGATTAAAGAGTAGTAGCTCTGCAGAGGGTTGTGTTTATATAAATTTTTATTTCCTCTGAAACAGTAACATAATTCTTGTTACTGGTGGTCAGGTGTGTCTATGGCTCGAGGAACCTTGTTTTTCCCTTATTGCCTATGCCATGCTCCATCATATTTTGTGATCCTGCACAGAACAGGTAAGTTGCTTGCATGTTTCCTGAGAGCTTTTTTTTTAATCATCTTTCTTCTGAGTCCATTATTCATTTAACAGCAACTTTCAACAAACTTCAGTCAAAACTTAACACTTGTCTTCTATCCCATGTTCTTAATCACACTGTTTTTTTTGCAAAGAGATAATAAGCACCTAGAATTTTGCCTCAGTAGTTTTGGTTCAGCCTCTATATTCATCTCTTCTCAAATAATCTCTGCCTTTCTACCACTTGCTGTCAAGAGCAGTGATGTTCCTGATGACTACTCTGTAGCTAAAATTTCAGTTCATCTTTCACAATCCAGTATTTAGAACTGATATTCCTCACTGTATGAAAGCTTAACCTCTATGAAACTCCTCATCGCTTTCGGGTGCTGGTCACATAGGGCCTTCACAGATCCTGGGAATTCACCCTGTACATTTGTACAGCCAAAACCAGCAATGCTTTTACCTGATGGGGTGCTATGGTTCGGGAGGAGGTGCAATGTATTTATTTCTCCTCTGAGGCTGGGGGCTGGGAGAGGAACCGGGACTAAATCGTTCTCCTTTACGCAGTTTGTTGCTCAGATCTGAGCACGTAACCCGTATTTTCTCCCAAAACTCTGAAATGCACACAGTGTGTTGCTGATGCGCCTATAAAATTAGAGGACTTGTAGGTGTTTGGTTTTCCTGCGTATGATTAGGTAAGAAGTAGGTATTAATTCCTGTACCATGCTTCAAGTAGATTCATGATGCTTCTCCCCCCAAACGGTGCTGAGATAATGAAAAAGTTCAGCATTACTGTGGAGATTCATAGTATATAAGATGATAACCCAGCAAAACAGAAGCATACACTACCAAAAAATTTTAGAACAATGAAAATAACAATATTGAACACTACTTTTCCTTAAAAGCACTCACATAATTGCTAGATTTTACTTTTTTCTTTTGTTATTGGTGCTCCAAAGTATGTTTAACACCACTAGCTGTCTGTCCAATATATTTGCAACTTTTTGAGATTTAAAAGAGGGCTAAATGAATGATATTATTTTCCCTGAATTGAATGTATGTGTATTCTGCATAAACAGTGCATAAACGTTTTATGTATCAGACCCTTAATTTTCACAAATTCTGAGGCATTTATATGCATCTCTCCAAAATGAATAGAACCTTTCCTTACCTATAAATAGAACAGAAATATTTTTACTTAATACCTTCAGAAGCTTGCACTTTTAGCTTTCAAGTACAACGCTAATTTCTGTAACATAAAATTGTTGACTTATACTTTCTTTCGCCTAAAGGAAGAGGAACAATTGTGTACATTTTAATTGATACAAGCACCTGTGTGACACTGTAGACACAAGAGCAACTATCCTGCACAAAAATGATACGTCAATACAAAGCTTCCAGACTGGCACTGCCAATGTGCCTTGCAGCATTTTTGCTCGAACTGGCATTACAAAATGAAGTAGCTTTTCACTAAATACATGGGAAAAGGGAGGTGAGAACTGGTATAAAGTTACTTGTCTGCAAAGACCTGAAGTTAGACCTTAAATCTCCTCTCAGTAGACCATCAAACAACTAATGAGTTGCCAATAAAACCAAGCATCTACTTTGAAGTCACTGCCATGAAACAGATTCAGGCCACAAAAGCCAAGGGTAAGTATACTTTTAACGTCAGCAGGTTCTGAATCTAGTCCCTTTAGGAAGAAGGTTTCACAGTCCAATCCAGTTCCTTCAGCCATACAGGAATACATAACCGAACAAAGGAATTGCCACTCTCGTTAGCAATGTAAATCTTGGTTTTAAATCCTTTTTATGTACAGGCAGATTTTAGTTTACTTTGAATTAGAGAGGTCTGAATGTACTTTGTGTTCAAATGTGTGCGCTGAAGTACACTGTAGCCAGCTATCACAGGAGGAAAGAATTTCTGGAATATGTTGTAATTCAGCTGTTTATTGTATTTTAGAGATGGTGCCCACCAATTGCTTGCCTTCTAGCTTTGACAACTTTTACATCCATATTATAATGGTTTATACAGACATAATGTATCTTTTTGATCTAGTGGGCATACAAAAGAGAAAAAAGTTTCAGTGTGCTTCACTCAGGTACTCTGTCTCTTTTGAAACAAATCTTTGAGCTTATATTCTTTTTAATATTAGTGGTAAGTACAGGTTGGGCAGATTATTTCAACAGACTTTATCAATACCCTAAAGATGAACACAAAGTATCTTCCCAAATAAGAGTTAGAGATAATTTTGCATTAGATACACTTTTAAAACAAAACTGTTTGTCACTGGAGGGCTTTAGATATAGCTTGGTTTACCTGACTCCTGGTTGTCCAGAGTCATGGTTTGATGGAGTCATTTGCATGGAGTCACTACCTCTGTAATCTAAATTTTATATTACTGAAATAAATAAATTGTAGACAGTAATTTAACTTAGAGTCTTGCCATGGGGCAAAAATCTGTTCCCATCCAATATTGTGACTGAACAGTATTACCGCAAAACCTGGCCTGTGTCTTGAAGACATATTTCTAATGGAAGTCATAAATGTTGCCTTCCGAGCTATATTGCAGATTAAATATTGGTTTCTCTTTCTGAAGGATCTTCAAAAGCTTTATCAGCTCTGCTGGCAGCATCTTCGTTCTCATTGTTTGTTAATGGTTCTGCTTCTTTCAAGTCAGCGTTCTTCTGTGCTTTCTGCTTCTCATCTTCTAACTTCTTTTCTTTTGCCAAAAGCCTGTAGTTGATGGTATTGCCAATGAACAACCAGATACTGGCCACAATCACAATCACTCCGCAGACAAAATACATGTACTGATATTCACCAGTAACATCCACTAACCAACCTGAAATACAAAGACAAGAAGAGAGAAAAAGAGTTTTTAGCATAAATACCCAATACAAGCCAGATTTTTTCCTAGGAGAAATGCCTATATATAGCCTGGTTTTGAAGCTGGAGCAGAAAAGCATTTTCAACATGTTCAAACGGTGTAACATATATAGCGGAACGCTAATGAAACCTGTATTAGTCAAGCTAGCAATTGTCATTGGAATCACTGACAATGATAAAATATTGAAGAACAAAGTAAGTGAAGCTTAACGAATAATGACAGACAGATTTTTAGTTCTTTCATTTTCATTCTTTCATTGCCTTCTTATTTTATTCACCTCCTAATTTTGTTTCCTATTGTTTTGGAGTGACTGTCTGACACTCACGGAGGCTGCATACAGACAATAGGATGAAGAGGTATGTGCCTTTTTAGGCTGCTGTCACTGTACATCAACAGCTTGCTTTTCAGTTTTACTTTCCTGTGACTGGTGAAAGAGATAGAAAGGCTCATCCCTTCAGCTATCATGCTCAACTGCTGAGTTTTGAACTCGGAAGCCTGTACCTAAAAATTACATCCACATCTCTGAGATTAATTTGGTCATGACAAGGAAAACAAAATATAACTGCTCTTCCACTTTATGTGGCATTCTTTCCAAATTTTCCCAACTGCCAAATCAGGATTTGTATGTATCTAACTATTTGGCTCTGAACTCTGCTACACTGTCATTGAAATTCACACGATGACCTGCGCGCTTCAATTTAATATGTATTTAGATGGTTTTACTGGGTTGAAGCCATAATCCCAGCCTATTCACCTGATACACATTTACAAGCCATCAAATTATTCGAGCCTTTTCTTTATTTCACAAGCCTAGGATTAGGAAAAACTCAAATAGCACTGCAACTGTATGATTCAGCGAGTAGTGTAAATAGTGCAAGTTACTGTTTTTTATAGATGAGCAGTCTCATAAAACTGATGATTAAAAATGAAATTCTGCATTAACATTACTTCAGCATAATATTTTGAAGGATATGAACCAGTCAAAACTGGAATTTAGCTTTTCCATGTGCTCACCCCCTTTGTTGTTTCTATTTAACAAGGTAAATCAATTATTCTTACAGCTATAGCACAAACACATGCTTTTCAAAATTTCGGCAAAGCTAATATACTGAAAAATAAATAGTTGCATATTCTATTGTTCCATAAATATTAGATTTAATATCTTTAGAGTTAATATTAATATTGATTTCAGAACCTGACTGAAAAGGCTGGACTCCAGTGGTCACAGGCTTAGTCCCCCCACTAGGTGGCATAGGAAGAGTCTGTGTGAGAAGAATATATTCTGTTCTACCCTCACCAAAATGAATTTGTATGTTAAAAGATGAGGGAGATATGGAACGTCTTGAGAACTATTAAACATTTACTTGTACAAATATTATTGCACTGAAGTGAGTAGAATTGGTTTGGCATATTTAAAATTTCACTCAACGCTTGCTATTTTCATACAAATATTGAAAGTAATCCTTAAAATACTTTGATAATTATATACGGTTTTAGGCACATATAAACTTGCTGACTTTTGTGGTTCTGCTTCTGTCAGTATAGTGTACGTTCACAAGGCTGGTAATCTCAGTATCTTTATATTTTCTTATTGTTGGGCTTACACTGCAACTCATGCAGCTTTAATGGATACTTTTCAGTAAGATTTGAGCATCTATTTCTTTAGTGTCTTATATCATCAGAAACCTTATAATGATTATAAAACTTACTGACAGCATTACTAAATACTGAGTAAAACTCTAGCAAACAGAAAATACTTTAAGTAAGACTTTTCATCATTTTTGGTGCTAGAAGCCCCAAAGTTACGAATACAGCCCTGGCTATACACCTGGGCTCTCTTTAAGCTCCCCTTACACTCAAAAAAGAGAAGCCGGCAACATTACCATCTTTTAGTCAACGTAGGATGGTTTACGCTCTGAATTGCCTTACACATATCTGTCGGCTCTAGAAACAGGTTAACAGACTGGCTGAGAGTGAGGCTGTGGTGTGAAATCGGGCGCAACGCTCCACAGTACTGCGCTGGAATCCCACCAGACGTGCACTCTGCCTAGGCTGCTGAGCGTGCCCCTGTCCTTTCTGGCACCCCCCTACTGGTTTCTTCTCGCTAGAAATGCCCATCCTCTCTGTTTAGGCAAACTAAAGTTGCTCTTTTAAATTTACATGGGTGCTCCTCCAGCTGCCATTAGGTTAGAGAAACTACAAGTCATAGAATCGTAGACTCATAGAATGGTTTAGGTTGGAGGGGACCTTGAAGATCACCTAGTTCCAACCCCCCTGCCACAGGCAGGGACACCTCCCACTAGACCAGATTGCTCAAAGCCCCATCACTGTGAGATCTTCACAAAAACTGACTAGTGGATTCGGCCAATTCAAGAGAGGAAGAATTGTATTGGCAATGAGCAAACTGGAACTGAATACATGTAAATGAAGGTTGCAAAGTTAGCACTATGTGCTATCAGGAACAGATACATTTATCACATGGGTTTATGGGCCAGTAGAGATATGCTCTTAATCTATCTATTGCACACGCACGCATTGTACGCCTTCAGATTCTCATGTGGATCTGCAGCTGTAAAGTGCAAAGATAATTGATGCAGTGCGCTACCGCCACAGTACATTCCTAGTCACACAGAAAACATTCAATAATACTAAAAATGTTTATATTAATTCAATACTAAATTGCAAGATTATGCTGTAATGTCTGAAAAATGGAATAAAAGAGATTCTTACCTCCTAGAGGAGGGCCTATGAGCACAGGGCAACATTCCACGATGGTGACAAGTCCAACTGCACTGGAAAATCTGGCAGCCCCAACGAGGTCCATCAATGTCTCAAAAAGAACGCTGCTAACCATTCCAAATGCAAACCCAAAAAATACAGCATATATCACCAAGCCAGTATAATTTGTTGCCAGAGGGCACAAGATATGACAGACGCCATTGTACAAGACAGCAAAACTAAAAAAGTACTGAATCTTTGGCCGGATAAACTTGGAGTTTGCTACGAGTCCCATTGAAGGCCTAGCAAACATGTCTACAAAGGCTAAGATAGATAGCAAAAAAGCAGCAGAATATTCATCGATTCCCTTGTGCTTGGCATAAGGAGCCAAGAATACTATTGGAGCGAAGAAACCGATAAACATAATGACATTTCCTGACAAATAGATCAGAAACCCTCTGTGTTTGAAGAGGGACAGGTCTAGATATTTATTCATAGTTTGCCAAAAAGACTTCTTGTTGTTTTTGTGCAAGGTAGAATCTCCTGTGCCTTTTTCAACATCTTTTTTCACAGGAGGGACTGTTTTCGGTCCAACAGGTCTCATAAGTGACCCAGCCACACAGCAGTTCAAAAGAAGTCCTCCCAGAATGAGAAAGCTTCCTTTCCAGCCGAATGCATTAAAAAGGAATTGATTGAGAGGTGCCAATGTGCTCAGAAACACTGGACTTCCAGCCATGGCCAATCCATTAGCAATGGGACGCTTCTTATAGAAATACTTGCCAATCATGGTCAAGGCAGGCTGTAAGTTGAATGCTAAACCCAGACCTAAACAACACATAAAAGACAGTATTATTGAAGGTCATGCACTAAAAAATGTATCACATCTCTTTCAAGTTATTTTTTAAAATAACGGTATCTAATCCGATGATTCTCAACGAAGACAGAAACCAGCTAGCATCAAAGAATGAAATACGGCTTCATTGCTGTCCATATGTGTTAATGCCAAGACTATGTCATGGTGGGATTCTATCACTTCCTCCTGTGGCAATGCAATAAAAGCCAAAACTCCTTGTTATGTTTCAGCAACGATAGACACAGCAGAACCGCAGAGGAATGATGGTATCAACGCCTTGACTCACCATTTTTATGTTTACTAAGCTATAATGCAATTCTCTCTTGGCTCATTTCACAAAAGTTATTAAATGTCACCTCAGCTACAATGACTACAGGGTGCATTTAAATGCATAAATCTCCTCGTTTCTTATTTCCAGCACTACTTAAGATCACACTTGTGTACAAAAGTGGAGCTTAAAATGACTAATTATTTTTGGAGCACATTCAGCTCCATTTCCCCACGTATGGAAGTCACTACTAAAGGTGGAAGAGTTGTAGAGGACATGCATGGGACATGCACCCATCAGCTGAGTGTATAAACTGAACCTCTAGGCCTTCTCTCTGTATTAAGACATCCAGGCAATAAGGTCTAAGTAGCTATGCATCTGCTGAGTGGCACAGGAGAGAAGCTTTCTTCTCTGATAGGCCCATTCCTGGACTCCGGCTTTATTTTATCAGTGAGCCCCAAGTTTAAGATGTAAAAATTAAGAGCTTTAAGAATAATCACTGAACAAAGCAGGATTCCTTTAGGCCCAACATAAAGAAAGATGAGCTTGAATATAGGAACAGGTATTATCTCATTCATTTATTACCTGCCAATATTCCATCTCACTTGCCTTTCTTATTCTGAGGAGGCAGTTTAAAAAAAAAAAAAAACAAACAAAAAAACAGACAACTTTTGATAAGGAGGTTATTTAATTTACTGGCTTTATGATCACTTTAGTTCATTGCCTTAGGCAATATCCAGGTCTTTGATGATATATGAATAATTTTGTTTGGGGATTGTCCCTGGGGATTTTAAACAGAAAGCTATTGAACTGAAAGTTGTTCTACTTATCTGTAAGAGTATATGTATGTACAAACCCACAGAAAGCTGGTACTAGCTTTTGCATTTTTACTAGAATTCTGCTAGCCTTTGCCACCCCGTTTGAAGTGCAACATGGTTGAAAGCTAAAAGAATGAATTTGAGATTCTACACAAATGACTATAATAAGTGCTGTCATGAGCCAATCAATTTTTATACCATAATTACAGTGCACTGTGGAACAGTACATACATACAGCATTTATTGAATAAAATCATCAGTTGTTCCTGTAATACCCTAAGAATAATTTAACATCATACCAGCTAATTTAAAGGATGAGATAGCTCAGGTAGCTGAAATGAACCGATCTTGCCACCTTCTTGGTTTGCATTTGCACAATGCCTTGCACAATGGGTTCTTGATCACTAAGGCTCGTTGGTAGAGGTGTATTTGAAATTATATAATATAATATAGTACAATATAATATAATGAATAGAATAGATTAGAACAGAATAGAATAATCTCTTTTAAACAAGTTTCTTACCTCCAACGACACCAATACATAGATAAAGTTCCAGGACGCTATTGCAGAAAGAGGAAGCAATCATACCAAATGAACACAGGATACCTCCTGCTATCATCACAGGCCGGCTACCATACTTATTCACCAAAATGCTGCTTATGGGACCTGTTGGTAGAAGGAAAACACATTAACAGATGACAGGTAACTCCATCGTGCATGCCTTTGTGTTTAGGATAGATACGTTGGAATGCCTTACTCTTCCATCCCGGAAAATGTTCAGCTGGTTTTATACCGATTTGTTTTACAAACACACTCTGCGAGTTCGCAGCCACGCGAGCCTGGATGTGGATATATTGCCTCCATGACAATATAAATATTGATTAGTCATGGAGATGGATCAAAAGATTAAAGACATCAGACAAGCAAGAGGGATTGTTACAGTTCACAAGCAATCAATACTGAGATCGGTCAATGGAAGTTTTGAAAGCACAAGGACTGAAGAACTTCAAGTATGAGGCAGATATCAAAACTCCACAGAGCAGGAGGAATCTCCTGGCAAGCAAACTAGTAACTGATCTTAATACTGTAGCATGTTCTGGATCCCTATTTAAAACTTAGACATAGACTTAAAAATATTGTCAATCGGACTGTAAATCTCTGGCCCTCGAGGCTCATTTTCCCTTACCTCATCCAGAAAGGAGTGTTAATGGGCAGTAAGATGACTGTAGGTTGTCTGGGAAAATCTAAGATGTGGTTTAGCATAAAGACCTATAAACTTTGAATATACTGCTACAGGACCATTTTTCAGTTTCAACTGCAATTCAGTTTATGGTGTAATTACGTCCATACTAAACAAACAGCTAGTGTGCAATTTAGCATGACATGCATTATATGTTTTTTAAACGACCGTGACTAGAATAGATGGTGTGCTACATATCAAGATTAAGAGGTTGTCAAAGCTCTTTAGGTAAAACTGCATACCATCTGACTGCACTATATTTGGCCCAAACCATTACAAATAGTCTTGCTTTTGCAATAACTAAACTTATCCAATTCAAAAATAATAATAATAAAAAACATAATAAAAAGCAATACATTTCAAACTCAAAATAAAGCAGGCACCTGGCATAAAGTGCAATGCCAAGCTCTGCATTTGATTTTACTGCAAATCATTCACTGTACTGGTAACAGTTTTAAGTCTCTCTCTTTATAAATATCTAAAGGAATAAATGCCAAACTCCACGATATGAAACTGCCAAATCCAACCAAATTTAAAATTGTATTTTCATAGGCACAGTGTTATTTCAAACTCCACTGTTTGAATTACTTTAAATGTATTAAAGTATCGTTATGGAGGTACTGTAAATGTTAATTACTACTTGCATATCAACAACAGAAGTCTTAAGCATATGCCAAATGATCAATTTTCAGCTTAGTTCCTGACGGAAATAACCTTCTACAATAGATGTGCCCTGTGCCTGCCTGTCTTTTCTAACAGCCTGTGAATCCAGAGGTCAGTTTGAAATTAACTTGACTGAAAAGCAAAGATTTGAGTGATGTTTAGATCTTACGGTTTGTGCATTCATTAAATAGCTTGGCTCACAAGGAGTCTTGGGCAGAACGTGTTTCAAAAAGGAGGTCCCTGTCCCAGCAGCACAGACGCTGGCCAATACACCCAGCTCTCCACCAGTAAAAGCAATCTATCTTCCTGCCCAGGCAGCTGTACTGGGGGGGGGGCATAGAGGATAAACTGGGTGGCTATTTTGCCGGGAAGGTAAAGGATGCTCGGACCGAAGGCATTAGGGCTCATCTTACAGACACATAAACATAGGAGACGGGGCTCTGCTGCTCGCTGAACTGCAGTTCAAGCATAACCGTATATTGAAACCAACAGACTTGAAAATTCACAGCACGGAATGGCTCACCAAACATACAACAGCCCAGAGATTTATTAAAAGACTTTAAATCACATATGAAGCACTAAAACTTTTCGCTGACAGCTTATATTATAAGATACCTAACACTGCTTTATTTCCATTTGGGGGGAACCACTGAGCAGAACAGGGACGAGGTGGGGTTTCTCCTTTGAGGTCGTATGGAGAAAGCAGTGAAACATGAAGGACAGACAAACTACGCTCCAAACACTTTCCAAATATATCATGCTTACTTCTCCCATCTTAATAAACTTGTGCTCTCATAACTATGCTGAAGCATAACTTTGATTACAATTTTTTTAACTTATAGATCTATGTTTGGACAAGCAGTAGTTTGGCTCATGTTTGAATTAGAATGAAAACCCCTTTGAAATACTTGAACAATACAAGTATTTCCTCTGGGTCAAAAAGCTCCTTTTAACTGAAACTCTTTGTTTGAGTCAAAGCAAAAAGTTTCATCCCTGTGTCAATTAATATTTATATTTTTGAAAATAAATTAAATTAAAGGCAATTTTCTGGAAAAAAAAAAAGTTTTAATTTTTATCATTGCTAAACACAGCAACAGTATTTCATTTCAAAGATACCAAAATAATGTGTTGTTTTTTTTAAATTATTTTCAAGTTGATGCGATGACATGGAAGTATTTTAAAAATTGTAAATGGAAAATTTGTGTAGTATTTGCTAACATTCTGACCACCCCCCAAATTACTGCTGTAATAAATGTTGCCTTGCTGTAGTCTTACTTAAAATGTTCCTTTGCTGATCCTTAGAAAAAAAAAACATAGGAAAGAGGTATCATAGCAATTAAATATTTGACCATACAATTTACAGATTTATTCACTACAGGCAGCACCTCGCATTGTACCCTTACATAAATACTTCAGTTATGATGTAGATGGACCTGTTAGCAATCTGTTTCTTTACTCATTAAACAAAGACAGCGTGAAAAGCCAGGATAGGTGTGAGACCAAATAAAAAGATGAGGTAAATCCGCACATAGCAGACTATCAAGTGTGGAAAGAAACGAATGGCATTAAAAAAAGATTGTTGTGCAATATTGCTATATTGTTAGCATTTTAAATAAAACTATGGATGAAAAAGAAAGCATTGCACAGCATTGACAAAGTCTTCCGACCATAATCAAGGACAAAGATGAGCTTTGCTCTAATATTCACCCCAGAAGAGTACTGACTATAATAATAGTATTCTTTAATACTATTGCATCAGTCCTTCTTTCCTTCTCCTGTAGAACAGGGAAATGAGCCAGGTTCTTGTTTGTTTAAGGGTTTGGGGAAGAGATTTGTTTTTCAGGGTTTGGTTGGTTGGATTTTTCTGGGGGGTGTCCAGACACGGCAAGTTTCGTAGTACAATCCTTCGAGGGAGATCATTTTGCACACAGTTCCTTATTCGGAACAAGAACAGTTGACCTCCGTGGGTTTTAACCGTGGCAGTTAGGCCAGGACTGCATGTTAGGGCTTTTCAGATCAAAGCGTGCAATGTTAGCCTCACCTACAAGACCTGTGAGCTAGAGGTCAAATACGGATGTATTAATTTAGGTAGGCAGTGGATGAAGACACCAGAGGAAAGACAAAGCTGTCTGATGGGTCTGAGCTCTGTACTTTCAAATGACGTAAATCTGGAATGTATTGTGAATTTAAAATTCCTTCAAACATAATATTCTCTTTGAGATGTTTGCCTTAAGCTAATGATGTGAATTTACCACCACAGCTCCATTTAATTTTGGGGTTTCTTTTAGCATATTCCAGTATTTTGATTTAAAATTTGTGCATGTGGGAAATATTAATGGTTCTATAAGCCGTAAAGTTAGTTTAGTCTTACTCCCTAACTTATCTAGGAACCCTGCCAAACTGATGAGTAGATTAAATATTTTCTTGAGACATCTGTGTATATACTTGGTTTTGGAGTCTCATAAAACGGTGCATATTCATACCTTAACGTATACAAATCTACATAAATTCCAGCTGTTTGCCTGCCATCATACGTTTTAAAGCCATGCAGAAATTTCATTTCACATCTAACAGCTTCTATGATTATCTAAGCGATGCTCACGTGCCAGCATGTATCTATATTCCTTGCGTATCTTTTCTTTTTAGCAGAGGGCAGATTAAGCTGTTTAAGCACTGTAATACTGCCAAAATCATGCTATACATTAATGCACGTTAATGCACTAAAGGACTGCTGGATCTCTGAGTCTACTTTCCTGAAGCCTGAAGTAACTCCGTAACAGATGTTAAGTCGGGAAGCCCACAAGAATATTTACTGTGATCTCTCCCTTAGCACCTACAAACCCTCAGCCACAAAAGACAATACGCTCCCAAAACCAAATTTAAGACCATTATCATAATATGCTAACAGTCTCCTGGCTGTATTTTTGTTTTATATCTTTCTGTTTGAGGCAAATGACCAGACGGTGAGAAGGAATAGGACGGTAACTGTAACCGGTGCCAGTGAAGACCAGTCTCAGGGCTGTGCAGCAGGACACAAATGCTTTAGAAGAAGACAAGAAAAAATAGCAGCTTTTCATAGTCTTTGTCATATGTCAAGGGAAAGATGGCAAAAGTTATTTCAGCTACGTGAGCAGAGACTGGCTCACGCGTTTGGGAGCTGTTTATGATGTTTCATACAAAGTCTGTAATAATGCGATGCCTATGTTCTGGTTTTATGGCTCAGCAGAACAGTCACGTGCACATCTGTATTGTGCAAAATGTGAGCACAAAGCTGCTTTTGCTGGTCTTCAGTGAATACCAAGACCTCTCGGGAAAAAAAAAAAAAAATATTGCTTACAAATGAGTTTAATTATTTCTTATAATAACAAAGGTAGCAATAATCCATATTTTCGTCTCACTTCCAAGTTTAACTTTTCAATCTCCATTTAAATCTTCCTTCTTCTGCTAAGCCATACTGTTGTAAATGAAAAGCAAGACTACATAACTGAATAATAAGTGCATTTAAAAAGTGGAGATTTGAAGAAATAATCACTGTTTTCGCTTGAAAAAATGCTTATTGTGCTAATATGGTTTAAACATAACTCAAACGCTAAAGTTTCTAAAGAAACGTACTGCTTGCTATTTTCGAGGAAATGAATAGAGGGCTCAAAATATGCACCATAAATTTAATATTCTTTCTCATATAGTTACATTCTCAGAGATACACACATCTATCCATTTATTTGCTTTTTTCAGCCCTAAGAAAATATACACTTTAAAAAATGGTCTGACTCTGGAGACAATGCAACAACTTTATATCTAGTATCTCTAAAAGCTTAAAGGATGCAAACCAGATAACAATATTTCCATTTCATAATACCTTGAGGTAATAGTACAGCCAGATCAGTTTTAAGGCCACGAAATAGACTAAAGGAAGATTTATTTGGCATAAAATCTATATCTTGCTCAGCTCTGAGGTAGAATAACATTTATAAGTCCAAATGTATTAGGTACACTCCATTAATTTATAAGAGGAAGAGAATCTAGGACACTGGAATTCTTGCTGCCTTTTCTCTTTTCCATTAATTTTTTTCTTACCACAATGAAAAAAAAAATATATTTACTTTAGACAGTTCTCCTGTAAATAGACACCGCTTTCTGCAAGGGATGAAAAAATGTTCTGCAACTTAAATATATAATAACTAGTCAAAATCATTACAACAGTAGGAATTAGTTTGTAGTGGTATCAAGCTGCTATAATTGTCATTTATTTTCATAATGAGGTCATCTTTGGGTCTATTCTTTATGTATATTCACTGTAGGAATGAAAACTTCTTTAGAAACTATATAATCTAGGTTTTAGTATTTAATTTATTTGTCCTGGTTTCATTTCTCACTGTTAAAATACAGTGATGTAATTAAAGATCATTCCCATCTGTAATTTGTTTCAAATAAAGCCAGTGCATTTATGCTTTTTATTTTGCTACCTGCGTTATTTTTAGTATGGAACAAGAGATGAACCTTCTTGATATAAAGGTAATTTTTTAAACATATATTGACAATGTCATACAGTGTTCATAGTGTCATTGATCCAAAGAAACCTGAAATGACTCAGTCTGAACAATATGACATTTATTTAAATAAAGTGAATTGCTGAAAGAAGTTGAAAATAAATGCGATAATAATATTTCAAGTTGCCCTAATGCAATATTGTAGATTGTATCCTGTCAAGTCAAGTGATTTAAAAACAAGTACATTTTCAGCCATCTGCTCTGCAGAGTCCATGCAGCTATCTTTCCAGTTCAGCTTTATTTTTTATTTCCTACAAGGCTAGAAAATCCTGAATAGCTAAAGGAATTAATATTAGGATAAACTACTTGCTAATATCAATCAGTCAGACTTTTTTTTTTTCCTTTTTCTTCTTTTTCTCTCTTTTACTTTTTTCCTTTTCTTTTTTATTTTTTTTTTTTTTTCAGGAGCTGATTTTCTCAAAGCAACTATGCTTTAAGCAAGTACACAGTAGTGCTGTTAGAATGTCATCTCTGGCATACAGAATAAAACCAACTCAAAAGTGATTCTGATCACGTTTAAAACCCGTTCATTAAGTTGGAATATGCTTTAAAAATTTAGTTCTGCTTTTCTCAAGCAGGACTAAATCAAAATACTGAGCATTCTGTGACAGCCTTATCTCTAGTTAAAAAACCTTTGGCTAAATACTTTTAGGACTCTTGGATAGGCATTTAGAGAAGGCAGACAGAAAAAAAAAATCCAAAAAGGTATTGATGAATTTGAAAATATTAAAATGTCATGCAACTATTTTATTTTGGACTCTTTATCACATTTCTGGAAATGGTAACCCGTGTTTCTGAGATATCCTATGTGTTGTGTAACAGCAATGAGGTGACATAGTTCAACAATCGTTGGAAAGCTTTCTCTGCAGTTCCTCTGTGCATTTGGCAGTATTTTTTTTCCATTTCATATAACATTTACAACTGGCTGCACTGATCCCATAAACCCAGATAATATAGTAACCTTGACAGAAAGCAAAGAGAAAAAAAAGGCTCTTGCAATAAATATCACCAAAAAAAGAAATGGCCAGCATTGAGTCGGGGTTGCTAAACTCTGAGTTAAGATAGCTCAGCAGCTGAAAGCACAGCATGCCGGGGAGTAAGCAGTCAGTCGTTCAACCATCCATCACACTTTGTTCACCACTTCCCCTCCTCTAACTACATTTCCTCAGTGTCATTACCCTGAAGGCACACATTCTCACTCATGTCCTGAAGGACCCCTGAATTCTATTAAGTTTTTATCTTTTGATTACTAATGAGGATTAATTTGGCCTTCAGGTCTTCCTTAGGACTTTTATAAGAAATACAGTAATCATGTATGGTAACTCGTAGGTGCCTGGCTGATAGTAGAGTGCCTCAACCCACTGGCTGCTTCTTCGTGGTTCCTCTTCCCGAAAGGTTAGATCTGATGATAATTTTGAACTGATGAGCTCAAGTCAGGAACACATCTTCCAGGCATCAAACACGAAATGTTCAGAAGAAACAAAACAAGCGGTCGGTGGTGCTGGTGCTTGCTCTAAATGTATTGCTCGTACGTAGAAATTACAGATCCTTGATCTGTTTTGGTATTTTGTTTTTCCCAGTGATACATCAGAGACATGAACAAGGGCATTACATATTTTGATTAAAGCTGTTGTTTGGCTTACAGATTTTTTTCTTGTTTGCTAGGGTACGAATGTGCATGGAGTTATGGACCATGTAATTTGGAAACATCTTCAAGTTAGCAAATTACTCAACGTGAATTTTAAAAAGCTGGAAAATTACCTAGTTTTTAATCAAGGAGTAGCCATGCTGATTATTATTTACATGGATACCTATCGATGCTTTATATTAATTAACTTTTGCATGCTCTGCTACAGAATTTTTTTTTCATGAAAGGCTAAAACACTTGATCACAAAGCAGAAGACTTGAGGATGATTTATGACATTTCTTTTGTAATCAGCAATATGAAACTTCATAATATTTAATAGGAAATTAGTGTAATTCTATGAGCTGCTGAACGTTCAGCAGTTTTCAGAAACATTTACGGTCAGCGACTACAAAAAAAAGTTCTGTCCCCAAATTAATTACCTGAATTTCACGTTGACACATTTATTGTGAAATGAAGTCGGATGCAGCAAAATATTTCAGCATTTTTTTATACTTTCCTTATGTTCGTATTCCTGTTACCTTCAGTATCACTGAGTAAAGTGAAGCCCATGCACAGATATTTGCAAAAACTAGTCTTTCAAGTTGGAAAAAGGCAAGAAACAAGAAAGAAGAAAGGAGGGTACAAGCTATTGATGAGATGGAACCAAAGCACCTATAAGCGAGTTGCATATAAACAGAGACATTGTAACACCAGGCATATATTTTTCACAACGTGGCCTGCATGCCTCTGTAATGGGGATAGCTGGAAATAGCATCAGCACATGATACGTGCATCGCAAATGGTCTTCTCAGAAAAATATTCTTTTCTTAGAAAACCCATGGAACCAGCATGTAACTTAA
Source organism: Vanellus vanellus (assembly GCF_965231255.1). Lineage (NCBI taxonomy): Eukaryota > Metazoa > Chordata > Aves > Charadriiformes > Charadriidae > Vanellus > Vanellus vanellus. The sequence continues at coordinate 36,159,318 of NC_138905.1, read as the reverse complement.
GCAGTAAATGTCAGGTAGTGTATCAACAGCAACATTAGAAAATTCAGTGGTGAATATGAGGTATTTGAAAGAATTCATGAACGTTTCCTGCAGAAGAAAAGGCAATGAATTTATAAAGCTTAGTAATTAACTGCTATTAATTCCTCAGGACTTCATAGGCTCGCATCAATCTAAATTTAAAACAGCTTTTCAGACCCCAAAAATGTGTTGGGGATTTCACTTAATACTACTGTGGACACACACAATGAACCTGTGCCATTAGAGGTTACTTCTCCTTTAAATGAAAAATCAAACAAGGACTTACTCATTTTTCCTCTCTGGAAATACGGTAAAGATGATAATACTAATATATAAATATTAGTAAATATAATTCTCTATAGCAGCAGTTAATATGAAGGTATTAATAATAAACTTCACTAAACTTCTATCCTTTTCAGGGTTTCACCCGGAATTTCAGGAAGCATAACTCTAAGTATAGAAATACTCCAATGACAATATTGTGTGGTTTTCTTCCAGAGGTCTTATCCTTGAAGTATTATCCATTCATTTCAGTGGCTGCTCCTTCTTTCTCCGTGGATGGTTTCAAATGAAAGACTGAGTTCAATTTGGTAATATCTGTGTTTGAGAACTAGTACTGAAAGAAGCATCACATTTTTTAAGAGGCTAAAATCAATCCTATCTAATACGTCTGCTTTCAGGGAACAAAGGAAAATTAATACTAATCCAAAACTAGAGCTTCATTTATAGCTATCCAGTATTTCTACTAGTTTTTCTGTCTCAAAAATAACCTTAGTAAAAACTGCTATGCCCCAACATAGAGACTGCATATTCACACAAACACACACACACAAAACAAAAACAACCCCACCACTTTTCCTCATCTTATTGTTGGACTCCTGATAATATAAATGAGTTGTTCTTTCCTGGGATAATAGAAAGTACTCATTACATTTACAAGAATTTTTCACGTGGAAGCTTCTGAACTCACTCTTTCAAGTTCAAAGAACTTGAAAATTTGTTACTGAAGAAGACAGTGTTTAGCACTTTGTGCCTTGCCAAAGCAGATTACGATTCTTAGCTATAAAACTTGTCTTTACAGCTTGCTAACTGCGTGAAGCAGATTGCCAAACAAGTTGTGTATATGCTGCTGTTAGAAAGGGAGGACAATTTTCTGTATTGTTGCAGATCATAAAACTGAAAAGAAAGACAGAGGTTACAGTACACCATTGTCACAACTACAATTACAGCAACTCGAAAATAGGAGATATGTTGTTAATCTCAGAGCTAATTATTGTGAAGAAAAAAAAAAAAAAACAAGACAAACGGTGCTTGCAAATATTTATTCGAATTTTTCATTGACACTTTCCTAAACCATGTTATTAGCTAGTTACAAATATTTCCCCTTTTTCTTTCTTCCTCTTTGAGGAATGACTGTCTTTTCTACAAATCTGTGTATGCACATGTGAACACAATATTTGTAAATGTTCATTACTTCCACTTCCTATTTGTTATTCCCTACCATCAAGATTTTTATACACCTTCTTAAAAATCGCTGGCTACTTGTCCTGGAGGCAGAACACTGCTTTGTCATTTGGAAGCCCAGCAGACATCACAGAGAGCAAAAAGTCATAGCAAACACTTTCAGAAGACCTTGTACAGCCTATTTATTAGTTCTTATGAGTGTAGGGTATATTCTATGCAACTCAAATCATTACATTTTTCAGATAATGCCTTCACTGAAAAATTCAGCCAACTTCAGTTAAGATTAATATTGTCATTTGGATTTCTCTGTCTTCTACAAATTGCCCATCATATTAATGTTCATACGATATCCCATTTTCACCCTGCACATCATCTTACAGTTTATTTGTTTTCTTCCAGAATAATATTATAACTAACTCAACTTGGAAATGATTCCTTATATATTGTTACAGGCAATAATATGTCATTTCACAGAAAGCACAAGATACATGCTTCCCAGTTGCTCCTTTATCATATTCCTTTCTGGTCTTAATTTTGCACTCTATAATTAAACTTCAAATTGAAAATACTCAGTCTACTACCTATGATGTTTCTGTGGACCACTTACTGTGAATTATAGATCATGAGTGAATCATGAGTGGGTCATTAAATCTCATCTACATATTCAGAAGATATGTAATGAGAAGTATAAATCTGAATGTATTTATAACTTGGAAGTGTTCTGAGACGCCATCATACTTAGGTCATTGTCAATAACATTATAGGATTAATTCCAAATGCATTTGCTGTTTAACACATATGTATCATTAAGCTTAAAATGTACTTTACAGAAAAATATTTCTAAAATGTTATTTTATCGTTATTTTCATTATAATTGTATTTTTAATAATATGCAATGAAATGCATATGGTGACTTTCAGTGGTAACAATTAGAACTTTAAGAGTGGGAATTTCCCGAATTTCTTTACAATCTGTAAATTAGATCATATCTGAAGAACTGTGTAAGGTAAATATATGTGAATAATCTTTAGTGCACAACATATTGGGGGAGTGGGAAGAGGGAAGGAAGGGGGAAGAGGGAAAAGGGAGGGTAAGGGAAAGGGAAAAGGGAAAAGGAGGGGGAAGGGAATTCATTTGTGTTTCAAAGATATCATACAACATAGGCAGTGAGCACTCTCAGTAGGTTTTAGCACCTAAGGTATTTAGAGTGTAAGTGCAGACAATGGTAGTATATTAAAAGGATCACAGCAGGTACAGAATTTGCATTTTTCCCAGTATTTTGCAAAAGGGGAGACTGAGAAACTGGGGTCAGCAGTGGGAGGATACGCAGCTACATTCAGTTGTCAATTAAAAGTGAGAATCTTTGGGGGGTTGGTTGTTGGTTCGTGGTTTCTTTTTCCTGTTTTCAGACAAGTGAAAAAATAACATGTATGTATATTAAGAAAATCTGTTTAATTACAGAATGATGTAAAGGTATTACTGAATATTTTGTCTTTCAGGTCAAAAAGACTAAAAATATTACAAACTCTTAAATGGCTAGAAACACAAAGAAAAAAAATCAAAGCTAGAATAATGAAAAGCCAAAAAGTTACCAAAAGATCATCCTCTTGATCAACAATAGATTTATGCGATATTTTCCATGTTTCAATGCATTTCTTTATTTCAGCTGTGCCTGAATAGGGAGCCTTTACTACACCACAGAGGAAGCAGAACCTTTGGAGACAACTCAGTGAACAGGTCCAGAATTCTGAAAATGTCCCACAGGTTCAGATCAGAACATTTTCCCATTTACTTAAACTTTAGACAACCCACATTTAACTGCTTTTCAAAAATAATAATCTTCTGCAAAATATTTACTGATTAATTGATAATTTAAGAATGAGTTCTAATCTCTTCTCTCCTCATTCTTTTTTCCTTGCTTCTCCCTAGCCTTTTACAGTGAAATACGCATGACTGAGAATAACACTGTATTCAATAGAACTGAAAAAGAAATCAGATAATTTTTTTTTAATCTATGCATTATTTGAGCAGATGTCAGTTTATCTTTGCATATTCCCATACCCACCTCACATACTTTTTGTCATTGGAGTTGGATTTGTCATCAACTCGACACTTTTAGTTTTCCATCTACAATGGAAATAATTTTACCTGATGTGTCTTTCAAATTTTCAGATGTTTCCTATGTATAGTCACATCCCATTTCTTTTGTGGACTGGATCAACAAATACACTTTCCATGGACTATAATCAACTAAAACACGATGACTTCCTTTAATGAGGGGGAAAGTATGCCTTCCCCTATGAAAACAATATTTCATAAAATACGACCAAGTAAGGAGTGAAAGAATCATGAAAAATTAATAGAGGAAGCCTGGGACTTAAGCAGTGGAAGAGGAATATATTATGAGGGAGTTGAGCAAAGGTCTTTATGGCATTTGTGTTTCACCTGGATTAGAGAGGAAACGTATAATGTTCTACACAGTCCTTTCCTGTGGAGCAGCAGAGGCTACGTCTCCATAGACAGGGTCTTCTGCAAATGGGCCGGTGGAGGGGTGGGGGAAGTCTGGATCAGGTCTGCTTACAAGGACAGGGAATATTTGAGCTCTGCTGCAAAAAGCCACATGAAGTGGTTCGGTGACCTTCTGCCATCTTATTGCACCTGAAGATAATATTTGTGTGGCTTTTAAACCAGGCATATTTTCTTACCTAGTGTGAAGAAATAAAACAAGCCACCACTGGCAGAAACCTTATTCTCTACCACGTAATGTCAAGCAGCGTACTTCTAATGATCGTGACGCATCATAAATTCAAAATAAATTACTGCCCATTAAAATATAGGCTTCTCATGATTTGTATTACAGATGCTGCCTAAACATCATGCATTCCTGGAGCCACCTTTCATCTAAGGAGTTATGTTGATATTCTACAGCCAGAACGTATTAAAATAATCCAATGAAATATACCCGCTTCTGCAAGGATTTAACATATGTGCCTGTGAGGAGAATATTACTTAGGTTTACTAATGAAAGAATTATTTTCTTCCCACAGGAGGAACTATGTTTCTTTAGTAAGTTTTAATACATCTTACTGAAAAGCAATTGGTTAGAAAGTTGACTGATCTAGGCAATATGTATATCTGAACACCTTCACAGATTCACAGAATTTTCAGAGTTGGAAGGGACCTCTAGAGCTCATCTAGTCCAACTCCCCTGCTAAAGCAGGATTGCCCAGAGCACATTACTCAGGACTGCATCCAGGCGGGTCTTGAAAACCTCCAGGGAAGGGGACTCCACAACCTCCCTGGGCAGCCTGTGCCAGTGCTCTGTCACCCTCACCGTAAAGAACTGTTTCCGTGTATGTGAACGGAACTTCCTGTGTTCTAACTTGTGCCCATTACCCCTCGTCCTGTCACTGGGAACCATTGAAAAGAGCCTGGCTCCATCCTCCTTCAACCCACCCTTTAGATACTTGTAAGCATTAATAAGGTCTCCCCTCAGCCTTCTCTTCTCCAGGCTAAAGAGTCCCACCTCTCTCAGCCTTTCCTCATAAGGCAGATGCTCCAAGCCCTTAATCATCTTAGTTGCTCTTCGCTGGACTTGCTCCAGCAGTTCCCTGTCCCTCTTGAACTGGGGAGCCCAAAACTGGACACAGTATTCCAGTTGTGGCCTCACCAGTGCAGAGTAGAGGGGGAGAATGACCTCCCTCGACCTACTGGCCACAACCTTGGCACGTAATTTTTTATAACATCAGGAGAAATGATCCAGAAGAAATTCTATGACACAAATTTGTTCTTGTCTTAATCCCATATGCCACTTGAGCTCTGTTTCTCTGAGCATAGGGTCAAGTGCTTTGCACTCAGGTTACTGTTTACATTTTAGTAAGTAAATATGAAAAGCTTCTAAATCACAATGGCAATGGTTTCTATAACCTTGCATAGTCTTTGCACAGTTATAAACTATGGCGCTATGTGAAAGACAAGAGAATCACTCCCACACGTACTATCTTTGTGACATGCTATTTGATTTTTAAGGAACGATACATAAAATTAGAACTAGAACTAGTATTGCATGAAACGCTCTTATTCTTTAACATCCATTTTATTCCCAAACTGAAACAAAACTTTCAAGTCTCAGAATTTTCAGTTGAATTAAAACTCTTCAAATAAGTCAGTCTGTAATATCTCAAATGTCTTTTGTCGTACAAATAAACGAATTAGAAATATAACTACCTGGCATTCCCATGATCTAATTATTCCTCCTAGCTTTTCAAAACAATTGCAAACATTTTGTTTCAGGTCATTCGGTACTATAGTGCATCTCATTACCAAAGTGTCTTTAAAAAATTGCAGCTCTACAGTTTGTTAATTTAGTATAAGTCCAATTGCTGGGCTGTGTTGCTCATTATTGTAGATGCAGTCACATAACACACATTGGAGCTCGCGCTGAGATGAATTGCCCCATCACGTTCTGGGCAGTGTAGTCCTTCTGCAAGTCCAGCCTGTAGGAGAGAGGCATTTGTGGGGATTTTTTGGGCAAATGTTTGGTTTTTTTTTTAAATATTTTCTGTAACGTTCTATGACAATAAAAATGTGTTAATCAAAAATGATTGTTCAGGCCGTCGGGCCCTTACAACCATCTCTAATGTTGACTACATTCTCTTCTCATGTGAGAATCATACAATTTCAGGTCACCACCTGAAAGGTTTTTGTTACATAGTTCATTGCTTCAGTGAATAATCAGAACAATCCTTACAGTCACAGTGTCTGATTCTCCACTCCTCAGTGCACTTTGTAGCACTGGAACTCTATGGAATCCAATAAATAAAAATTGAAGTTAGGAGGGTCGTACTTAAGGTTAAATTGTACTGTGTCCTTAGATTTTTATTTTTTGTTTATGAAGCCGAGATAAGCTTACCGACAAATAAACCAAGAGTTTAATCAAATTATTACTTTAATAAAGTGAATACCACCAGTTTTGCTCAAATACTGTAAGTCCTCAAAGCTAATCCTTTATATTTTATTTTGGGGAAAGGACATGAATCATTTATGGGTGATGTCTTTTTAAGGTTGATGTAAATAAAAATGAGATTTTAATGAGTGCCTCTGGGAGCACTTAAGTCACTGAAGGTACACTGTCAAGAGACCTTGATGTTACAAACACCTATGGATAAACATATTTGTATAAATATATAAATATGTTTATATGTTGAATTTAAGCAGGTGAAAAAATTTAGTTACACTTTGAATTTTATGAGATCACTAAGGTATTTAAAATTAAGCACGTCGCAGGATTAGCATCATGGTGTGTATACCTGGAATGGAGTCCCAGGCACTTATTTCACAGAATCACAGAATCATCAGAGTTGGAAGGGACCTCTAGAGCTCATCTAGTCCAACTCCCCTGCCAAAGCAGAATTGCCCAGAGCACATTACTCAGGACTGCATCCAGGCGGGTCTTGAAAATCTCCAGAGAAGGGGACTCCACAACCTCCCTGGGCAGCCTGTGCCAGTGCTCTGTCACCCTCACCGTAAAGAACTGTTTCCGTGTATTTGAACGGAACTTCCTGTGTTCTAACTTGTGCCCATTGCCCCTCGTCCTGTCACTGGGAACCATTGAAAAGAGTCTGGCTCCATCCTCCTTCAACCCACCCTTTAGATACTTGTATGCCATAATAAGGTCTCCCCTCAGCCTTCTCTTCTCCAGGCTAAAGAGTCCCAGCTCTCTCAGCCTTTCCTCATAAGGCAGATGCTCCAAGCCCTTAATCATCTTAGTTGCTCTTCGCTGGACTCGCTCCAGCAGTTCCCTGTCCCTCTTGAACTGGGGAGCCCAAAACTGGACACAGTATTCCAGTTGTGGCCTCACCAGTGCAGAGTAGATGGGGAGAATGACCTCCCTCGACCTACTGGCCACACTCTTCCCTATGCAGCCCAGGATTCCATTGCCTTTTTGGCAACAAGGGCACATTGCTGGGCCATGGATAATTTGCTGTCTACCACAACCCCCAGATCCTTCTCCTCCAAGCTACTTCCCAGCAGGTCCGCCCCTAACCTGTACTGGTGCCTAGCATTCTTCCTCCCCAGGTGCAGGACCTTGCACTTGGTTTTGTTGAACCTCATTAGGTTCTTCTCTGCCCAGCTCTCCAGTCTGTCCAGGTCACGCTGGATGGCAGCACGGCCCTCTGGGGTGTCAGCCACCCCACCCAGTTTGGTATCATCAGCAAACTTGCTGAGGATACACTCTGTCCCCTCATCCAGGTCATTAATGAATATATTAAACAAAATTGGACCAAGTATTGACCCCTGGGGGACACCACTGGTTACAGGCCTCCAACTAGACTCTGTGCCGCTGATCACAACCCTCTGAGTTCTGTCCCGCAGCCAACTCTCAATCCACCTCACTGTCACCTCATCTAGCCCATACTTCCTCAGCTTCCTAATGAGGATGTCATGGGAGACAGTGTCAAAAGCCTTGCTAAAGTCAAGGTAGATGACATCCACGACTTTCCCCTCATCCAGCCAACCAGTTATAACATCATAGAAAGCTATCAGATTGGTCAAGCATGATTTACCCTTGGTAAATCCATGTTGACCACTTCCAATAACTTCCTGTTCCTCAACGTGTTTGGAGATGACATCGAGAATGAGAATTCACATGTCTCTGATAAGAGCATATCATCGTCAGTGAAAACTGTAATTCATCACTACGTATACCAATGGCTCTGTTATAAGTTTTCCTACTGTCATCTAGTAATTTTTCCCGTGTCACTAGCCAAACTGTGACTCTAGAACATTTGGCTATGAATTCGAAGACGACCTGCAGATTCACCATATGTAGCACATGACCTAAAGCTCTTTATCAATAACATAGCTATTTTACTTTAATACTTTTATTTTCCTGCATTTTGCTGGGCAAATGTCCAGGTTAACTAGCTAACTAACTAACTAACTAACTAACTGACTGACTAAAAAATCTTATTTCACCATAATTAATGTCATGCTGCTACTCACACGCTTTAAAACGTTATGTTCCTTAATTAAATGTTTCGTGGTAACAGTTATAGAGTCTTGGTTTCTTATGGACTGAATAGTTCCTGCAAATACAGTCTTTAGAATATCCAGAAGTAAAACCTCCTGCACTTTATTTACTTGCTGCTCTAGAAATTATGACAATCTGATTAGGCAAATAACAACAGATTCAGCTACTTAATTACACACACTCAAACCTTAGCAATGTCACAATAAGGAGGGATTAATTCTGCCGTATGGGTAAATGCCAATAATTCAAACAATTCAGAACAGAACTGCTCTTGAAGCTTTTCTGAATGACATTTGACTTCCAAGGACACAAGATTACTCCTCCTTTTGGGGAAAGTCAAACGGCACATCCACTGCCTTCTCGTGTGCCAGTCCTACCCTGAAATCCATTGCAGTGTCCTTGGGAAGTCCTGACATTTAGTTATATTCTACAATGTGGAATATAACAAGAAGATAAAAGCTAGGACACATCTGCAAATCCAGAAGCAGCATGTGTGGGACAGAGAAGCTCATTCTTGTAAAAGAAGAAAAAAAATCAGTCAAATAATTTCTATTCCTGGAAAAGCAAAGGAGTCTCCCATAGGAAAGCAGTATGAGTGAAGTTGGTACCATGACAAAATTGGCATTGCCAGCTAATACTGATAGGGAAGCGTTTGGGGCTCTTGTTACAAAGAGGCTGAAGTGTATTCAACCTTCAAATCACCCACAGAACAGAAGAAAATATAGATTTCTAGATAGATCCATAGATTTCTATCAGCTTATAATCAGCCACAAAAGAATGTAAACTTGGTCAATTATTAGACAAAGCAGCTACTTTCTCAGTTGTGTTTTTTTCTTAGCTGATGATGGAAGAAAGGGAATTATGGGTATGAGGAAAGTCATTGCAAGATTAGAGAAGATTTACAAGCTAATAGGTAATCTTAAAATTAGCAGGTATTTTTAATAGGACCAAAACTAGTACAATTGAGTTTGTGTCATTGAAACGTGGGAGAATTACAACCTGTGCAACATACAAGAGGAAGATTAAAGAAGAAAATCAAACCTTAACCAGGAAAAGATCAAAATCACTAACTATGGGTGCATATCTCTAACAGGAACGTTCTTAGATTTCAAGGTCTCTAGGGAGTGAAACTTAATGTATTAATATAGGGCAACAATAACATAGAGCATCATCACCACAGACTTGTGCAAAATGGACATCTGAACTCTTGTTCTAGGTTCCTTCCACACACAAAAGACAGAGAAGTCTTTCTAAAACATGATTCATTTGATGTGTTTCAGACATTTCACTTAGGAAGGGACAAATCAGAAATTCCTGTTCTATTCAAGGCCAGGCTGGATGGGGTTTTGAGCAGCCTGGTCTACTGGGAGGCGTCCCTGCCCATGGCAGGGGGGTTGGAATGAGATGATCTTTAAGGTCCCTTCCAACCTAAATCATTCTATGATTCTATGATTATTGACTGACAACAGAAGATGTCTAGAGAAGTGGATCAGATGTAGATGTCTATGCTGAGAAAGACTAAACACATGAATACTGGCCATATAATCTCTAAGTTACTCTTGTTAAAAAGCTGTAAGGGTAGCACTACTTCCCGCAAAGTTTTCTAAACGTCAAAGCACTTAATGATAAGTGTTTCAAAGCAGTACACATAGAAAACCAAACAGGGCACATGTTCCCATCCTCAGTGGGAAAGTGTTGCAAGAAGTGTTTGAACTAGATGAGAAAATCAACGTCTTATTTCACAATACAGTCACCTATTTTAATCACGTTCTTTCATTTGATTGTCTAGTCATAGTACGTATTCACCCGAAGGAAAGTCAGGTAAAACTGCAGTGAAAATGGCAATTAAAAAAAAACTGCTAAAACTTATGGAAAGGTAAGCTTTTCTTTTGTTTGTGTGCACCAATGAAACATGTATTACCCACTAAAGCTGCAGTTGTTTGTGCTCTTTGACATATGTAATCTTAATAAAATAATACTTTTAGATTAAAAGGTTCTGACTGATCAAAAGCTCTTTGTATGGTATATATGTTTATCTACACGTGTAATGTGGGATCTCTGCAAAAATCTTCAAAACCAGTTAATCAATTAAAAGAGTGTTTGAAGTAATCATAAAAGACAATTTAAAACCACTTCATTCTTTGATTTCTGTAGTTCCCCTGGGATCAGCATAAAACTGTCACTAAGTCCCTGGTCCACTTACTTTTGTTAATGACTATAGATCTACATATCTTTATGAATCACAGTAAAAATCTCAGCTGTTGCCATTTGATACTGGCCTGGAATATCTTCTAAACACATCAGTACAACTCTGTTTCCCTTCAATATACCCTTCAAAATAAACACGGGAATAGTTCTTAGACATTCCAAAACAATGGACCAGTAAAATTCTATAATTAAATTCTTTGTAAAGTGCTGGGTTTATTATTTCATTTGAAGTGCTGGTGTGACTACAATGGTATACACAGACTTTTCCTTCCCCACAGTACTTCTCTGGTATCTGCTTAAATATCTTATGATTCCCAGTTGTGCTAGACCATTGTTTCACTACCTTTGAATTATGCGACACACATCACAAATACAACCATTGTATGATCCAGTGATATGAAAAACTATATGGGAACTAATCCAACGTTATTAGTACACACAAAATAAGCATTCTTTCGTCAAAGTTCTATGAGCTCAATGAACATATCAAAGGCATAAGTTTGTCCCTTGATACCTTTCTTAAACAAACCCAAACTTTTAGCCGCTTAGAAAATGTATTTTATGATGCATGTTCTTTATTATTGTCTGATTTTGACCCATTACTTGAAACTAAGTGGGAGAGAAAAAAGAATCTTCTTTGCAGAAGCTGTCAATATTGATTACTTTTACTTATAGAAATCCCTGGCTATAAAACCGAATGAAGATCAGGGCAAATGCAAAGTCTTAAATAGGAAAAAATTGCTTAACTAACGTTCATTATGCAATCCACGTTGCCTACTTGTATGTAAATGAGAACTGTTTTAGTAAAGGGCTTGAGTTTAAGTTACCACAAATATTAAGTTATTTTAAGTTACCACAAATATTTCTATGATATGCATCAAATCGTTACTAATAACCTATGGTTTGGATACTGAAAGAACTTGGTAGAAAGCACAGCGGGAATTCTTTGTCGTGTAATGTCTTTCTGACAATTATTCAAAATTAACATAAGTGTACAATAAAAGACAAAAAAAAACACCTTATTTCTCTCGGTGGCAGCACGTCCTTAACTTTGAGTCTGGCTTCCTGAGCGTGGCTCAGTGGCTCAGTAGAGAAAACTATGTTTCATGAAAACTTGACAAAATTGGATCCCCAAAAGGCACTGAATATTTAACAATTAGATCTTATCTGTTCTGCCAAACATAACAACTTGCAGAGTGAAAAAAAACAGCTTGCTCCTATAGATAGGATGACAAACCTGTTAGAAAAAAAAAAAAATCTATCAAACCATCCACAACAGATCTGCTTTTTTTCCCTCTTTCTTCCCATGCCCATTTTAAAGGATGTTTTCTAAACATTAGGGAAGGCCTCTGTTTAAAACAGCCGTTGCTACCGCAGAACGCTGCCCTACAACGTACAGCTTTACTAAAACTCAAAGCCTTCCAAGATACGTAAGAAGTGGCTGTATTACCCTTCAGAGGCTTTATCAGGCTTCCTTAGCATTCAGGTCTTCTTTGTTAAAAACTGAACTACTGCAAGTTTATAATATTTTTGTTACTCTTGATACCTCTTTTTTGCACTTATCTCCATTTGCTAGTAAGTTTCAAAATGCTCTGTTCTTGTGTCACTTCATTATGACTTCTTTCCCTTTATCTGTGAGTCTCAAATTAACTTGACATAGATGTTTTACATATATTTTAGGCTAAATGTGAAGTATTCCCTCGTGCCCATGAGGCATTCGGAAAGTTGATAAGTTCTGCTTTCAAGGACACTCTAAATGAGGTTATTAAAATTCAACACTTTGCATATTCTGATGGCGAAAAACGCTTGTCCCTGACAACAAAGGACACAGGTCAGTTTAAGAAAGCTTCCCAATCTCCTTATCCATGGCCACTGAAATCCTTGTGCCAGTATTTGTAAAACCAAAATAAGAAAAAGTTACCAGGGAGGAGGAAAAGTGTAGGAGCCCGGGTCCTGTCCAAAAGTAAAAATCCATAACCATCTGTTGTTTGTGTTACATGGATTTCGCAACTGTCATCTCCACTGTGCACGCCATTTCATCTTCACAGCGATATCACCAAAACACCCACTGAGATAAAATCACAAATATTTTGAACATACCATATGATATGTTATTTTCAAAATTAATATTTGAAGAAGTCCAAACGAGAACTTGTCTATAGGTTACTTTTGTGTTGTCACCTGAAAAATCCTTTAAGGGTTTGCTACTGTTTGGAAATACTTAATCTCAAACTTGACTAACTTAAAAATACAGAAAAGGAGCTATTTAATGCTGCATTTTTAAATTATAAGTGTGTTTTGAATGCTGGTAGCAGCCAATACTTACACATATATGGCATCTTTCTGCAAAAGGGGGCCAAAGGTCCTTTTAAAATTATTTACTTAGAAATATCATCTAGAATTTAAATGGAGCTTTCTTTTTTGAACTTCAGACCAGCAAGGCTATCCCACATTTCACAGCTGGGTATCGCTTAAGGGATTTACCAGCTCTCAAGCTAATCTCTATAACCCGATGTCACACCCAAAAAGTTGTTTTGGGAAAAAAAAAACCAAACCAAACCAAACCTAACCAAAACCGAAAAAAAAAATAAAGAAACAAACAAACAGACAAAAAAAAACAAATTAAAATTGTCCTTGGAAAAATGACAGAAAAAGAGTTAAAGACAAGTGAGTAAACCAACTGCTTTTTCCCTAAGGAAATTTAAAACTCAAGGTCAGCTGTGTCTGAAATCAGCGGACCTGTCACATGGCTTTCATAGCTGCCACTAAGGCTCCTATCAAACCTACACTGAAAGCAATGAAAACATTTTTAATGGAAACAGATCAAGCTCTGATAAGAAGCTCTCTAATCACCTTTGCCTGTTAACTCTGCGCAAAGTGCGAGGTGAAGTTTTGAAAGAGAGAATGAACCGAGAGAATTTGAGGTCAAATGTATTTGCTCTTTTTCTTGAATTCCTTAATGCTTGTGTGTGATAGAGCACAAATACGGCTCTATAAGTATATGATTACATATATAGTTTATGTATATAAGTATACATACATGCACACACATTTTAAATACACATGTGTTCATATACATACAGAAACACAGGTTGCCCTGTCAGGATAACTCAATTAATTCCGTTTTATTCCCAGCTTCTGTCCCCCGGTATCAAAAGTTTGGTGGTCTCAGTCACAGTCCCTTGGGTGTAGGAGTCCATCACAGAACCATCACCCTTAATTTAATACAATTGACAGTCTCTGCTCAAGAGAGGCAGAAGAAGGAGTTGCCATGGAGACTGAACTATTGCTCTTCTCCAGAGGATGCTTTTTTCAAGCACGGGCTGCACAGTAGAGGCTGTGCAATACCTGTAACCTTGATCACATCAGAGGATCATGCTTTTTGGGATGGCTTTTTAGTGAACTCTAACAAACATCCAGGAGATGGGGGGGGGGGGGGGAGAGAGCTTAAGAAAACAAAGAAATAAAAATAAGCAAAAAAACCAACAAAAATGAGCATGAAAGTGCATATTATGCCAGACTGAGAGGGGAAAAGAGTTTCATATTGATTTGATTTATCAGATTTGTCACCTCTGCTTAGTGCTTTCCTAACGGGGTGAATGCTGTGCTTGACCTATTTGCTGGAATTAACCAGGACTGCAGGAGACCATATGGATTGCCAGATGGTCTGCTATAATTTAATGCCATTTATTCTAAGTATGAAGCAAGTGATAAACATAATTAACATTCTTTTAGCTCCTTACTGGATGCCTTTTATTAGTTTCTTCTTTTTTTTTTTCATCAGGCATTGAAAGGTAAGTTAATACCTTGTTACCGAAGCACAGCTGCCAGCTAATTACTGCAAGAGGCTGCACCCTCCAAAGCAAAGAGTGTCTGCACAGACTCTAACTTATTCACTGACCCCACTGTGATGATTAATAGGTTGAACGCCAGGCTCTAATGAAGATGACAGATCTTAGATGTTTTCAGGTTACCTTAATTGGCAGTATGATGAACAGAGTGTTCATTGCAGACGCAGGTATCACACTTCATAGTAAACAATACACGTTGTACTCATGTTCTGAACGTGTATGTCACATTACAGCACATCAAATGCTGAGGAATCAAACCACCTTCAGACAGTAAAAACAATGGAGTGATTTCCTTCAGAAATGTTTTTCCTGGTTGCTATTTCATATTCTGCCAGTGATTGTCTAACCGGCCTATTTTTTAGGAAGTGATTCTAGAGAAGCTATGGCTTCAAAGAGTGTTTATATCAGGCAGGGTCGTCATTCTCAACATTTGAAAACCACAAGTCTGTAATAAGATAGCCAAACAACTTTGCCTGCTGTTCCTGTGCCGATAATCTTCACAGTGACCGGGGTAGGTATTAGCAGAATTAATAGTAAACCATTTTGTAATTTTTCCTGTCAATGTCCAGGTGCAGTAAGTACGCTGATACTCAGACCAGTAAAAGAAGTATTAGAGAAAAGGCAGAAGTACTGAATGCTTTGTATTTCACATGGAAAGTTGTGCACATTGAACCTCACAGGTAAAAATGACCACAGCTAAATGTCCTGTTACTAAAACTTGGGTGAACTTCGAGAGGACAGAAACAGCATAAATTAAATGTTATTCAAAGATTAAAAACAAACAAACAAACAAACAAACAAAAAAAACAGCACATGTGCTACAAAGCAAATCTGCCCTTAGAAAATGTGGTGAAAAAGAGCCCAGGTCAAAAGCCACAACATAAGGAAAGCAGAAGCAAACTCCAGCTTTTCAACACCTGTGCGCTTCCCTTGTTCCAGATGGGTCCCGCACTTGTTCAGGGGCCTCCACAGTTACACAGGTACACTCCTCAGTGCAAGTGCTGATGTGTCCTTAAGAGAACTACGTTAGACGGGACCTGAATGTGATGGGACATACCTGCTCTTTTACTCTGCTCTTGATCGCGTTAGTTCAAGTTACTTCACCTGGTGAATTTTGGTGGATCACTTGGTTGTTGTTGCTGGTCCTATAAAATCCTTTATGATGCTCTACTAGTATATGAATAATTTATGAATCTCTACTAGTATATGAATAAAAACGGGATCAAAATATCTGAACAGCAATCTCTTGTTGATATTGACACCACTTGTCAAGATGTCTTTATAAGGTCTCTGGCTGCCAGCATTTGAAAAAAGGATCCATTTTTCCATCCCATTAACTGAAAAATATGTGCCTGAGGTGCTTAAACTAATCCTATGCTGGCTGCAGGTTCATTTTCATAGTCAGAGGGGAAAAACAGGTACTTAGAGAGAGCGACTCAGGCAGTCTGAATTCCTCTCTGTAGGCACCTACCTCTCTTCCCGGACTGCTAAAGGAGCTAGGGTCATTCAGGTGTCAAAACTTACATAGGGGCTAAAATCAGAGATAAAAAATTACCATGCTAAAAACGAGACTTCATGCTTCTTTCAATAGGTTGTTTACTGGACCTGATAATACTGTACTTTACTACTACACAGATACCACTTCTGAAAAATATTGGAGTGATGCTCTTCAGTGGTTAAAGATATTGAATCTCAGTGTGCTATTGGCAGAATGTTTTCAGTTTCTATGTATATACATTTATACATATGTACATATACATACACATACACACAAAAATATAAATGTATGCATATAATTGCTCGTTGGAAACAGTCTGAGATGTTCCAAGCAGTTATCTCATAACATCCAAAGGGCAATGCCAGATCTGTTGCCTGAAATAACCTCTTATTCGGACCCCTGGACTGCCTGAAAAAGTGTTTTGCCTAAGTAGCACCTAGCTCCCACCAATACTTTGGAAAAATACTCCGAAAGAACGAAGAAATCAAGCAGAATTTAGCAGTTAAGTCTTTGAGGTTGATAGACACAAAACCTGCCAAAGCAGGTTTGACACTTAGTGCTTAAACATGGCTTTATACTTTAAAATCCTTTTTCATCTGTCTTGTTCTTTACTTGCTTGCTCACAAGAAGAAAGATACCAGAGAATTTATGCTCCCTGTTCATTTCAGTCCCAAGAATAAGATTGTGTCATAGCTGTCATACAGATGGCATGTATGAAACATGGCTCTTGGCCTAAATGGAAGGTAGGATTCTATTTTAGGACAAATAGGGTCAAGATATAAAACCCCTGTCTACAGAGGAATACCTGCGCCTGACTAATGAACCCTCATTGCCATAATAATTTTCTGTTTAAGCTCCATCTTCTGATCTACTGAGAGATCTCACTAAGGCCGTGGAAACTGAGCAAATGGATCCCCAGTCCCAGGAGAAGTTACTTGGGCATTGCTTTGTTGGAAAATGTGACTCTCAGAAACTATGAATTTATGGCAAAATTGCAAAATACAATTAGGTAGAGGAACGAACAAAAAGTGCTAGGGGGAAAACAAAAAGGAAGAGGATATAAAATATTTAAGAAGGCAAAGTAAACAGTGCTTTAATGATGATGTGGCTACCAGTATTCTGTTAAAGTATGATACAAAAAGAAGGATGTATTTGGGTAAATTCTTAAGGTAATAATGATAAAATCAGGTAGCAATTAACTTTAAATGCTTTAAGACCATGTGGAAAAAAAAAAATACAAAAACCAACCCAAACTATGGTATTTGCAAATTTCACAAGTGTCTTACCTCCTGCATACATGACAGCCAACATTATCGATGATATCCAAGCTATCTCACTATATGAGGTGTGGAAGATTTCTTGTATTTCTTTGAAGAATACCGTGATGGCTTTGGGGAATGCATAGGAAAATCCAATGGATATAAAGGCCCCAAAGACCACAACCCATCCCCAACCTCCATCTGGAGGTGGGTACTGTGGCGCTGCTGTTGCTGGTGGCATTTTTGGTCTCTGTCTCTTCTCCAACTAGGCTGAAAAAGAGAAGAAACAAGGTTTCAGTTTTCCTTTTTTCTTTATCATACTGCAATATTCACTCATCACCTGCAGGGATTATAAAGAATCCTCAAAGCAGAGACCAATTTCCAGCTTTCATGGGACCATGGAACGCGAGTACCTGTTTTTAGAAGCAAAATCTGTTCTGCCAAGGAATTTGTGGCAAGAATATTTGCAATATCCTATTCAGTATGTGGCAACTGTTATAAATCACTCAGTCACCGAAGTTGTATTTGCAATTAGTCACTTATTGGAAAGTGACGTGTTTGTGTGGGTTAATTTACGTAGCTCTGCTATCTACAACGTGGATTTAGCACAGGAATGAAACAGAAAAAAAAATCAAACTTGAAACTGAACTTATAGGAAACAATGGAAAAAAGTTACACTAAATTATCATTAAATGCCATTGTGTTAGCAAGATTTACCAGTGCCTCAGCAAAATCATCAGCAACGACAGCAAAGAATACATTACACAGTTTTTTATCATATGCTGTCATTATCCAATTTTTGACCATTGTTGATACCTCTTGCTTAACTCATGAGAACATCTAAGAAGTGGGTTATAAGCAGAGATTTAGAATTCCCTGAGTATCCATAAAAAAATACAAAATATTACAATTCCATATTGTACTCTTATTTTTAAAATTTTTATCTTCGTATTAGTTGATGTAGATATTACTTGCAGGAACAAGGTGGAGCTTGATGGTACTATTTTTGCTCTGTTTCCACAAGTCAGAAGACATCAGGAAGTCTTTTACTAATAACCTCACGAACTTTGCACAGCTGTTCTCTAATTTAGAATTTACCATCATAAGTGCCACCAGAGTGATATCTTATAGAGGTTCTGAGAGGTGCAATGGACATATTCAGGCAGCTCAAGACATTATAGGTAATCCACACAAAACTCTTAAGGCCTGAAATAAATTTCATACTGTTGCTATCATCCTGATATCTAAAAACATAAGCTTTCTACATTCTGCATAACCTTTTTAGAAAACATGTAGTAACAAGAATACATTTTGTAATTCTGAGGTTTTTCCGCTATCAAATCCCTTTGTTATTAAACACAGAGCTGGAGTCCACTGTGTTTTCTCCTGTGTAATTCAGCCCACACAGACAGCATGAACCAAAAATTCCTCCTTCCTCCCTGTTTCTTTCTTGGGCATTTAGGCAACTTATTACTCTCGATTGGTCTCCTGCCATACCAGTATCGAAAGCTGTGGATGATAACAGTGTGTAGGTTGCTGTTATGCTTACGATTACCGGCAAGTCTCTCTGTGATTTCTTCCGTGCCACTTATGGCATATTCCAATTTCTCGCAGCAAACTGCATTAGCAGTGGGAGTGATAAGATTACCTTAACAAAAACTACAAAATGAACTGTGTCAGCTGATATTAATCTCTCGGGATAGTGCCTGCAGTACTTTCAGGGCAAGCGCCGTGGCTTCTATGCAAGGCTGCAAAAGCCCAGGTAGTTTGGCTTCTGCATCATATCATACACACTTGCCGCTGGCAGCAACAGATATCTATTGCTCTGTACACAGAGCATATAAATCTTTTTACACACGTGTCCAGAAAGAACCTCTGGCACGTACTTTTTTCCTGCTTATCCTAGTCTCAGCTTAATATTAGTCCACTGACATAGATCAGCTAGGAAAACCTGGGCCTGCCACTGGAAACTGGACAAGTAGAGACAATTCTGGTTGCTGAGACTTAACTTCAGCAAAGCAGTTAAATGCCAGTTTGGTTTTGCTGAATCAGGACCCGTTAGAAGGAAGAGTATCTCAGAAAGCCCATAGGAACTGGTAAGACACGTAGTGATGATCAGTTGCCTTCAAAAGCACGAAACCTCAAGTTGGCATGAAAAGCAGAACTGCATTTCTGTGCATTGAGTGACAGTAAACAACCGAGTTTGCTGTCTGTCCCACAAAGCTGTTGTGCCGCTCATCTGAGAAAACTTTTGGTTATTTCCTAAAAAAAGGTTAACTATTGTTTTCTTGCACTTCAAAGGTTTGAGCATATTTGTTTTCATACTTCATATGCATATGACAACACTTCTATCTCTATTATAAATTTTAGTAATGCCACACAACATCAAGGCATTGCTCTCCATAGAAATGGAAAGGCATTATCAATTTTCTGAGGAAGCACTCCCTTTCCTAAAACTAATACACAACCACTTTGAAAAATCACTGCCACCGCATTAGTCAGAAGAATGCTGAAGGTTCCCGGAAGTCAGTTTAGGGCAGCAGAACAGGATCTGACACTTCAGTGCTCTCCTTCCTTCAAAGGTTTCACAGTAAATAAAGGGGCATTAAGGAGAGGAGCAAAGGGGCATCGGCTGCTCCTGTGCCTCAGCCCAGAGGCAAACCGCTGCAAAGCCCCTCTGCGTGGCCAGCTCGTAGCGCTGCCGCAGCGAAAGGCTGCCTGCTAACCTACGCTAGACATTACACTGTCACAAAGGAGAGCCTGGATCATTGTATCTCACACCTCCTGTTTATCCCACGGAGTAGAGTTAATAATAGCTTCCCTGATGTTCCTTTATGATCGTGACAGCCAATTTTAGCCCCGGTTAATGAAAGGTGAAAAGGAAAAGAAAAAAAAATAAAATCATAAATACATGTTTGCACCAAGAGCAAAAAAGTATTCATTTTGTCAGAAACATTAAATCCAACATCTCAAACATCCCATACCTGCTCAGGAGCTAAAGCAACTTTCTCCTGTAAAATCTGCCATTAATATCCCTGAAACTGAACTCCTCCTAAGCGGTCTAGCACATTAATATACCTAACCTAACTAGTATGATTTGGGTGGCACAGGTAGTATACAGAGAAGTGAAAAATGCATTAGCAATCAAAACAAAACAGCATTTTAGATGAGTGGATATAAACGTTGCCAAGGGAAGAGGCAGAAGAGGGGGGAATGAAGCAGTGACAAGCAAAATGGCTTTTCAGAGCTCTCAGAGCTTACAATGGGCTGTGAAGGAGAACAAAAAGAAATATGGTAGAAAGCATAAAACCAGGCACGTAGGATGATGTTCATGTGAAGGACATGGGACCAGACCAAAAAAAAAAAAAAAAAAAAAAAAAAAAAGGCAGCACTTGAGTAAATGAAGGTCACCACCAGTGTTTTTAGTCAGTCATATGAATTCCATCATGTGCTTAAAGCTAGCGGGCGAGCACTGCTCATACCTATGCTTTTATAGGCAAGCAGCGGGTGAGGAACGCTGCCTGCCCTCTGCCCAGGGAAGCAGCCGGGGAATAGCGACTGAAGCGTGTCCAGAGCAAAGCCGTCAATCTCCCTTCTTCTGTCTGTCAGACACAGAGAGGTTGCTCAGCCTTTCCATACCCTGAGTCAGACGGTGCACAAGGATTTCCTCCTAAGCTCCTTCTAGTTCCCCTGTATAAATCCCATTTATGTCAGCAGCGAACAAGAACATAGCTTACTGCAGTAAGAGCTACATGTGTCTACTAACAAAGAATAGGAGAGAAACAGGGCAAGAGGACACTTTTAGAACATCTGATATGCAACGTTGTTTATTATATAGGTCTCAGCACATTTGAACTTAATTAGGCAAATGAAAACTAGTGAATGAAAGAGAAGATAGGGAGGGACGGAGAAAGGGAAGGGGGGAGAAAGGGAAAGGAAGAAAAAAGAGGGGGAAAAAGAAAGAGGGAAAGCAGCAAGCAAGCAACAAGGTCAAACTAAGAGCAAATGCTACAGACAAATAATGTATCTTGATATCATGCGCCATAGACTTCAGTCAGTCATGATCAAACTGTTCAGACTGCTCTTGTACCAATGCTTCATTAATATTCTGCAGTTGGCAGCTGCCAGAATCAGCTATCAATACAAGAGCCTGTCAAAGACTCTTCTGAGAAGGGGTTGTGTTGTTCTCCTGTTCACAGAGACTCTGATTTTACTGGGAGTTTTAGTTCTGGCGGGTTTTTTTGCAACATTAGAGTAACTGTTCGCTTTGCTGCTTTGCATTTTGTCTGCCTTGTCCTCAATGTGCCCCATCACCACTTGACTCAGCAGCCACTTGTCCCAGAGTGAAAGAGCTGCTCTGTGAAAGATCTGTCCCCAGTTGCTGTAGGATAGTAGGAATATTTGGCACGTGCGTACTGCATTCCAGCTCCACACAGTAAGCCAAGGACGGCGAAAAGCTTTGCAAATTTAAGCAAATTCAGTCTTATAACATCCCTGTGGGGTGACTGAGAAGTATCATCCACTTTCAGACATGGGAAACAAATATAATAACAGACTAAATAACCTAAATCTTGTCCCAAATCAGTGGCATAGCTGGGATGTGGACTAATGTCCAAGTAAGCTGCGAGTTATGACTGAGATTTTTATGTACATGTGTGTTTTAGAAGCTCATTAAGTAGCAAATGCAGATTAATTGTACTGCTTAATACTTGAGTTGGAAGCACAGGTGGGGTACAACATTTGCTTTATAGGTTTGAATAGTCTGCTGCTCTACCTTACCCCTAACGAATGTTAATTACATTGTTGTGTTTGAAATAAATGACTTTGGGGTAGAACTAGTAAAATAATGAGCTATAAAGGAATTATGGTCTTATAAAATTTTCCCTGCTTAAAAGCTGCAAAAATTTCCATGTTCTTATTTTTATTAACAGCCCTTTAACGAGTTCCAAGCAGGATGGCAGGATAGCTGGTACCATCTCATCAAACAGGTATTGCCTCACCAACTTCTACAAGCTATTGTCATTACCTTGTGAGCAATATTCAGTATTTGAAGAAAAAAAAATATCGTGTTAGTTTTGCCAGAAAGTTTTGCTCTGACTTGGGATTTGTTCGTGGAGAAAGGGAGGACGCAGAAAGAGTCTAACTGAAGGGATCAAAAGAGCTTGGTCTCTGCTTTTAGCTCTATCTACCCAGTTCTGGAGGCAAAGTAGTTCCTAAGGAGCTCTGGTACCCAGCCTTAAAGAACCGGCTAATGGCCCTGAAAGAGGAAAATAGTCTCCATTTTGTCTGAATGTCTATATGCCGAGACTGGGGGGTATGCCATAAATGAAAACCAGGTAGATGAAAGTTACACTCAGAATCTGGTTCTACTGCCTTTTTCCACTAGGGTCTAACCTGCAGGAGAAATACACCCTGTGTGAGACCAAAACTGCTAAAATGTGCCCAGGCTATCTAGTATTTTAGAAAGCTGCTAGTTTTTGTAAAGTTTCACCATCAACCTTGAATGGAAGGGCCACGTCTGTGAATGCTTTCCAGACTTTTACGTGACAATGAAATAAATTATGTATATAGTATATTGTACTACATTTTATTTATGGGGCTTATGTTAGGATTTACTGTTTTTGCTAAAAGTATAACCAAATCTTTAAAAACAAAAAAAAAAAAACCAAACAAAAGTCACCAGCCTTACTTAATTTTAAAGCCTATTTCAATTCAGTCTTTATTAGCACAATATCCAAAAATATTAAATTATATTACTATAGGTATTTTAAGTATAAAGCTATATCTTACCGAGGGAAAACAAACTTTTTTTTTTTTTTTTTTTTAAGAGTAGATGAAGGAGTAGTTCTTAATACTCACATCTGTGAAACAAACATGGAGTTATTCAACCCATCCATAACTTACAGTTAAGAATCAATATTGTAGCATACTTGTCATCCCGCTGAAGCCGTAACAAGACAAGTATGCGCTTGAAGACAGTGTGGGAAAGTAATAGCCCCTCACACATCCAAAGCAGGCATATGAATATCATTCTTCCAAGTGCCGAGGAGGCTGGCAGAGGCAGGCTCCGTGGAGGGAAGCAGAAGGGAGGCAAAGGCACATGTTGTAAGATAAAAATAAATGCACTATCCCAATAACTTTCTTTCTTCTTAGGGTCTGGCACTGTAACGGGCTGATTCTTAGTAACAGCATCAGCTGAGCAGATACTTGGACTTAAAATCAAAAACTGTTTGCTGAGTTAAACAAGGATGATTACAGATATGAGTTCCTGATGGCTGGGGGAATAATGAACGGTCTAATTCACTTTTACCAAGAAGACTGGAATAAAGGCACGTGCCATGTAAATAAAGGCACAGGCACATTCCTCCTTCCTGTTTGAGGACTCAAAATAGGATTACCGAGACAGAAGTCAGCCCTGTAAGATATTGCCCTATAAAAAGCAAAAATGTATAAATTGCACTGTGAGAGTGTAATTAAAATCCCATTTGCATTAAGGCCCTACTTCATCATGGTTTAAACAGAGGCTGAGGCCAAAAACTGCGACTAAGTCAGTCACCAACGGTAGGTTTTCACAGAACTGGAACCCCCATCTGAAAAAACATACGTTTAAACTATAATGGAGTTGTTACATCATTGAAATCAGATTTTGAGCACTGCTGAGTCAGTAGTGAGATGACTAACGCAATTTGTCAAAACTAATATTAATGCAGCATTCATAAATCATTGGAGTTTTGTTGGGAGGGCTGTTGGTTTGTTGTTTTTTTTTTTAGTTTTTTTAACCTCTTATGTTGTGCTGCCACGTTCTCCTGGGAAACCATAATCTGTATTCACAATCACAGTCATGGGTTGGACTTCCATTCATCATGTCTTCTGTTATTACCTTTTTTCATTGACTTCAAGGGAAACCTAAATGACTGGCTTTCTCTGGATGACTAAATGCCTAGATGACTAAAGTTAAGTGAAATGAATTCCAACCAAAGTGATTGCAATTCTGTTTTAATTACTTCAAAAAAAAAGCAGTCAATAGAATATCTAGCCTAAAGAGGTTGGCACTCCACCCAAATTGAAGTGCACCGAAATGAAATGTTGATGGCTAAATTGAAAATGCCAGTGATCCAGTCGGAAGAATTAATCAGTTTTAACAATAAGTTGATTGAGGTTGACGAAAAATTCTGCATACCTGGAAAAAAATAAACTGTCAAACTGATCAACCTTTCAAAAAGCCCAAACCAAAACTTTGTTGTGCCATTAAAGAAGTAGATCAGCTCAGCTAACCTTGTGCTTTATAACTCAAAGTGTTGGCTCCCCACACGGCAGGAATATTGATCCACTTACTTCTTTACTTCTAACCACTCGTACCATCCTTTAAATTCTTGTACTACTCCCTCATATTTAACTATGGTAGTTACCAGCTTTACAACCTGTTGTATAATTATTATTTTAACTCTGTATAGACCAATTTTGAACTATTTTTGGTAATATAAGCCTTTTCAGTACATCAGCACGCTCAACTTCTTTAAAATTTACATTGAGTGAATGTTATAAAAAAGAGAAATACCCAGCATAATGGAAGTCACGTAAATCTAGAGCTGTACATTGGATACATATTTTTAAGAGGTCTGATGTTCAGAAAATGGAGTTATGTTTTTACTTGTTTGTAATATTTTATAAATGGAAGAACTAAGATTTCAAGTCAGTGTTAATGGAGTTGTCTGCACAGCTGCTGCACATTGCTTGAAAAATAAATAGGATAGTCTTTCCAGAGCAGCAGATTTTCCATTATCAATAATACCAGATATTCATTTTAATATCATTCTCTCAATACTAAGCTGCAGGAAAAAAATATCAATCATGGGAAAAGCTAGTCTATTCTTAAGATGTGCTATTAGTTAAGGTTTTCAAAATCAAAATGCACAACTTTTTACACATACGTAATATTGAAGTGGCAATATTTAATTCATATATTGCTGAAGATAATATTAAAATCCATCTATCGGCTTAATATTTCACATTATGAAGATGCAACAGATTCCAGTTCAAATTCTGCTGACCTTAATTTCCACAAACTTTAACAAAGTTACTCTGTGCTCTTGAGATTAGAATCCAACCTCTGGCTGTCTTCTCTGCTTCAATATTATGGCTCAGTGTACTTTCTGTATACATCCTAGAACTTGCCCAAATCCTGGCCTGGAAGCATCATCTCACACATACCGGGAAAATATTTTTCTTCTATTCTCGTGCAGCACATGACTCCCATGGGTGGAAATAGTTACTAATGCTTAAGTCTCAGTGACAACTACTTAGATTATGTAATAGGAAGTAAACTGATCTGGATTCTGTTCCTAAGAGCATATGACTGGAAACATATAACAGGCCAAGGCTGGAAAATAACACCAGACTGCAGAAGCTTATACAGGGTTCACATTTCATTTATTCTTGCCAGTTTGGAAATTGTTACTGGTTTAAGAAATATTATTAATAAAATGGAAAAAGTTAGGAACACTTCTGATGACATAGAGACTTTTAGAAGTGTGAACTGGGAAATCTAATGAATTATGAATTAGCTGTTAGCAAAGCTACAGTTAACTTATGTACTATATAGAAAATTACATAAATAAGGCAGAAAGGAAACGGGCAGAACCATCAAAAATTACAATGAGGAAAATACCTTTTAAAAGAAATTACTTGGGAGCCATTGTATCTTGGAAAAGCCATAAGAGTTTCTGTAATTGTAGGTCCAGTCTAAAAAACGCCCCAGGATTTAGGTCATAAGTAAGAAGCTATTCTGTTAATGTAGATTTTAAAAGCTGTGTGAGAGTAGAGAAAGTAAGCCATCTATTTGTATGACATAAAATTAAACACATACAGATAATTCAAACTGCAAAGTCCAATCGATACAGCTGTGCCCACAAAGGCTTGATGTGTGAGCTCTTTCTGCCGGTGAAAGTTAAAATGTGAGCAAATGATTCCAAGCACAATATAGCCAAAAGATAAATTAATCCAAAGGTCCTTCCAGAATGACTAAAACATATTAGGTCAGTAGAAAGAAAGGCAGAATGCAAGGAAGGGAGGAAGGGAGGAAGGAAGAACAAATGAACTTCATTTGCTTTAACAGAACTTATCAGAGATGGAAACTTTTATACATTTATAAAAAACTTTTTTAGAACTGAATCAGTGTGGCTTCATAAAACGAAGCGGAAGAATTCTAAAAATGTCAACATTTTTCTCACAGACATAGTCTACCTGAGAGTTTTCTCAATCCAGAGACATTAATTTTCATTTTATTAATCTCACGATCAGTGATAACCATGGCTCTGAAAAAGCAAAACATGACAGCAAGATATGCTCCTCACTCCTACTTGTCTCCAGTTCCAGGCAGATAGATAATCATGCAGATATGCTAACATGGTGCTTGTGTTTGGGACATGCAGGGGCCACCCTTGAAGATGCACTTGCCATTTCTTAAGTACAGAAATCAGATTTCAATAGCACCTTGTGGACTGTGCAGGGGAAGGTAACATCTCCAACCACCTCGCATTAAGTAGACAGCTATGATGTCCACCACACTCAACTTCCAGCCTTTCTTATGCCGATATTTATGCCGGTAAAAGATTGTAAAAGAAGGTCTATTCTTATTTGATAGCCCATAACTTTGAGCAGACAGCAAAACAAATGGGGAGGTATATATTTACATGGCAGTGTGTAGTACTACAGAGACACACATGGTATCTCTTGATGGCTAAACCTGGCTAGTGGAAGCAGAATAGCTATCTTCGCTCAGAACCCCACCGAGGCAACTTAGCTGTACTCAGGTATCATGGCATTGTGCTGCATAAAATAAGTACATGTATGATGATTATTTGTCCAGTCTGGAACACGATGATAAAAAATTCATTTGAAGTATGTACCAAAACTAATATAATTCAGGCAATGGCAAAGTTTTAGCATAAACAAATACAGGGAAGGAAGAAGTTATGATTGTATTTGATTTCCATGGGAAGGAAGAGGATGTTTAATTGCAAACTCACTATGTACTTTGTCCAAGTGTTAATGAGGTGACCTGCTGATATATACACAAAACAACTTTAAAGACCAAGACGGTTTAATCAAATTCTGATGTGTACTCCTCCACCCATTGTGAGGAATCAAACATGGGGAGATCAAAAAACCTCTCGTCTATTATGGAGGACACTTTTTCCTACCACAGTACACAACACCCAAAGAGTACAACATACCGCTGTACCTCTCAGAGAGTAGTTCTACAATGCTACAGCTAAAACAGTCGTTGACTAATTTTCAACGAGCTTTAAAATTCATCAAGAGTTTAATATAAATCATATCGGTTATACACGTATCATTTGGAACTTTTATATTCTGCCATTTACTAAATCCCCATAGAACATTCAGAATACATGTCTGAAGCCTGTGGTTCTGATCTGGCACAGCAGCACTGAAAAGTTTTTTAGTGCTTGTCAATAGACTCAAAGAGATGAAGCGATGACCAACCACTGAAAGATGCAAGAGAAATACTATGTGATTCTGAAACCTCTCCCCTCTCATACTGACATCAGCAATTTCTAAAAAATCTAGAAATCCAATATTTTTTCTGCATTTTTTCATATTTTCCATATTTGAATCTCCCATTATAGATTTTCCATTTAATTCCAGCACTATGCATTTGTCTTATATAACATTCATTTCCCCAGCTTCCAGTGGGGAACATAAGCCTTCTGCAACATGAGCCTTTTGACCACGACTTACCTGCTATCTCAGCCTGTTACGAAAGTGCTGCTTTCAAACATTAAAACAAGAGGAACTAATTTTCTTACCACAAAGGGATGATCCACATAGGCCACTGTCTGAGTTGCAGACACGATAAGCAGACCTGAAAACTGAAGTCCTGAAGTGCAACAGCCTGTTAATTATGTGATATGAACTTGCAATTGCAATAGTTCTGTTTTAGTTGGTAAATTACTCATTTTTGACAGAGGATATGGGGTATCATTGCTTCACTACTCAAAAGCAACCTGATAAATCCACAACAAGATGTACTTTTGTTAATATATGCTGGACTCTAACTGTAAAACATCTCCCACGTACCAAAGTGCTTTGTTCTACATAACCCTTCTTTGCCAAAATCACACCAAAGTAAACAGACTCACAGGCATTAGCTCTTACACTCATCACAAGAAAAGCTTCACACTTCAGATTGTTCTCTTGTGAACTGAGATAACGTAACACATGTTATTCTCCTTACTGAGAATCTAGATCAAAATAATTCAAATCCTCAAAAATTCATTGTAATAGCTGCAATAGAAACAGCAGTACAGTTTACATAAAGATATAGCAAATGAGACAAGAAATATAAAGATCTCTGTGGTATTTGCAAGCTTCCAATTAGCAAAAGGGCACAGTAAAAATATTCACAGAGGAGACTAGTTAAATCATATTTACCTGGAAGCTTAATAAATCAAGAGCAAGTCCTATTGAATGTAGGGCAATGAGCACATCAATCTAAGCAATGACTCTGTTGTCCCTTTCAGGACAGAAGTTTAATCAGTTCAGAGGCAAAAAATTGATTTGTGTTTTTCCTCATGAAAAACATGTACATACACGCATTTGGTTATCATATGATTTCTACTGAAGGCCAACTTACACGTAAAACCAAGAAAGAGTTTAGCCAAGCTTTCAACACGTAAAATTGATCATAATGTGTAAAAACATGTACAGCAGACTCCACTGATCTATTCATTTTGTCTTGATAACAAGACAAGGACGCGGCAGTGGAGTTTGGTAAATCTCAAGATTTTTGAGAAAGCAAGACAATGCTGGGATTCACAGCCTAAGAGCATTATACTCCACTGAAGATGACACTTTCAGTCTTCAAGACAATAATACTTTTCTTTGTGTACAAAACACCCGACTCTGGAGTTTATATTTTTTTTCCAAAACCTTTAAAGACATCTCTTTTACTTGTTCCTACTGAAGTCTTAAACTATTATCCTACCTAGAGACTATGCATAAACTTCCTATACATAGACTTTTACTTTCACACACAGTCCGACTAACTTCAAAGGGGCTTAGATGGATTTGAGCTATAAATCCATATTTCTAATTGTCCTTTATCTAGATCCTTTCTGAGTCAATAGCTGCTGCTGAAACAACAACCACCTTCTGGGATGACTGGCTTTAAGTAAGAATATTTTTTTTTTTCTTTACAGATTCTTCTCCAAACACACTTTTAAATATTTCACGTATCTCTCAAAATATTACTGGGTGTACTGCCAGGTGTTCCCGAGGGGAGGTTGTACTCGTTTTAATCTGTTTGATTCAAGCACAAAATCTGTGTTCTGTTCAACCTCAGTATTATTATTCCCTTTTCATGATATTTTGCATTTTGTATATTAAACACGGAATTTGGGGTTTCTTCTTTTTTTTTTTTTTTCACTGTACATTATGTAGGTTGAGGTCCATCTCTTCAGTCAACAAAATGTTTATACTAAGAGAAAAAGGTTGAGTAAAATGAACTCTGCCCTAACTGGCTCTAAATAAATCTGTATGGCTTTCACGTATAGAAAGAACATGGGTTGTTTCTTTCTTTTCTCCCTAGTATAATTTACTGATTCAAAAACTATGACTGTAAAACGCCAGATACATTTATTGCACCGTTTACATGACAAAAGAAGCATAGGATGGAAAAACATACCTAAGTTCTGTTTTTGTGGCTGTGCATCTCAGAAAATGGTACAATGTATGTAGGTGGTAGTACCTATGAAATGAAATTTGAATGCACAGAATTTTTCATTTGCCCTTTGTGGGGAAATGCGTGATTGACCTTTGCAAAATAAAGCTGACAGTTAAAAAGATGCAGCACTGATAAACCTTAAATTTTTAGGAAGTGAAAAAGGTACCTGTTCAGGTTTCCAGAGCAAATATCAGAGTGCAAAAGGATGAAGCAAATAGTGTTGTTTTCATCCCCAAAATGTGAGTAAAGCTATGACTCATCTTCCTTGCAAAACAGAATAGGACTTTGAGGAAAAGCCCATGAGATGTCATCTAGCTCTGGCTATTTATGAGCTTCTCAGTTGGCTCTTGCTTCTATATGTTATGCATCAGACCTAAACCTGCATTGTAGGGTTAGCTGCATTCTATAAAGTCATGCACACATTTGCAATACATATACATTCCAAAGTAGCTATTATTATTACCTATGATAGGTGCGCATATTTTACCTGGTAAATTAACACAAAGTACTGTTTAATTTTCCATCAATCAAAGAAAAATCTTAATCTATCCCTAGATAGGACTCTTGTAGTATTTTTTTTTTTATATGCTAGTTCATAGATTTTTTACAATTATTTAAATGAAAACAACATAGTAATGCAAAGATGGTGCACAAATTCTGTATGTAAATGAATAAAATATTTTCTAAAGAATACTCCTTCAGTCATATTTTTGGAAAAGACAAGAGTGGGGATTCCTTCTATTACAACCTACCAACTCAGTAAAACAGCAGAAAAGCAACAGAACAGAATGCGAAAGTCGGATTTTGAATGACAGCAAACTTTTTATGTACTTTTGACACTTCTCACACCCCACATTTGAACACTCAGGTGGTGGTTTCTAACAAATGGAATTTTATGTGTGTCTCCTGCAAATTTAAGCACGAGTGTTACCTCTTTTAAATAAAATAGGTACTGTGACTCTTGACTTTTTCTTAGATATAAAAGAAACAGATTGAAGCTCTGCACTCAGAATATTTCTTCAGTTATATTGAATTTGTACTATTAGAGCAGCCAAACACAGAGATACAATATAGCTATTAATAACAGAATTTGACCAAAATTGTGACCAGAAGCCCTGTAAGAAGAGAAAACATAAATAAATAAACAAACCAGCACTCCTGTCATATAAATTGCATGCCTTCTATGATCCAGAAAAAACATAAAACAAAGCACTCAACTCCTTTGGACACGTAGGATAAAATTACACATAAAACAGACACTAAAGCAATGCTTTTGTAGACTCAAGGATAAGACTGAATGATTACTCATTACTTAGTGCATAGCACATGTATTTCAGACTAGTGGCTGGATCACTTAATATAAATAGTGCTTTATAAACACTCCCATTTATCCTATTTTCTTAAAAGATCAAGAAAAAAAAACCCTCTTTCATTGCTATGGGCTGCTCCCAAGTGTTGTAAAAGGCTACTCAAACATTACCTGAGCCTTGAATCACTCGTATTCACCCTCTTCAAAGCTTTTATATCACTCACTGAAATTCACTGTATTTTGGCTTCTCCATGAGGAACACCTCCAAGGTTCATTTGACAAATATTTTAATACAACTACTCTAGAATTATTTAGGAATTTTTTTCTTAAATGTAAAAAAAGCATAAGTGTTTACAAATTAACAGGGTTTGAAAGAAAAACTTTACAAACAGTATCTTTCTCTAAAAACCAAAGAAAGTGAAATACGACAATATGATTTGTTAATAGTGATCATATAATAACAAAAAATCATTAAAAAAAATTAAAATTACTTAGAAATAGTAGTGGACACGAGCTAGACAATAAGGTTCTACTTGTCCCTCTTCCATAATTACATAAGGGAAAAATAAATCACAGTTACATATTTCACATACACTATCTAACTACGAGTCTTTATGATGAAAATATGCATAGCTACACCTCACTTTAAGAAAATGCTTTCTTTTGCCTGTTAACAGAGCAAAGCGCTGGTTTATTTGCTCTAATATATCATACATACCTGGTCTGATGCGAAATAATGTAATATTACTCTACCATTTGCTGCCAAGTAACTACAAAATCATTGTTAATTGCCAGTAAAGCACTTGAAATAAAGTGCTTATTTAAGCAAAGCAAAGATGGCTCTAGGGCATATTTGCACCATGGGACTGACATGAAATGGCTACTATACAACCTGAGATGGAGTCTTTATCCTTCTCAATTACAAAGAAAGATATATTTTATCAACAAGCCACTATCCAAAATAGTATTATTATGTCCATTCCAGGATATTACACTTCACAGAAGAATGTGACATACAGATACATTTAAATATAATAACTGGTTGTAGATTTTTGTTTCTTCTGGATATCCATGCTGAGCAGCTGAATGTGAAAAATGCACAGCCCTTCTGAAGTATGGTGTTTATTTTACAAATAGGTTGATGTACTCAGGACAGGAAACATGAAGCAGAGAGATATACTAACTCTTTCAAGGTGTACAATAGCTCTTTCACCCTGGAGCACACTTCCACTCCAGTATGAGTTGATTGGTATGTGTCAAGTTGATTGACACATTTAATTCCTCCTTTTTTGCAATTCCTTGTTTTTAGTAGATTCCACTGTATTTATTCTTTCATCTTAATGATGAATTTTTCATGACCTATATTTATCGTATGAGTGCACCAATAACATTAAGTATACATGTGACTATTTTTAACTCCATGCCTGACGTGGAAGCATAGTCTTCAAGGCAATGACTTACATTTCAGGTGACCTGGACCCGTTCTCTCATTCTGCATCAAACTTTTCTTGTAATTTTAGGCAAGCCTTTCATGTCTCAGCTCAACAAAGGTCTTAAGAAGGCACATACATCCACTTTTGTTTCAAATAAAACGTTTAGGCTCGAAAGCTTTTCACACTGTTGTTCGTTACAGGTGTCTAACATGTCTGTAGCAGAAAGAGAGGCCCTTCAGGAAAATCTAAAGTCTACACGTTCGCTTCCAAAGCAGCAATTTCTCCTGCTCAGGCTAAATTTTGTTAGTTCTTTCATTTTCAACAGCCAAGGAATACGAGATTATTGCCTCCTGAATAGTCTCACAACTGAAGTACTCTCCTGAAATGGAGAAGATGTTGGCTAGAATTTTCTTGGATAGAAACCAAATTCGAACGTTTAGGTAATATTGAGCAAGTGCCTAAAAAGGAAGTGCCAATGTCACCTAACACAAACAACAGTGCGACACCCTATTGACCAGGTAACTTCTAAAAATGTAGAACAGTCCAGACCTATCAAATGACCTCATTTTGTTTACTTAATAGAAACCCCCATGGGAGTAAGACCCCCAGCACAAGCAAGGTTGGGGCATTTCTGACCACGTTAAGAAACAGACCGTGAGCAC
Source organism: Vanellus vanellus (assembly GCF_965231255.1). NCBI lineage: Eukaryota > Metazoa > Chordata > Aves > Charadriiformes > Charadriidae > Vanellus > Vanellus vanellus. The sequence goes on along the minus strand of NC_138905.1, from coordinate 36,125,838 downwards.
TCTGAATCAACTAGGAAAAGAAACTTAAGGGCCTTCACTGTCTTGCAGCAGCTCTTTGAGGTTTTGATTACTGAAGTTATATATAAGCTTATATTTATTATCATGTATGTATGAAGCTTATATATCAAGCTTACATATGAAGTTTATACTCCTTTCTGTATCAAACTTTATTGTAGTGAATTGAGGGATGATGAAAAATGGCCAAATAAATGTCTCCGATGCAAATAGCAAGCAAGACCATTTTCTCCAGCCTTGAAAAGCCCTCCATTTAAGTGCATATATATGATCGGTTCTGTTACGTGTATTTTTTCCATTAAGGGAATTCAGAGATGAGTGGGAGTGTTGTAGAATATATTGTCTGTCAGCTGCTTCTTTCCTCTTTCAGTTCTCAGTGTGAGAGAATATGTATGCTTCTCAATGGCAAGGTCTTTAACACTGTATTATTTTTGCCCTTTCAAACTGCCTTTTGCACAAGCCAGTGTCAAAACCTATTTAATACATCTGCATTTTTAAAGCATTTATCACTGTGGCACCGCCCCCAGAGTGGTGTACAAAGATTAAAAAAACACCAGGCAGGCTACCCGCAGGTAGGCAGTGGAATCTATACGTTCTGAGTGCTGTGATACCTTGAAGTGTCTCTGGAACAATCAAGGGATACAGATTTTTTTTCTCAAAAGAAAAAAAAAATACCACACACACACCCCAGATTTTTACATGTAACTTTCATAGTTGATCTAGCATACTAATTCAAGATTTATAGATGCATATATTTTGCATGGTGAACAATAACAAGTCTTTTTTTAGCTGAACAAGAGACAAAAAGCATTAAAGCCAACATTTCAGGTGAGAAGAATTTTTAGTGATATGAGAAACCAAAAAAGATAAAAGCCAGGGTTTCAGACTTTGCAAAAATATTCCCCTTTGTCTTCGGTATAAACCTGGCAATTTCATTGCCAATCACATTTTAGTTGAGAGTGAATGAAGCCTAGCAGCAGTGTTAATTTGTTGGTTATATGATAGCAACAGTCTCTCTTCAGTTGAACCCGCATTATTTTCTCTCCTGGGCAAAAAGTAATGTATCTTTTTTATTATTCTGAATTCAACACATTCCATCTTCAGTGGATCAAGTGGAAATCCAATGTCCAAGGTCTTCTACTAGAAAAATATGACATCCTGACTTTCGAAACTTGAAATCATGATGTAGCGATAACCTCTTTCTTTTACTGGTTGCAAATGAAAAAAGCAATCCATAAAAGACCCAGTATTCATCCCAAAATGCAAGGATTTACTGGAAAAATTAAAATCAATGCTGGCTTTGGTGTTATATGTCACTTAGATGAAATCATATATGCAAAGTCCACACATTCAGCACTAACCAAACTACTGCCTCTTTGTATTTTGCAGTATGAGCAAGTGCTTGCTAAGAGACACAGGAAGAGGAGCAGATTAGTATATTTTCTGTGCCAAAGTAGAATTTACTCCTAAAAAAGAAACAGTTGCCATAAACAAAACAGAAAAGCATTCTGGGGGATTAGCACGACATGTATAATATTTTTGGAAGCCTCGACTGTATTTGTCATCCATTCTGCCTTCTCTATCATCACATTTATCTTATTTAAACTATTTTTTATTTCTCCGATATTTTAACATCTGTGCTCACACTCAAGGATATCGCAGAAGGACTCAGCTGAGATTTCAAATGAAATATTTGGCATCACAACAGAACAAGGTCACCTTTTAGCCTCATGACTAGTGGTTTTGGTTCACCCTCATTGACCCTGCCTGTTCTATACTCCGAGTTAAGTCATGCAAGGAGGTGGGAAGGATTACGCAAGAAAATGTGGGCAGGCTCAGTAACGCGTATAACCATATGCACCTCTTAGAAAAGAAGCACTCGGCTCTCCTCTCTCAGTAGGGTTTGCTTCTCTCTGTGGTCTTCCAGTTGCCTCTTCCTTTCTGTTCTTTTCCAGTCAAGCCAGAGAAAAATTCGGCGCCTTCACACAAATAATTAAGTCATCTTTCTATTGTACAGTATAGCACAGTCACAGGTATTTAAAAAAAACAAAACAAAACAAAACAAAACAAAAAAAACCCCAACTATTTGTGGCTTGCTGTCACCCTGCAGCACTTTTTCCAATAGCTGTCCTCGCCTCAGCTGACCAGCGCAGAATGCCCACAGCATTTCTGGAGAAGAACTGCCAAGCCAAACAGCTTTCAACTGTGAAATCATTCAACAGATTTAGGAAACAATGTAGATCTGGGCCAAACTGCTGGATTTTATTTGATAGAATTTATCAACGCAGAATTTAATGGAAACTTTACATTTTATACATTCTTTATCAAGCGGTCTGATCAAACGCTAGTTTTAGGAGCAAATATAAAATAATTTCTATTCTCTGTAATCAATTTCTTGCTCTTTAGCTTGGTGCCTGGCATCTAGTGTACACCCAGTTGTTTCTCTGCAATGATCAGATTCATTATTCCGTGCAAGAAATACAGATGCATGGGCTCGATCCCCTTTTCCAAAATACTGCTGGCCAACAGAGCAGCGTGAGCACAGCCAAGATCAGCTACAATGAAGAAAACTCAGCAGCAAAATTGTTTTTTATCTTAGAACAATCAGGTCCTGAATCAAATTAGAGAGGAAGGACAGAGGAGTTTATAACTAGGCTCAGAGGATAGGAATGTCTACCATAAACCTTTTTTCTTCCCTCAATTTCAGAGGTCTTACACACAGAGGGGGAAAAAAGAGGGGAAAAAAACCAACCAGTCTTTATTATTGGAACAAAATAATGCAAAATTTTTCACAGATGCCTTTAATAGCAGTTTCCAACAATTAAATCTATATGAACCGGGGGCTTTGAGTTTGTTTGTCCCCCAATGTGTCTTCGAGACAAAAGTCATATGAAATGTTAATGTTGATGCCAGAGTAGTTGAAGAAAAAGATATTGATTGAAATAGGTAAACAAACAAAATCAATATTATTCTAAAGCCCTAGGAATTAATTCTGCAGACTCATGCTCTCTTTGAAGCATGTCTGTCTCACCTGTGCACGCAAATAAAAAAAAAAGCTGGTCTTGAAAAAATAATTGCTCTCAACAGTTAAGCTTTAAATGAGGAATCAGAAAGGATGATTTTTAAAATTGACCAGTTGTTTCACGAATCTCAGTTTCGGAGTAATCAACTCATGTAGTGACAAAAAAAAAAAAAAAAGACTAATTTTCAGGAACTGTGGAAAACTTACACAGTGCAAAGTAACTCAGTAGAGTTGGGGTGTAGGGCAATAGGAACCTGCTTCTGCGTATGTAAGGCACTGACCAAGTTTCTCATACAGAAACTAATGAAATTCAATGTATTTTGAAAGCAAACACGTTTGCATCTGTACAGCTCCCACTGTCACCTGATCCGCAACATTATAGGAGCTTTAGGCTTAAAGAAAACTTTTGACTGTTTATGGGTTGAATATCCAGATTTCAGATTAACGCTGCCTAGGCCTGGCATATTCCCGCCAGAGATTTTCTGGGCAGAAATAGGAGCATCTGTTTTATATGACAGAGGAGCAGTGAGTCTCAGGTACCGAGCTGCAGGAGACCACTGTGAATCCACAATAGACATATGTGAGATTTCTGGGCAGTTGCCAAAAGCCCTAAAATTCTGACTTGAAAAGAGGTCCAGATGAAAAACAAGGCTCTGCGCGTCAGGGTACAGATATCTTCTAGATGTACTGAACTAAGTCCTAACCCAATTGCAATGAAACACATAGATGAACCCTTCCTCTGTCTATTCTAATAGTTTGGATAATATTTATACGTTTCATATTATCATCTGTGTTTTAATTTGCTTGTGGCAATCCCATTTCCCATCATTCATCTTTCTTTCATCACTTTGTCATATAAAAATAAATAGCATTTAGAAAGAATTGTTTTTGCACTTATATCTGTTTAAATTCCTTATGGTTTCTTTTTATGAAGAGGCAAAAGAATCTTATTTAGAAATTATCTATTAATTCAGAATTCATCAAGCAGCAATGCTGTCCTCCTCGTTTTCCAATTTTAAAACTAAAATTTTCTTTCTAAGGACATATATGAAACTTCACTTTGATAATGCAAATGAAGAATAGGATCAGAGTATTTCATATCCAAGACATTGATTTATGTGTAGCAAAACCAATTTAAGCATGTCACATGTGATATGTCATATTTTATGAAACTTAAGCAACAAGGCAACTAAAGCACAGTGACAAACACTGGAAATGGTGACGAAACGAGTAAGGCCAAACCTAAACCACCAGCTTTATTTTAGATTTATTCCACACGCGACACCTCAGAAATAAGCCTACATTTTACAGAACTTGTTGCAGGACTTCAACTACAAAACGCTTTGCTGCTACCTGACAGGGGTAATTAATGATCCATCAAAAATGACAAGGAAGTAAATTTCATACTAGCAGAGTAACGTGCTGAACCACCCTCAGCTGGCTGAATCCGGATAAATGAGCCAAGTCATGCCATACGATGTCAAGGCTTCAGTACAATTTTCCTACTTGCGTGGTATGCCTGTGACAAACACAGCCTGAGGTTTCCAACAACAGACACGCTGTTATTATGGCAACTGCACAGGGTAATAAAAGAAACCTTGTGAAAATCACACGTGACAAAAGTTGAAAGGAAAGTCACAGCAAATAATTGCTTCCCTGAAGCTGGCCCTACTGCTTTTTCAGGTATTTCCATGACTCTTTGTTACTCTGTACATTACATTACTTCTGCAATAAAATAATTTTTATTAGCATTACAGGTGTGCACGTGATATTAGATGCTGAAATGAGAATTTTGTAAAGCAGGCTTTGGGCTAGAGGATTGCATTGATATTTGATTATTCTATCATGACAGCATCGATCCATTTATCTTTAATGGACTTCCTCACTTACAGGGCATAGGAAAGAAATAAATTTGGTCCTCTATTCATAAAGATGTCAGGATGATCAAAAACAGGAAAAGGTGGATGTGTCTTTGAGATTTCCACGAAACAAAGTTGCATTTTATCTCAATACCTGTTTAAACAGGTAAGGCACTTCTCATTATTAATATACCATTATAATATATATAATATGTGAATTCGATGGAAGAAAAAAATCAAGGTGGAAATTAAAATAATTAAAAAAGAAGAGGAGATTAAAAGATGAAACTCAGCATAAAAAATTTAGAGGAGATGTGCTAATATAAAAACAGGTAACTCTGGGGCAATATTAAAGTAACGCAAAGTAATTTTTATATCTTGTACTGCTTTCAGATTTTTCCCTGACATCTCCTCCCAGAAATATTGTCTATGAAGACATGCAGAACTTCTGGAAATCTAGCACTTCTAATGTTGGATAAACCTTTTCAGTTCTGAGTAGGCAGAATCACGTTTGTACTGTTCACACTGTGCAAAAAAGGAAAAGATCAAGAAGTGGCTAAATGTTGGTAGCTAGGCACTTCTGACTCATGCTACAGGTTCAGAAAAATCCTCTTCCCAGTTCATTAAAGAGTCAACATATTTCAGAAATTGTAGTACTCACTATGAATAAATAAACAAGCAACGCTCTGAAAGCAAGTTCAGACGCTTTCCTCCTAAAAAATGAGGAAATAGTGGAAGTAAGCCTTTGTGTGAAAGTACGCCTCTCTCTCACCTGCCATTTTGCGATATGGCATTAAGATACCTCAAGAGGCCAAGATCTAGCTCACCAGTTTAAAATTACCCCCAGACTCATCAGAAATGCTTTTTTGTGCAATGCCACGTACATGTGGCCATCAAGATACAGACATCAGGACAGTCTGTACTTTACGCGGACATTTCACGTCTCATATAAAAGCCAGTACATCCATCTCTTCATGACACTGGCTTCTGTTACCAGGTACCCACACGCTGGGCTGTGTGGCATCTCGACAAACAGCTTTAGTAGTATCTTGGTTGGATAAGGACAACATGAATGTGTGTATTTAGACAAAGGAAGAGAAAGAAAGGGGAGAGAGAAACAAAATGTGCAAGAAAGAGCAAAGGAGAGAATAAAAGATGGATAAAGTGATACCTGAGAGAGAAGAAAATTGATCGTTCCCCATTGAGTATTGGAAGACAAGGAAAAACAGTTTCAACTTCTTCACTATTACGCTTAGCAGGGAAAGAGAGATGAGGAATTTAGATTTAGCTAAAGAACGACGTTTCCCTAGGGACATAAGGAAATTAATGCATACCTATTTTTCTATGAACTTAAGGTTAAATTGCCCTTCAGACACCTCTCTGTTAAAAAGAAAATGCTCCTCAGGAATAGAAATCCACTGTTACCCCAGTCTTTAGGAGCGCTTTGGTGACCCGGCTGATAGGACAGTTGCAGTAACTAACGGAGCTGCATTTCCGTCATTGATATATTTCATTGTGATATGTATGTAACTTCTATGTGTGAAGGATCTGCTGCTGTATTTTCTCTTCAAATCTTCAATTTCAACTGTACAAAACCCAGCAAATCATCGGCCTTACAGTATGATTTGATTACACGCAGGGCTAGCACTATTTTTCTCAGATTATATCCACTGCTTAAATTACAGTAACTTTTATTTTGGAACTAATTACATTTTCCCCTATTAACACATCTCACACTGTCTCTGCTTTGTCAGTCTGTTTAACCAGCATTGCACAAGAATACTGGGCCCTTGAGCCTAAAATTATGTATATTTGCTTGCCATTTTCTTCTCTTACTGCTATTGCATGAGTAATTCAGCTGCACTATGCAGCCAGATGTTAGTACATACTGTTGATCTATATCATTCTTGCCAAGTCAGAAATGAATATCATGGGATCATTTTGAACAAATAAAGGACTTAGTGAGGGACAGAAAACAATGTGTCTCACATGAAGGATGCAGTGCATCCCTCAAGGCTTTTTTATTGTCTGTAATTAACTCTTTAATATTTTCATACATTATAGAAAGCCTTCCTCGTAAGGCAGAGATTAACTACTAAGCAAACAAATGTTAATGTTTGTTCCAATGGTGTAGTTCATACTGATTAATACAAATTAGTTTCCTAATAATATGTGAATAGAGTTCATTACTAAAGCAAAAAATCCTACTCTATAGAGTTACATGCCTGTTCACCACTTTTCTTATTTCCAAGTTAGAAATGACTCATTTAGAATTCAAAATTGAGGACATATCAGTAATTTTATGTATCGCAGTGATACTAAAGCTCAATTCATACTCTCTGAAAAGCCTTACAAAAAATAAAGAAAAAATGAATTCAAGCCAGTTAAGATACAGAAATAGACACTTAAATGGTTGTTTCATTATACCAGTATTTTAATCCAGTTACGACTAGTGATTTAAAGTGTCTGAAATGCCAGATTTGGTTAAAATATTTTTTAAAGATTCCTGATTTGTCATTAGGTGGGATTTTTTCTCCCTTTCCCATTTTTCATTATTTCACTATTCAATATCTTTACGTTAAGTGCCTGTTTTGTGGGGATGAGGGTGCATGAAATGAAAAATTGCCTCCTCCTCACACTATGCTCAGCCTTCTGATTTGCAGGTGTAATTTTGCCCTTATTCAAACAGATCTTTTCAAATGTTGGCTCATACTCTCAAAATGAGTGGTTGTTATAAAACTATCTGGGAAGAAGGGGCATGGCTTTCCCTCTTGCAGCTTAAAGATTTCTGCAGTTGAGTAGCTAAGCTCAGGTGACCATGCCCAAAAAGAACTGATTCTCCTTCTTGTAGCCCCATCTCAATTGTTCTAATCCAGAAAACACCAGAAGAAAGGGGTTTTTGGCTGCCTCTCATGAAGCCTTCTTCATGTCGAATGGTCACATACATCATATTCTCTTCATTCCAGATACCCTCTCAGTCCTTTTGCCTTGCTACCGCATGTTTCAAGGTGGCACCTCACTTCATGCCTGCCATCATTCCCTTTGTGCAAAGTGACAAAACCTAAGGGGCTCAAAAAGACTTTCTTTCCCACAGATCAACTGATCTAGTTTCGCTTTTCTACCTCCTTCTCTCCACCTAGCACACTACCAGTGCAGATTGCTTGAGTTGCACACCACCATCAGGCCGTCAGCTGAAGTTATAATGACCTCAGGCTGAAGTTACATCAACCTGCCATTTATAATGTAGATTAAGTCTTTCTTCTGCTGGTGCTCTAATTCAGATGTCTTCAGGCAAGGGCCAGCCAGTTGAGGCATGTGTGCGAGTTACCTCCTAACTCCTGGGAGCGCTGGCTGCTGCCTGCAGCGTGCCAGGGCCTTCCCTTCCACCAGCAACCTGGGTACCCAGCCTGCACCAGCATCACTCCATGTCTGCATTCCCGAGGAAGTGCAGGCTGCAAAACAAACACAAAAGCCAAGCCAAGAACGTTCACACTGTGTTATCTAATGAGTATCCCTTTTTTGCAATATCCACTTCCATCCTGCTCTTCTTTCACAAATCCCTGAGGTTTACTGTCAACCCGGGCAAGCGCTTCAGCTTTAACGAATCTGATAGCGATGAGGGAGAATGGAGAAATCATAGAATCATAGAATGGTTTAGGTTGGAAAGGACCTTGAAGATCAATCATCAAGCTCCAAACCCCCTACACTTCATAGAGCCATCACAGATAGCCACCCCCAGTAAAGTGGTCTACATAAGAAAGTTCTTCCCAGTTAATGATGTAATGACATCAATCACATATTCTTGCTGCTTTATGTCTGTGACACTGTAAAAACTGAATGATGCAGAGAAAGACAGTAGGTAGCAACTACTTGCTATTTTTCATAATAAAAGGATGAGGAGCTACTCAAAGAAAAATGATCAGGTAGATTCTTTAATGATGCATGTTTTTAAGGCAAATCCACAAAGAGTGAATTGTATTCCATTCTACTTCCCTAAATAAACTTTGAACCTTGCCTGAAACCTAGGGGAAAAAAAAACAAACATAACCCCACCACCCTTCCCTTAGAAATCCTACTGCTCAAATAATCCTAACAGCCACGTCACCATCCCTTTCTCTCAGAATCAACATTAAAGAGGTGTTTTCTTTGTATTTTATTCTTCTCCCACAGGTCTTGGTTTCAAAAGAAACTGTGTGGACTGCCACGTTTTGCAGTCCCTGTCAAAGTATTTCCTGAACATATTGCAAAATTAACCACTTTGAAAAAGAGAGAGTAATTATTATTCCCAAATGTGGGAGTTAGTCCTTAGAGACAGTGATGAGAGTTCTCTTGACACAAGGCAATGGTAAATTTAATGAAATATAAAATAGGTTGTTAACTACTGACACTACAGCGATTCAGTGGTGCAAAGACATGCTAAGTATTTTTTTTTTTTTGGATGGGAGCTAGAAAGCCCAACACACCGAGGGACCGAATTCCAGACAGGCACATGACTGTGAAGTGCACCTTTCCCCTTTCGATTCATGTTTGTGGCTCAGCTGCACGATGGCTCGAGAGCATAACTACTGCTGTCAGGCTGATCTCATGAAAAGGCGGGGGATATAGGGGACAGCTGGCCAGCAACAGATGGGGATATGCTGTTCCATCTCGCAGGTTGGTAGAGCTCCTGGTGCAGCACATGCTGCCCAGGAGGAATACTAACACTAATGCAGCACCGGTCTTCCACAGGAGGCCTGGCTTTAAGCCACGGCCAAGTCCTAGAATTCAACGTACTTCTTAAATTGTCTATCTACTTCTTAAACAGTCCCTCCGTTTACAGTTCAGATCAGTTATTTACGCTAGAAATTAATTAGTCAGTTCTTTAAATGCTTTTTTGTTTAAGGTAAGGTGAAAGCGTGCCGTAACCTTCTCCGGTTTTGTGAGCAGAACTTGATATACCTGTTGACAGCTTAAGATTGCTTGTCCTTCTTTGCTTTTCTAATCACGTGATAAATGAAAAAAAGGTCATCATCAGTCCCAGTCACCACAAGGATGATTGCTTTCATTCATTCTGCTTTACAGTAACATTGGCTTTGACCACCAACTGACTTCTAAAATAGTTAAGCTGCATTAAAATTAGACTGTTGATATTGAAATTTACAATGAACTGAAATTATCTTTTATTCATTCTCTTAACTTTGTATAGACACCTAGAATTTAATTTTGTTCTTTTGATATTTCAAATTAAATACCACTTGAAAACCAAAAAGTAAAACTCATTTGAAAACTTATAGAAACAAAAATGAAGGTACCAGTTCATTTTGACCTTCCGAGGGGAAAGAAATTAATAAATTAAACATTCATACCATTTCTCATTATCAAGGTGGTTGGACGCAATTGGAGGGAGCTCTTTCTACTATGCAAACTCACCCTGAGCCATTTAGTGATTGTGTGTCAATATAAAGAATTACCATCTTATCTCCTTAAAACAGAGATACTGTCTATTATGGATAAAGTTATCTATACCATGTCATACACCCAATATCAGAGTGCAGTATTCATTTGTAGCCCTAGATTCACACTAGGGTTTAAATTACCAGACATTAATGTAAACTAATGGAAAAGCTGAATCAATACGTGAATATACAAAATGTGACAAGCTAATTAAAGTGTATTACAAAAGAGGATTTGGCTGAGAAATAGTGCCGCTTTGCACTATCATCTGTGGTGCAACGTACAAAAAGTGTTATAACTTCACTGTCTGTGACAAGACACCTTGAGCTCATAGTTGGCAGAATCTTTGAAATTTTATGCAAAAGGTGCCTGGACACCCCATACAGAGCCGTAAGTGTTCAGCAGAATATTTTTTTTCTTTATGCATTTTTTCTCTTTTAAAATGGCTTCGAAGCAAAAAATATATATATTAGCAGTGATGTATAAACATAATTCTGTTGTAAATCCTTTTTAAACACACGAATTACAAATTAGATAAATGGATATTGTCTATGGTCTACTATTATTTAATTGCTATTTTTTCATTAACTTTTTTTTTTTTAAACTGAAGGATCTGTTTACAGAAATAGATATACACTCTGAGCCTTTTGAAATGCCTACTGACTTCGAAGAAAATCTCTCAAGAACAGGAATGTGTGTTTTACAGCTTCCTCCTCAGTATCAACAAATATTTCAGTATTCAAACTAAAGGAGCGATTCTTGTGAATGCTTACACACAGCATTTTAGTACTTGTGCACATTCTTACTAGACCCTACAGCATGAAGTTTCACTCTGATGAGCCTTTAAAGGGAGTCTTGATGAAAAAAAAAAACCCACAGCATTGCACAAAGTGCTCTATAAAAAACAACAGGATATTCAGAGTACTCATACAAATAAAATTAATATTCAGATTAAATGTTTACAGATGTGAGCCTTTAAACAAATGCAGTGAGCTAGAAATGAGTTTACTTTACTTTTACCTACTAATTCACCCTCACCGCAACCCAGAACATAAATCAGACACAGTTCGACCAGAAAAAAGAGTTAAACTTACTGAATAAAATAAAATACATATAATACATAGTGCGATTTTTATGTCATCTCTTTGTCCACAAAGTCACAGCCTACCCTTTTCCTTTTTCATGGTCTTTCTATGCTTAATCTTGAGACCTAGAGTTCAAAGCACATCATCAGCTTATCAACTATCAAGATTTTTTCTTAACTTCTTATTAAAATAGTTACAATTAATATTCTAACCTATTAAAGTTTCTCTAGTTTCTTCATATATCAGACAGGATTGTTACTGTTTTACAGAAAACACATGCTACATTAGCATCCGTGTAAATCACAGTCCTAGAGTTCAAAATCTAATGTAAAAGGACAAATAAGTTTATAATTTTCATAATTTACATAATCAGCATATGTAGGGCATATAGCTTTTGTACCAGCACCCATCAAATACACTGGCATTTTTGTGATTAAAGAAATGCATAAAATATGATTGACTGCTGTTAAACATATGATACTAACTTGCTGCAGTATAATGAAAGAATGGAAATCTGATGATGGAGATAGTTGAGTGTTTTGTCAGTTTTCGGGATCTTCAGGACCAAGCATCACATATGGCAATTTTATCCGAGGTTGATGACCAGTTCCATTTGTCATCTACAAGAACCTGATTCTATCAGTTTTGTATTGTTTTGAATCACCAGATGGCACTTTTCCCTGCTCTAAAAACTTACCATCTGAGCGTGTAGGAGTTAGACCTGGGAGAAGCATTGCCAGCTGAACTGAGATTCTGTATAGATGTTGAGTACGTTACCAGTAACGAAACACTTGTCTTGTTCCAATCTTCCTCTTTAGCTGAGAATATTCTTTCTCAAATTAGTTGCTGTAGACAAGCTATGTCTACAGAAGTGGAAAAAAAAGAATTAAAATAACCCCACTTTGTCAACACATATGCACTGCCCAGGGACATCTTTTAAAGGCGTCCTTTCACTTTGCCTACAAGACTGTATTTAAAGCTGCACTTCTATTTAGATAAAATAATGTTGACAAAATGAAATACAACTGTGTTGAAAAGTTTGTACACTTCTAAGTACTGTTCTTTTGTTGCTTCTATTCTGGCTACGTTCTTCAAGTAATTTCTCTCTCATTTCCACGTGCAACCCACAGGAAAAAAAAAAATCAGAAAAGTATGCAGTCATGGCAAGAGCTCTCAGTGAAGTACAATCATGATTTATTATCGTCACATACTAATGGAAGCTCTCAGTGGAAACAGCGTAAAGCAATGTTTAAACATCATGCCGTGATTGCTTTATAATGTCTGTAACTACATTGCACACACGTCTTTCACTCTCCTGCTTTCGTCTGTTACACGGCTCAAGCACAGCGCTTCCTTTCTCTGCGGCTCTGGGGAAAAGGGACAGGCTGATTTAGGTTTTTTCCCCCTCAACTTCCTTCCATCTTCTAACTGTTTAAGGGGGCAGGGAGTTGTACCGCTAAATCAATTTTGCGGGACAAACTGAAAAGCAGTTTTTTAGGAGGTAAGTTAAAGCAAAAGGAATTTTCCTCATATTGAAACTTCACTAAGGTTGCATGCAGCATCGGGAAAAATCACTTTTTCAAACATGGCTCCATTGTGTAAGGATTTGAGGATCTCTCTACCATTACCTTGTAGGAATACCTTCCTGTTATCTCCTTCTATTTTTACTAACAGCAAGTGACTGTTTTTACTGTTGGAGAGTTACAATCCATCAGTTCTACGCAAGGATGGGTCTATGTGAATACACACTGGGGTCCCAGTCACCGGTGAAAAACAAAATATTACTTGTTTTTTGATCTCCCCAATACTTTTTTCATAAATAATTTATGAAAAACATTTCATGTAGATTTATTGAGAATCACATAATGAGCAAATACAAATGAAAAAAAAATAAAGGTATAAAAATACTCATCAGAAATAAGCATGAAAACTGTCACCATTGACCAGTTTTGTCATTTTTTGTTTTGCAGTTTGACCCATTTAAGTCCACAGCCTTACTATGGGGTAAGCCATCACAATGCCTCTGACATCAGAGGAGTTGCGAAGATGACAGACAAAATTCTGGCCTCTAAGCCATCAGCCTGCTCTAGTGAAATCAAAGACAGCTTTGCACTCAGTTTGAGCTCAGTAAGCAAAGAATTAGACCTTGAGGCTTTAAACTTTGATAACAGGGATGACAAAAACAGCGCCAAAAATCACCAGGTTATCTCCAGGAAAGAAACTCGGTAAACTTTTCTCCAAAGTTACATATAATCAGCCATTGTAAAACTGCTAGTGCGTTAGCTATTTGCAAAACTGTTTAGATTGGTTAGAGGTTTTAGAAGGGTTGTTACATGTGAGAAACAGAACTGGAAATTACTCGCTTCAGTCAAAGAAATCTACTAATTTTTAGGTGCCTACAGCTAAACCTAGGCATAGGACACTAAGTTCTGAGGTTGCAAAAGACTGACGCAGAGTTAACCTGTGTCAGTGAAATATACACCCCCATTGCTCACTTTAAAGCAGGCCCTCATTCTTTATTATAAAAATCTCTGGCACTGCAGAAGAACCGCCTGTGCAAGTGCTCAGCGAGGCTGAATAGCCTTCATTCCATCGCCCGGTTCCATGCGGGGGGATTATGCTATTGCTGCCCTCCCAAATCCTTATGAAAAGAAGATGTTTATCATGAAGACCTGTCTTGTAAGTAAAATTGATATTGCATGTATAAATTACATGTTACTTCGGAACACATGGGATTAATTCTCCCTGCCAGCCTGCTCCAGTCTTCATTCCCACCCAAGCTGCCACAGCAATCATCTACCTTGCCTGTTGCCTCAGCTATGTCCAACTTGTCTTCAAATCTTCTCCTGCCCTCATTCATCTTTTCCCATATTAGCTGTGAGCTTCTTGAGCTTCTTCACGTCTATGTTGCTGCCAAACACTTTGCTTGCACTCTTTATCACTGTCCTCTCATTGCTCTAATTCAATCCAAGTCACGCAGCCGCAGAACCGCTTCCAGCACGCCCTTCACTCTAACTCTCATTTACATTTCACGTCCATCAGTTCTGAAGTCTGACCTGAGATACACTGGAGCTTCCCTTTCTTTAAAGTTTCTCGTTAGAAGACTCATCTTTGAACTCTTTATTTGCTCAGAAATGTTGGCAAAATATATGAACAAAAAATGTCAATCAAATCTATAAAGCCTGACAAGACTGGGGAGTGTCACCATTCAGTCATTAATCTTTGTTATAACTTTTTAGGAGTAGGCAGAGTGTAAGAATATTTCTTCTTTAAAGTGCCTCACACTCTTTCATCAATATATGCTAGATAATCATTAAAAAGCCAATAGCAAATACTGCGCGACGTGCGCTGGCGCATTGACTTGTCTTGCATTTAATTAGTCAATTAGTTTTGCATGGATTACCACAGCAATCTGAAACTACTTATTGCCGCTAAGTAAAGCTAAAAGGAAAGAGGAAAAACAGCACATTACCTGGCAGAGAGCTGCTGTCCAAGACAATAATCTGAACTTGATAGATGCAGAGCCTTTGTTTAGTTTGAACATTTAAAGACTCTTTGGAGACGGGATTGGCTGATTAGCACACATGATGTTCGCATGGTTTATTTTGTGTGACCAATTGCCAGACCAACAAGCGTCTCAAATCACTGAGGCGCAAGAGGTTACGGTGAAGCTCAACATTCAGAACACGATCTCCACAGAAGGGCATCCTAGGTCTATGAACTTTACATCGTCTGTTTAGGGTTTCTTCCGCGGTTCCTTTGTCTGCCATGCAGGATGTTTCCTCATCATCCTCTGGGCGCATTCAATAGTGTATTTAGATGCTATAGCTTTTAAAATGAGTGCTTATATGTGGGGACACCTGAACATAGTTTGTGCCCAACGCTACAGGTGTTCAGCATGTACTGAGAGGCTGGGTGTGAGCCTGCTCGTTAAAACATACAGTAAGTTAAGATCAGCATCAATATGATTTCGTTCAACAAATTGAAAATGTAATAAAAATGCTCTAAAGATCATCAACAGAAGCTTAAAGGCAAAACTGCAGTCACTCAATGCAGCAACGTGTTGCAAAAGTCTATTTTTTTTTTCTCATTTGGACAAATTGTCCAACAGTAAATACCCAATTAACTTAGACTTTTTCAGACTGCTCCATTTATAGGCATAGTAAAGTACCACATTAGGTTTTACAGAGTAATTAGAAACTTCTTTGTATTGATAAGCAATGCTAGCCACTACATTATTTAAAAAGCTGTATTTTGCTGGAGATAATGCAGAATTTGCTTCAGAGTTCCACAAATTAGTTTCCATTATTTCTTAAATTTTACAAAAATTCACCATTTTTATATAGGACAAAAAATCGAATCATCTGCAATACTGATGATAAAATAAATGCATACATTAAAGGCAAGTTGTACCTTAGACCAGGTCATAACTTCATCAAGAATTCCGAGCAAAATGCTTTTCCAAGTTCACATCAAAAGCCCTTCCTTTGTAACTGCAAAAATGACGTGAACTATTTTGTTGGAGAAGCAAAGAAAAAAGTGTATGTGTTATTACAATCGCTATTTTTCACCAGTCTCACACACCATATTTGCCTTGACCCAATAAATGCTGGAAGGATAAAACTGCATGGCCAAATGAAATGAAAAAACATTCTGATGACTCAGGTTAAAAAAACTGAAAGTTTTTCTTGTCCTAGATATTCACTGTGCAACTGATATCAAAGCCTCAAAGGTCTTAGAAGTGCTTTGTTTGGGAATTTTAGGCAGTGTCTGGGACGAGTTTTATAAGAAAACTGCTGCTACTTTCACTGCCCACTACTTTGAATATTCACAGGGGAAGAAGCAATTCTCTCAATGAATTTCTTAATTTGTCTGAAAATAATGATGCTAATGATGATCGGCATTTCTAAAACCTGTGGCAATCATCTCGCGCGAAAAGTGAGACGAACCACTGGAAGCACACCCAATACCAGAGTTGCTTAAAGGAAAAGACCAGCCGAATCGTAAGAAAATATTATCATTTAATTGATCTATGTACCGTCTAAAACTTTAATTTGAATCTGAAAACCGTTCCTTCGGGAAGGATGAAATGTACGGGAGATAATAGGTGGCAGTGCTAGGTAAGGCTGTAAAGCCGAGCTGCGGGGAGGACTATGTGCAAGGGTTGTTCGCCTCAGCACTGAGGACAAGGGCAGGAAGGGAACGTGTTTGCTGACACAAGCACATAAGAAGGGGACAAAAAGGAAGTAAACACGGGTTGCTGAACTCTGAGGGAGACCCTGCGGTGACAACAATGCCACGTTTCCTATTATTGGAGAGAAATAGGAAGCGAGGCATTGTTCGTGCTGGACACCCTCTGGTAGATTTTTTGACAACTCGTGTTTAGTCCCGGGTACAGCTTCTCACTGGTGTCAGCAGAGCCGTTGCCCCCCGCCGGGCCCGTCGGTGGCAGGCCCTTCCTTCCCCAGGATCCCCGTCCCGCCCTGGGCAGGGGAAGAGAAAAATCACAGGTGGCCTCAAGATTTCTGCGTCCGTGAAAAGCAGTCACAGAAAGAGGGATGAACAGCAGGTACCGCTGCGGTGTCCCTAGAAGGTGAGGCCGCAGATGTCCTCTAGGGATGCTGACAGCATGGTCAACAGGAGCGAGCACAGCACAGCACCAGCTTGGCATCACGGTGGTGGAGCACAGCTGCCTGTTGTCCATCCACTTCAGAGAGCAAACAGAAGGGCTTAAATCTGTGCCTACACCTAGGCTGATCTTCTGAACTCAGGGAACTGAGCATGAGGTAGAAGGTCAGAGCTGATGTTAAAGTGTGCTTCTGAGTGACAGAGCTAATTGGCACAGGGCACGCCAGTGGCAGGCAGCTGGCCTGCAGTTCACTGTCAGCTTGAACTTGACAAAAATAAAAGTTAATACTCTCTTGGACCGTTGTCTATAAAAATGTATAGACGCCAGGAGGGCTATTACTCAACTCACCATACGAGACTAATCTAGCAGTGTATTTTGTGAATAACAATGGCAGCGGGTTTTAAAATGCAATACAAAACCAGCTACTCCAGAGCTCCTCTGAGATAGGTGCCGAGATGTAGTTGCTTTACTGCACCTTTCTGCCCACTCATGAGCTTAAACTGTTAAAATTGAAGTTAAGTTCACCATAACCATTTAATCCGGATGTCGATCTGAAATTTAGCTTAGGTTTGCTATTCACTAACATCTGTTCCAGTACAACGTCTGTTTATTAATAGACACTTAAAAAAAATAATCTTTTGCACGCACAAGTGATATAGTTAATATTACAGCACAATCTTTCCTTCAGTCACAATCCAAGGATGTCGGTTTGCTCAAAAGAATGCTTTACGTTAGCAGTGGCGATAATACTTAAAGCTATATAGAGGTTTGTTCTAATAATGGAGGTTTGGTCACAAACTGTTTTCTGTTGGTGTGATTTACTTTTTTTTGGTCTAATGCCCCGCAAGACCTCAGATATTGGGTGACAATCTCAGTTTATAGTACATACTATATAGTATATATAGTTCTAGTATATACTTTTATCTTTTCACATTTTAGGGAAGATTTAATTTTGTGATAAACTTCTACGAGTTACTCTTTGGCGTACACACAATTTCTGACTCCTCCTGGTTTAAGGGGGGGATTCATCACAGCCGTCTTTAGACAGTGCTGACATCTGCATGTCATCTGGATACCTAGGTTCCAGATTGACTTATAGTCAATGGGCAAAAATGAACTTCTGGGACATATCTCACTGACCTGTTTTAGACATCTCAGCTATAATGAAACAACATGTCGCCTACACATGCCTATATCTCTCCATTATGTAAGGTGATTCTAGATAACTAGCTGAATTACAGATACCTACGCTACTGAACTCTGCGTTTGGATCAGCCCAGCCCTATATGCTCATAATACAGTGTCATGGTATTGCAGGGAACTAGAAATAATGACCCAGTTCCTTCTTCCACTCCAATGTTTTTAAATCTTATATGTTTTGGGGTAGGTAGGAGAAGGGTTTTCTTACTTGTTCATTTAACTCTCATGAAATAAGAAAGTGAGAAATATATGTTCTGGATACTAAAAATTGTTCTTTCCATCTTCTTTGAAATAGATCAACAGCTTAACTGTAGAGTGACGAAATCTGAAATTTTGCAATCTTTTCTGTATTGCTGAGAAAAATAAGTTCAGTTTGGCTGAGTAATGAGTCTCTGAAAAGCGTGTGGTGCAATACCTGTATTTTGTGCAGGACTTTATTTTGCTGTGTTTGTAAAATGTGTAACTCAGCAATGTTGCATTACAAACATTTTTGTGGCTATCATGGCTGCGTAAAAGAAAATTTATGGAAGTTGCAGATAAACTATCTCATGCTTTATGTACGTACCATAGCCAACTAATACTATCCTTTTTGATAGTAAATCTTCAAGTCAAGTCTTATATAGCAAAAGCAAATCTCTGGCTTGTTAGACAAAAAAAAAAAACTGTGACAAATCTCACGTGCAATTTTAATTCACAATTTACTCAACTAAGTCATTGCATAAACCATCCAATTAAAATTTGAAACGATGTTCAATGCCTTACAGAACAACGTAGAGGGCAGCTTACCTTATGTAAAGACTGGACAGTTGCCCAGAGCTGCAGAATCGGAGAGGCAGCATTTTTAGAGCCAATTTATGACTGCACTGATTAAATTGCTAATAAGACATTAATTTTTATAATGTACAAATACTTTGTCGCATATTTTTCTGCAATTTTGTGAGTCTGCATTTCATCGTAGCTGAATATCTTGCATTCTAAAATTCTATAAAAGTACCTGGTACTAAATATGATTTCTTACAAATGTTGGAGTAGAGGCAGCAGAATATATTTTACTCAGGGCAATGAAATAGCTGGGGCTGTCTCTGATGACACAGGTAGCAAATAAGCATCAGGGTGTGCTCACAACTGAGCAGAAAAACAGTAACTGTTTGCCAGAGAAACTGGGAAGACTTTTTGAATAAGCTCAAGAATTCCATAGTAGATTCATTTGCAGGAAAAACAGCAATACTAATTTAATGCTATTCTCTGTGAATGATTTAAAAAGTATTATCATTCAGGCCTGAAATGTTGTTGGCTTAGATAACTGCAGATACACAAGAGCTTGAGTAATAAGACATGCCACAGGGTGTGACAGCGCACAAGTTTGAGTGTGTTCGGTATGAAGAAAATGCAAATCTGAGAGGGATGTTGCACGTCGCATTGCCCAACACTGTGTGAACACGCAGCCTTTTGGGCTGGTTCTTGCCTGATTCTCCTGTAAGTACTCTTTTGCAGTCGTTAGCATCAAGGGATAGTATGGAGTGAACGGAGAAGACCATAAGGAACCATGAATGGACAACAGCAGGACGAGACAGAGTTGCTGTCCCTGGGCAATGAGAAACACAGAGATTTTCTCATCTGTTTCCAACATGGCAATAACTCTCCCCTCTCGTACGGAACCCTTGAGAACGAGTCAGACACATCGGCGGATTAAAAACCGCAGCACACAGGGTGCTGCGTGCCCTGTGCACACGCTGCCCACGCCCGGGCTGAAGGGAAGTATCCCTAGTTTCCTTCTCACCGCCTGCACTTTAGCGCTCATTGCAATGGCAGAGTGGCGAAAACAAGTGCTCCTCCACCAGTCCCGGTCTGCCGGCCCTCCCCAACGGCGACTGCTGCTCCAGCCTGCCCCAGGGGAACACTCGCTGCCCTCCCTCCACTCTTCCTGCCTAATCCCCCACCCTCAAAGGCTGGCAGTCTCATCCCCCCTTGCTCTAACAGCTCTAGTAACTCAAAAACTTACCGGCATACAAAGTCCAAAGTAAGGAAAAAATACTCCATAATGGACTTAAGGCTTGCTCACCACAAGTCGGGTACCCCATGTTTCCCCTGGTGCCTTGTTTTCCCTTCAGCTGTCCTCACTATCTTGTATTTAAAAGTATCTATATGAATATATACATAATTGTACAGAAAATAAAAGAATGCAATACTTTCAAATTAAGGGCTCATGAAAACAAAATATGTTCAAATCGCTAATATACGTTTGCAATGTTTCTGCTTTACTCAGATCCATTTAGATTCTTATACCGAAATCACTTCCTTTGACTTTCATAAGTTATTCGTGGACAAGTGTATTTTTTAAAGTAGAAAAATATCTTTTTCTAGTCAGATCAGATAATGTATGCGAGCCTAATTCAGTAGAACTGACTATGTACATGAGACTTACTGAGCATTAGAAAAGAAAGGGTGTTCTTCAGAGGGGAGAGGATGCTGTGAGGACATTGCAAAATATAAGCAAAAAGGAAAATGAGCTTGAATGGAGTGGTACTACTGCCTTTACTGGCATCTTAATTTTTAACAGTATCCATATTGTGAAAGCCTGTAAGTCTTAGCTTTAACTTAGCAAATCTTTGTAGTTGCGTAATTATTATGTTAAGCAAAAAATATTTGTTTCCAGCTTCTAAGAAAATACAAGATGGTCTCCAGCTTGAAAGTTTATGATTTACACACAGATATATAAATTGCTAAGTATGTGCTATATTTCTTGGAGGTACATTCAGATTTGCAGCCAAATTTGGACTATGACTAAGGGAGGTATTTAAAACGAGTAAGCAATAAATGTAAGTGTACATTATAGTGGGAACATGACAGTTGTAATTGGGTATATATTATTTGAACATGTAAGCATAGTGATAAAAATATTCAGCAATTGACAAAGTGATTTCGTTTGAAGACAAAAAGGAGATATAACCCTAGTGATTAAAGGGTGTAGTACAACGTCTTTCTAATTTGCCTAGAGGGGCAGCTGTGCTGGCAGAAGCCTTCACCCCAGAGGGATCAACTCTTGGCTGTAGTTTCTACCAGGGTAAAGCAGGTTTATTTTTATGGGCAGAAATCCATACAAATCCTGCCAACTGAGGCTCCTCAAGAGACAGATGAATTTTATGCAACTCCCAGCTGGCCTGAATAACACAACAGCAGCACCTTTCCCTTACAGATCACTTTTCTTTTTTACTTTCTGGACTAATCAGCTTCTTTCGAGCCACCCTGAGTGTGTCTATTTGAGACAAACCCAACGCTTTTAGCTACCACAGGCAAAAGACTCAGATCAACGTACAGGTTCACTATTGCACTACAGCAGTTATTTCGTGCGTACGTGGGGTTTTTTTAAAGGCGGTAACCCTGGCAGTAACACAGACCACCCCGCAAAAGTCAGCCCATGGTCCATAACAGAACTGTTCAATATCTACTCTAATCCTTATGCTGCTGCGTTTTAGGACTGAAATTAAATCCAGCGCTCCGGCAGCACTGTGCATTCCCTCCACTTTGAGGCACGGAGATTTTTTTAGGTAGCTCACGCTACTCTGGCTTTCCCCAAAAGCAGGGCAGAAAACGAGAGGGTGCATTGCTGGACTGCCTGAGAATTAAAGCCCAGCAGCCTGACAGCTCATATCATGTACCTTTCCTTCTTTTTCTACCTTCAAGACCTTGCCTGTTCTCACTGCTGTCACCAACCTTCCTACTCCTGCTTGAAGAATCACTGCAGTACCCTCCAAGTCAAGGAATTACCAAGTCTCTGAAGGTAAAAAACAAACAAACAAACAAACAAACAAACAAAAACACAAAAAAAAGCCCCACACAAACAAAAAAAGAGAGAGAAATCAAACGCTGTCTTACATAAGCTCTTCTCTCTTTATGACAAGCGATAGTCTCTCATGGTTCCTGTTTGTAGAAGAAAGTAGGCAGCCCGTTTCTATCCTCAGCAGGACCCAGATACACAGTTCTACCAAATGAAGAAATAAACAGGGATTGCCTCTGGCAAGGTCAGACAAGCAGATGAAAATGACCCTGGGAGCACGAGTTCAACCAAATACAAAAGGTTCCGTGCTCAGTGGGGTTTGGTTAAATAATTCAGGTCCAATCTTTTAGGAACACAAATACAAACCATTCTCTTCTCAATGGGGTAACAGAAACAAACACACAAAGTTAATGAACCCAGCAGGGATTGACCAAACAGTTCAAACTCCCCTTCAGAGCAGGGAGAATAGCTATGAAGCAAACAACCTGAGCCATTTGGCACTGGAAAACAGAACCTGCTCTGCATTCATTGGACGAGTGAAACCTTCCTTGATTACAGGAGTCCTTCATTCTTTAAGGGACTAAATTTACTATTAAATGCTGACGAAAGAGTCATCCATTCAGTTCTGACAGTTCATCTGCTAAGTCAAAGCAAAGGCAGTGAAAAGTCTTCTCCGAGTATCCCATCCCTTTGTTTTCTTACTGGGTCCAGAATCTACATCTCCTCACACTCCTGTACCGCCAACATACAAGTGTCCCTCCTTCAGACCCATGCTTTCTTTCACACTGTTCTCCTTGTATGAAACGCTCTTCCTTTTTTATACATCACTATCCCCTCTATGCACCTGGTCATAGAAATGTTCTAAAGGAGTCCAAAGGATCACATGGAAAATATATCCACGTGTACCTATGGTACTCATGGCAGACCAATATAGGCTGTAAATACCATACTGCAACACTAGAACTTCCTGAAACATCGAACCGATCTGCCCACACTTCTTTTACCACTGCTTTCTTCTTTTCCCCACTTCATCTCCCAGTATTCAGCATGTTGCATATTTCTTCCTAGTTTTTCACCTTCTGTGTTTCTATATGCGATTATTTCTATTAGAAACACTGTGTCTCCTCACTTATGTATATTCAATTGCCGTAATGATAAGCAAGTAGATGCTTCTTTGAGACTACACCAGAATGCAAGGTTCTCTGCTTATACGACTATATCTGCTGTTCAAAGTACTTATAAAATAGGCTGTTCAGCGTACAGTTGTAACTTCTGGTTTCATCCTGCACGAGTGTTAGTTAGAAGAGAGGGTTGATTTAAAAGTAGGATTTAAGCTTCAGTTATTAAGAGATAACAACCTACTTACCCAGGATCCAGTAACACTGAAATTAAAGGTCCTAATTTAGGTGGCTAATTTAGGTTTCATATGTGCTGCATACGAAAAGTGTTGCATTTATACACCTGGGACAAAAATGGTAAATGGTGGAAAAGAAAAAAATTGTAACTACCTTATTAAAGTTCTGGATCCTCAATAAAATATATCATCCAGTGTTCTGTAAGAATCCTGTTCTATTAGACTGGCAATTTAAGTATAATAATTTAAAAGTAAGCTTGGACACGACAACTATAATAGCTTTGCTAATTTTTCAGGAAACAGCTACAAGAAAAAAAAAAATTCACAGCCTTATGGCTAAAATGCATCGCATTGAGAACAATACGATTTAAGTCATCATTTTAGGTACATAATATTTCAGCATTGCTAAAGTATATCCAGAAGTCCAAGCTGATCACCTAGTTAAGCAAGAACATCTTGTTTCATTAACGCCCTTCTGTGCTATCACATTCAGAAGAAGAACCTGTTTTGATCGTGGAAAGGACAGGCTTTTGTATCCTATTACATTATGAACACAATATGACCGTATTTCCCAGGGCTGCATAAACCAATCATCAGCTTTAGTATTAAGCATAACAGTGGAAGCCACTATTATTGTTTTAATCACAGCAGTAATTCTGAGCTGGAAATCATCAACTGGACCAACACTGACAGGGTGCACGTGGGTACTAGAGGACACAGCCATGTACGCACGACATACATTTTACATGTTAGAGCTCCTTTTTCATGGCACGCGTGAGAGGGAGTCACCAGCCCATGCGCAGATCAACTCACCCACCTGGCACAGCGGGGAGCGTTAGCAGGCCGCAGGCTGGCATGGGGCTTCCCGGTGCTGTACAAGCCGTAAATCAGGAATAATCCCTTTTTTGCCCACCCACTGCCAAAGCACCTGAGCAAATCCATAATGCAGAGTCCGTGCTGGCTCCCACTGAGGTCACAGGCCGTCATTACTTAAGTAAATCTAAACGATGGTTCTAGCCTTTATTTAATTTTGCTGTGTTCAGTCTAACGGTTTCGAATGTGTTATACACTATTTGCAAAGTACTTCTGGAAGTCAACCACCTCAACCACCAGGCTAAACAATGACTATAAAACTCAACACTCGCCTTTTGTTTTCAAGATAGCAATCTCGATGTTGGAGAACTGTATTGCTCAATTGTTTGTTAATTTTTTTCTCATATCATATTTCATATTCATTTCTTTATTAACATCCTGTTTGATGGATATACTGCTATACACAACAGTACTGCAAAGAGTGCACACCCGTTTGGTGATCAGACAACATGACTATTCGTCAACAACAAAAACCTTGCTATGGCCTACAATTAGCACACAGAAATAATAAAAGCAAAGGCCAACACTCTCTCTACTCCTTTCTCAAAAATAAAAAATTAAAAGTAAAAAATCTGAACACAACTAAAACCACTCTGACTGAAAATATGACACATTATTCCACTTCTGTTAGTTTGAAGATATTTGCCTCCGTGAAGTTCCTCAAAATAATAATATTTCCTCAGGTTAATGTCTTTTTCTCTTCTATTCTGTTTTCATCTTCTACATTTGTCATTTTTCTGAGGCTACATTTTTTCTTTATGCTAATCATAACACCTCAAAGGCAGAATTAAAAAACAGAAGGGTAGAGAATGTAAATATTTGTAACTCTAAAGATAAAAATAGCATTAAAAAAACATAAATACTGGTTTCTATGGAGGAGCATCATCTATGCCATATAAAAGTCACCATATGAGTCAGCATGTTTCTGACAGTTTCCAGTTTTAGTGGGGAAAACCCAGTATGCCGGTAGGATGAGCAGAGCAGAATAGTAACTCAATCTTTTACCTTGACTTTTTTTATTCTAATAAATGGGGAGAAGGAAAACGCTCTCACAGAAAGAAGGCGGAGAAGAGAAGGACAAAGAAGATGGACACATTAAAATATCTGTTTGGAAACAGAGAAATCACTTTGATAATCATTATGAGAACTAATTTTCATTTAAACTAATCAGGCAAGTCAAAGCAAGTGATCCAAAAGACTAACTGAGTCTTGAGAAGCAGTCAAAATGAGTCTCTTCAGCCATTACTGGGTGTAAACTACAAGTAACCCCTTTTAACTTGGTGGAAGTGCACGAGAGGGAGCTCAAGCTTGGACCTGGAGCCACAGAAACAGAGGAAACGCCAATCAAGCAACGCTGACAAATTCTTTGACTGGGAGAAAACACCACAGTGCTTATAGGTCTGGGTTTTAAATGCCCTTCCTGGATTTCTCTACCTCATGTGAGTTTGGTTCTTATATTCATTAGCTTTACTCATAAACCTATTTCACTATTCCAATGTAGCTAAAACTGAAACAGGCCATGCACAGCTCTCATAATGCTCCAATGTTGTTATGTACAAATGAGAAAATAAGCTAAATTGAAATAAAGCACCCTCATATGCAGCATAACTACTTCAAAACATCCCTTTTTGGATAACTACATCAGAAAAACAAGAGAACAAAAAACTACCTTATGCCTCTAGCCAACATAATTATATCTGCACAAGAACAAGAAAACAGGATCTCCTTTTTTCTTATTCTTCCCAAATACAATGCATGCTTCATGCTTTGTAAATACAGGCTATTACGGCATATTCTTTTCTACCTATTTTCCCTAACTATACAACCCAGAGGTCTGAAAATACACAAGCTTTTTCCACTCCTTGCTAAAATCTCTGTTGTGGCTTCTAATCACGGACTATTGAGTCCCCCGATTCGCCTTTTGTAGCGCTGGTGAGAAGAAGGGAAGGAGGCTGCCTGATGGAAGCCGGGGAGGTAGGACCCCTGTGTGACACAATGAGCAGAGATCTTATAAATTCCTCAGGGCAGAAGGGAAGCCTTTAGTTTAACACCACGTACGAATTATTATAAAGACGTATGTCTTAAGAAAGGGTTTGGCAATGGGATAATAGGCCCACTGCCTTCTTCAGCTTCCAGCACCAATTTCCCTTCACAGTCTGTTCTGTTCTCTTCACCTGCTCCCAGATGCAACCCCCTGTCTCTGTCCTAGGCACATTTTTTCGGCCTCTGAAACCAGTCTTCAGTTCCAGTTTGCTGAAACCAATTTCCATTTCCATTTTTGCTCACCAATTTCCATTTCTAACATCAGCAGGAGGCATTGCTGAGGACACCGGGTCCAGGAGCCAGTTTCAGACCCAAATCCATCCCTGGCATAGCATGCCAAAGCAGCTACCTTATAGAAAAGATTTGCTCAGTGGAGAGCGTACTCAGCAAATGCAGAATCATCAAGGAATTTAACATGTAAAATTCCAATTGTTAAGAAATCAGACACCTACATTCCCATGGGGAGCTTATTTGCATCATCAAGTTATTCTTTTTTCTTTCTTTTTTGAACCTGCCCTGAGGGCCATATTAAGAATGCAAACTATAGGAGCTCGATTTAGTAATCGCAACTCCTATGGTATTTTAATTCAATAGCATGGAAAACTGTTGAGACGTCCTACATTTTAAGTTTTCCAATTTCCACCTCTCAATAAGGTCAGCAGAGACAAGCAGCTATGTCTCTCAGAAGCCAAGTTGTTATAGCTGGTAGTTTGAACAGAGCCCTGTGTCACTTGAAAAATTCTAACCTTCACCGCCAAATATTTATATTGTTATCCCAGAGATTTGAAAAAAGGCCACAAAGCACTTCATTTCTAATGCTGAAAAAAACACTCCAGTACAATTGATTTCAAAAGCATACGCAGAAAGTGGGCACATTTCTCTTTCTGCAATACTAATCAAATGCATTACAGAAGTAGCTGATTTTGTTTAAAAGATCAAATATGCATTTTGCATATATGCTTTTGCCATTTTTGCCTGCACAGAAATGGTACGTTCTTTTTGGTTTCCTTCTTCACATGTTTTTAGTACTGTAAAATACACATTCGTTCTCAGATGAATTCAGAAAATAAGCACTGAGAAGTACAAGCCTGAAGTTGACACTCTGAGTTTGATACTAACACAAGAGACAGATTTCAGTCTCCTTTTTGCTTGCACCATAGACTGCAAGAGCGTCTAAGTGATCAGTGGCAAGCAGGAACGCAAAAATCTTAATTAAACTATTTCTATCATTTCTATCTTTTGGAACGATGTAGTGCTGATTTGTGACTGATTGTACTAATTTCTGTTGCACAGAACACATGCAAAACGCAACGTACATTGTTGCACTGTTGTTACCACCACTATAGTGACAGCAAATGGCTAAGTTCTTTGATGCCAAATGCATTTTGAACACCATTACAACATTTTGTCATGTGTTCTATGCCAAAGTGCCAAACTTGGGAGCGCTGCCAACAGTTTGCTATCACTGAGTCCATACGATGGAAAGGCGCTACAGAACGGTCATGCCTGAAGCTGCAGCAGGAGTCTGCTAGCACGTGTGGGAAGATAAGCTACTCTAAAGGACCAGAACTTTAAAAAGATATAAAGATAATAAAAGCCATGAAATACAGGAGGTGTTCTGAGCTGTTTTCTGCACAATGTGCTTTCTGAATGTTCCCACAGCACCTTGATCATCACCTACAGCCGAGTCCTCCATTGGAAAAGCTTAAAGAGAGATAAAAGGGAAATAACTATCAAGTTTGCTGTCAAAACAACTAGAACACATTCTTTTGGGGGATACAAATGTTCACGCTGGAAGAAAGCAAACACTGTTTAAGCAGCCCTGCACATTTGGGCAACTCTAGTCTGCAGGGTTTTATTCTTTCACCATTAAAATCAGATGCTGTCATTATCTTTCATAGTAATCATATGAAAAGAATGTCAAATCCACCTACTCTGAAATATCCCAACTTCTACAATGTTTGGGCTTTCTGCAGTTTGTCCATAGCTGACTTAAAAGTACAAGTTTCCTACAGTCTAAAGTTATTGCCAATTCTATACGATTTACGTTATTATTCAGAGCACTGCTTTCTTGTAGGGTAGAAGTGAAATACATTCAATACTTCACATTCAATAATCATGACACCAACTTAAAAGAAAATGCATCAATAGCTAAATTTAAAAAAAATAAATAAATCAGTCTTAAGTTTGTTCTCTAGTGCTTCCTGATTTTGTGAATTAACATTAATTCCATTTCTTAAGATCTTAAGTCTTACATCACAAAGAAAAAGAATATACTATGCTAAGGCCCATTCTTTTCCATTAATTTTCCTCCTTCGTTTCTGAGAACTTTTTAATTGCCCTAGTTATGTTAATATCCTTTTGGAAATGCTTATCCAATTTTTATCAGCAAATGTTCTTAATGCACACCTCTGATTACACATTACTGCAAGTGTCATGAGACAGGAAAGCACCACGTCCCAAAATTAAAAAAAAATATTTAGCATGTAACTGGGGGCTTGACCTTGAAGATAACAAATAAAGGAACTACTTAAAGACACTGCATAAACTAAAATTAAAAATATAATCAACAAAAGAATGAGCTCCATAATGATGACGATGAATCATCCCCCCTCCCCGCCCCAGCCACAATTATTACGAATTAAAAATCTTGAGATTGCAAGGAAAAAGAACAAACTGAGATTCCTTCTAGTTTGTCAGCCATCATGACCTGGTTAGTTAGACATTTGCTCTTCAACAAAAGCTTAACGTTATTTTGATTGCTTGACTATAAGACCAAGAGCTATAAGAAATGTTGGAAATGTGTGATAGATTGTAAAGCCAAAGAGAGTTCCCAAGTCAGTTTGCCCAACATCCTCTGTTCCTCAGGTCATGGTATATTACCTCCTTACTCCTATATCCCAATGACTTTTGTTTGAATACTGCAAACTTTTCTTCAAATGGTCCAAGAGTCACAAAAAAACGACGAAAGTTGGCACAACAGCTCACAAATACATGCAAGTCAAGGAATGCAGGTTTGGACTGAGATGTGTGTGTGGGACGAAGCCTGTTTCTCACATTCCTTTGACACGTAAAACAGCAGGTCAGTGAGGTCCTGTTTTCTATCTAACCTCTTCCTTGGTGCTGTGCAAACATTAGGCCTTATATATTACATGAACAGACACAGAAACTGGTACGTTCTCTATCAATGATTAACGGCTATGACCTAACCCTTTTTCTTAAATAAAAATCAAAAGACAACTACATTTTCACAATCATACCGACCTTGAAACATAAAATCCATTTAACAGCACAGATTATTAGCATAGACAGAGAACATTCTTCTTTTCTTGATCCTCACAAAAGAAAATGGACAGCTTTAACTCTGGCAAATGGTGTAAGGGATACAATTACTCGAGAATTGTATTCAAACACCATCTTTGCTAAAGCAAACATCTCCTCAAGAAAAATGTAACTCTTCAAATGCATCCTGTGATGTTGTAATATGAAAAAAAAAAAAATCAGGTGAGCTCTGTAGTCTCTTTTCTTGAACTGGAATGAGACCAATAATAACCAGAGTTACTGGAAGCAAAACCACCTGCTCATCATAAAAAGAGGACGAGATAATTTACTTAAGGAACAATGGATACCAAAGAGGACTTTTTTTCTAAAATGAAGAAAAACAATGGGTCCCAGAAATATATATATACACATATATAAAGAAAGAGACAAGAAGTGTGACATAGTGAACCAAATCCAAGACAGAAGAGTAATGGAAGAAAAATATTTTAAAAAACATCAGCCTGTGATTCAAGGAGAAGTGCTCTTTTCTCTCCCTTAACTTGCCAGTCCGTAAATAGCAGCATCCCCTTTAAGGCTGCCCAAATGATGTCCTGCCTCCATAAAACGCAGATTCTAGAATGAGGATTTTGCCATAGCAAGAGCTGAGTGAACTTAAATCCAATCTATTCTCCAGAGGAGTTACAGATGGAATTAGGTTAAAGAGCAGGAAGGAGACTTTTCTATATACTATTAATGATACATTCATTTACATTGAAAATTGCTGAAACAGGATTCTACCTCTCTTCGTTGCAGCTGCACAGCCACAGTGTTTAGCTACACTCCGTTTCTTTGATGTTTCCCTTTGTGGTATTTCAAAGTCTCCCTCTTTACGTGTAAAATACCTGTTTGGATCAGTTGTATCACTAAGTAATCTGAAGAGTTTTCCTATCCATAAAACACTTGAATTTAGTTTTCTGCCATCCATGAAGACCTTCCATGAAGGCCACAGTTGGTATTTAGGCTATTCCACATCTCCGTCATACAAATAAAATAAGGCTGACTTCATTGACCAAAATCACTCGCTGCTGCCCTAAAAAGAAAACCCATAACCTCCAGCCAGCCTTTGCCTATTCCAAATGATTAGCTGTTTTGCTCTGAAGCCACTTATATTGTAAACACTATGTTGCAAACTAAGCTAGCTGGGCCCTACAGATACACGGAGTTACAGTTTTATAACAAATTGCAAAAATAATAGAAACATCTGGAGTATAATTTCTTCTCCGAATTTATTCCACCACATGGAAGGAGGAGATATTCAGCACTCACTCTCAAGTATAATACTCAAAGTTAGCAGTCAATGATGGAAGGAGAGAGCTGCCTTTAAAAATAAGAAGGGAATCACTTATACATTATTCCCAGATTTAATACTTGTACATAAAAGCATTTACCACTTTTATTGAACTATTTGTCAGTTTTCTGCTTCCTTTAAATATCAGTCTACATCCCTCTGTCTTGGAAGACTAACTTGTGTATCATGATTCATCTAGACAGAGCTGAGGCAATATTTTGTTAGCTCGATTGGTGTGCTGTTAAGTTTATGGCCCCATTCCTGCAATGGAAGCTGCAAGCACCTATTTCATTACTATTTGATAAGTAACTTGAGAGCCACAGATGGATGTCACTATGGAAACACGAGTGATTATTATAGAGACCAATGAAACACGAACGGACGCCTCCATGAGGCAGCAGCTTCCTTCAGTTTCTTTCTTTTTCCCAAAACAGCTTTCAATAATAATTTCAGCAAGACGCCTTTACTCAAAGCTCAGGCTGGCATCTGAAAAACCAGCTCTCTCTAAATGTTATTCTTTTTTGGTTTGTTTTCCTATCCACCCGACTGGAAAAGCAATGGAGAACCTCAGTCAGTTCTGCATCCCTGCAGGACTGAGAGGTAACGCGCCCTCCCAGGAGTA
Source organism: Vanellus vanellus (assembly GCF_965231255.1). Lineage (NCBI taxonomy): Eukaryota > Metazoa > Chordata > Aves > Charadriiformes > Charadriidae > Vanellus > Vanellus vanellus. The sequence goes on along the minus strand of NC_138905.1, from coordinate 36,094,316 downwards.
CCAGGGGACACTCTGGTCTCTGAAATGTGAACAGGGTAACTTCTCGGTCTCTTCTAAGATTGCTTCAGTGTCTTGTAGGTGTCACTTCAACAACCACGAACCCCCGGACACAGAGGTCTCCGTATGCAGGGAGAACTCCTTTTCCTTTGGGATGACTGCCCCTCGCCAGGGAGACTCAAGACCATTCCCTTTAAAGACCTTGAGTCCACTGTGTGCTCGCAGAGGTCAAGTAAAGAGAACACTGGAGAAGGACTATTTTCCCCTCTCTGGTACCAGTTACACCGAGAGCTCAGTACACAACCACGAACTAAAGCCAGCAGTGTTTGGCGATAATAATGCCAGCATTGTCAGGCTCAGAGCAGCCCAGAACAGCCCAGCGCAGGGTAACCGGTGCTACAGCAGAGGGTCCATCCAGACCCACCTTCCCCAAGGTCAGCCCGACTACAGAGCTATGACATCAGCGCTTCTTGCAGGCCCGCTTCTGATGACGGCAAGGGCGGGCAGCACGGTTTTCCCTTTGCTGCTCTCGCCGCCGCGGCTCCCCGCCTACATTTTTCCCAGCGGAGCTGCCCCCGGGGCGGGCGGGCGGGCGGTGCCGCATGGCCCGGGGATGCGGCGGGAGGCGCCCTCCCCCCCCACTCCCCCCCCCCGCCGCCCGGGGCTCGCCGCGCCCCGCGGGGATGCGCGCAGCGGCGCCGGGGGCGGGATCGCGCCGCGCTCCCCCTTCCTCACCCCCCTCCCTCCCCCCGAAACTGCGGCCTCGGCCCGGCCCCGCCGCCCGCCTCCCTGCCCCGCTGTCTGTCAGCGCCGGGCGCCCACATGGCAGCGGGGCGCCCGTGGCCGCGGGGCCGGCGGGGCACGGCGGGGCGTGCGGCGTGTGCCTGCGAAGGGGCTGCTTCGGTACCCGGGGGCAGCGCCCGCGGAGGGCGTTGCCTGCGCCCCACGCCGCATCCCTCCGTCCGTCCATCGATCCATCCATCCCTGCGTGGGCGGTGGCTCGTGTGTGCGTGTGCGTGTGTGACTGACAGTGCGGGGCGCACGGCGCGGGGGGCAGCCGCCCGCACACAGCCCGCCGGGGGCCGCGCGGCGGCGGCAGCCCCTTCTCCGTCCCCCGGAGCCCTCCCCCGGTGGGGGCGACCTCAGCGGCCTCGCTGCTCCTCCTCCTCCTCCTCCTCCCTCCTGGCGGGTAGGTTACGTTACCTGGTCTCTAGCTCGGGCTGGATCTAATCCCGCGGCCGCCGCCGGCTCCTCTCCCTGCCGCGGGGGTGAGTGGGCTAATTAATTTATTTATTTCCCATGAGGTGTCCTCGGCAGCAGAACAGCGGGCGGGAGAGCCCAGGCCGGGCGGCGGGGAGGGAGGCCCGGGTGCCGCTTGCCGGGGGCCGACGGGGCGCCGCTGTCCCGGGGGGTGCTGCCGGGGAAGCGGTCGAGGCGCTTCAGCACCGGCGCGGCGGGGGCGGGGGCTTGCGGAGGAGACGCCTCCCGGGCTGCCCAACCCGGCTCCGCGGGGCCGGCGGGGGCGCGGCGCCCGGCCCGGGGAGACGGAGCCGCCGCGGGAGGTGGGACGCGCCAACGCCGGGACGGAGCGGGACGGAGCGGACCGGGGCCGGGGGGGGGGGGGAGCAAAGACGGGGCGGGCAACACCGGGCCCCCGGGGCGAGGCGTGAACCCTCCCCGCCTACCTGCCCGCCCGGCGCCGCCGCCGCGGGTCTCGGAGCCGCCGAGCGCGGAAGCCCCCCCCCCGCTGGCTCGGAGGCGCGGCCGGGGCGGTGTGGGCTCGCCGGGGAGGAGAAGGGCACGGAGAACCCCACCGGCCGCCTGTCGCGCTCTTCACCGCGCTGCTGTCAGCACAAGACGTGTCCACCACTCCCCCCCCCCCCACACACACACACCCGGCCCCACCCCGTTCTCCTCCTCTTCGGGGCTGAGGATGCCACATAATTCGCGTTATAAGGCTGTTTGCACTCGCTATTCCACGAAAGGGTTACAAAAAGGCGCATCGGTTTGCTCGTGTTAAAAAAAAAAAAAAAAAAAAAAAACCAACACCTACCCCCCCCAAAAAAAAAGAAAAAAAAAAGCAGAAATCTTTTGTTCTAAACGCGGGAACTTTGTCTTCTGAAGCAGGAACTGAAATTTGGCCAGTCAGCAATGAGTTATTGATTAAAATCTTGGTCACCTCTTCCTTAGCCCCCTTTTTCTCTCCCTTAAAAACAAACAAAAAAAACTTACAAGAACTGTTTTGTGTATATTGTGAACATATTCATGAAAGTGGGCACTAAATTCTCCAAAAAATCTGTCCTTAAGGCTAAAATCCTGTAAACATAATCATATAATTGCATAATTAAAGCCTTTACCATAGTGCCTATTCTCATGGGTAAAGGTTGCACATTACGTGAGACATTTAAAGTAGTGTGAGGAGGCTGGAGTAATTACAGTTGTTGACATAATGTTGCAAAATATGGACAAAAGTAAATGTGGTTATCATGTGATTATTTTTTTTTTTAAACTTTGTTGCTTTATGAATAGGATCTTCAGAGACGCGTTAGGAACTGAGACTGCCTGTGTTAGGGATAGGAAGAGGGAGATCTTGGGTTGTAGTTGGGGATATTGCAGTTTGCTGAGCTGCTAGTGAAGGAGAGAAGGACTTGATAGGGTTGTCTGTTTATTTTCCATTAATAACATTTGAATCCCTTAACTAGCATCAGCCACGGTGAACAAAATTTGGAAAAATAATCTGGAAAGGAAGATGGCACCCCCGAAAAAAAAGCTGCAGCATGACTGGCACTAATCTGTTACACATCAAAGAATCCACCCACAGAGGACTGCCATCTTGAAGAACCAATTCCATTCCTTATGAATCTGTTTGCTTTTGTGTGTGAGAAGTGTTAGGAATTATTCTTTGTTTTAAACTGTGATCATTAAACCTGAAGACACAGACCCAGAAATCTCAGTAATGTAACATTTTATCATTCCTTCTTTCTTTAGGATGCTATTGTTGTAATTTGTGTAGCGTCTGCTTCTGCTGCAAGTTCTTCGGCTCCAGGAGAGAACGCTTTGTCAGGTGTTTGTAAAGCAGCCGGGTCGCTACGGGCTCTGGGCAGCCCCTGGCACTGCAGTGGTAAGGAGCAGTGAATAGTTCACCATCAGACACAGCAAACGCTTTTATTTCTGAAAAAGGCTGAACAATTTGAAGCCATTTTTGTGACATCACATAAGCAAAGTAAGACTTGAGTGACGTACCTGAGTCCAGGGACGTTTTGGGGAGCAAACATCCACTGCCAGGGCAGCTCGTGAAAGTCACAGTTGCATTAATTTAGGTAGCGGCGTCAGTCATCTCTTGTGCAAGTGCGTGAAGGGAGCCTGTGCCCAGCATCCCCGCAGGCACAGTGTCTGTCCCGGCAGCAGGTCACACTACAGGCTTTGGAAGACCAACAAGGACACGAGAGGGGTCCACTGAGCCAAGGAGAGGGAAGAGCAAACACTAAGCGGTGACTCTTGGGCATACAAGCAAAGGAGTCTTGGGTACAGATGCCCACGGTCAAACTCTGCCACTTCCAGGCAGGCCCACAATTGCAGGATTAAAAATGTGTAAATTAGGATGAAATCTGGTGTAAGATCTTTCATAGAGAAGCTGCTGGTGCTGAAATCAAAGTTGTACAATTGGCATTACAGAGGTGTTAGGCTGTCTTCCATATTCAAACACGTTGTACGCCCTGAAGAAAATCATAGGCCATATAGGACCTCAGATGGTTCCTGTAAAATGCAGAGCATGGCTACATTGTCTTTTACAGGGAAATATTAAAGTTCACGTACTGTTTTATAGAATGTTAGCAAAGTGATTTGGAAAGGGGGCTGAAAAATAAATACCTGAAGATTTAAATGGTACCTGGTCTTAATTGCATGGTTCTATTTCCTCCACTGATGTGCCTTAACTAGAATAAATATATAGTTATATAGATATAAGTATAGACTTCTTTTTTTTTTTATAAATGTATACAATATATATTACGGACAATAAATTTTACACAGTGATATATGTGATAAGGTACATCATATATACCGTATTTGCTGTACTACCTAGTACATACTGCACGCTATGTATGGTACAGTGCAACATACAGTACAAATGGATGTATTCTATGTTTATATATAATAAATTTGTATTTATATTACTACTGCATATGTTAACATATCTATATAGAAATAGTTGATTATATTAACACATGGTATCCATTACATAGTCATGTACTTTTTCTGTAAATACTTATGTGCTTCATGCAGTTTCTTTCTATACCTCTCCTGGAAAGGCGTATGTATCTTAATTGACTTACTGTTGCTGCGTGCTTCCTCGCATTTTGTGTTTTCTAGTCCAAGGCAGCGACTGAACAGAAGCTAGCTGCAGTTATAAGAGTGTGTGGTTCTGGCCTAAAGTCTGCAAAAGTTTAGATACAGCTTGCTGTCTGCATCCTGCTTAAAGTCACAAAAATTACCACGAGCCCTCAGACTAAAAGTTGATATATGATTTTATTTTTTTTTATGTAGACCTCAGTTGCAGTGGCATCAGGTTTTTAAAGTGAATGCACTCCTCTGTGAGTGCTGCAGAATGAAGGCTCTGAGTGATTCAGTTCCCTGCTGTAGATGATTGAAAAAAAAAACAAAAAACCCTGTCATCATTCTCCAGCCTTTCAGTCTCGGAGCACCTTCAGCGTAGGAAGCCCATTATTCAAAGTAAAAATGTTTATATCCACCCTCCAAGGGTAAGAATTAAAAATGTGTTGGTGATAGTAATTAATAATTTACATGTGAATTTCAAGAATCTAGCAAAGGTTCAGAGCTGCGTGCGCACGTGTGTATGTGTCTGCATGCAGGAGGGTGGCATTCTGTGTTTTTCAATGATCTAATTGTGGAGAAGAAATTAAACAAACTTATCTGTCTCGCATGTCTGTGAAAAGAAGTCACACATCTGTTTATTCGTTCTGTGTCCATTCGATGGTAAGATAGACTTCTGGGAGGATGCATGTTATAGTGTCTTGTTTCTGTTGATAACAGCTTGAGGTCTTTTTAGTGATATTAACGGAAAAAATTTTTAAGTATTATTTTTCACCAGAGAAAAATAAAATACTGCAAATGTTGAATACCTAATGGTATTTTCTGTGCGACTGTCCGCTAATTGGGTAAGTTTCCTAATGGAATAGTCCATTTCCCCCATGTGCCACTTGTCATTTAGTTCCATTTGAACCCAAAATTTTACAGGTCCTCTCCTAAGCTTAGAAATCTCTGCAACATCGCAGGTTATGTCTTCTAGTCGCAGAGTCCGGATCTGAAGGGTGCATGTCTATGAGCGTCTGCCATTCTGGCCTACATAGATTACATTCTGATTATGGTGGTTTGTTGTTTTGTTTTGTTTTGTTTTGTTTTGTTTTCTGGAGTGATTTCTGTTCCATAAATACACAACTCAGCTTCTCTCATGTCCATACGCAGGCTGGTGTGGTGCGCGTGATCTTCATGTCCAGCAAATACACAGGGTGTTATCATTAGAATGATATTGGTAAATCACCTAGGCCACCTTCGCTGAGCTTTCTATCAACAACTAATCATTGTCAGCCTGCGTCTCATTCAGACCCGCAGACAGAACATTCAGACCCTCATTCAGACACACAGACAGCTCTGTCGCTAGCATAAAACTTTAATCCTAGTTCTGTTACTGAGATAGGTATATTTCAATTTTTGTAATGAAATTCATATAAATATGATTTGCCTGTGGAATTTTAATGATAAAACATAGCCAAAGCATGTCTTTCCATTGAGGTCAGTTTTCTCTATAAGCATCAGGCATGTCTGTTCCAGGCCCAGTAAAATTCTTTTCTTTTACAGCTCCTGGGGACGCAGAACACAGCACATCGTACCTACAGCGATAGACTCAACTGCAAAAGATCTCTATCAGGCATCACAGAGAATTTGAGGCAGCTGGCAGTTATCAGCTGAAGCAGGTAGTCAGTAGAAGCGTAGAAGATAAATAGATAATAGAAAAGCAATCTGGAAACCTGGGAGAGATAATAAACCTCTCTTCTAGAGGGGAGGTAACAACTCAGGTAGGTCACTGATGAACTCAACTCCCCGATCAGTGCTGCGTCTAATACTGCTGCAAATACAGTAGCGGTCCGTGCCCGTCAGCTCGGAAGTAGTGTTCAAGATGTTGTTGGAAATGCAGTTTGACGTATTCGGTTATAGAAATCACTATTGCAGTAAAGTGAAGAAGGATCATACTGCTGAAAGACAGCTGACCGAAATCCCAGGGACACCACGACCCTCTATTAAATTACAGTTGCCAGAGTAGAAAACTAGTTACACCCCCTTCTCATCTTGCGTGCTGCTGTGCCTATACTGCCAGTGCAACCCTCAAGTAATATTCCTGCCATACTGCCCGCAATCATCTGTAGAGCAAGAGATTTCTTTTTGGTGTAACTTCTACTTGTCTTAAAATAACTGATCCATTCCATTTTCCCTACCATGAGCACAGAGAAGAGAGGGAAAGGCCCATGTCTATGAGTAAAAGAATGTGTTTTCTTTAAAGAAAACACAACGTCTTTCTCTTCAAGTCACTCAAATAATTCTCAAATTCTTGTCTAGTGTGAAATCTTGCATGAACATGCAAGGAAACATCTGGTAACTCTTCTTGCTGGGTTCTGAGATGCTGAAGGACTATATTGATGGTAGGGAGAGAGCATCAGGAGGTTTTTTTTTAAGAGTGGGCACAGAAGTCTGTCAGTGGCATCTTTCCACCAAAGAAGTGCTAAAGTTGCTCCACTGACATCTGTCTTTATTTTGTTAACCCACTCAGGTGGGCCCTGCAAAGTAGCTGATGTCAGTGAAAAGTGAATTCTTGTGGAGCTGAACAACAAAAGAAAAAAAAAAAAAAGACTTCTGCTGCTCAATTTGCTTTGAAAGATGCTTTAAAAAATTCTGTCTGTACCACAGGAGTTATAAATCATTCTGTGCTCTGAAAGAGCATAAACCAAGACACATGCATCAAATATTTTTAGAGTATTAACTACACTTATTAAAGAAAGTCCTAGCCAGGAAAGCAACATATTATATTCACAAAACCCATTAACAAAATTTAGATGTGTCCATATTGCTGGTTGCGTAAATAATGTGTGTCCTTTGAACAGTTCTTTCTGTGATTCTTAAAAAGTAACTGACGTACGTGTTTTTATTTTTTATGTATTGTTTTAATAGTTGTTTTACAATGCCATTGGAAATGCATTAATTGTATGCATCTGTAAATTCTGCCGCTAAGTAGTGATTGCTGAGGGTGTTTTTCCTTTCATGTGGCATTCTAAGACTGCTAAAATAAGAAAAGGCCAACATTTCAAAGCTTACCTACATCAGAAGTTTAAAATGAGCTGCTATTTTGAGGCCTAATTCATCTTTCCATTGTGCCAGTATAATCCTAGTGATGGACTCTGGGCCAGTCAAGACCCTTTTCTTCATCAGTTTCTCAGTTATACAACTGCAAATTGCTGCCGTTGTGTTATAAGATACACTGAACTTCATTAGATTACATAACTTTTTAGGTAGCAGAAGAATTTTCTTTTTGATTTACATATTTTTATTTGTTTTTTTAAAGAAGATGAAAGAAAGCAAAAAAAAAAACCAAACAACCTTATTAGATAGAATTCTAGAATGTGCCTAAATATTTACTATGTAAGATTCCTGTATATCAGTAATTATCAGCTAACAAGACATTGACAACATGTCCTAACCAGTGCAAATAATACATAGGGAATATATGGAGCGAGAAGTAAGAATGCATCTCTCCCAGAGAAGCATCTTTAACATTAGGATAGAAAAAGGTCTTTTTTAACTTTTTTTTCTCTCTCCCATGTTTTGGTCTTTTTCTACACTATGATCCAGATGCAACAGGAAGAGTGCAGAATAAATAGCTCAACTCAGTCTCAGACTACATAACTCTGACATTCAGGTACTCCCATAAGAGGTGTAAACAGACGGAGGTCTTAACATCTCTTTCTGGTCAAGTTCCCTAATTATGCATAAAAGGAGGCACCCTTCATTATCTGGTTGTGCTCAAAAGTAAATTCAGTGCTCTGGATCTCAGGGAATGAAGGTGTCTGTTCTATGTAGATGTATAAGTTAGATAACTGGTCAGACAAACATCATGGTCGAGCGTTCCCAAAGATACTTGCTGTAGCGCCAGTGGAAAGGGAAAGGCTCCCTCCTTAAGGTTTCAGAATTTCCTCATGGAGGCACTTAACCCACTGACTGGATGAGAGCTGGGATACTTAAGGGACTAAGTCTGAATCATCCTGCCAGGCAGATGTTATAACTCCGGCAGCTATAATAGTCTGAATACAGCCCGTAAGATGAGATTGATTTGCACAAACCTTAAGCAACAACGAGCATACTCTGATGGGATCACATTCTTCACTCAAGGTAACATGAAAACCCAACTCCTGAGTTGGTCTAAAGAATATCAAGAACATCTTGAATATTGTGAGCATATTGAAAGCACAATTAATCTTCAGTACTTTCATTTCTTATTCATTGTTTTGAAAGCACTGGACTATATGATCAAAATAATACATGAAGAGCTTTTTCTTCTCGCCTTTATGTCTTCTTGTTAAAATCACGGTTTTCTTTGCAACTCACCTCTGGGATAGTCACAGTTTCCCAAACTGGATGAAACATAACAAATAGAAGTGTGTTTTGATTATACTATGGCTTGACAGGCTTCAGAACTGTAAAAATCCTCAGTATGTCATATATTTACTTTCTTTACTGGTTAGGTTAAAAAATGTAGTTCTGCAATACAAAAGAATTATAACAGGTTTCAGACGTAGTAGTTTGTTTAAGTTTTTCAGATGTAGCAATAAGTTTAAGTTTTGGGGTCTACATACCCAGCAGGTCCTTCTCCCAATACACAAATCAACATCAGGAGACTTTTGAAGAGGAAACCACAGGATATTTATGTGCGCGGTTCTACAGGGAAATACAAAGAAGCAGAATCTGACTCTCTTTTTGGGGAAGGGCTCAGACTGCTAATCCAAACCTTGTTTTCTCTAACAGATTTGTGGCACTGCAGATACGTGTTTGCAGGTGTTCACACATGTGTTCTTACTTCTTTTTGGTGACTCTCTTATTCTGCAACAATTAGGCCTGATGGTGTCCTGGGATCACACTATTATGTTTTGGTTATTCCACAAAATCAGTTATAAAAATTTCTTCCTCGATGTTTCCATTTTATTGTCAGTCATTGTCTCATTTCCAGTAATGCCTTTGGACACACAAGCATGATATCTTGTATTGAAATGTCCACTTCTTATCGAACGGCTTGAATTCTGCAGCAGTTTGTTACGGTCTAGAGTGAGACTTCAGTGGAGATTAAGATGCCTTATGGAAGTGCTCAAGTCTAAGTTATATGTGTAAACACCTATTCCGGGCAACAGAGTCAAGGCAATCTGTGGAGCCTACTCAGTGCCTCGTCAGCTGACAAACGGCTTTGCATAAGTTTCAGAGTAGGCTGGGTTGTTCTCTAGGCTCCATCTGAACATAGAGAAAAGCTATGGCATCTTGTAAAATGTAGTGTCGGTTTCTGTGTCGTACAGTTCTCTAAAGGACGCGACTCCCAGAAACTGGAAAAATCAGTGTAATCACTAAGTTTCTGACAAAAATACTAAAAAGAACTCCCAGAGATAAATTAGGATTCCATGAAATTGTCCAGTCTTCTCTTGTCATTTGCTGTGACTTGTGCACATGATACACCTGTATACTTCAAACTGGTAACGCGTATTTGGCCAAGTAAAAACAATCTTGGGTAATCTTTGTGTGCCTTTATCCTGGAAATGTTTATCGATGTAGTGATGTCCCTTCTTGAATCTCTTGGGCTTATTCCATACATTTAAGTTATTAATAGGATTACAGTTGGTAGCCTGTAATAATGGGAGACTGCATTTGTTGATGCAGAAGGTTACTCGGAATTCGGTGTCTGTCTTACGTACCTGTTCCATGTGAATAAAATACTTTCTTGTAAACATAGTTTTTGGTTTCCTTTGTAGTGATTGTACATATGAGGGGAAGCCCCTTAGCCTAAAGAATTTTACTTCTCATAGCACCAAAAGCCTGTTTTGTTTTAGAGCATTGGGTTAACGTGAAGATCACCAGATAATATACCAGAGGGCAGGGTTGAATCCAACCATCAAATAAAAATGGAAAGCAATAGCAAAGGACACAATTCCAAGTTATGGTTGGACTAAGGTTACATAGGGTGGCTACTGACCCAGGACAGCTATAGAGACAGAGCCCAGACAGCTGCAGAGCAGTGGCAGCCAGCCAGTGCTCCTGAACAGATGAAGATGAGGCCAAAAAGAGGAGGACTTAAATCTCAGCTATTAGCTGCTCTAATATAGAACAAACAAGCTATATAAGAACCTTACATACTGTGACAAGAATTACAACAGCTAGTTGGTAACAAAGGCCTTAGAGCTTCTTGTGCAACTTTTCAAGTAGAAATTCTCATAACTGAAGTGTTTAAAAAAGAGTAGCTTTTGAAACTAAAGTTCTAATAATTGTGTGCACTGGGTATATTGTAAACAATTTTTGCCATCTAATATGTTATATACTGAGTCATCAAAGAAATGCCACAGCTTCACAGGCACTTTTCATTTTATGCAAAGGTAATCCTAGCTATCTTTTGGCTGGGAATTAGAATATGTGAGCCCAGGTATACTGGTTTTAATATCCCAGCTATCCCACTCTTCATGACGGTACACTGTGTCTTGTGTACTTTAATTGTTCTTTGAACAAGCAAAAACTATTTTTGAAAGCCCTGTTTCTCTCTGAAAGGACATTTTTCAGATATCTTAAACTATGCACATCTCCACTGGCTGAAAAGGTTAGTTTTCCTATCCTATTTATAAAGTGTATTAATGCTTTAGCAAATCATTGCAGACCCTATCACAAAGGCCTGGCAGTTGAAAACAGACAACAGTTCAAAAAGGAGGAGAAGAAATGCAATAGAAAAAGATCTCTGCAGAGAACCCACAGCTCTCTGTGACCCTCCCCATTATTGTGTCTAGCACGTACTCAGGCTGTTTGGATTAGCCATGGATACAGATGTCAGAACCGGTCCTCTAAACCTTTGCAATTTTCCATTATGAAAATATGCTCTAGAACTGTGGTATCAGACATGAAACAACCCCTCTACATATTTTTTTTTAATGTCAATAGAATTCTTTTTTATTGTCGTGTGTGCTGTATACTATGTATTTTTTTTTTCCTACTAAATCCAAAAATCTTTCCTGATAAGGGCATCCTTTCTCAAAGTACTTCTTAAAATAGAATAGCTTGATGCTGTGGATAGCACATTGACATTGAAGAAAACCAGGGAGATGCAAACAAATTCTAGCAAGTCTGAAAGCGGTGCCTGCATACTTCAGAAATGGTTTGACTCATGAGTAGATTAATAGGCTGCACAGAGAGCTAGATCTTTGAAAGAAGTCAGTGAATTAAGGGCAGACTATTACCCTATAGCTCCCATTAGCCTGCACATTAACCAGATAGATCTACAGATATTTCTGTTCCATACAAATCACTGGAACAATGGATACAGGCTTTATATAAAATCTGCGTGGCCATAAAATGGAATGTAGGAACATTTTACAATTACTGCAGTTAGAATGGCCAAAGCTTTTGAATACAGCTTTGTCAGGATTTTTATTCTCAAGAGCCTACCACAAATCTGAGGTAGCTGAACATCACAGGCTTAGGTTTCCTAGTATGGCTACTTTTTAGCTCAGTAATAATTCATAAAAGCATTTAACAACTTTGATGTGAAAATATATTTTGATATATCTGATGATAGAAAATATACCTGATCATGGTTGAGGGCAAAGAATGGGTAAGACGACTTGTCACCTGGGATTGCAAGCCACTGTTCCTGCCCTTTATCTTTCAAACAGGGATCAGTTGTGATGGCAGATACAGTGAGATTCAGCAGTCCCTTCCAAAGGGCTGGTAGTGTTCTGTGTGTGCAGGAAGGTCGTACAAAAGGTCAGAAAGGTCCCAGACACTGCACATAAAAAACCTCAGTTGCAGTTGCCTCTGCCGGGCACATTTTGGAATTCAGGTACTTTATGTGAAATTCATATGACCAAATGGAACTTTTGCAACGTAGCAGCTACATCGGAGCTAGAGCATCTAGGCTGCCCTTATTCTCAGTGGTTAGAACCAGGCATCTGAAGGACACAGTTTCATCACAAAGGTCTAAAATGGGTCAGAGAAGTCGCGTTCAGGAACTGCCCGTTTGTCTCTATTGACTACAAAGACAACCCAGGCTGTTAGTACGGATATAAATATCTGCAGTTTAAAAATCTAAAAGTTAAGTGAAATGACTTCCATCCTAACTTTTCCCTTGTTTGTATACTACCATCCTTTTTGAGGGAAAAAATGATTAGTGGACTCAAAACAGATTTCTCTTACTGCCATTAGCTGATTTTTAACTGCTCAATAGTTCATTATATCCACTCCGTTTGTGTCCTGTAGTACAATGACTTATCACAGGCTTCCAATTTTGGCTGATAGTTCTGCACTAGATAAACACATTATTAGTTAAGCTGAAGAAAATAACCAAAAAGCCATTAAGTTATGGATGAGAACTTATGATTTTTCAGACTGATGGGCTTTCTCCTGTAGTCTCCAACACTGAGCAATGACAAAGACAGAGAAGACATGGATTGTGTTGTCTTTCCTGATTTTACTTTATGTATAGTAAAAGAAATTTCACCCTGATTCTCCCAGCCCATCACCATAAACCCAGCCCCTAAACATAAAGACTTAAAACTTTGTTGGTTAGTTCACTGTACTTGAACTGCAGGTTGCTACTTTTATGTACTCCATACGGACTATTACTTGAAAAGTGTGCTTTGAATAGACCCGGTAGTGTGAAAGTAACGTCCAATCGAAGCAAAAAAAATGGCACAATTTTGCTTCATTCACATTTTGTGTAAGGTATAAAGAATCTACTTACAGATGGCTCAAACCTCCGTAAAGCTGTGGAGAATCAGGGGTGGTTTATGCATTGCCAGGTCCAAAGCTACGGCCAACGAACCCAGGCCAGCAATGCACCTACTGTGGACCTGCCCATACCTGGCAGCTCATCTGTGATATTCATGGAGAAGATCTTTTTCTCCTGCACGTCACCCCTCTTTGCCAAGCGTATTCAGACTTGGCACAGGTAGAAATATTTGATGCTCAGCTATTTTCTGCTTTGATAGGAAATATCGGTGTTTGTTGGTTTTTTTCCTCCCACTATATTCTCTTTTTCTTACAGCCTTGATCAAATACTTAGCTAACCGGAGTTACAAAAATACAGTAAATGAAGTAATATTCATTAAAAAACCCTAGCTACCAGTTGTCTTGTAGTGATACTGATCATTTAGAATTATCAAATAAAATAAGGCTTGATTTTCAAAGGGAACCAAATTGGGTATATATATAATTGATTCAATTTCCATTTATTTCTCAGTGAGAATTTTTAAAGGAGAGAAAGATGGAAAAATTATAGACATTTATTTTGAGCAAGCACAATGAGACTGATTTGTTCTTTATAAACCAACATTCACATTTGTGTTTTGTTATGCATATACGACTATACAATTAATTTTGCCTTTTAGAGAACTGTGTTTGTGTAGTTCTTTGTTATATATTCCTGTCAATATCCTGAATGAAAGGGATGAAGATAGGATGGTTTAAAAAAATAAAAAAAATTCATAACAAAAAGTTCTCTCTATGTTGGGGTAATATTTGAGGTAATTTATTGGTGTTTGAGTGTTTCATTTTGGCGGTGTTGTGGTAATGTTTTTATTGTGAATGAAATCAGAAGTGCCAAGATTAACAAATGGGTGCTTTTCAAAATCTTAATAATGAAAGATCAGTAAGTAATTCTAAAATTACTTGTGACAGATCTCAACAATAATAGAGTAATACAGTTTTCAATTCACTTGTGTACTTCAGCACATTTATGTCAATGAGACTGATTATGTTTTAAGGCTGTGCAAAGAATCGATTTTTCAATTTAGCTTCTGAATTAAGCAATAGAAATAATTTTCATTCTGAGAAGCCCGTGTTTTGTGTTTCCCCTTTTTTTTTTTTACTTTAGGTCTCAGACTGATGAAAAAAAAAAAAAAATCAATTAGTTTGAGATCGAAGTATTGTGTGGCCATATACAAACAATTTTCTTGGAACACAGGTAAGAAAGAGCAAAGGAGAAGATGGGCCAGATGCAGACAAAGCTGCTGGAGAAAGCCACATATTTCTTTCTGCTGGAGCGTCAGAACGTCCGCCTGCATTGTTCAGCCTAGGTTTAGTTTTCAGTCCACCTTAGGGGAATTAAAACTTAAACTCCTCTGATCCTAACTACCAAGCTGTGAATGGTTTTGTAAAGAGAAGAACAGTTCTAGTAGACATAACAGAAGTCTTATCTTCACTCTTCTCTGCATTACCCTCAGAACATCTATAGCTTTGGGAGAAGGTATTAATTTAACATATGAAATAAACTGTTTCAAATTCCTACCCTCAACCAGAAAGAGAACAGATCTGAGTTCAGCCAAGCACTGTAAGAGGTGGCTTGTGGAGCATGTGAAAGCTGGGAAATGTATGGATAGGATATCTGTATGTTGGAGGTACTCCATTTTGTGTAAGACATCATCATTGAGTCAGAGAGCGCAATGGCTTGATAGTATTGGGTTCCGGAACCTTTCAGAAGCCATTGGATTTAAAAGCATGAATACAAAACAGCTCAGTAAAAGGTAACTATGATCTCCCATTTCGCCTTTGTACTCCGAAGTTAGGATGCTAACCTAGGATCTGGGAGAAAGTTGGGAATTTAAGCAGACTGCCAAATTTTGTATCAATGCCAGAAGCACTAGATTAAGCAGGCATAATGATAGTTCTACATTTGTGTGTAATGAAATTTTCAAAATTCTGGTAATGAGCACATTTGGCGTGCACTCACATCATTTTGAAGTGACTGAAAATGCATTTTTTGAGGAATTTATTCTTTGTCAAATCATCATCAACATCATCATTATCTGTACTCATCTCTGCTCGTCTGACAACAGCCTTAGCCACAGTCCTTCAATGGATTAGGATGGAGCAGAATTAAAGGAGACAATTGGGAACACTTGGCACAATGAGGGTGTTTGATATGGAGTAGGTTTCATTTTGCATCATGTTACTAAATTACTGCAGTTACAGGAAAGGGGAGAAGGACTATTTCTAATTCCTCAAATGCACCAAATGTTGGAGTTAGTTACAAAATTAAATTAGTGGCCTTAAAGAATTGAAATGCGCAAACGCAGTTTCGGAAAAAAATGTTAAAATGCTGATGCATTGCAAATTTGGAACATGACTGTACGAACAAAGACGATATGGCAAAATGGCAGTCAGTCCCTCCAGTCCTCTGCTCATGGGGCTTAGTGACTTCTCTGACTCTCTTTTTGCCACACTTTGTTTTCTTTGTCATGTCTTTCGGTGTATTTCATAGACTGAGATAAGGGACGTCAGTGAGAATTACAACAGATCCTGTTTCCTGCCACATTAATACCAACTTAACACAAAACTCTCCCTTCTCTCCGTCCTACCTAAAAAATTAAGAATAGGTGGTTTTGCATAACCCGATGGTTTAAAAATTTGTAGATGGAATTAGAACCTGGCTTAAATCAAAATAAGTAAGAGGAAACAAGGGGTCATTTTTAAACTAAAATGTTATGTAAACTTGTTTTTGAAAGAAGGAAGATGAATGATATAAATTAGATTTGTTTAAACTAAATGAACTCTTGATTATGCACTTTCAAGGTTTCTAGGAAAGTCATGGAAGTGCCTTACTGAGAACCTAAAATTTTCTCTAGAGGAAGCGTGCATGTACAGCACCACCAGAGGTTTGGGTTTTATAGACCTCAGAAACAGGATTTCAAAGGATATCTTTGGCAATCAAGTTCAATCTCCTGCTATTGCTGACTATGTTATTATAATAACTTTTCAGATTTGGGTGTCTGTATTAAAATAAAATCTTTTTCCCCAGAGTTCCTCAATATTTTCTTCCCACACTTCCTCACTTCACATGGAATCATTTCAGAACTCTTCTCTGATAAGTGTCATGTCTCTTTATACTCAAATGGGGCGCAATATCAACCATATCCAAAGTTTCTGTTCACAGCCAGTTCACTCTCTCCTTATTCACACATTTATCTTTACCTTATTATGACAATGATCTTTGTAAATTAAGCTCTATTTTACCTTTTTGAAGGTATAAATTCCTGGGTTGAGGTGGGGGGGTTCAAGCTGCAGTTTGCTCCCTTAATTAATGGCTTATTAGCTACTTTTTGACTCAAGAAAGGATAAAACTTATTCATTCAGAGAATTCAGGATGTTAATGTGAGAGTGAAATATTTTTCTTCACTGCATTATGTAGTTAGATCACCCTGTCCATTAAGAAGTGTACTAATACAAGCATCTTCATTAATTTACAGAGCTTATACTGGTTCTCAGTTGAGACCATTCACAATGGTAGTCAACCATTTATTTAATAATAGTCTTGGGGTGACTCATGCACAAAATTGTGTTTGAAGCACACCATAAAAATGATGCTAAAAAACAAATAGCTATCCCCTCCAAAGTTGGTGATCCTTTGCTGCATTTGCAGAGGCCGGGCAGATTCCCTCCCAGCACTTTTTTTTTCCCCTTCAATTTCCTACACAAACCAAGAATGTAATTCTGATCTCCTTCAGGTCTGGGTTCCCTATTCCTCGCAGCTATTCCAATTCAGACAGTAGCCTTTATATTATTTTGATGGAGCAATGCCTTTTGCTATGACTTTTAAAAGTGATTTTCCACGATGCTCTTAGATTGAATTGTGGGTTCCTTACTTTCCACACCTCAAACACATCAAGATATCTAAACCTCAGAAGGCACACACTATTTGGTGACTTGTAACTCTGGAGATGTCTGTATTCATTCAGCACCTCTCTTTCAATCTAAAGCTTTGTGCGTACATATATGACTGCAGAATTACTTTGTCTTGACCATCATTTCTTTCTCTGCACCTGAATTCCATTATGATTTACAAGACAGTTTCCCAAAGGATCCAATCTAGTAACTGTATATCACATGGTCTCATGAACTGGCAACAGAGAGTTCAACCTGTGCTAAGACACAAACTCTTCCTTCAGAAACCGTGGTTAGGAAAAGAGATGTGATTACTCTGCTGTGTGCACTTGGCACACTGTTTAGAGGTTGGAGCATTCTGATGGAAGACGGTATACAGGGCATTTAATCGTTGCTTCCTAGATAATTTATGCACATTAAATTAGGTTTGGGATTAAAACAAAATAATAGCAATAACAACAACATATATTATTCACCCAGCAGGGACTAAATCCAAACCTGACCTTTCTAGCTGGGTGCTTTTGGTATCCCTGTCAGCCCTAAGCTAAGCTATAGCCTTGTAGTGAGGGCATCTGCTTGAGACATGAAAGCTGTGGATTTAAGTTTGTTGGAGTTGAAGGGAAATAAATAAATCCCTGCAATATATTTATAAGAAGGTCTACATTCAAAAGCTCAGTAGCATCAGGTGTGTTTTAGAAAAGGTGAGCCCTGCCTGATTGTTTATATGTTTAACCTAAGGAAAGGACTTAACATCTGAACCCAGAATGGTTCGAGAAACCTCTTTAGATTAATAAAAAAAAAAAAAAAAGAAAAAAGTGATTGTTCTAATACCTATTAACTTTCCCTCTAGACTCTCTCCATACTGAGAATGTGAACAACTAAACCTTGCCAAGTTCAGTTACTTTCTGCATCACCAGTAGCACCACTGACCTGCATCCCCACTCTGGCAACAACTGCTGACATCTGTACTTGAAAACAGGCAAACCTGTAATCAGGCAGGGAGCACTCTTCAGCTCTAAGGCTGGCTGATATAGACCGGCCGCATCCATGCAATATTCTTAATCTTGGACTGGTGCCTGGGATGATCCTTCAATCTGTAGATATAATAATGACTTTCCTTTTCCTTTTTTTCCTTTTTTTTTTTTTTGTTCTTTTTTTTCAGTTAAAATGTTTGAAATGCTATTGCAGCTTCCTGGCACCCTATCTGAGGACATCTGTTATAGGTTCTGGGGAGTCATAGACAGGAGATGTGGGTGTATTTGAGGTACAAGACTTGCTGGAGGTGGGAGGGATGGGTAGTAGGTGAGCAGAGGATAGCAGGGTGGAGAAAGCTCTGGGTGCGGGAGTAGCTCAGCTCACACAACCCCAAGCATTTCCTTGGAGACTGATAGACGGTACAGGTGAAAATCATACCACAGACTATGTTAATAATTAAGTAGTATGAGTGGCGATGTTCAGGGTTTGAGCTTGCTCTCTAGCCCTGTTTTATTTAACGCTGTAGACATAGCCAACTGAGATAAGGTTTTACTGCTGGATGCATTTTCTCCTAATCCAAAAAAATGTTCAGACATGACTAGATAAGGAGACAGAGGCAGATAACATCAGGCTTGTTCCGTTAACAAGGATTCAACAAACGTGGCAGAAAATACTTGTGTTTTCCATTCACAGCTGAAGTAAACTATGATTTTACCCTCTGCTCCACATACATGTTTAGTGCATTTTATTAGAATGGGAACACTGCAGGGACACCAGAGCAGAAATAGAAAGTAAAACAGAAAAGCAGAGGTACAAAGAAAGAACTATGAACATGTTACAAACTCAGAACTACAGAAATGGGTAAAGAGGAGTCTTAAATAGGACTTTCATAAATAGAATTGTGTTGTCAACAACAATAAAGATTGCAACGACACCTTCATCCTAGTCCCACGGTAGATCTTTAAGAAGGGCTATTAATATTAATACTGTGATACTGCATTTTACTCAGATGTTTGTTTTAAATAGAAGACCAAAATAATAAATGAGTCTAGAGATACTCAGTAAAACAGAAAAGTTGCCTGATTTTTAAAAAAATTAACAGATACATCTTTGGCCAATACTGGTGTCCAAATTTACTTGTCTTAAAAATTATGAAAATAAATGCCATCCTGTTTCTTTGAAAGGGCTTGAGACAATGTATCCATAAAGTACAATAAAATAATAACTATCCAGATCAATTCAGAATATGAACAAGGAAATATGGCAGTTTAATTACTTCTTATTGAGCTTATGGATTTTTACATTAGCACTTTATTCGAAGTGATGATTTTGTAGATTGCCAAAATATACTCTTATTCTTATTCTTACTATTACTATTATTTGTGTATCTTTGGTTGAAAATTATAATGGCAACAGAAATGACAAGGGACTTTGCAGTTGGCAGGTTTACAAAACAAAGTAACAGTACATATTGTATGATGTGAAGCCTAAAGAAAAGTAAAATAATTGTAGTTATATGAAAATTCAGTTGTAATGGTGTTTTTAAAATGCAGAACATCAGTGTTGCTCCTTGAAAAAATCTATTTCCATGTCATTTTCCTCACAACACTCCATGCTGTGGGTTTTGTGCTGTATTTATTTAAATGAATGTTAAATCACTTTTTTAAACATGATAGGTGTTTACCAATTACATGCTTATGCTATTTATTTCAATGCAACAAATGCCAGGTGCATTTCCTACAGTAAAATTGCAGTTCTGTAAAGGACTGAACGGGCAGATCATTCTCCATGCAGCGCTTTTACCTTTCAGTTCTGTTATGATTTCTGAGAGTTAGTCTGAGAGGTACTTCACAGAATAATGGCCTGAAGTGCAGAACTGCTGATCAAGCCTTTTGTCACTGCAGACTAAATCATCAGCCTGCTGTTTTTAGAATCCCCTGGACGTGGCTTTATAGTGTGACTCTGACAAATATTCGTTCTAATTTTTCAAGGGGACGAGCAAATCTGTGAGAAATGTTTGCTGAGAAATCAAGAACCCAAGTTGGGAAGGAGGCATAGGATATAACTTTAACACCTTTCATTCCTTTGACTATGCCCACGCTATAACTCTATCTACTTCTGGCAAGGGCACTAGCCTGTTATTTTTTAGTGCATTGACAGCCTTATAAAGCTGCAAAGGTACTGAATCAAGTACATTATTTACCAGCAAAGATGGCAGTGGGAAAAGCTTGAACGGCAGCTCTACATCCTGCATTAACTTCTCAAGATGAAGATCTGAGAACAAAGCTATCATAAGGGCTTCGTACCGTAAGGACCTCTCTTTCAGACTGTAGCCCAGAGGACTGCGATCACGTACTGATGAACTTGAGAAACCCAGGTCTCCGCCGTGAGTAGGGGAAATAGTGCTGCACTGCTTCTTCTGATGACAGGTTACTAGCACAAAACTCAATAAACTTGGCTTAAGTGAAGTGTATGTATGCTGTATTAAAAGGCTTCTACACTGTCTTCTTTAAAAAGACCTCTGGTCTGCATAAATAAGGTGATGATGATCAGCCTTAGCCACCCAGCCAAGTAATTTATTAAGATAATGGCTTTGTCCAGGTTCTGCTTGCTACTGTTTCGTGAGTTGCTGCCTTGGAGACCCTAAATCATAAGGAAACAATTTAAATGAATTTCCTCATCTGTGTGCAGTTCTTCACCTCAATCAACAGAGACAAATACTGGCCCTACATGACTGTAAAAGCATCTTTTTCGTTCTTATATAAAAGTAAATCCACCTTGGAACTAAACAACTTGCTGCCACAGCTCTTTTTTGCTGGGCTGATGTGATACTTTCAGATAGCGAGAGAGACTGGTTTGTACTGTAATTGGGCACTCTCCACAGGTGGTGTTACTTGACAGTGAGACTGGGAAAACCTTTCTCTGTCCTTGCATCTTAAAAGTCAGGGAACATGCTCAGATGAAGTGTACAAATATCACTGTGGGTGAAGCGAGACAGCCAAAATGCACTGACCAGGAGGGGAAGGGGTTGCTGTGAGACTTGGTGATGAAATGTCCTTTTTATTAATCTTCTTCATCAAAGAAAGAATACACTTCACACAACAGATGTCTTGACTCAAGGTGTTTGGGAGACTCTGTGAATCCCTTGTCAGGACAAGTGTGAATCATTGTTGGGAGGAGAGAGAAAAAAACAGATTAATAAAACGGAAAGGAACAGCTCAACATCAGAGAGATGTTTATCTGAGAGCCACATTCAACCTCCTGCTCCATGCGATTCAGAGCAGAAATGAAAACGTTGGTCACATTCTGCCTTTAAGAGCAGAAATCCCATTTTGAGAAACTCCCATGAGGAGAAATTACTGTTATGTGCAATTGTGTAAATAAGCCTAGTTATGCTGTAGCTGAATTTGGCCCAGAATTTGATTTGAATAACTGCTGTACTTCCAAGTAACTGGGGATGAATATTTGACTGCAGATATTTTCCTTGATGACATAAATGTCTCATACATTATTTGCCAGTAGTTGGGGTAAACGTTCTGGCATTTTTCCTGCTTAGGTGGTTGTATACCCACAACATTCTTCTGCTAGCTAATAAATCAGCTGAAGTATCACACAACATAGGGCTTTTTTTACATGTTATGGCCTCACCCGAGGAAAGCATTTTAATGGATGTCTCTCAGTAAACAAAAGAACGGCACTCTTGACTTCAGAAATGCAAAGTGAAGCTTTTGTTTGCTTCCTCTGTAAGATAACTTCATTCTACAAATAGATTTGACCTTTCTTCTCATAGATAATAAGTCTACCATTATAGTCTAGAACCTCCTTAGTCCGTAATTTGAAATTGAGTTTCATCTTCAAGGAAAAATTGTACAGGATCAGTAACAATTGAACCCACATTTAATAAATTTTGAAAACTACAGAAACAGTAATTTATACCAAAGAACAGGCTGTTTTTTCTAGTTAACAAGTTGACAATACCTATTGCTAAGGATTGAATTTCTGTCACTATAAACTGTATTAATACAGTATTAGTGTATTGTTAAAGCTGTGAATGCAAAGCTTCATATTAAACATCAGCGTATTTTATGACATAGCTTTTTATTCGTAACTTTTCTAATTTGATAATAAAGCCTGGTAATAGTAAAAATAGCATTATGCCAGATGGATTATAAAAGCACTAAAAAAACCAAGGGGCAGGTACTTGGATAAAAAAATCTGTGAAATAATTGCTTACATAGCAATGAATTTGAACAAACAATTCCAGAACCATTTTTTTCCTTTCCATTTGTGAATTATTGCCACACATCAAAAACTCAGAAGAACATCATATAAAGAAAAGGACAGATATGTGGATGTACTTATAAGCATTGTACCAAAATGTTACTGAAGCTGATTCTAAGCAGCTGCAAAATGGTCTAGGTAACTGGTTGCTAAAAACTGCAGGTTAAATTCGTCGCCAATAACTGCACAGAAACGCACATGGAAAGAAAAGTGGTCCTAACAATAGATACAATGGCATGCATGAGCGTAACTGTTTCCACTTGGAAAAAGATCTTGCGAGCTTTTTGGTTAGTTCTCTGGCAAATTGACTTGATGGTCAGTAATGGTCAGAAACCAACCACAGTGATATGAATTATTAGCAAAGGAATGCAGAGCAAAGCAGGAAATGTAATGATACCAATGTATAAAAGTGGTATTTTCAAATTGTAAATAATTTATGAATTTCTGGAAATGCAAACACATAAAATCCTCCAAATCTGTAAAAAGCATGTAGGAGGGCGTGTGGCATGATAAGAGGGAAGCAATTGCTTATGACAAGTGAAAAATGAAATAAAGACATTGGGGTTTCCAGATTCTGATTGCTTTCCTTCAGACATATAATTTCCAGAGTATGTTTGGCATGTTTCTTTATCAGAAGGATAAATAATTTAGTATATTCCTTTAAGATTGTATGTACTTGCTCTAAATTAAGTCTTTGCAAAAGAGACACCTAAGTCCTAGCTATTCACCTTAGCTATGCTGTCTAACCAATAGGGGAAAATAGACACTACAGAATAATTTAATTTCACCTAAACATAATAATCCAAAATTACTCCAATTAATTGCCCTTAAGGTGCCTATTTCTGTCTATTAATTTTAAAGATGGGTTAGAGTGGCTACCTTAGCTACAGTAGTGTGCTACTGGTGTTTCTGCCATATATATGCGCCCCTGCTTATTTACTATATATACAACATACATACACATATAAAATATGCATAACATCTATACAAAATATCAATGTAACAGCTCAAAGGCTTTTTGTTTTCAGTGTATGCGTAGAGATGACAGTGAAACAGCGCAGACAGAGGCCTTGCAAGCTTCCTCACTTTGTTGGTCTTCAACATTGTCCAGAAGAAATCCTCTATAAAGATGAAAGGTTAATCAGTTTTCACTTTACTTCTGTGATGGCCAACTTGTCATCAACTGTTGGCCATTATTTTATTATACAAACCTCTAGCCAAGGAGAAATAAACTAGGTAGCAGTTTACGCAAGAAAAGCCTGAAAAGAACAGTATCATCTGGGGATACAAAACTATTTCTGGCACTCATTTGCAATAGCAATGGAGAAAGGAAAGTCTTCAAACTGTATCTACTGTTCAGCTCTTTACAATGTCTGCTTACCTCAAAGAAGCTCTACGGTTTCAAGAGTTGTTAGTAATTACGGGGAAAACACATTTTCAGTGGAATGTGATGATTTGAATGGAATGTGAAGTCATGAAATAGTAATAACGGCTACAGGTCATGGGTTAATGAAATAGTTTTTCTGTTTCCTTGCAAACCATGGTGTTTTTTCTTACTTTAAAAAAAAAAAAAAATCAGTGTGTTAAAATCTGAGTGTAAAGACTTGGTTGCAAAGACTGCAATTAAAGATCAAAGCCAGTTGTAGTAAGAGACAGTTATAGCCAAAATATTGCATTGTATATATGGGTAAGATGTTGCTGCACGGTTTTATCAGCTTAAGGCTGTAGTACTTCCATTTTTATTGTTACCTGAGAAATCCATTCCTAGCCTATTCTGTTCATGAGGCTATTAACCCACTGTAAGTACATAAGATTTGTCCTTCAGACACTGCATAGCCGTCCTGTCAGGTTTTGAAATGATTTCATAAAATTATTGTTGACTTTATCATGCTTAATGGTCTGGAACCTTTTTGTATTAACCATTTGCATATTCCTAATGGATGAAGAAAAGCTGTGAGGTATGTCTCTGTCAGCTGTTTGCCAGTCATAAATATCACCTTGTAACATTTGGACAGAAAGGCATTTTTTTTCCCATACTCCCTTATCACATGTTTTTGCTTCCTGCCTTTCTTCGTTTAGCGTTACCATGTATCTTAAACTGAATTTCTGAAGCTGATGTGAAATGAGGTGCATAAATAAGCCTTTTGTTGTATATTTATGCCCAACATGATAAAGTTGCGAACCTGAACCTTTTACACACAGTAGGAAAAGTCCAACTTAAAAACAGAGGTGTTTGATCAGGTCCAGTGAAAGCACAGTCTTATATTAAAGAAGGAAAATCAAAGTATCAGGAGTGAGTGCAGATTTAGATATGAAAGAATATTCAGTAGAATTAATTAACTTTATCCTTTTATTTCTAAGGAGTGAATATGAAAGTTATTTTATTCCAAGACATTATTATTCTTTATATCCAATAAGAACTGGGGAAAATGGACAGTGATTTGTAGTACAAAGAAGAGAAGTTATGTTTGTGCTGGAATCAGAAATATGAAATATGTGGTAATTTCATTCTTGGAGTGTCCCTTTTGTTGTGGCAACTATTATATTTGTTTTTTTTATTAAGTAAGAAAGATTATTTTTCATCTTAACAAATGCCTTGCTCTTTTACTTGCTAATGAGAAAAAATGCCTTCCACAGCAAATTTAGTTGTAAATTTTGTCAGCAGAAGTCTGCCCTATTTAACATAGTTATTTGCTGGACTTCTCTGTGTTCAGGTTATTACAGAATGCTATCGGTATTTTGCCATTTTTTGTGATATTATTAGTATAGTGTCAGTATATACATGGGACATCAACACTAGAGTTAGAAACAGAAAGCAAAAAAAGAAAGCAAAAATGCTTTTCTGTTCCAAGGAGTTAGAAAACTCTCATGAACTGAGAACTAAACGTCTGGGCAGTAAGTGGAACAGGAGAAGATCCTTCTGAGGAACAGTTTATTGCAAAGTTCAAATCAATAAAAAATAATTCAAAACAACACACATTCCAGATTTTTCCTCGTGAAAATGGTTTTCCTTTCCAAAGTAAGTCCTCTCCATCCTCCCTTAATTAATATTTTTTGAAGCTCAATGCCTCTTCTTTCAGATTAATACCCAAACCATGAGACAGCTGTACAATATCAGAAAAGGCTTGCCTCCATGTATCCTGTTGCATTTCATTTTCCATTTATATACTATATATATAATATATAAATATTTACTGAAGAAGAGATTTCAACATTACGGGGGTCCTTCACAGGTGTGAATTTTAGTTTCAGGATGGTTTCGCAGTTTCCCTCTCTCAACCAAGAATGTCTGACTGTTTATCTGGAAAGGAGCAACTCCATAGAGATATTAATGTTTAAGACAATCACCTGTCACGTACAAAGGGCAGGTGAGTTCAGGAAACCCTCCAAATTTGAAATAAGTATTGGACTCATTCTTAAATCCACCTGATCCTTTTCAGATTGATTACCTATGATCTTCCAAAGTTCAATACTTTGTCAAGAGGCCATAAGATGGCTGGATAGAGTCAAAGCCATGCTGAAAGCATGGAAAACTAACCTATATAACAATGCACAATGTTACCGGATACTGAAAAACATGGAAAATCTTTGAGAAGGAGATAGTAGTTTAGTTCTGTTTAGAAATTAGTATTAACTGAGAGTTGACACATAACTTATTAAGAAAGCTTTATAAGATTTCATGAGATTTGGTCAACCAAGATCAAACAAGAGACCCTGTTATACTGAACATAAAATGAAGGGTGGCACAACTTGTGCTGTGTTTCCTCATCTTATATGTTCAGGGTGCTTAAACCTTATCTGGAATCTTTACAGCTTTATTTTCTAAACTTTTGGGGTTTTTTTTATAACAGTTTTCTCTGCACTCTTGACATTCCCACTTATTTTTCAAGCATTTCCTTTCATACCCATGTGACCTAGGCAAGGTGTCTATTCGTCAACTTCCTATCATGTAAATTGGCCTAATATCCCTGTTAAAAAAACACAGTTTTCTCCCAGGTCCTACCTTAAACAGACAATTAGCCTTACAAATTAAATTCTAATAATTACTTTCCGTCCTTGATAGATTGCTCCATCCCTACAACATAATGAAATACATGTGCTTCACAAACATGGCTGTGAACAGAAGCTTGTTCATAGATATTCTCTTCCCCTTCCAAGGGAAAGGACAAGAAAGAAGGATAATTTGTAATGCCCCTCTTCAGAAGGGATTTTGCAGCTCTCGTCTCAAGGAAAACAGCCATTTACACTGAGGGACATGTAGTCCAGAGCTCTGCCTGTCACCTTTCGTGTGTGTGTGTCTCTTCTAAAAGAAGAGTGCCTGCCTCAAAAACCTGTGCTTCTGTTACATATTTACTAAATTGGAGACACAGGTAGGCTCAATAAGAAATAATAGCTGTCTTACAGATATTCATTTTCCTAGCTTTTGATAAGCTACAATATTAATTCAACAAATTTTTTTTGTTTTTTTGTTTTTGTTTTTCTGAAAAACTTGTATTAGCAAAATTGAAAATGAAAAATAAGTCTGTGACAAATAAGGTCGGCCTTGCTCCTAAATATAATTTGCTCTTAGCATGCTGGTATTACTGTTACGGCTATTATGACATTTCTATGAATAAATAGTTCATATTATAAAGAGATCTATTTCCATTCCAAGGAATGCTTTTTCAGTTTTCACTAGAAATATTCAACCAGAATTTGATTTACAAGTATTACCTAGTTTTTATGTCACAATGTTTTTTTCTCAGATACTCACATACACGTTTGTACATATATAGGCATACATATATCCATATATATTTTAATACAGTTTTGAATCTGCCAATTTGAATTATGAAATCATATAACAACTGCAAAGAGAGCAAGCAATTCTTGTTGCATCAAAAAAGTCTCAATATACACACTATCATGATTATAATAAAAATTCATGACAGTGAAAACATTAACATTTCAAATATGATGTTAGAATGACAAAATCCCCTTTGCAGTGTCTTTATATACTTCTTCAATCTTTCAGAATCTCACATTTCTGTGAAAATGCTGTCAAAGAAATGAATGCAGTATGTTTTTAGGTAACCCCAGAATCACTATGTTTAGAGCTCAAAAACAGATCAAAGGAGAGCTATAGAAGTTAAAGAGAAAGGAAATCCTTATGTTCTTTCCACATATCAGACTCCGGAGCATATGTTTGAATGAATAAAAAATTGAGCTCCAATGATTAGACAATTTAATGTTATTTTATAACAGTTACAGCAGAGGAACAGAATTTCTGTGAAATGAGAAGACAATCGACCAGTTTAAGCTTGCAGGTATAATCTCAGAGGGTAAACTGTGCCTCATAGAACATTTAGCCTTCTGCCATCATGAAAGTATGTTCTTCTGTTTTCTGTTTCTGGATGCTGAATGCCATACTCTCATAGAGATTATGTCTGATTGCAAAATTTCAAAGCAACTGGGTTTTTTTGTGTCTGTATGCTGTTATGAAGAAATATGTACCTTAGGTACCAAAGCTAGAAAGGTTGTTGGTTTTGATTGTTTTTTTCTTTTTTTCCACAGGGAAAAAACATTGTATTTCACTGAGTACACTTCATGTGTTTACACAGTTGAATAAATATTTTACAGGGAATATATAAATCAGTTTTCCATCAAGATGTCCTAGGATAGTTGGAAGGCATATTTACTAAAATTAATCTTATATTTATAGTTTTTTTAGTTTGGTCTAGTACATAAAATGAAAATAAGTTTTAGTTTGAGAAAGTAATTAATGGCTGCCTGCAACTATGCCTAAAATATATAATCTCAGAAAACCCAGTCTGGATCTTTAGACACAAATGCATGTTTGTGTCCAAAAAAACAGGGGTGCATTATCTCCTTCCCACTTGTGACCTACTTAACATAAAAGGAAATCTGGAAGTGTGGCCAAGCCAGGAGCCATGTCATATTTCCCACCTCCCTAGAACAGAGAGACAAATCTGTGGAGCATGATGGTTACCTAAAAGAAGCCAAACTATACTAAGTTCAAGTATAAAAAAAAAATATTTTGACTAAACACATTCCCATGTAGATATTTCAGAAAAAGTAATTAATAAAAAAGGTGCTGTTCTGGCAATAAAGGACCTTTCTTAAGTTTGAACACCTGCAAAATAAAAGTACACACCAAATTACAGCCAGACTGGTAATCAGTCCCTTTTTGTTGTGATTGCTAATTATCTCCTATCTCTCCCTGAAGTGTTTTCTATAGAAATATGAAAGCTAACTACGGGCATTTTCCATCTTCTTTTAAAGGATAGATAGCTTCATAATATTTTGGATTACTAGCTAATGTTATATTATTCAAGCTGCTAACTTAGGTATGATAAGTCCTTGGTATTATCTCCTCTGTTCCCAGGCAAAACTTTCAAGCTCCATGTCTAATTAGAAATAACTTGTATGAAAGTTTGACAATTTGGAGAAAAGACAATCCATCTTACCAAGAAAAAGAAATATCCAACTAAGCAAGAATCACTCAAAATTTCTTGGATCTTTTGTGCAAGAATACTCCTAATTGCAGATTAAAAATATATTTGGGGCCATTGTTTCTGTGGAAGATGACTGTGTGACTACTAGAACTGATACAAGTGTACTATGCAGAGTATTTATCATTACTGATCACCTGGTGAAATTGGAGTTTCAAAGCAAAACACTTCCAGCGCTTAATGGGTGTGAAACTTCAGTCCATATCTTGTCATTATTCAGTGGATGTTTAGAATGGAACACAAACTTGTACCGTCTTGTTTCAAGTTTCCCTAACTAGTTTTAAGTTCATCTTACGTTAATGTAATATACACTGCAGACATTGAAGGAATGTGACTTGTGGATGAACACTAAAACCAAACACAAGTTACGTAAAGATCTCAAAAACTCTGGACTTCCAGGATTTCTGGAATTTATATGATACAGATCAAATTTTTCTCAGCCTCCATTTCTGTAACTAGGCCTATAACTAGGCCTATTAACTTTAACATAATGCAGTTATTTTACTTGTTGAATTATTTTAGAGTCATAGAATCATAGAATTGTTTGGGTTGGAAGGGACCTAGTCCAGGTGATCTAGTCCAAACCCCCTGCAATGAGCGGGGACATCTTCAACTAGATCAGGTTTCTCAGACCACCATCCAACCTGATCTTGAATGTTTCCAGGGATGGAGCATCTACCACCTCTCTGGGCAATGCATTCCAGTGTTTCACCACCCTCGTAAAAAATTTCTTCCTTATATCTAGTCTAAATCTATCCTCTTTCAGTTTACAACCATTACCCCTTGTCCTACCACAACAGGCCCTGCTAAAAAGTTGTTCCCATCTTATAAGCACCCTTTAAGTACAGAAAGGCCTCAATAAGGTCTCCCTGGAGCCTTCTCTTCTCCAGGCTGAACTCTTAACCTGCCTTCACACAAAAGGTGTTCCATCCCTCTGATCATTTTTGTGGCCCTCCTCTGGACCCGCTCCAACAGGTCCATGCCTTTCCTGTGCTGAGGACCATGTGCCTCAGCAGAGTTTCCAGGAGGATCTGCTCCATGATCTTGCCAGGCACAGAGGTGAGACTGACTGGCCTGTAGCTTCCTGGATCTTGCTTTTTTCTTTTTTTGAAAATGGATGTTACGTTTCCCCTTTTCCAGTCAGTGGGATCTTCGCCGGACTGCCATGACTTCTCAAATATGATGGATAGTGGCTTGGCAACTTCATCCGCCAGTTCCTTCAGGACCCATGAATGTATTTCATCAGTTCCCATGGACTTGTGCACCTTCAGGTTCCTCAGATGGTCTTGAACTTGGTCTTCTCCTACAGTGGGCCATTCCTCATTCTCACAGTCCCTGCTTTTGCCTTCTGCAACGTGGGTGGTGTAGCTAGAGCCCTTATGGGTGAAGACTGAGACAAAAAAGTCATTGAGTACCTCAGCCTTGTCCACATCTTGGTTGACCAGGTCTCCCGTTTCCTTCCTGAGTGGACCCACATTTTTCCTAGTCTTCCTTTTGACACTGACATACCTATAGAAGCTTTTCTTGTTGCCCTTGATGTCCCTGGACAGATTTTACTCTGTATTCCTTCCAGACTACCTGTCCTTCCTTCCACCTCCATAGGCTTCCTTTTTCTGTTTGAGATTATCCAGGAGCTCCTTGTTCATCCATGCAGGCCTCCTGGCTTTTTTGCCTGACTTCCGCTTTGTCAGGATGCATCGCTCCTGAGCCTGGAGGAAGTGGTCCTTGATTAGCCAGCTTTCTTGGTCCCCTCTTCCCTTCAGGGCTTTATCCCATGGTACTCTGCCAAGCAGATCCCTGAAAAGGCCAAAGTCTTCTCTCCTGAAGACCAGGGTAACAAGCTTACTGTGCACCCTTGCCACCTTAAGGATCTTGAACTCCACCATTTCATGGTCACTGCAGCCAAGGCTGCCCTTGAGCTTCACATTACCCACCAGTCCCTCCTTATTGTTGACAACAGGGTCCAGCATGGCACTTCTCTTCATTAGGTCCTCTGTTACTTGGAGAAGGAAGTTATCATTGATGCATTCCAGGAACTTTCTGGATTGCTTCTCCCCTGCTGTGTTGTCCCTCCAACAGATATCGGCATGGTTGATTCCCCCATGAGGACCATGGCTTGTGAATGTGAGGCTGCTCCTATTTGTCTATAGAGGGCCTCATCCACTAGGTCTTCCTGGTTGGGTGGCCTGTAGCAGACCCCTACTGTGATGTCACCTGTCTCTATCCTCCCTTTAATCCTGACCCATAAGCTCTTGGTTGGCTCCTTATCTGTCCCCAGGCAGAGCTCCATGCATTCCATCTGGTCCTTGACATAGAGGGTGTCACCCCCTCCTCGTCTCTGCTGCCTGTCCTTCCAGAAGAGCCTGTATGCATCCATTTCAACACTCCAGTCATAGGAGCCATCCCACTATGTCTCTGTGATGCCAATAAGGTCATAGCCCTTCAGGCATGCACGCATCTCTAACTCCTCATGTTTATTCCCTATGCTTCATGTGTTTGCATAGAGGCAGTCCTCCAAGTCAAATATATCCTGAAGAATCCTAGATGAGAGGCTTTCCAAAATGCATTTCTGTAAAAAAGGATAGAAATGTTTGTGTTAGTTACCTACACAATATTGTTGTGCCTGTCTGCAGATGTCCGAGGCTGTCCTGCTGTTCTTTTGGAACCACCAGTGATTTAGATTAATGGTGTGTACATGCTGTAGAAGAAATACACAAAGCTTAATACATGTTTTAGCATTTTAACTGTCTTGAAAATCTGTGCAACTGTACATTATTTCTTACAGAGGAATTGCATTATGACTATATCACCAAAATTCCTCGTTATCTCAGCACTAAAAACATGTGAGGGACACGTCTTTTAAGAACATTTTCTCAGGTGATAAAAGAAAGTTTTTATTTTCTCTTCTAGCAAGATAACTACTAACCTAACATGGACGAAAGGAGTTTTGTTCATCATTAACTTCACTAACACTAAGGGTGGAAGATCTTTTAACTGGTTGCTTGGAACGTGGTTTTAGAAACTTCTTTGCAGTCTTGGTGGGTTGGGATCATTATTCCTGGGTTGGAATTTGAGTGAGTAAAGCTGAGAAGTTGTGGCCAGTGGCCAATAGGTCGAGGGAGGTCATTCTCCCCCTCTACTCTGCACTGGTGAGGCCACAACTGGAATACTGTGTCCAGTTTTGGGCTCCCCAGTTCAAGAGGGACAGGGAACTGCTGGAGCGAGTCCAGCGAAGAGCAACTAAGATGATTAAGGGATTGGGGCATCTCCCTTATGAGGAAAGGCTGAGAGAGCTGGGACTCTTTAGCCTGGAGAAGAGAAGGCTGAGGGGAGACCTTATTATGGCGTACAAGTATCTAAAGGGTGGGTTGAAGGAGGATGGAGCCACAGAATCACGGAATCACAGAATAGTCAGGGTTGGAAGTGACCTCTGGAGATCATCTAGTCCAACCCCCCTGCCAGAGCAGGGTCACCTACAACAGGTTGCACAGGACAGCATCCAGGCGGGTTTTGAATGTCTCCAGAGTGGGAGACTCCACAACCTCTCTGGGCAGCCTGTTCCAGTGCTCCACTACCCTCAAAGTGAAGAAGTTCCTCCTCATGTTAAGATGGAACTTCCTATGTTCAAGCTTGTGCCCATTACCCCTCATCCTATCAATGGGCACCACTGAAAAAAGACTCCTCCCATCCTTCTGGCATCCTCCCTTTAAGTATTTGAAAGCATTAATAAGATCCCCCCTCATTCTTCTTTTCTCTAGACTAAAGAGACCCAAGTTCCTCAGCCTTTCCTCATATGAAAGATGTTCTAATCCCCTAATCATCTTCATAGCCCTTTGCTGGACCCTCTCCAGCAGATCCCTGTCTTTCTTGAAGTGGGGAGCCCAGAACTGGACGCAGTACTCCAGATGCGGCCTCACCAGGGCAGAGTAGAGGGGGAGGATGACCTCCCTCGACCTGCTGGCCACAGTCTTTTTGATGCACCCCAGGATGCCATTGGCCCTCTTGGCTGCCAGGGCACATTGCTGGCTCATGGTAGTCCTGTTGTCCACCAGGACTCCCAGGTCCCTTTCCACAGAGCTGCTCTCCAGGAGGTCAGCCCCCAACCTGTACTGATGCGTGGGGTTATTCCTCCCCAGATTCAGTACCCTACATTTACCCTTGTTGAATTTCATTAGGTTCTTCCCTGCCCAACTCTCCAGCCTGTCCAGGTCACGCTGTAAAGCAGCACAGCCTTCTGGCGTGTCAGCCACTCCTCCCAGTTTAGTGTCATCAGCAAACTTGCTGATGGTACACTCTATCCCTTCATCCAGATCATCGATGAATATATTGAACAGGACTGGACCCAGTACTGACCCCTGAGGGACACCACTTGTTACTGACCTCCAACTAGACTCTGCACCACTAACCACAACCCTCTGAGCTCTATCTGTCAGCCAGTTCTCAATCCACCCCACTGTCCATTCATCTAGCCCACACTTCCTAAGCTTGCATGAGAGGATGATGTGGGAGACAGTATCGAAAGCCTTGCCAAAGTCAAGGTAGACAACATCCACTGCCTTCCCCTCATCCACCCATCTAGTCACTTCATCATAGAATGCTATCAGATTAGTCAGACACGACTTCCTCTTAGTGAATCCATGTTGACTACTTCTGACAACCTTCTTTTCATCCAGGTGCTTTGAGATGATACCCAGCACAAGGTGTTCCATCATCTTTCCAGGGATGGAGGTGAGGCTGACGGGCCTGTAATTTCCCGGGTCATCCTTCTTGCCCTTTTTGAAGACTGGAGTGACATTAGCTATCCTCCAGTCCTCAGGCACCTCACCTGTCCTCCAGGACCTTTCAAAGATGATGGAGAGCGGCCCGGCAATGACTTCCCCCAGCTCCCTCAGCACTCAAGGGTGCATCCCATCAGGCCCCATGGATTTGTGGATATCCAGTTTATCTAACTTATCTCTAACTTGCTCCTCGTCAACCAAAGGAAAGTCTTGCTCCCTCCAGACTTTCTCTGTTACCTGCAAAGTCTGGGTTTCCCAAGGACTGGCCCGAACAGTGAAGACAGGAGCAAAGAATGCATTTAGCAACTCCGCCTTCTCTGCATCATCTGTCACCACGGCACCTGTCTCGTTCAACAGCGGGCCCACATTTTCCCTAGTTTTCCTTTTGTCTCCTATATACTTAAAGAAACCCTTTCTGTTGGCCTTGACATACCTCGCCAGGTTCAATTCCAAGGCTGCCTTGGCTTTCCTTGTTTCCTCCCTGCGTACCCTGACAGCATTCTTGTATTCCTCCCAAGCAGTCAGCCTCTTCTTCCACCTATTGTAAACTCCCTTCTTCCACCTGAGCTTTTTCAGAAGGTCCCTGCTCAGCCATGCAGGTCTCCTTCTTCCCTTGCCTGATTTATTGCTCTTCAGGATGCACCGATCCTGAGCTTGGAGGAAGTGATGCTTAAATAGCAGACAGCTCTCTTGAGCCCCCTTACCCTCTAGAGCCCTCTCCCATGGGATTTCTCCAAGCAACTCCTTGAAACGATCAAAGTTAGCTCTCCTGAAGTTTAAGGTTTCAACTCTACTTGTCATTTTGTCTATACTACACTTAATCCTGAATTCTATCTTCTCATGATCACTGCAGCCCAGTCTGCCCCCAACCTTTACATCCTCCACCAGTCCCTCTTTGTTTGTCAGTACCAAGTCCAGTAGAGCACCTTTCCTTGTAGGCTCCTCCACCACCTGAGTCAAAAAGTTGTCATCAATGCACTGGAGGAACCTCCTGGACTGTACATGCCCAGCTGTGTGGCCTTCCCAGCAGATATCAGGGTAGTTGAAGTCCCCCATGAAAATCAAGGCCTGTGATTGTGAGATGATTTTCACCTGTCTGTAGAAGGCCTCATCAACTTCCCCATCCTGATCAGGTGGCCTGTAATAGACACCCACAACAGTCTCTCATATTACCCTGCCCCTTAATCCTTACCCACAAGCTCTCAACTTGCTCTTTGTCTGCTCCCAGGGAGAGCTCGATACATTCCAGTTGCTCTCTCACATAGAGAGCGACTCCACCACCTCGCCTCGCTGGCCTATCTTTCCTAAAGAGAACATAGCCCTCCATGACAGCGTTCCAGTCACGTGAGCCATCCCACCACGTCTCAGTAATTGCAATGAGATCATGGTCCTGTGACCGCATGCAGATCTCTAACTCCTCTTGTTTATTCCCCAATGCTGTGCGCAGTAGTGTATAGGCATTTCAGAAAAGCCAATGAGCGTGTAGTTTTTGCCCTTGAGGAGTGGTGGGCCTTCTGATTCTCAAAAGTACTAGCACTCGGCCCCACAGTTGCTGAGCTACTATGCCCAGGTGCCTCTCTAGCAAGCCCAGTTACATGCCCATCCCCCTTCAAATCTAGTTTAAAGCTCTCCCAATGAGCCCTGCTAACTCTGCCCCAAGAACCCTTTTCCCCCTGCAGGACAGGCTTTTCCCATCTGCTGCCAGCAGGCCTGGTGTTCTGTAGATCAGGCCATGATCGAAGAACCCAAAACCCTGTCTGTGGCACCAAGTTCGGAGCCAGTCATTGACCTGCTGACTCTTCCTGTTAACCCCCTCATCGTTCCCTGCAACAGGAGGGACAGAAGAAAACAAGACTTGGGCTCCCGATCCCAGAAAAGAGCTAGGCTCTTTTCAATGGTTCTCAGTAACAGGACGAGGGGTAATGGGCACAAGTTAGAACACAGGAAGTTCCGTTCAAATACACGGAAACACTTCTTTACGGTGAGGGTGACAGAGCACTGGCACAGGCTGCCCAGGGGGGTTGTGGAGTCCCCTTCTCTGGAGGTTTTCAAGACTCACCTGGATGCAGTCCTGAGTAATGTGCTCTGGGCAATCCTGCTTTAGCAGGATCTCTAGAGGTCCCTTCCAACTCTGAAAACTCCGTGATTCCATGATTCCGTTGTCTGAGGAGCAGAAGAAGTTTCAAAGCAAAGTGATAAGTGACAGAATACTAAAGGGAAGCAGGAGTTGGTGAGACTTTACTTTGCTTTTTGGAGCCACAGGTAAGGACATGGTAGAACTATATTTTCCGCTCAAGGAAATAATACTGCAAGATGCCATTAATGTCCAACTCTTTATTGAAATGGAATTTCCTGACTAATAGTGGGAACACAGCAGAGCATTGTCAGAGCTGGGAAGTTTTGAGAAATATGAATCCAAAGGCTAGATTTGCTCATATGTTTGTAGCATCTTCTTTCTGTGGTGAGTGGAAGGGGTTGTAATAGTGTCAATTTATTGCTGATAAAGCTGTATTCTTTGACAGCACTCCATATACTGTACTAATAGTGTAAGTATAGAGAAAAAAGTGACTACAGAGGCCAGTTTTAGAATATGAAGTAAGAGCCATTGTTTTGAGGTTTTGCTTTTGTTTTGTTTTGTTTTGTTTTGTTTTGTTTTGTTTTGTTTTGTTTTCTCACAGAAATACCTTAGCAATAGAAAGCGAAACGAATGCTCATGAGGATTTGTACACACACGGGCACCAGATGATACAGAGGTGTCAGAGAATGTGTTTCCATCACGAGTTTCCTAAGGGACCAGTAGGAAATTAACCTAGACAGCAGTCACAGCCAGTACATATCAGGCTCCCCTCAAATTCTCTTTGCAATAAAAGCATCCTCAGCTGTTGGTGATACCAGTGGGCTACATAGGGATATAGAAGACAAATGCATTGGGAATTTTGTTGTTGAAATAGTTTCTGGTTTGGTTTTGTTTTTTTTGGTTTTTTTTTTGTTTGTTTTAATTATTATTATTATTATTATAACTGAAGACTGAGATCTCTTTCAAGTAGCAAAGTATTCTATGCTATCCTATATTTTATGCATTTTTTATAATAATAATAATTTAAAACTAAGAATTAAATCAAGGGTTTGATATAGAATTCTTCCTTTCTGTCTTCCTTTCTGTCTTCCTTTCTGTCTTCCTTTCTGTCTTCCTTTCTGTCTTCCTTTCTGTCTTCCTTTCTGTCTTCCTTTCTGTCTTTCTTTCTTTCTATTTCTGTCCTCGGGCAAAAATATATAATACAGTTCAACACCAAGTTTCCCTCTTGGATTATTGCAGTATCCTTTTAAAGTATAAGAAAGATCTTAGGGCTCAGAAAGGCTCCACAAAACCTTTCCATGTAAATACTATAGTGTAACATTTTTTGATATATTATCTTCTTTAGATTCCAGACCAGATTCAGCCACACACATGTCTGGTTTTCAGCTGAGAATTTCAAGGTTATCTGTGAGGTGAAGTATGGGTCTCCTGTTGACAGTACTGAAGACCACAGGGACTTCATTAGATACAGCATGTGTAGAAAAACAGGCGTGTTTATAGATGGTATCTAGAGGAATGGCACAATAGGGAAATATTTGAGTTATGCAATGATTGTTTAGTAGGCCACCAGGATTACCAGGAGCACATGGTACATAAAGGAATGGTTCTATGTAATATTTTGCCTTTTTTTTTTTTTTTTAATTGACAAATTCGCTCAAGAAACCCAAGGTATGACCATAAGACATTCAAGAACAAACATTTATGATCAACAGCCTTACCTGAGGCAAGGGAGCAAATCAGAAAACAAGACTATAGGCCTAAAATTTGGGGAATCATAGTAAATGACCAACCTTTTTATCTTTTGAACAGAGTACTTCCAACCGGAATAGGTGAACTGCTTATGTTCCTTGATTTTGGGTGGAAGAACTTAGCTTAATAATAATGAAATTTTGATGGCATCTCTGCTGCATCATCCAGCCTTATAAAGGGGAAATCTTGTTAAAGTTTATGACTTGACAGTCTCTAATTCACAGTTAATTATTTAGCTTAAAAAAAAAAAAAAAAAAAAAACAAAAAACAAAACCAACTAAATTTGCAAGCTTTTGAAATGCATTTGAAAGCATTACATCATGTTGCAGGATGCTTGGAGCTACTTCTATAGAGAGATTTCTATGTTAAACAGGAAAAGGTGTGATTAATTGTCCAGAGAGAGAGTGAAAGTTGTCAGGTTGTGTGAGCACAGTTTGCAGCATTCTTCACCTATGGCTCGGTCCAAGTTGAAGTTTGGATTTATGAAATTTCGATGACTTTTTGGAAATAGAATCCTTGTTTACTTGGTAATAGAGCTGTCATTAGAAAGACTGAAATACCCATGGAGTGATGAACAATTCAGGAATGTTATGCCTCCCAGATGGAAAGGTGGGATTGACCAACCAGAGACCTCCTCGCTACACCCCTTCTCTGAGCATTTGTGTCTAACTGACAGTCATGTGGAATTTAGCTCAGCAAATACCAGATGATGCAGCTGGAGACATATAATGCAACTTCTGTTATATGATGAGGCACATCAGTAAAAGGAAGGACTACGAGTACGTTAATCAGCCATCAAGTCAACAAAATTTTATTCTGTGCAAAAAAAATAACTAATAGGAGAAATCAGAGATTATTTCCAGTAGAGGTAGAGAGTATTAAAGATACTGGTGAAGTATTGTCTTAAGCACTAAGTTGTTGCCTTTGATGATCAAAACAGGTGAGCTGTATAAATGTGTAAATTACTAGAAAGCAAAAGAATACTTGTGAAAGAATATTTTTGTTATTTATGAATACATCAAAAGAATAAAATCTATAGAAAAAAAGAAAGTATTAACCTTAAAGTATACTGTTGGCATATGATCAAATTATTATAAAGTTACCATGAATCTATTTAGGCTGGAAATTTAGAAGCTGTCTTCAGAGAGAAAAAATAAGCTTCCTTAGACTGATAAGGTGACTGTAATCAAAGGTTTCTGTGGACCTTTCATTAGTTTTCCGTGATGCTTCCCTCAAATGCCCTCTAAGAAGACTGTTGATATTATTACAGAGATAGGGTTTTGAAAAAGAAAAAAAGGAAATATAATGATATCACCCCTTTGATGGGCAATGAAATGTTGCCTCCTAGAGCACCTACACATTATAAAATAGCAGACATACTGGAATAATTTTCGAAAGTGTAGTCTGTAAACATTTGTTTCAGTAGTGACCGTAGTAGGCCAATATAGGACAAGAGACTGGGCTGATAAGATAGGAGTGAAAGAGAGACTGGCAATAGATTGCATGTGAATTTGGGTGCCAACAGCAACACAAGTTTTGGGATTTTGTTAGACTAATGTGACAAGAACAACTGGGAAATTTTAGGTTGTTCTCTTATTCTAGAAGATTTACAGATTACAACAGTCCTATATGGTGAAAACAATACTTCAGGGTAGGTCTTTCATAGTG
Organism: Vanellus vanellus; assembly: GCF_965231255.1. Taxonomy (NCBI): domain Eukaryota; kingdom Metazoa; phylum Chordata; class Aves; order Charadriiformes; family Charadriidae; genus Vanellus; species Vanellus vanellus. The sequence goes on along the minus strand of NC_138905.1, from coordinate 36,055,314 downwards.
GCTTTGTACTGAAGTTGTACTCAAAGTAGTGACTTATCTATCCAGTCCCAGGTGACGGTGATAATGTGGAAAAGATGGACCATGACACTTGCAGAAGAGTGATCTTAATTGAAACAATTTTTGTTTCTCAGGTATGTTTATACAGCCTCTCCAACAACAAACACAGAGAATGTTGCTTAAATCGTAGAGTTAAGCATTTCAGTACTCCAGAAAAATCAATTTAGTGACAAGAGGCATAATTCGCCTGATATTTCAGGGGAAACTGACTTCAATATTTTGAGTTTTTTTCTGTTTTTACATCTAGACGTGGTCAGACATGACTAACGACTCATTTTCTAACACCACTGGAAGTTTGCCACAGAGCCTCCATATAGATGTTTTCTCCCCTGAAGACACTTTGATAGATTTATATGCATGATGCAATACCATGCAGCGATATACAAGTGTGTTGTGAAAGAGCTAGCTTGGTTACTTGGTTATCTAAGCATTGTTCAGCCCATACTAATATATCTTGTTTCTCAGAGCATTGTACTTCTGCTTCTTTGCACAGCAGTGCATTTGTCATCAAAGTACAAGGTTTCTCATGTTGTATTAAGCTGTATTTCTACTGAAAACTTCAGGTGGAGATATTGTAGCACTGAGGTCCGCAATTTAGGAAAATACTAACAACGGTCTCAGGTAACTATTTTTGCAGGTTTTGACTTATACAAAAGATGGTCTAGGAATATCTTTAAATTTAAAAGCTGACCCCTGGAACAAACATATATAAGAGCTGATTCTGGGACAGATGATCTAGATGTTGAGACTGTGAAATCATTCCAAGTGTTCTGTCCTTGACTTCCAACAAAAAGAATGTTCTACAGGTGCTGTCTTGTCTTTTGGACAAAATGTGGAGCCCCGTGCTTTTTCCATCTGGTCTTCTTAATTTAAAAGATAGGCTAAGACTATCTGGGAAACTGGACAGAGGTTATGCATTGTAAATTGATCCTGTTGCCGATTTTTCCTGAAGCCACGGGTATATGGGTGATTTCTGTCACACACCCCTTTAGTTACTCTCCAAATATTCCATTACTGTACACCAATATCCTGTAAGTACCTGAAAGTAATAGAAAGATGAACATAAATTATTATGAAATTTATCAATAGTAATATTGGGCAATGACTAGAGATCTGGAGTTTACTCCCAGTTCTGCTGACAACTCCTCACAGCTCTCTGCCGCATCTTCCTTTCTTCATAAAGTTAAAATGAAAATCTGCTTCCATTGTAAAATTGCAGTGAGTTTTCCTGATGGAAAGTTTTGTCTAAATGACGGAAAAAAATGACAACAGTTACCTAACCACATTTCTGTTGCAGAGGCATTTATATGCAGGTACAGCTTCACAGGTTATTATGTGATAGCTGTCACATTCGTCTTTTTAAAAGACGTTGCTTTTTCAATTCAATGCAGACATTCTCTGACAAAAGAAAGTGTTAAATTAATGCTGAGTTAAGGTTGTCTGTGGGTGTGTGCCCTACCTAACGATTAGGACAGCAAAATTTAACCTTTTAAAGCCAGCAAATTCTGAATTATAGTATGTGAATTTGTTAATCTGCCATCTTTGAGGAATGCCCTTAAGATTCCACAATATACAGATTTACACTTAGTCTTTGCCAACATGGTCCTATTTCAGAGGAAATAAAGCCCTTGATAACTTTAAGACAATAGCTAACACCTTTTTTTACCTTTTTTAAGATGTGGCTAAGTGAATTACAATTAATTGAAGCAACCTCTATGTGGGTTACAGCTAGGAAGCAACCCCAAATATGCTGTGTTTTACAACCCCTTGAAACATTTTCATAAAATAAGTTGATTTTTTCTGCAGGATTTTCACTCTCACAACACTAAAAACTCCATGACAAGGAGAGGCTTGAATTTCTTTGCACTGATATTGGATTAAGACGCACATACACCTCTCTCCTTGGATACATCCAGTACTGGCTCAGACCCAGATCTCCTCATACTGCCAAGCTGCTCCAACTAATCCCTTCACCATTCAATATCACTGCACTTAGCACAGTGAATCCAGCTGAAATGCACGTGGATTTTTGCCAGCCAGGGTGGGGGGGAAGAGTAGGGCCAATGCTTCACTGACAGGTATTTTAGCATTATTTTTCTTGGTATTCACAAGTTACATCCACACCAGCTCCTTGCTTCCTTGTTTTCAGATATCTGAAAGTCACTGGATTAAACATTCTGGAAAGGAACACGACTACTGATATTTTAAAGCCCGGTAAAAGACATTTTTGTCGGGCATTTATTATGTACCACCACTTCAGATCTAAACAAACATGATTTTGCTACATGCCAAGGTAAGTTGCCAAGAAATGTTTTACACAGAGTGTGGAGAAACAGGAAGGGGGATTACGTGACTGCTTAGAGCTTCTGTACATACTTGGGGACATGCAAAAAATTCGTGGAATAGAGCAGACCGAGAAGAATGCATTGGGTTTGGTAAGAAAAATAAAGGTCAGAAGATGCTTTCATGATTTAAAGCTCTGGGGTTGGGATCTGAAGTAGGTGACAGACACAAAGGGTTTCTCTGTAATGCTGCTGGCAGAGAAATTATAGCTGTCCTGGGACTAAGCAGTAGAAAACAGAAACATTGTGAATATAAGAGAGAATGCGATCAAGAACCGAGTCTGCAAAAATTTCAGCAGACAGTATAGCCCAAAAATAAAATACAGTTTTAGGAATTTCTTTTGAACTTGGGGATGTCTGTGGCATCGTTTTGTATGGGGAAAATGAATAGCTTTGTTCTCTGTCCTAAGAGAGAAGTCTGAGACTCGAGAGAGAAACGTATTGCCAAACCACCAGTCACCCAGCAAAACATGAAAAGAGACTATGATAACTGATCAAGGATTTGGTAGGGCCTGTGAAAACAAAAATAGAATATATGTTAGAGAAAATGCATCATTCCTCTCTGGTATGGCTATGCTGATGTAATGACATTGTACAAGGGATGATTACTGATGAGGTGATGAAAGGCATTAGGGAGCCATGAATAAAGATATCTGAAGAAGGTTCTAAACACATGAATCATCAAAAAATGAGAATCCTTAGAAACATTTCAGTTTTCAAACTGTTGTGCAGGGCTTCTTTTAGGAAAGGGAGTTTTTGAATATGGAATCAAAGCAGTTTCTAATTCCCTTCTGTTAAAAAAAAAAAAATATACACCAATTTTCACCTTGGAAAGAGACTACACAGTGAAAAAAAAAGTATTTTAAAAAAACCCATCAATGATTTTGCTAAAGTTGTCAAAGTTTATAACATTATGAAAATGAAATGCCAGATTGCCACACAGTCTGGATCATAACATGCAAGGTAGGTGTTTTCATGCTGCAGGATAATTACAAATACATTTCCAGTTTCTACCTGCAGGAACAGCTACTGAAATTACACATCTGTAATTAACAGAATAACTCTATCTGATAAAATGTCTGGCTGTAAGGAGACAAAAAAAGGAGAGAAAATAAAAGAGAACCGAAAAAATACAGATGTCTTTTAGACATTAATTTGACTGTGCACAAAACCTTTGGAGTTCTAGATTTTACCCAACAATGCTCTAAATAACATTTTGTCTCAATACAGTTTTAGAAGTGTATGATGGATAATAGCATGAATCTGAAAAATTAATAAAAATACCCCAGCATAGGATTTTTTTAATACTGTCTATTACTGTACCACAGAAGCTGCATGTGAATACAGTACTTCTACAGCTGTTGTCAGGGAGCTGACTGTAGAGCTACATCGGTGTTATCAACATTTAACTGTGTTATTGGAATGGTGGTACTGCACAGAAAAAGTATTGCCAACTCTCAGTGTCTGGGGTTATTCAGGATTTCCGGATAATGCCATTATTTCAGATCTGGATAATACTGCATATGCACCATAATGTGTAGTCCACTGTCCCAGATGAGCTCATGAAGTTTGGATCCTCAACAACTTATGTCTTTGGAATGCAGTTTTCGTAACATGGCCTATGTGTTTATTTGTTCTCATGTAAAATATCCTTCCTATGATATCATTCATTATTTAGTGGAACGTTATCAACATCAATATTTAAATAACACCTTTCTCACCTGCAATAAAAGGAGACCAGATTAACTCTAATATTGAGATGGTTTTTGTCTTCAGGAGTGGCTGCTCATCAAATGCATCTCACCAAAAATGTCAAAATACTTTATTCAATTCCTATTTGTAACATCTTCTCTCCTTTAAATTCTGATTGAGGCAAAGACAGAACATTAACAATCTAAAATTGCGAACCCCTGAGTTCACAGTATCCATTTACTAACGTGGATATTTTGTGCTGATACTTTGTGTTGCATGTTGAAATTGCAATTTTATTTGTTATCTACCTTCTTTTAATCTGAGATAACTCAGTATTTTTCAGTGTTGTTAACGAAGACAAGTGTGTCCTGTTTATTTTTAGATAACATGGACAAGTTCAAAGTTTCATATAGGAATAAACACTCTTTGAGTTCATATTGCTTATATTATCTTTGGTTATTTTTCCATTTAGAAATTTCAGCCAATGCTTAAGCTTCATTAAAGTACATAGCAGATGCGACTTATTGTAAAGTCATTAATAAATAAGAGCATTTTTAATTTTCTTAACCATTAACAAATATGAACAGAAGGAATTGAATTTGAGTTCCTACATCTCGTGAAGCATTTCTGTCTTAGCTTCTAAATTATGCAGTTATTTCCATTCACACCTTTGTTTACATTTCATATGTATTATGACAGCATCTAAGGAATAAGAACTTCATGATAAAACTAGTGACTATTCTTAAACTCTGAAATAGCATGTTTTATTACATTTTGTAAAGAAAAATTAGCAGAATGGAACATGTATTGGTTGGTATTAAAATATCTTTTAATGATGGCAAGTATTATATATGATGCATGTCAAAGAAAGAAATAATCCTAAAGACCCTAAATCATGGAAGAAGAAACAGAAACTAAAATCCAGGCACCCACTGAGCTCCGATTACTTTTCACAGTGACCCACAGACTAGCAGTCTTCAGAATTGAGTGTATCATCACAGATAATAGGGTGATAACAGCTGCTAAAATAAAATGGATCATGGTTGTATAGGGATTTGTAAATAATCAAGAGTACTTTAAAGAGAGTTAGTCTCGCCTAACTGAGACTCATTGCTGGCACCTCCAGGGAAAGAGTGAATGCTGAGAGAATGCGCAAGTCGCTCCCTTTGAATCAGCTTTCACATGTGTAGTGTAGGGGTTATTTCTAGAGGTAATCAAATCTCAGGTGATCCGTTTGGTCTGGTTGTGCATCATGTGTGATCTGAATCGAGTAATCAAAATAAAATGTAACCAGCAGTGCATTAAAGAGGTGGATAGGAAGAGACCCACGGCGTAACCTACCCGGGAAATCTCATTTATCTGTTTTGAACGATGAGGGCTTTATACTGAAAAGCCCTTTCAGCAAGTGAAGAATTTGACAGTGTTAGGGATGTATGTTTTAGCGCTTATCTACATTAGTGCAAACTCTGAATCAAGATACGCTACACCATTATGAAGCTGAGCTTGCACACAAACTGTAGCTCAGTCAGCCTCTGCATACTGACAATTTCAGCCTGTTCAGGAGACAGATCTACAAAAGGGAAAAAGGTTTTGGAAATATCATCCTGGCAGCAATCACTCGTTTTCAAGAGATTAACTATAACAAATACGAATTGGCCATACTCCGCTTCAAAGGAACACCCAAATTTTTCAGATTAATATCTCTCAGGACCCCACACCCTCACCCACTCTTTTTTCTGATCTGTGAATTTTGCATTGCACTTTGAATTATCATGTACGACTGTACTTATTTCTTCTTTGGGCAAAAAACAGTGAGGGGAAGAGAGGAATATGGGCCTTACTGACTCCCACACTGCTTTTCACACTTCTGAAAGAAAGAAAATGTGTTCCTGATTCTAATTCCTTATCTAGGTAGCTGTTTGTGTGTGTATACAAATTTAGGGAAATACCCTAGCTAATTTCAGCTATTCTAGCCTGGTAAGGGGTGGTATTGATATCTCATTAGCAGTATCTAGTCCTCCTTAACATGGATGATCATGGCTACAACGCAGATTAATCTTCAGGGTTCTGCTGAAGCAAATGTAGCACCCCAGAAGTGGAGATGCAAGAGAAGATGTCAGAAACAGAAGTGGTAGTGGAGCAAAAGCCGAGACTTCATCGTGAAAATGAAAAGAAATAGATAAATTGGTTTTACCCAAAATGAGAGAATGGTCCGTTAATATATAAAGCTTTTAGATTCAATCTCTCTGTCCACTCAGGGCGGTATACTAACTTCTTTTCTCTGCAGGGCTCTTCAAGATAACTTTACTTCTGTTTTAACTGAATCAAATAAGTAACAGATACTTTAAACACTCAGTATTCATTTAAGACAACCCACAAACATTGTATTAATTTTATCTTTTATTATTTGAATGATCTTTTTCCAAATTCCTTGTACGATTTCAGCCACGTATTGCCTACTCGTTTATTACCGATTGACAACTACTAAAGACCTTTTGAAGATGGTCACTCAAAAATTGATGAATGTCAGAGATGTTTGTCTGTATAACCTTATTTAGATTGTATATGGAATTTGAGATAGTCTTTAATGATAAAATTGCTATCCAATTTTCTGCCTTACCAATAAAAACAACAGTCTGTGTAAATGCTCCAGTATATTCTGATGTACTGGTAAAGTAATAATTTAAATTCTATATGAAGCAAAGGGAGGGAGGACCACATTTGCAAAAAAAGTGTAGTTTACTGAGGGTGGGGTCTGATACTGTAGATAAGCTAATCTAACTCCTGTTTCCTGATCTTAGACCATACATCACGTCTCCATCCTGGTGCTGGCTTATTGGCTTTTTTGGTTTTTTTCCTTGGTTGTTTTTTTATCCCAGTAGTTCATGGAATTAAAGTGGGAGAAATATTTTTATGGTTTTTGTGGGTTAGAATATCTTTTTCCTGCTATTTTTCTCATTGAATAGGCATGTTATAAGGGCCCAAAAACTGCAGAGTTAGCAGAAGGCACGCAGCAGAATTGGGAGTTCCACACTGGAGTATATGAGATCAATTTATCTTTAGCCACACTTTAAATTTTCATTTATTTTTTCTTTTTTCTCTATCAAATACAGAATATTTAACCTTCCCAGAGGAGGGTCTGGTCTTAAACTAGACACTTCTCTCCTCTTTTAAGGAGGAAAGGAAAAATAGGAGATAATAGTAGGAAATAATCAGAAAAGTCCAGTGCTTCTATTCCCTTGAGATTTAGTCCATCTAAGGAAATAATTATTGATGGTCATATTGACTGAAACACAGAGTGTGTCACCTTCATAGCAGATTCTAAGATCTGCCGGGTGAATAGGCTCGTCATCCCTTCTCTTAAAATTGAGCCATTTCCATTGTGCCTGTGAACATAAAAGAGAAAAGAGAAGAGGAAGTCTGACTGTAGTGGATTATTAAGGCACTCAACTGGGAGTGAGGGAGATGATTCTAGTTCTGCCCAGCAGGCATGATAGGAAACTGGAGTGCCAGCTGAGAGCTACCTAAGTTTTAGTGGAACAGATTGTGTGTCTACAAGGTAATGAAATGCATCTTTTCTGCACTGAAAGAGCAGCAGCAGGAGAAAACATAGCAAATTTATTGATAAAGACTGTTCAAGAGATCTACATCTCTAAAACTGAATATTACATTGAGCATACATGGACACTGGAAAGCAACCTATTGCTCTATCTGGAGACATAGGAAGAAATGGGGTGAGTAATCCTGGTCTTGTGCAACACATAAAGATTCAGACTGAGAAGACGGGGAATCATTCCTACTTTAGGTGATTTTAGCTAAGTGCAAAGATAAATCAGATCTTGTTAAGATAAATTTCATAATTTTGGGGGAAAGAGAAATACTAAAGCCAACAGATCAGACATGCTTTTTTGTAAAAAAAAAAAAAAAAAAAAAAGACTGCATACTACAGAGCAGAAATCCTTAGAGATATAAAATATCTCTCCAAGACATCTTTAATAGAAGAGGTAATAAGCAGAATATAAAACAGATAAGAGAACCCAATTATCCTGGAATACACGTAATAAAAACAGTCTTGCCATGCTCAAAAGAAACCTCTCAATCTTAATGATAATGTAGGTAGATTGGCTATGTTTGGTATTCCAGAGAGTTCAAGACCATGCTGAATAAATTCTTTCTTCAGTAGCTAGATTTCAATGGGAGGAGATGATCACAACAAATTTGAACAACTATGGTAAAAAAAATTTCTGCATTGATTGTGTTTTTTTTTTTCTTTAAAAAGAAGTTTGTGAGCTTTTAATACCTTTGTTTGGGGAACTGTGGCTCTGCTGGCTTACATTTGGAGTTATGCTTTGTACCTGAAGTACAGTCCAAAAAGTCATAAATAGTTGAAGCTATTCGGATCATGAAGGTATGACACAGATGATGGTCTGATTTAAGATGAAACAGTGCAGGAACATAACCACGTGTTCACATAAGCTCTGAAAATGGTTCATGTTGCAGATTTAAAACACAACAACAAATATGAGGTTGAAGAAACCATAGAATTACAAGTGTCTTGTTATGGGATACACATAAGTCTCAATAAGATAGAGGTTATTCATTGACCTATAGAAAGAAAATTATGTACAAAACTTTGTGGGAACAGTATGTTTGGGGGGAAGTTTTTATCTAGTCCAGTTGCTTTCTTAAGGGCCTTTCTTATTTAGTAGAAGTGCAGAACAGGTAAGAGATACCAATCAAAACATGGAGTTTGAAATTCTTACACAATTCAAACAGAAGGTAACTGTCCTGACATTCGAGTACAATAAGTGCCAGACAAAGCTGTCACCTGATGATTGTAAGCAGGGCCTTGGGGGCACGCTTGTACAAAGGCAGGGTGACGGCTCGAGACTTGTAGCATATGCTTCCAAAGTCTGGACTGAACATCAGTGTCGGCAAGCAGAAACAGATAAAGGATCTTTAGCTGTACGGTGTGCAGGGAAGGAAACATGTTGATTACTTTTTCCCGAGGGAGACCAGGTTTGGTGGAAAAAGGTTATGAGTTTTGAAAGATGACTACAAAGAAGAAATTAGAAAAGGCTTCTGGATTTCAAAAACTTTTGTTTTTCAGTTTCAATTGTATGACTTACAAGCAGAGATGAAAGAGGAAAAGACTCTGTGGTAACAGAAAACTTGGTTTCGTTTTGGGATAGAAACGAAGTAGGAAGACATAGGAGTCTGATACTGGAACTAGGTGAGCCTGCTCAGAAAACTGCTTCACAAGGTGTGACAGTCCTCTCTCAGAGGATATGGTCTTTCACTGCAGAAGCCACAACATGAAATCAAACTGCCAAAGATAATGATGGCTATTAATGTCTTGCCCTTATAACAACTTTGAAGCAGATCTTTGTGACACAGAATACTGTATTTAAGAACAACATGCTTTATTCTGTGTTGATTTCAGATGGTTGCTGTTTTCCAGATGTGATAGCGCCAGAAATACAAATAGTAAACATAAAATTAGGTCAGCTAAGTTTTTAGTTAAGTTATAGAGTAGTATCCTTGAATCTGATCTTTTCACCTGCTCCAGTTGTTCAACTGAATTCAGAAATCAGACCATTAAACTACTGAGCCAAAAATAAAGGTACTGTATGCTGGTTTAAATACTATAAGAGATTATCGGAGGTGTACGCATATATATACATATATATGCATATAGAGAGAGTGGGGATAAAGGTGGATGGAGGCAGATAGGCACAATGGATCAAATCTGTTAACACCGTAGAACTGGGTTTATCTGTATATTATTCAAATAAAATGTAGGAATAGGGTCATAGAAAATAATGGCCTTTGAGGGATTTTGCCTTATTCTGGGGAGGTGGTAGCTAAGCAAAATCAACTGTATAAAGAATACAAAACATATGTTCAGGGCTTTCATCAAGAGGAGACAGGAAAGAGGTGGACTTTGTGTGCCTGTCTTCTAAAAAAGAGCAAACTGTAGAGTGCAAAAGGATCAGAGGAAGTGCTGAGCAAAGAAACACAGAGCAAATATATAGTAGTTGTAGTGTGTTGTCTCTTTGGAAAGGGTTGTTGAAGGACAAGTAATGTGTAACTTTGTGTTGCAAGGAAACACCTCTGGAACATTCTTGTAAAACTGGTTTGACGTCTGTAAACAAGGAGAGCCAATTTAGATACAAGAACAGGTGCAGACCTTACCTCCTCTTTTTCAGTTACTGGAAAAATGTAGCCTCCCTGATAAATAACAAAGGTTTGCCTTAGAAATTAGTCCAGGGACAGAAATGTCGTTACCTGCAGGATAGCTGCAAGTGCAGGGCTGGTTCCTGGATCGAGAAAGCCATGGGAAGCTGTTGTGCCCACTGCAGCTCCTGCCCTGCCAAATAAACCACAATGTCTGGTGCATACCCAGGTCTTGTCTTGGATCTGTACTGGGGCAAATAGGAACTTGGAGTGAGCAACGGGGCACACCAGCCCTTCAGCATCAGTGTTTAGTTTTCAGACATTAACAGCCACATAACAACATTACTTTGCCCTGGAGGCTGCCTGGTTTCTGTCTGCTTAGCCTGATCCTTGATTCTTCGTCTAGTTCTAGTGAACCTCATCTGACTACACCTGTATTCTTTCTTCTGTTTGATTACCAAATATACACTTCTCAGCTCAGCTACTCCATTCCCTGAAGCCCTGCTAATTGCCAGTCCAGTTTTCTCATTTCCTGTCTGGAATATTCTTCAGCCCTCTTTTCTTCTCTACAAGATCTATACCATGATCTGCTCCAGAATCCATTCACTTGTTACTATTTTTCCTTGCTGAATCTTAGACTGGGATCTTGTCTCCTCTTAAGTTTAAGGCCTAGGCTTCAACCTCTGTATTTCTTGCAGCCTGGAGAAGCAGGGTGTACCACAGACAGCGAAGAAGAGACAGATTCCCAATTCTTTTTCCCAGTTCCAGCAGCTGTGCAGTCCCACTACTACTTTCCTGACTGTGAAAACTGTTATGTGAAAAGTCTGACTTTTCATGTACTGACTCCATACCTTTGGTTTACATTTGGCTTATATGATCCTGTTGCCTAGTCCATGACTTACTGTAGAAGCTATGAAAGAATATACGGTCTAGAAGCAGTCTGAAGATACGAGGGGGCTGACACGGTGAGCTGCCCTGCAGATCTGGTGCCTGTGCTGGCTGGTCTAGAGCTGTGAGAAACCCAAATGTGCTAAGGATCTTTGTTTCTCTGGCAAGATTTTATTAAGCTTGTATTGGTGCTAACTGTCAAGCCCCTGAGGGCACTAACAGGCCTCAGCTGCCCTGGTCAGCCTCACCTGGGGCCCCTCACCCACACTCTGCCCACTCATTGCAGCTCAGGCCGGGGCCAGCAGTCCTGGTTTGAGCTATGATGTACTTCTACCTGTGTTAAGACCCCAACCCTGATTCATCGCTCACTCTGTCCAGAGCTGTCTGTAGACCCCGTTAGCAACCCTGCCTGACGTGGTCAGTCCCAGTGGGACAGCCACCGCTGGGGCCAATGTCACTCCTGGCTCCCCAGCCCTGAGGGAGCAGCCATCCCTTGCTGCGCCCTGACACAAATTTGGCTCTCCCATATGCAGTCTGGTCAGTCTGAAGGATAAAAAAAAAAATCTATACCAAATGCCAGTGTTAAAACAGAGCAATAATACCAAAAGAGTACAGAACCATCTTCGGTTATCCTTTCTCCCCACAGAGCTTCACAGTTTGCAGCTCCACGGCAGCTCTAACATCACGAGGAAGTTATTTATGGAAGGCACTGTAGGTGGGGAAAATAAAATCCCATCCCTTGGAAGAGTTGGCTGCCTATGCAGTTTGTCCATGTGCTAGATATCTCTGGTAGGTGTTTGTCTTCACGGCAGATTTCTGTCTAATGTTGTACTACATCCTGCAGTGCACTGACTCTTCCAGCCCTTTACTTGGGTCCTGACCTTGGTTATACACTCCTTTTTATGGATAATAAGTGCAGGCTTCAAAAAAAAAACCCTATTGTTGTACTTCTTAATTCCCTAGCCAGTTCCAGATCCTTTCTCTTGCAGAAAATGCTTGAGAGCAATATGTGACTTTTGGGTTTGCCTGAAAAAGTAATGAAGCATTTGGACCTTTGGCTTATGGGCCTTTTATTTAATTTTATTCCTCCCTCACAGCTTGGATCATGGAGCTGGAGCCGAGGGAGCAAGCGGGCATGCCTTCAAATTGTAATTTGCCTTCAGCTGTAGCTTTTCTTGGCATATGAAAGCAGTCCCTGAGTGTCACTGCTGAAGCACTCCATTCATGATGTTTCTGTAACTGAGCACTTAAGAGCATACCGATACAGGAGCCTCTCTTTGTTTAAAAATGTGTGCAGTATAGTTTTGTACAAAAACTATTAGACTGGGTAACTATGGATGGTCCGACGGGCTGGATGAGTTAATATCTAAAGACACTTTTCTTCCTTCTGGTTGCAAAATTTTCTTTCTTCACACTTCTTACTCTTTCTGATTTTTGTGATCTTACTCTGTTACGTGATCGTTGTTTTGCCTGTTTATTTTGAGTAGGAGGTTACTAGTGTATTCTTTGTAAATGATGAATTTTCAAAGAAGGAATGAGTTGGGTTTTTTTCATTTCTTCTATTTTAGGTGTCTGGTTTATCTCATTTGCTAATTATGTCAGTTAATCTTTCCAACCATTTGACTGTACTGCATGTCTGATCGTATGACTGGATTAGTTTCTTACGAATCTGTGATCAGTTTCTCCTTGAACACAAGAAGGGCAGTGTGAGAAGGGCAGCGTGCAACTTCCAGTTATCGTCTAGTGAATAAGACTTTTATTTAAAAACAGAGATTTTTTTTCCCCCTTGGCTTGATGTATTCTTCTTTCAGCATTTTAAAAATGATGCTTTTTTTTTTTCCAAGCTTTCAAACTGAAATAGCAACAGCTGTTGAAGGGTAACTTCTCTTTCCACATTTTTTCTCTTTATAATTAAAGTAGCTTTGAACCTGCAGTATTTATATCTGAATTTCACTCTCTAGTGTGGGATTCCATTTCAGTATGGAATAGTCTCGGGTGGAAGACAACATCAATGGAGATGTCACCCTGTATAAAACCTACCTTATATGTGTTAGGAGGGAGGGGTGTTAGCAGATCTCAGTGAAATACTTCCAGACAACAAGATGCACCTTTGCTAATGGCTGCTTATGAATTATTACTTTGGGTTCTAGGGGAGCAGAAGACTTATAAATTGGGGGGGGGAGGGGGGAGGGAACCCTACATATATTCTTGAATGTCTTTGTTTTACTTACTTTACATTTCATTTAAAAACATTTTTATTTATGAGAATAATAGGAGAACCATTAAGCCATTACACTCAGAAATCCTATTGATTCCCAAAGGCTTCTTCCCGCTGTGAGTTTAAGCACTACTCCACCTTCATGCTGTCCATAAATTTGGCTGCAAAGGAGTACCTGATTTTTGGGACAGGAAAGTAGGATGTGCCTCAATGCAATGATAGCTACATCAGTTCTTTGCAATCAGTTGGGTATGAAACCCAAACATGCTTTCATCACACTGGGCTATCGCATCATCATTAGTATGGCAGGCAGCATGTTGTACAGCATGTTATTCATCCTGTCTCCACGTTAATCCCATGTGGATGTATCACTCCAGTGCAGCAGATCACACAGCCTAGGAAAGGATGCGATAACAGTGTCTCAGTGAAGGACCTCAGAGGATCCCAGTGAAGGTAGCTTTCAGAGAGACTGGGACTTTTGCTGGGGGAAAGCCAGTTACTAGCGTTCTTGCACTGGCATCTGACTTGCCAAAAATGTAAATCCCAAAATATTTACTTTAATTTCACAGGTTTGCTCTCTGAATTAACTGTTTTTTTCACGGTGCCTTTTCAGTGGCAGCTGTGTCGAGCGACTGGGAAGGTTTAAGCTATGTACATTACAGACAGGTGACTCCAAGCTTTTATATTTGCAGAGGAGAAAAGACTTAAAATTAGTTGCCCCCATCCGGTTTCCTAGTTGCATTTCCAATATTTATTCTCATAGCATTACCCGCTCCTGCTATTTCTATTTACACTGGCAGTTCTGGCAATTTCTGTTTCTCTGTAAAACTCCCGTAAGCCTGGCCCGTATCTTTGCCAAAGCTGCCATGTAAACAGAGTGTTTATGAAGCTGAATGGCTACTGTGGCAGTAGCAGTTTATGTTTGATTTTCTCTGAATATGAGGCAGTCACACAGAAGAGTCACACTCAGCAAGGTGGGAGGCAAATCTACCCTGTGTATTTTTAATGGTTTGTAAATGCAGCCACATATTCTTTTTCATTTATTGAGCTGTTTTTTGGTACGGAATGCAGAAGTGAAGCTGTAGTTCCCATAACACACAGCAGCACAAACTCAACGAACTGATTTATGTCCTATTTCCACTACGTTATGCAAATTGGAAAGCTTCAAAAGCCTTAGCAATCTGATGCAAATGGTATGTTGTTGGAAGCTGATTTCCATGTGTATATGTTGTATGGCATGTCTTCAGACAATATACAGCCATCTTCTATTAGCAACAGGAAGTGGTATGCATTCATTTAATGATTGGGGACAAGCTTGTTTTCAGAGGGAAAGTAAAGAAATAATTTTGTCACGAACAGGCACGGCCGGGGGTAAAAAGAAGAAAAGACGAATTGATCATTTACTGTATGATATATTCATGCATTTTCAGAAAGGAATCAAAAGAACGTATCTAACAAACCCTGCATACAAAACAGGATTAAAACTGATCTAGAAACTAATATTCAAAATACATATTATGTGGCTGAGGGAACTGGGGTTGTTTAGCCCGGATAAAAAGGAGGCTGAGGGGAGACCTTATTGCTCTCTGCAACTACCTGAAAGGAGGTTGTAGTGAGGCAGGGGTCAGTCTCTTTTCCCAAGTAACAAGTGATGGGACAGGAGGAAATGGCCTCAAGTTGCACCAGGGGAGGTTTAGATTGGATATTAGGAAAAAATTTCTTTACTGAAAGGATTATCAAGCACTGGAACAGGCTGCCCAGGGGGTGGTTGAGTCCCCATCCCTGGAGGTTATTTAAGGGTTGTGTAGATGTGGTGCTCAGGGACATGGTTTAGTGGTGGATTTGGCAGTGTTAGATTAACGGTTGGAGTTGATGATCTTAAAGGTCTTTTCCAACCTAAACGATTCTATGATTCAGTCACAGACTCAGAAAGGGGCAATTAATATTAATGCTATCTGTGTAGTCTGTTAAGTGTTAAACAATTCTTACATGCATGCTGAGGTGAAGGGGAGGGTGCAAAACACTATAAAAAATTACAAGATTACAAGATTGATAATTTCTTATAGATAGGATGGGAGAAGAGGGGAAGAGCTTTAATTTTCCCTGTTAGCACCAGAGGTCCAGTACTGCCTATGATATTCCTTTCCTATTAACGCGGCCTCACTCCTTCCCCTTCCCTTTCTCACCTTGTTTAGTTCTGTGTTTGATCCTGATCTTGTTTTCTTGCTCCAGCAACCCCCAAACTGTTATTCTTTCCTTTGCCCTGTGTATTATTTTATGTATAGTTGTTTTAAAGGCCAGCTATCCACACAGCACAATCCTTACTGTAGCATAAGAATTTTGTAAAATTAACATAGAAGCATATCTACATTGCAGCTCTACTCATACCACAATTTAATTATGTTTTTATGCTGGGTTTATAGTCAAGACTTAAGTATAACTAGAAAGAAGACAGCTTTCTCAGCAGGGTCACCTGTGATCCTGTAGGATCAAGGAAAGAGAAGCCTGTTTTGGAAAGCTGGTCACCAATTCACAAAGAACAGGTGAAAAGCCCTTGGGATGGATATACAGATGCAAACCAGAAAAGATAAGTAGTCAGACTTCAAGAGGAAGTCTTCATTGTGCTTAGAGGCTTTGCTCATACCAGTAAATAAAACAGAATTTCCTTGTGGAATCAAACGCTAGTGTGTGAATGTATATATAATTAATTGTTAGCAAAATGACTAACTGTCAAAGATTTTGAATCAAATAGAAATATTGTGGAAAATTGGCAGGTTTGCTTCTCTCTTCTTTTGGATGGAGAGTGTTTAAGCAGATGAACATGAACTAGGGCATCACCTGGCCTCAGGGTTAAAAAATGGCCCTACCCTCTTCTATTTACTTTTGTAAGTATAATCACAGGACTCAGAAAGGGGACAGAGCATAGATAATCCTGTGACAGGATCATTGTACTGAGAAATGGGTAGTAAAAAGTGTAGTCAGTCGAGGTAAAGTGTTGATTAAAGATCTGATCCCAAGCTTATTCTGCATTTTCAGCACTCCTACAAAATTCCCAGGGGACATTAGAGGTGCCTTTCTATGCCATCCCTAAGGGGAACAAGCAGCTGCTTTCCCTTATAGTTCATCTCTTCTAAAGACTAATGGGATTTGCTGACAGGAGAGAAATAATTTGCACCTGTCTATGCCATCTTCAGAGCATCTGGTCAATTTAAACCAATTTACATCAATATTCAAAAAGTGTGAATATTGATGTAATATTACACTTCGAAATTGGTCCATTCATTATTTATTATGGCTGTTACTATGTGCCAGTTTCTTTTTGGTCTGGCTAGAAGGAGGATTACTTGTTTTGTTGACCAACTGTAGTGTGGAAATTCTGGATTTTACTACAAATGTGTATTAAGAACACATTCCCCCACTGAAAAAAAAAAAAAAAAAGCTGCTGATATATGGTTCAAATAATAATTCTGGTTCTAAATGACTTTTGTGCCTACAAGTTTTTATTAGGACACCAAATAGTCTGAAAGCATTTTATGAGGTTAAGTTTGACAAATATTTCAAGAGCTTGCCTTCAATTTCTCACAACTTTGACAGGTTCTAAGCATTTGGGGTGAAACCTTCTGTCTGAGAGATTTGCCTTAGCCTGAATTTCTCTAGAAAACATCAATAAACAGTACATGGCTATTTTCTAGAATAAGACTGAAGAAAACTACATTGCCCTTTCAAGTTAAAACCGAGTAGAAGCATTGCAGTGGTTTTACTGTGAAGCTCTGGTAACTCAATATGGAACAGGTAACGACGTTTGGCACCAGAGCAGGCCTCCATGTTGCGAGTGTGCCATTTGCCAGCAAGTATCTGCAAAACCTACTGCCATAACTTGAACCTGTAGGGTAGATCAACCTGTAGGATGAAAAGTCAATGATACTTTATATGAGGTGTGTTATAATGTCCAAGAGCAGCAGGTTGTGCCATGGATGAGTTTCCAGTCTTTTCTTTGGTGCTCTTCAACATTAGGAATATGTCTAATGGTTCCCTGATCTTTGTTTTGGTTTTAAATCTCACTAAGAAGGCACAGTCAAGCACTGGAAAGTTAGGACGTGATAAGATTTATGATGTCTTTGCATATATATTAGGATGCAATTTTGCTTTGTGTGCTTACAGTGTTTTGTTTTGGTGGGATATTTCTTTTATGCAGTGCTCCTGGTAAGCTGTGTGAATCATCAGGGTGGTTTGGCCCAAAACACTACAAGAACTAAAACATACAGGAGGTGCTCTTACTTTATTTATTATTGAACTTAGAAGATATGTAGTGACAAGACAGGGGACATGAAAAATATTTAATTGCTGCTGGCCTTAGAACTACAGTGTGATTTTAGGCAAGTCAATGAAACCATGTTTTTTAGTGGTGGTCACTAGGAGTATCTAGACTCAGTCAAAAACAAGTCTGAGCTTGCCTTGAAGCCCACAGAGACCTATGGGATCTTCTTCTTCTAAGCACCTTTATCACTTCCTAGAAGTTTCACAGACAGAACTGTTGAAAATTGAGATCAAGTCTTGACTCTGGCTGCCCTGTTGCTTGTCTATTTTGAACCAAAAGTAGAAAAAAATACACTGAAGAATGGAGCACTGCACCCTCAGAGGAGCCTTGTCTTAAGTGGGGTCATTACATGGAAGAGTCTGTATTGTAATGTGCTTCCAGCAGGAGACTGACTCTGGCATTTCCCAACTTGTCAGGGCTTAATTTTGCAACTGTTAACTATTAGCATTGTGAAACCGAGAAATACTCTGGAGCTTTATAATGAAATGGTAACATATACTTAAGTGAAACATTTTATAATAATTTACATTTTATACAACTGATACTTTTTCCATTTTTTTGCCTTTTTTTTTTCAAAAGCAGGCGAATAATTATTTTATTTTATTTCACCTTCTTTTACTTGTGTTCCCGTTTAGCTTTGGATACCATGTGGGATCTCCTTTCTTCCGTTTGTTTGGTCCCATTCACAGCTGGTTGTTCTGACCTTTTCTCCCTCCAAACCTTTCAATTACCCAACATTTGCAGTAGTCAGTTTATGATTGAAATGACACATCTTCTGCTCTGCAGTGTCAAGTAGTGTCATTGCAGAAAAATGTTAAGACTAGTGAAGAGAAGGTGGAAATAGTGAGGGGGAGAAGAGACAGGAAGATGAGGATGGAGGCAACTGGTGTCTTCCACAGACTGGGTCCTTCCCAGTGTGGCTGGCAGCTACTGGAACAGAGACAAGGCAGATGTGTTGGGCTTAGTGAAATACTGCAGTCTTAGTCAGTATCCTCATTTCCCTAATGACTGTTGGCTCTTTGGGTAAAACCAAAGACTTAGCTTAAGGTGCACTGGGCTTGCTACCTGCTGAACTTATCTCCCTTTGTGTGAACAACTGATTTGTTGGTTGTTATTTATCTGCGTTTCAGCTGATTCCCACATTGCTTTGAATTTTTCTCTCACTAATTAGAAAGTGGATGCACTGAAGCATAAGGCGAAATCTCATCCTTGGCAGTTACTTGGAGACTCTCAATAGTTCTCCTTAGTAGTTCTCTGTATTAGCATGATCATCCCATCATAAAGAGCCCTGGCAGGTTACAATAGCTACTGTCTCCAATTTGTGCCTGCCAAGCCTGTTCACTTAGCAGCAGGCAATGTTTCAATGAGAGTTTTAACAAGTCTCTCTATTAGACAGCATCTTGTTGGTTTCCTCATTATAGAAAGATCTGATTTCCTTCATTAGCTAGAAGACTTCTACTTGTGGTACGAAGATCCAGGAAGTGGTAATGACTTCAGACTTTCTAAACTAGTATCCTGGCCCTATCAAAGTTGGTTAGATTACTTACTGGGGAAAAAAAAAAAAAAAAAAAGAAAAAGAAAAGAAAAAAATTAAAACAAACACCACCCCACCCCCCAATTTAAATCCAGAGCTTATTTTTTTATTTACTGTTGTGGTTTCTATATGTTATCCCATCAGCGTAGCAAATGTAAAGAAAGTATATGCTGAGTCCTTTTACCCTGATGGATCTTTGTACAAAAAGCTTACTTGTAAGTGGAAAAATATACCATAACCCTTGTATTTATATATAACAAGTTGATTCCTACTGTATTGATCCAAAGTAAATATAACCAGGTTGCTGTCCCACCTTGAGTTTTCCTGTGGTGCTTTCACAGGTATGACAAGAGAAGCATTACAGATCCTGAATTCTGATCCCTGGTTTATAGTTTCATATCCTGCTGCTCTATACTAACATGAACAAGGAGTAACAGGAAATAACATGGAGTAACAGAAATAACATGTTCAATAGGAGATGATTTTTAGAGGACAATCTATATTGGACCAGGATCCCATGCTAGAGTTAAGCGTAGGATATCAGCTCATCTTAGAACTACTTTACAAAGAAAGAAACAATTATAGAGACATAAAAAGTTTAATCTAGCATTTAAACAACATAAAATAAAAAGTCAATAATGGATTATCATCTTCAGGATATCGCTGTTTGCAACCTGACTCAGACATGCTGGGAGTTAACGACAGAATGCATGTGAACAAAGAATTACTGTTGAAAGGATTCCCAAGGCTCGTCAGGGTGAATTATAGAGCCTAAGATTAATATATCTTGAGGTGTAATCAGCTGTATAAATATACTCAGTGTCTGACCACCATTCCAAGCAAACCTCAGTATACATTCAGAATACTGCTCCTTTGTTGCTCAGGTGCATATAGATGTCTGAGAAGGAGGATGTCTGGGAAGAATAACAGTGTAGTGAATTCAGTAAGTGTCGCCTGTATGGAACTGGGCAAATTCACACATCAATTTCTTAAGAATCTCCCACTTTTTATGAGGTCTTATCATGATGTTCACCAAGATGACCGAATGCAGATTAGGAGAACGTTACCTCTTCGATAGTCTGTGATGTTAAGAGGGAATACCCTGATATGCATTACACTGCTGAAAGTTACCACTGAGATTTACTTATGGAAAACCAATACATTAGAGTACTTTAGTAGATGTTCCGTGGAGTATCATTTGCGCAAATGCATTCATGTCATAGGAAAATTAGCAAAATTAGTAAATTCCTTAAGAAATATCAATGTATAGGGAGGATTGCAAAAGCAGCATATATTAATTGGATTTCATTTTGTTGAAAATGGCTGAAATAGCTCCAGTGACTAGGTCTAAATCATAAGTTTGTATGGTAAATTTAGGCTTTTGAATAAAACACTGATCCTGTTGTCTTGCATATCATTGTATACTTTAACAATAAATGAATTCCCTTCCTTTTATTGATATGCTTGGGTTTATTTGTGTTCATGACTATCAGTGGCTGTATCAGCCAGAGCTGAAAGCTGATCCCCTTGTTAGTATGGTGCTCTCTGGCTTATTGCACCTTTTTCATATAAATTATTTTGTGTAGTTTACAGAGCATGATGAGTGGGCTTTCATGGAGGGCGCAGGACTGGATATTTTCATGAACATACTCCTGTGAAATACCATATCTCACTTATTTCATAACCTTGAGAGGGACATTGCTGCATTAGCCATTTCTCATTTTTTAATGATCTATTCAAAGTCTACTCAAATATTGATTTGAAAATATTCAGATGCTAAATTTACTGGAAATACATAGGGTTCTCCTAATATCTGACCCACAAACTAATTGTAAATAATAAAATAATCAACAGCACATTATTTATCTGATGGCTGCTCCAAATGTTTAATTTAGTCTGTAGAGTTTTTGACTATATATCTGGAAAGAATCAACAGCGTATTTAGTGGCAAATTGTTAATATAGAAGATATGGTATTTCCAAGACATACAATTTTTAAACTTAATTTTATCTTTTTTTGACCATGCTGTGTTTATGTAGATATTCATAAACATAGATATCAGTAAAATTCCATACTTTTCTTTCCCAGAATATTTATGAATTCATTCATTCATATTTCTCTTTTTGCTTATACTTTATACGTACTCTGTTTAATATTAGGTTATAGAAGTTGTGTAATAGGAGTAACCCGGCCAAACAGTCATAGCTAGAATATTGGTCTTTCTTTTTTTTCATATCCATTCATATTCCAACTGTCCTGAGAAGGATGACATTTTCTGTTGTGTTGTTAACGGAGAATACATCCTTGCTTAGTCTCCTTTGGTTTGGATTGAGTTCCTAGCTTTGCTTCCTGAAGAGAGAAAACAATGCCTAACTTTGAATTAGCGGTTTGAGTTTTAACTTGAAATACTTTTTGATATTATACATTCATTCTCATGACCAACCGTGGTGTTATAAGTCTCCAGAACCAATTCAGGTAAAGCTGGAAAGTCTTATACCTTGCCTAGGCCTGGTGCTGTAACATTAAATTATTATGTTCTACTGCTCTGCGATTTGAAGGCACTTTAATTTTCCTGCTAGCAGGGAATGGTGAAGGCAGGAATGTATGAGAAGCTCCTAGTTGCTTGTAATTAAGGTGAATTGTTACAGCTGAGTAAACGAAAATCTGTCACAAGAAGAGCTCTTACTGTAAGCAAAGTATAGTTACTGTTTTGACACATGATGTGGTGGTTTTCTCCCCTTTGACCCAAATGTTAACAGTGTTCATAATGTACTGAAGTACCAAGCAAGGCAGCACTAAACAACACCATGGAAATTACCGTTTATCCCTACATACCATCCTTTTTTGCACATACTTCTGTTTCAATGCTATTTGCTTCTTGTCCTCTGTAACATCATAGTCGATGACAGTACAGTGAACCCTCCCACATTTTTATTCAATATAGCTGAAACCTATGTGTCCTACATCTGCTCTTAAGACAGATTGTTATATAAAGGTGGTAGAGAAGCAGTCTGAAAATGGAATAGTTAAGTTCTGTGTTGTATCACAATGTTATATTTTTTTCAGAACAAGTCACTCCTACTTCACCATCTTGGCATATTTTTCAATAAAAAGCTTGAAGGAAGTGTAAGCACAGGTATGAAACATGATGCACAGAGAATGTATAAACCAAAACACCGATACTTAATATCTTCTGAATCACATTTCCTCTAGAAGTTTTAAAGTTAGCAAAAACTTAACATGGAAATCTTGTTTCTTTGTGAATATGTTAAACCATGTTTCTTTGGAAATCTGATCTGAAATGTCTCATTAATTCTATTGGTAGAATGGTTTATGAGCTTGTTTACCACAGAGAATGAAGAGGTTGCTTTTAAAGCTTGTCCTAATAAAATTCAGGTGAACACTAGTGACAAAAAATTACATTATATTTGCTACAAAATCTTCTTTCTTTCCTCACAGGATCGCAAAAATGAAAGCAGCTGGAAAAAACAAATACAAATTGACATGCAGAATGCAAAAGCTACAGTATAAACCAGCTCCTGGAATGCTACAGTTTCCCCAGATATTTGCAGTTTAAACTTCATAGCAAGATACTCCCTGCAATGTCATTGGTCCCAGGATCTCAAAACTATCTCCTGCCTTAGAATTGGTTTTGACAAAGATACAAATAATATGATGCACTTGTTCATGTTTCCAGGGAATTGTTTAAATTCTCAACAGTTCTCCAACTATTTAAAAGCACTTAATAATTTTAATGACAGAATTCAATATGTGCCTTGGCTTTTAATCTGTGAGCGTAATATACCATTTACTTAACGGAAATGTGAATTCTCTCAAAAGAATATAGAGAATGTAGATAAATTTTAAATACTTTCAGTGCCACCTATTGGCTGATAAATTATTTGATTTAACAATAAACATCAGCTTCATAATTTTGGATGAAGAAGTGAGATAGGGCTACTTATAATTTGTACTGGAGGTAAAGCCATCATCAGTGTCTGGGATCACATTCGAAGACATTATCCCATCTCCAAAGAACTCTAAACACATATTTGTTTTTCTTTATAGAAAACAACACATGAACGCTTCCTGTGGGATGCTTAGACATCTCATGGTGGGACCGATGTTCTAAAGCATATAGTGAATAAGTAAGGTGATGTGAGACATAGGAAGAGGTCAGAAAATTATTTAAACTTTTCTTTTTAGCCTGACAATGTTTTTTTGTTTGTTTGTCTGAACATATGATCTAATTAATTTAGTTACAGTTAGCTTATCTTTTGTGAAATTTCAAGCCAAAGATACTCTTCACTACATCTCAGATTCCACTTCTGGAATATACTGAGCACCGTGGCATCTCTGAGCACTTAAGCACATCCTTAACTTCCCACATTCAGAATTGCATCAGGAACCTGAGGAATACCATTCATTTCACTGGAACTACATACATAATAGTAATCTCACGATTATTTTCTAAAAGTTTGCCACCTTGCATGAATGAGGACTGATTTCTGGCCAGTCCTATCCTGAGAAAGGGAATTTATCTCACACCTCTTCAGCTACCTGAGAGTTCAGAGTCTACCTAAGATGGCTGTCTAAGTTCCTTCTATAGTCAAAGGCAACCTCTCCAGGTTGGTAACCTAGAGAGAAATTCTGGTTATAGGACAATGAACCAGAACGGTAAAGTATCTTTACAAGGTGCCTGTCCTATATCAGGGACTACACAGGGAATGCAGCTGACCTTAAATTTAACACAAAACCTTTTTCAGAGACTGAAATTTTGAGATGAGTTCTACACTTACTGTCCAACTCTTTGACTTTGAACATGAATAGGTCCTTTGTGAGCCCTTCCAGTTGTCTCAGTTTCTTTTTTTAAAAAGAAGAAATTTTCAGATCTTGTCAGATCTATGTTACAAAATAATCTTGGGATCAATGTTCCTGGCTGGGGGCAGGCAGGGCAGGGCCTCTCTGGCTGAGGCCTCAGAGGTCGTGGGACTGGCCCCAGCCGTGGAGGTCCACCCTGCCTGTCCCGCAGGCAGTCTCCAGCATTCCTGTCCTCATAGTGCACTGACACTGTCAACATTGTGGCACTGATTTAATCCCTCATTTCAGGCCTTTTCTACTCCTGACATTAATTTTTGCTTCTCCTTTCTCCTTGTGCCCTCGCTGAATCAGACTGCCCTTTTCTGGCACTGAAACGCAGCAAAGCAGCCTGAAAGTTATGAACTTTTGGCCACAGACTCAGAAGCCATGACAGAGGCTGAGGCAACAAAATGACTCAAGGCCTGAAGCGCATTTGAAAAAAGAAAAAAAAAATCTGTCCCATAGGATTTGAAATAAATTATGTTTTTACCGAATGACAACACAATCCTTGGCCAAAGGACAAAAGAAATCCCAGAATGGGAACAATGCTTTCTTTAGGTTAACACGGTGCATAAAACCCACAAGCTCCAGTGCTAAACTGTATCCTCTTGGTGAGGGAGGAATCTCACACTGTAGCAATTATTTAATGACAGAAGAAAACCTCTGCCTTAGAGTTCCCAACTTTCAAACCATCTCCACCAGAGGAGAGCTGTTCCCAGTTTTCTCTAGTTTATTTCAAAGCTCTGGAAAAGATTGTGGTTCTTATATTGATTAATCTGCAACTTATTTGCTATTTAATAGCACACAAATCGACTACACTGGTGGTCCTACTTTAATTCTCATATCCGAACCTGACACTATATAGGCTGAACCAGAAACGCCCCTTAGCTGTGGAAACTTAGGCTAGGGGCAAAATCATACGAGGGCATCTAAACTCGCAAGATGTGAACTATGTAGGGGACTAGAAAAATAGGTATAGCAGCTGATTTGCAATACTTCTGATGTTGGAGGCTTTTTCTTGCACGGGTCACAAGACTTTGCTGCTGTCACATCCAAAACTAAATTCACTTTTCAATTAGTCTTCTGCATAAAACCAAATGTGGATCTGGAATATAAATTGTCTTTTTTAATACTAAAAATCCACTCATCGCTTATGTAGCTTTCCTTTTTCATAACTGTTTTTATTTTAATAGATGAATTTATTTAGCTTAGTCAATCTCTAATTTCCCAAATAAGACAATTTTTCATATTAAATTGCCAAGCATTTATCTTTGTGTAAATAAGCCTTAGCTGCAGATTTGCCTACGGTATCATCCTCATTTTGGTACTTTCCTGTTCCAAACAAAATCATGTAAGACCTACCTTTCAGATCAGTTCCTTACTATTTTTCAATGTTTATATCATTTGACTTAGAAACTCATTCCTTCTGGTCCATATTCAAATAATTTTTAATAACATTCTCAGTGAAAAACATGTCATTACTGTGATTAATCTCAACAGATGAAAACACTGCACAACTAAATTGTCACGCTAGAAGAAAAAAAAAACCAGCAACTCCATTTCTGAGGATTTCTTGGGTTATGATGTTTTTTCAAGTATTACAAAGTTCACAATAAATTATCTCCATATGGTATTAAATATGTTCATGTCAAAGACATAGGTCTCAAGCGTGATGATTTTAAATTTTTACAAACAAATGTTTAGTAGAATCAGTCACTTGAGAACACAGTAGCAATATAATTCCAGCACTAATTTGCTATCAGCAAGGCTGTCTCAACATATGCACTGAGCTGCTCTTTTCTTTTCACAGTGGTTCTGGGTTGTGTCTCTCCACAAGCAAAGTATTTGAACATACAGTTCACTCTTTGTTAAAGATCTCTCTCAATCAACCAGTGTGCTACTTGGAAATATAGAAATAAAAATTGAGTAAAACTTTTTCCTACATGCCAAACTGTTAACTCTTTGTTCCCCTGCAGTTCTTCAAAAAGCTAATTGCTGCTCAAATTAGGCTCAGCTCCAGAGGAATGTAAAGAGAAAAGAAAGAAAAGTGTGGGTTTATATTACTGAAAATTCATATCTGTGGGATACCCTTGTCTGACTCCTATGATTCCATGCTTTTTAGGTCCCAATTAATTACTGAAATAATTCTGTGGCTCCTTTTACTCAAAACTATGATTTAAGTCACAGGCTGATACTTGTGTTTTATCCTGGACAGTTTTATGATGTCCATCACTGTTTATTAAGTAGAGAAAACTCCTTTTATATATATTCCTGAATGTTTTGTAAGAGTTGAGTTGAAATTCCAAACTTTCAGAAATTGGTATGTGCATTTAGAGTTGAACTAGCTTTAGCTAGTTTAGCTAGGTTTTTTTTTTTTTTTTTAAAGTAACTATATTCGGATGTTTATACGAGAATATTATAACTTTATTTCTGTTTAAAGTCAGCTGAAATCAATTCTCTTTATTGAAGAGCCAAGTCATTTATTTGCTTTAGCTTAAAACATTACAGTGATTGTAGTCCAAAATTATGTTCTCTGGATACACTTCCTGTGATGTTGTTGGCTTGTTAAGTACATCCTTAAAAAAGATGCAAAAAAATGATCTTAGTCCTCTTTCATAAAACAGCTAGTAACTCATAGTTTCATGGCAATATAAAAAATATTTACTACAATTTTAAAAGATTATGTCAGGAAAAAAATTCTAATGTATGAGCATATTTCTGGACAGCTTGATTGTTATGTCCTGCAGCTGTGTCACTTACATTTTTGTGTACAGATTTATGCTGTAGGTTTTCAAAATAAGCAAGGTTCCAGACCAAGTGGATACAATATGATAATGCATTTTGAGGGAGGTACAGTTCCTTTAATTCTTGTCTAAAATGGCTTCTCAGTCTTCTGAGTACCACCAGAGACTCTAGACTCCTTGCTTATTGCTGAAGTGGCAGATTGCTCATGGCGCCACTGGGATGATGCTGTATGTACCATGCGCTATGCCCACAAGCTCTTTAGTGTAGGAATTATTTGTTTATTTAAATAGTAGCCTGATTTTCTGTGAGAAACTATTAGCAATGGCTGTTCACTAGGAAAAAAGAAAAATCCCTGAACCCTTAGAGCTACTTAGAGTGGCAGCTGGTTGAGTCAATTAACTTACAGCATCATTTTCCGCTGTGGCAGTGTTCTTATGGGACTTGAGTCTCTTTTATGCCTGGTTCTGGACAGCAAAATGGTAACATTTATTTTATTAATGTGTTATGACACAGATTACCCATGAAAATTCTCATGAGCAATTCTTTGTTGATGAAAATATACTCTTCTTGGATCTTTTTTTAATACATCTCAGTATATCGATTTAGCAGCTGAAAAGGGCATGAAAAGTCAGGAAATGCAAGCTCTAGGAAGGAAACAAATATATATTAAGCACAAATATTATTCCTGAGTACATGCATCATATTTTCTATGTTGTTCAGTGTTTGCTTTATAACATTCTAGCATTGTCCTGTCATTAATTCGTAGAAAGCCACTGCAAATAGCTTCAAGACAAATAGCAATATCATTGCAAAAGACCAAATTCATAATACTAAATTTTAAGTGTCTTAAAGTTAAATATCTCGTCTAAACTTCTCAATGCTTCACTCTGTGATCTTTTAGAGAGCAGTTCAGCTAGAACTGGAGTGAATTGAGATGTGGAAGTAAGTGTCTGTCTCTCTATTTGTGTCTGCCTCCCTCGGTGACGGTTAGGTGAGATGGGGTGCCTTTCCCTCACCTTCCCTTCAGTCACCTCAAGCTTATTTGAATGAAACGAGCATGGGAGAACCTCATGTGTCTTCTTCCTTTTTAATCACACATTTTATGGAAAAACAGTTCACATTTCTATCTTATTCTGATATTATTTTTTATTTCCATCTTGTCATATATATGTCAAAATACATTACTGTACTTAGAGCCACTAACTTTTCCAAATTCTCCATTGAAACAAAACTTCTAATATAGTCAGGATTGTAAATGAGAGCCTTATTCCACTGTTAAGGTGACAGAAAGACACACAAGCACTACATAGTCACATTTTTTCTTGATTAATTGACAATAGATTTTTTTTTTCATAGGCTTATAATAAGAAGATAAAATCCTTGATGTTGTTCTTTTTTAATTGACAATTCAATCTCCTTTTAACTAATTCCTCTACCTAAATAGATCCACAATAACATATTTGGAAATCAGACTTTTATCCAAGAGCCAGTGATGGAGCATTCACTCCTGATGATTAGTGAAGTACAGCTTGACTCTTTTCAAATTTTGCATTGCCTTTTAAAATGAAGGAATACATATTTTATATTTGCACATATGCTTTATAATTATTTAATCAACCAAATCAAAATTGTACGAATAAAAAATATTTGTTATTTCATTACTGCATTGTTTGGGGTCGTGATCATCATAATTGAGTAACAGATATTAGCTACAGTGACAATCAAAATAAACATAGAACATTTATATAGTATCTTTTATCACAAGGTCCTTTTCCAAATTATATAATCTGTGTACAAACTGAGCATGAATAAAATGTTAAGGTTATATAACCAAGCCTTCAGCAATCAGTCATGGTGAAGTCAAGAGTTTTTGAAGACATATGTCTTCAAAAATGGGGTACCTATTTAACATTAAAAGGCTAAATATTAGGTTATGTGAACACTAAATATTTCTTGCCTCAATTCTATACAGTGACTCAAATTTTATTGCTCAAAAAGAATTAAAAGCTTAACTTCTTCACTCCCATTCCACAAGATGCTTTAAAGAATGTCTTAATGTATTTATGATTTGCATCGCAGTGATAAGTGTGTGTAATTAGCATTAAACTGCGCTTGGCCTTGTACACAAGCATGAAAGACAGATATATCAATCTGTAAAAATACAGCTTTCCATTACAAAAAGCTGTTTTACTTAAGATGGCATTTTTGACACTAGAAGTGTATGGCTTGTTTTTTTCTCTTTTTCATTTCTAGCTAAATTACAATATCAAAATGCCTCATTTATGAATTATATTGGAATGAACAAATATAAATTTTCTATTCCCATCACTTTTGTACAAGAAGCTTGTTTCATTTCATACATTTTTAAATAAGAAATAAAAGAGTTGCAATAAAATGATTCATTTTTATTAAACAGAGACACATTTTCTGATGTTCTGTAAATGCTCTGAAAGAGTACCTTACAGTACTGATTGAAATAGAAAAAATGTTTGTTCCTTTATAGACAAGATCATGAATCCACTGCAGGCAGTGGGAGTGTTGTCATGAGCTTCACTTGGGCCAGGCTTTTCAAAAACAAGTTGTTGGATTTTTGTCTCGAATGCAAAGGTCAGGTACTGAGTATGCTATAGAAGAAAAAAAATTATGCAGGCTGAATCCTACTTGAGGGAGCTGAATAAGGTTTAAATTCCAGAAATCTGGAGAGTGCATAGGGAATAGTTTTGGATACTCAGATTTCCAAGTACCAAGGGTTTGAATAGTTGTGATATTTGAATGATATTGTGAGACTTTACCTTTGTTGTTTTTTCTGCAACACACAGTTATGATCAAAATCTTCAGTAAAACCTTTGACACTGTTTCCCACAGCATTCTCCCAGAGAAACTGGCTGCTCATAGCTTGGATGGGCATACTCTTCACTGAGTAAAAAAATGGCTGGATGGCTGGGACGAAAGACTGGTGGCAAATGGAGTTAAATCCAGTTGGTGGCCAATCACAAGTGGTGTTCCTCAGGGATCTGTATTGAGGCTGGTTCTGTTTAATATCTTTATCAATAATCTGGGTGAGGGGATTGAGCACACCCTCAGTAAGTTTGCAGACAACAACAAGTTTGTTGGGAGCGCTGATCTGCTTGAGGATAGGAACGCTCTACAGAGGGACCTGGACAGGCTGGAACGATGGGCTGAGGCCAATGGCATGAGATTCAACAAGGCCGTGTGCCTGGCGGAAAAAGACCTGGGGGTACTGGTCGACAGCTGGCTGAATATGAGCCAGCAGTGTGCCTAGGTGGCCAAGAAGGCCAACAGCATCCTGGCTTGTATGAAAATAGTGTGGCCAGCAGGACTAGGGAAGTTATTTTCCCTCTGTACTTGGCACTGGTGAGGCCCCACCTTGAGTACTGTGTCCAATTTTGGGCCCCTCACTGCAAGAAGGATGTTGAGGTGTTGGAGCGCATCCAAAGAGCAATGAAGCTGGTGAAGGGTCTAGAGCATGTCTTATGAGGAGTGTCTGAGAAAAGTGGGGTTGTTTAGTCTGGAGAAAAGGAGGCTGAGGGGAGACCTTATCGCTCTCTACAACTACCTGCAAGGAGGTTGTAGAGAGGTGGGGGTTGGTCTCTTTTCCCAAGTAACAAGTGATAGGACAGGATGAAATGGCCTCAAGTCACACTAGGGGAGGTTTAGATTGGATATTAGGAAAAAATTTCTTCACTGAAAGGGTTGTCAAGCATTTGAACAGGCTGCCCAGGGAAGTGGTTTGAGTCCCATCCCTGGAGGTACTTAAAAGACGTGTAAATGTGGTGCTTAGGACATGGTTTTAGGACATGGTAGTTTTGGCAGTGCTAGGTTAACAGTTGGACCTGATGACCTTAAAGGTCTTTTCCAACCTAAACGATTCTATGATTCTATGACCATGGATGAATATTTTTCATCTTGTTCTTATGTTAGCAGTATCTCTTTCATTATTAATATTAATGAAGATGTATAACACGTGTAACCATTTTTTGTATATAAATGTGGAACACTATTTCTATGAGACACTGTACTCTATAGCCAGCAGTACATATAAGCCTCTCTAAAGCAGTCTAGGTAACAGTGGTCTTTTGCTATGCATTTATGGAAATGCAAGACAACTTGCCACAAGAATTTAAAGCTGAGAGTTTACTTGCACAGTGCAGATATAAGAGGAATTCTAAATAGGAATGAAACAGCATTCTCAAGCCTCACAACAGGCTTGAAGGTTTGCTTATTAATGGGCCTCCTAGTCTTGGGATAGCCTATCTGCAGTAATGAAAAAGTGTCTTTGAGCGACTGTTAAAAAGATCAAAGCTGAGGTACTGCAGTTCTGGAGAGCTATCTTTTATTCTCAACTTTAGTTCCGAGTCCAAACAGTGAAAATATTATTATGATTTGAATGGAGAATCCCTCTGTGAAAGAAAAAGCAGTCAACAGTATAGTCATTAAAAACAAACAAACAAACAAACAATAAACAAACAATAAAAACAAACCCAAAATCCTGTTTATGCAAGAGGGAGTTTGTAAATGACATCCAGAAGAATTATTTGTTTTTAATGCTATATGTATGAAGGGTTAGGATAGGTGAAAGACTGATGGGAAATCTAATACCCTAACTTTTCGTCCAATTCTGCAATTGTGCTTAGTCCTTAGAGTTTTGGTAAAATACTGGCAAGAACTAGCTTCTCCCACCCTACACAGAATGAGATGAGACACTTTTCAGAAAACCAATGGTTGTCTCCAACCTTTCTTTTGACCCTTTTCTGTTTCAGAAGTTGCATAATCTTGCCCTAAATCTTACTGATTCAGCTGTTTAAATCCAGTGGACTTTAGGGTTGACAAAGTTTCTAGGGAGAGGTAGTATCTTCTATATATCAATGGTAAAGAAAAGACAGATTTCAGGCTTTTTCAGTCTGAAACAGAATCAGCCATTAAACGAAAAAGAATGGTTCTACATCTTCTGAGCTGATGCATTAAAATATTTCTGTAGGCACTAATCTAGTTTTTGGCAATTAAGTAAAATTATAAATTTCAATTTATTTCCCCCAAATGATTTAAGAAACACAGTCTACTTGTTTTCCTGTATTCAAACATCTCCAGAGAATAGGTAGTCAAATTTTATTGATACTTTTGATACTTTATTGATACTTATTGATACTTTTATTGATACTGTAAATTCCAGAACACTTTAAAATGTATCATCCATTGCATTCAGTAAATATATTTTCTTTTTCTTGTGCAGCATTAAGCAAAATGGGAAAAATAGAATGTGTTGGCCAGCTCTGTGTAAACTAGTTAGTAAAAACCAAGCATGTGTAATAGGGATTGCTGTTACTATTTCTTTTCACTGTAGTCCCAGAAAGGCAACGAAAAAAGAAGGATTTGTGTTTTTTTAAGAACTTAGGACAGTGGCAGATAATCTGTAAATAGACCGAAAGAAGAAGAGATGGCAAAAGTTTGTGGGAAGAAGTGATGAAGTGTTGCCTATGCTTTCCCGATTCCAGTTTTATTTTTTCCTTTGTGACATTCAAAATGAAAATGTGCACCTTCTTGAGGTAGGTGGTATCCTGGGCTCCTTGTTTCAGTACGGTGTAATCAAGGAGAGATTTGAAGAAAAAGAAAAGCTGGGTCTCAAGGTTAGTAATTGAGGAAAATAATGGAAAGATTTCCAAGAGTGTAGGTCTAGATTTCTGCTCTTTATAATATTAGGTGTACTCAGTCCTGCTGGCAACATAGCTTTTGAGGAAATATTTGTAAGGACTCTTTCACACTATAGTAGGCTTGACATCAGGATGTTTTGCAGTTACGTAACTGAGTCTTACTTGCGAGTTTAAAAAATACAAAAGAAAGGTTGTTTTGTGCTGTATCTTACCTAAAGATCACACTACTGTTGCATGCGCGTTAAAGAAAGTAGCTTCCCAATTGACAAAAAGATCATTTTGACTGCCTAATGAAATATTTTTCTCAAATTCCCACAGGTAAATAATGATCCTTGTGGTGCACATGTACACATGTGCTTTTGTCGTGGATCTTAGATAAGGAATAGGAAAGTTCATGGTTTATCTGTCACCGTCCTTGCCATATAGCACTTCTTCCAGGAAGGATCGATTAATCAGACTAATTCAATTCTCTGCTCAT
Source organism: Vanellus vanellus (assembly GCF_965231255.1). Classification (NCBI taxonomy): domain Eukaryota; kingdom Metazoa; phylum Chordata; class Aves; order Charadriiformes; family Charadriidae; genus Vanellus; species Vanellus vanellus. The sequence continues at coordinate 36,022,336 of NC_138905.1, read as the reverse complement.
GCCTGCTGTCCAAAACATTATAACTCCTCCTGAGGGAGGTGTCTGTTCTACTGTCAAACCTTTCTCACCCTCCTTTTCTGTTCAGTAATAGAAACCTGCCACCCTTTAAATGCCTTCATTGCCATTAACTGTTATTTTAATTCTGAATAATGACAGGGTCATTCAAGATAGATCTTTTTACAAGGCTGATTGTTTTTAAATTATTTCTTATAATACACAGGATCTTTCCAAAGAGCTTGAGATTAACAAAGAATCTTGGTAGCCTAACTGACTTTTTTAGTTATTTGGATCTCATATTCAAACACCATGACATCAGCAGAAATTTCAGTAGCAGGGCTCTGAACGCACCAATGTACCTGAAGTCCCCTGGCATGTCTCATCTGAGGCTTCTACCCATGTACTCTCTGCTTGTTGAGTTGGGAGCTGCATTAGCCTCACGGTCTTGCCCTTCTTGGTCCTTCCGGAGCTATGCAGTAGGTGTGATGCCCTCAGCCCTGCCTCTCAGGCAGAAATTTGCAAATGGCTCTCTGCTCTACTGCGTGGTAGCCCTAACCTCTGAGCTACTGGAACGAAGTCTCATCTTCATCTGAAAAAAGGTGGGACTTACTTACCTCCTGCAGAGGGCTCACAGTTCAGAGCGCTGCATGGAGAATCCAAGTCTGAGGGGTAGTTATTAAGACTCAAGTCTCTTCTGAAGTGGTTCATTTTCAGCCTAATAAATTTTGTGACTGTTTAGCAACTAATATTTCACCTTACTCTATTTCTCTAGGAGTCTCTTTCTGAATCACTCAGTACTCAGCGTACTCTTCCAATGAGTGGGTGATGGAGATTCATTTTGCTCCTGTCTAAAAGTATTTCCTGTCCCCAGCACTAAGTGCCCTAAAAAGTTGCCAGCAGAAGAAGTGGGTGGAGAGGTGTACACCGAACAATTCAAGTATCTTTTTCTTGTGCAGCATTAAGCAAAATGGGAAAAATAGAATGTGTTGGATATAAATTACAAAACTAATTTGATGTGGTAAATTAGCCTGAATATTAAATACTAGACTACAAAGTTTTCCATTGAGAAAGAACGGCAGTGAAACAGATGTATAATTTTCAAGCTTAAGCTCTTGTCATTATTTTGCAGACACTTTTTGCTTTGCAGTATTATCTCAGAGTAAGCCATGAAAATGTTAAGTATTGTGCAATGTTCTTACAGGAATTTTTCCCAAAGCCTAACAGCAGTAGAGGAAGATGAGAATTCTACATGCCCATTTCTTGCCTATAAAGATTAAATAATTGAGGGTATTATCCAGGGTTATCTGCTCTGCATGATGAACACTGGTCATTTGGCAGTATTTACACACCTACAGGACTGATCATGACTTGTGTGCCAAGTAAAGATCTTTAACTGTCACTAAATCCGACCGTGTTAACTGTGCTTCTACTCCTAATGGATCACTTTCAGAAAAATACAGGCAATGACTTATGCTATTCGTAGGGGAGTTCAAATACAAATAGATTTGGCTACTTGCTGACCCAAATAAAAAAATCTCCCAAAGGACACTGCAATGTGAAGACAAATTAAGAGACAGGACTGAAAACCCCTCAGGGAAGTGAAAGGTAGATATGAATGCTTTTCTGTCACCAAAAGCCATGTTATTGTCCATGCCTGGAGATTAGTTTATAAAATGGTTTCTGAAAGAAAATAAGTACGTTCATCACCAACGATGCTATAGAATTTTCCTCACTGTTTTTACTAGCAAGGGAAAATCCACATCAGAATTTGCTACCCAAATTTGCCGTGGTGTGAAATAACTTTATGCTGCAGGACTTGAAGATATAACAGCAGCCCCCACAGAAAATTTGTTCACAAAATAAATGTTGCATAAGTTTTCAAAGATTTATTTGTTCTTATGGCCACAAAGATGGCAGTTAGCTGTTTCCCTTGACAAGGCTGCAAGACATTTAAGAATTATTAAACCTGGAACTGAAGGTCAGGAGACTATTTTGAGGTCAAATACTGATACCATGAAAAAAATTTCTATAATGCTGATTTCTTTAGCCTTCAAAAGTGATACAGGTTAATCTAGTAGAACAATTGTTTGCATATTTGCAGTATTTTCATCCTGGATTACAATGGGAAAAAAAGTAAAAAACAGTTGGTTTTCAAGAATATCAGAAAGTAACTTTCTAAATAAGCTCTAGTTCTGAGTGCTCTGGAATAGGCATCACTGTCTTCTGCAAAATTAACATTAGTCCTGAAGTTCATTTTTTAAATGTGCCAACAAAATCAGCCAGAGATTTGACAGCTGAGTGCATGCAAAATTAAGTGAAACCAGATTATGTATGGGGTTGCTTCAAGCAAGCCTTCACATAATTTTTGTTCTATGCCTAGAAGCATTTCATCAGAATTACTTGTTGTAATATAATTTTGTCTATGTACTTCATGTGCCTGTGAAATGTTTGCCTTATCAAAGGTTTCTTCAGTGAGTACAATCAAACCAAGTCTAGAAACAGTCCTTTCCCAAGTAACGGAAAGGGGGTCCTGGGGCTCCAGAATTGTCTACATTTTTGGAAGTTATAATTAGTATAGCCTTTTCTCTAAAGTGAAATACCATTCACACAAATAACTTAGGTATGTTCGGCTGAATCTGTCTAAGAAAGAATAATGGTCTATCATTGTGCCTTCTGGTCTTCAGCGACATTTGAGATTATACAACCAGTAGAAAGGATCATGCAAGTTTCTAATTTTTCTTCTTTCTCTTAAATGGCACAGAATTAAATGAGGTCATTATGTGAGGTGGAATAAACTTACAGTTGTATGGCTTACATTGTATGGAGTACAGTGTACAGATGACTGTAAAGCACACCCACGTATGAATGCATGGGCACCCATTAACAAAGCGCTCTGAAAAAATGCTTACTTAGGAACAATATAGCCCTTATAGCACAAAGGAAGCTGTCTTGGGTTTATGTGAGACATTGCCGGTAGCATATTGCTTTACTTTAAGAGACAGGCAAGAACTAGGTTGCTCCTTGGTGTCACAGAGAGCACACATTTGGGCAGGACCCTGCCAGTCTTCTTCTGTCATCTTCTGTTGCCAAGCAGGATTATATGTGGCGGTGTTGCTAGAGCCCCAGTTTGAATATGGCTGGAACATTTCCCAGATGAGGAGGAGAGAATGTCGTAGCCAGAATTATGATCTGCCTAGCAGACACAAAAATAATTGTGCACAAGTGTATACATGTGGGGTCTTTGCTAGGTCCAGATTTTGTCTAGCTCATTTATATAAATGCCAGGTCTATGGCCAGGCAGTGTTGGTATCTGCTGGGTATTCCCCCATCCCATTTAAAGTGCCATCTGCTATTTCATATATCTGCCAAGTATATGGATTAAGTCTGCTGTTTTCCATTTTATGTCACGTTATTAATAAAGGTAATGAATGTTTGCTGAATGATAGTTGCACAGGCTGTAGTTGTAAAATTCATCGTCACGCATTCCTGTCCTTTCCTTATTTATCTTACACTTGCCAGAACTCTGGACATACGTTTCACCTTTCAAATATTTATTTCTCCTAATGATTCCTTCTAATGTCCCAACATATCATAGTGCTTTACAAAATATTACTCCCTCATTCATGTAACTAACTACATGAGGCTGAGCATGCATTTTCATCCTATGCATTTTCAACTTATGCAGGCACCAAGTACAAAAGTATAACAAGCTTTAAATACAGAAAGGAATAATCTGACAGGGCTTCCCTGTCTCATCTATCATTTGAAGAAACCCATCCTTTTGCAGTCACAACAGCAAAGATAGCAGATGAATAGTCCTTCCCCACAGCTCTCCTGACACCAGGTTTAGTAACTCATTATAATAAACAGTGTGCAGCATGTTTTCATATTTTAAAATATGATAAAATAGAATTAATTTCATTTTTAAAAGCCTCACACAAGGACACTTTTTTTTTCTTTCAATATATCTTCCTTTTAAACACCTCAGCTCTGAAGACCCTTATATCTATGGCATAAATGAAGGAAATTTAAAAATAACCTTTCAAACGGACGTCCCATGTGTAATTTTTCATGATATGTAACTCAATTTCATTGTAGCTGTGGATACTTATGATGGTTGCATGATATATACTTCACATATTTATTGTAACTATTTTTCCACTGAAATCTGGTATCAGACCTCTGCAGTGGGATAGTACAGTGTAATCAGAAGTAATCATGTCTTTCCCATCAGAACTGTCTGTCCCAATGTTCCCAATAGTGTATAAAAAGCCACTTAATCACTAGCTGTAATATGTTTGTTGGCAATTTCATTTTTTGTTTCACCTTGAGAGCTACAGTGAGGTCAGCCCTCATGAGTACATTTTTATACTCTGCTATAATAACTTGAATCCTACCTTGAATATTTTTTACTTACATACATATAAGGTCAATGTGAACTGTAAATATGTCCGTCGTTGAACCAGTACTCTTGATTTTGGCCTTGTTTTCTGACAGTTCTAGTAACTCGAAATAAACTTTCATCTGGGTCCGAAAGAGGATTTAGTAACTAAAGCAGACTTAAGTAAGACTAAGTCCCTAAATTCAAAACTGTAGGAATGAAAATGGGTGGTCACCTTCTGCTTGGCCTTAGAGGTGTTATACGTCCATGAAAGTTACTCTTTTCACATGAAGGACTTTGAAGGGTTCAGGATATGATCCACAAGTTGTTCAAGTGTGGGTTTTATCTAGCCATTAAGGGTTCTTCACAGTTTTGCCTAGTGAGCTTTAATCTAGTGGCTGTTCCCGGGGCATGCCTTACCCACTTCAACATGAGAAGACACTGCTTTGCGCTGGAGCACAGATGGAGGGAGATGCATTTAGCCAAACTACCTGAATTCGTGTTCCTCTTTTGACATTGTGAATTGCCCTATTAGGCTGTAAATTACCTGTGAAACGGAAGCTCTTGTTGAAAGCAAAGAGAAGATGCTGAATTTTACTGGTCGGTCTGGTTTCAGTGCTACCTGTATCAAATAAGTGTTGAAAACACAACAGTCCTAGGAGTAGGCACACTTTCCCCGAAAGAGCAAAAACCTAGGGCTACACATCTCAGTGTTCTTATTCTTAATTATTCCAATTGCTCAGATTCAGTTAGTTGCTTATTATTAGAATTTCTACACTGAGTACACTGAATAGAGCATAATGCCATTTCTACTTTTGCATGTGAAGATAGGTATTGTTTCTACAGTTATTTTACATATAATACTTAATTTACAAGGTATATTAGGAAGGATAATTTGTTTGGCTCATTTGCCACCATTACAGAGATCCTAAAGACTAGTTGATCCATTTTAAGAATTCTTCAAGTAAAAAAAGATAAATTATACAAGATGAGTACATGATCATATTCAAGGATATTGGTAATATTGTGAATGCTTCAGCATGAAAGTCTTAATTAGCTGTCAAACAGGCGCACAAGGAGAGGATGATGGTGAAGACAGCTGTAACCAATTCTTAAAAAAGAGAAAAAAAAGAGAGAAAACAAACCTTTAGTGTATTCTATAAAGGGAATAAAATTTTCCAGTTGTACCATTGTGTCCATAGAGAGCTATTCCACAGCTTATTTACAGAATTGTATCCACTCAGACTTACCAGATCTATCATTGCCTGTGTCCGTTTACTAATTTTTGACACTTAGGGTCTGACATCAATATTTGCCATACTGACAGAGACTCTTCTTTTGACTCCAAGTTTTCTTAATACCCTTTTATGACCCAATGGTCAAATAGGACCATTGGGACCCAGTGGTCCCAATGCATGTAAAAATAATTATCATCCACATGTATTTAAATGTAAGTTGTCTTTACAAAATTATTGCTACAAACCCAACTAACTTTGTTAAATACATTCTGAGAAATATATATACCTCCCACCCCCATCCCATCTTACAGCCTCATTTTTACAAAGGCATCATCATCCTTCAAATAAGTTTAGAAGACCATTTCTCACAGAGAAAGAAAATGGTAGATGTGGCATGTACTGTATGGGTGGTGAAGCAAAAGGTACAGCCTTTTATGCTGTCTTTCTTCTGGTCTATTTTAAAATGGCAAATCCTATATAATACGTTTCCCATCAAACTTTTTAGCAGCTGTGCAACAATGAGAACAGAAAAGCACAACTTGCAAATTATCCTTTTATATTATTTCACAAACTTAAATTGCATAAATAACACAGTCACCTTGGTCACCAAACAGTATTTTTTTCCATTTCCTTCAGCAAAGTCAGGATTTCTCAGCAAGTGTAGTACTCAGAGTAGCACCAGAGTTGAAATCAAAATACCATCTTTCATCTTTGCCTGCTGCACAGAAGAGGATGAATTTGGTGTTCTTCCTGGGGCTGAGGATAAGTGTAACCATTGGCTGTATACATGGGGAAAGAGGAAGGGACAAAACTGAGGTGGGACACATAATTACTTATTCTATTTAGCTACAGAACTGGAAAGAGAAATGAAAAGCAATTATTTTTTTTTTTTTTTTTTTTTGTTAAAAGCTACAGGGGAAGCTAGAACAGCTGTCTAATAAAGTTAGCAAAAAAGGAAATGCTTCTTGTCCACAGCTTTGGTGGGATCAGGATTTGATTGTACAGTTTCCTAAATTCCAGTAGTGTGCACTAGTCTCTATGCTTTCTTGATGATTTCTATAGAAAATGATCCTTGTGAGCAGGGGCTGGTCTCTGCAAGTCCCAATTCCAGACTGTGTACTCTGACTTCCAGGCTCGTGCATGCTTCACCCCAGGCTAACTACTAACATTTACTGTAAAGTAACCTTAGAAACTGAGAACTACCATATATTTTCCCACTTGTCCATTGGATTTGATACTGTCCTCAAAAATGAGTTTCTGAGTCTTTTCTCAGAAGAAAAAAAAAAAATCTTCCAGGTGGCATGGAAGCAGGGCTCATGCTTAGAGGATGGCACAAAAGATTTTCTAAAAGCTTTTCTAAAAAGGACACCATCCTCTGAGGCACGTGGCATTGGCTGCAGTCAGTAACAAGTCAGGCATGTAGATCCTAGTTCAGTGGACTGACTCTTGCCTTCCTGTGTTCTGAGAGAGGTAGAGAGAGCACTGATCATGGAGCACGCTATGGCCATTTTGGACTTCAGTTTTTGGTTGTTTGTATATTCTACTGTGGAAAGCTCCCTTATACTTAGGGCTTGCAGCTGTGAACACCAACGGTCAGTTCATTTAGTTTCGGTCATCTTAAACTTAGTAGTCTGATCTGAGGTAGTTTTGTCAACTACTCCTACAAACAATGGAGAAAGAGGCCCTCAAAAAGCAAATCATCTCATAGTTACACCAGACAGATAGGATGACCTTCCTGGGTGGAGGCACTTCCTTCTCTTTCTTTCTCTTGACTACAGAGGAAGCAAAGACAAAAAGCTTCTCTTCTTTCAAACAGCTAAAGCCAGATGAGTTGACTTCCACCACTGAGAACTGAAGACAATTTCCCTGGCCCAGATCCACCTGTAGCTCTGTGCTTTCCTTGACATTATTTCCACTCTATTGGCTGAGCAAGTTACTGTCTCCATTTGGTTGCTGCTTTATTTGGAGGAAGAATACTTCTCGGCTCACATCCTGGGTACCTGGCTCTGTTACTGCTAATCAATGACTGGACATCATGGAACACTCTAATAGCAGAAATATATTTTTTTTTCTTCTCTGTTTTCTCTTTTTCTTTTATATTTTTTATAATTAAAAAAAAAAAAAAAGTATTTGTTTATCTCTACTGAGTTTCCATCAGGGGAGTTGCTTGGAATTATATTTACACTGTCCTTGCAGCACCTATAATCCCGGCAACAGTAAAGCTCTGCCATAAGATAAATGCAGTTAATTTATTAGCCAGGGATTGGATTGACAGCTGGTAAGCTAACACTTCTTTTACTCTTTTAACAGAGTTTCAAGATTCACAAATTGAAAGATGTATATTTTATTGGATCCTGAGAAAATATTGCTTTAATACTTCATAACAAAATAAAGAGCAATAAGGGTAATATGCCTGTTGTAGCTTGAATAACCTGAAGGGTTGCTTTGCAGGGACTCATAAAATGGCAAGAAGCATTTAACAGAGCCTATCTGGTTCGCTGCAGATACTGTTACCAGTGCTGACCTGCTAACCATAGTATAAAAAGATGCATATGGTTAGTCCTTTATTTAGGAAATTGGGATTAGATCACGGAAGTGATGTCATGAGTTAATGCAAATTTAAAAAAAAAAAAAAACCCACAACAAAAAAACCCTAAAAACGTGACCACCATCAAAAACAACAAAAACAAACAGAAAAACCCTGAATCCTTTAACATCTGTTTGTTAATCTTTCTGTAGAATAATTTGCTACAGCCAAAATAATCTATTTTATTTTCCCTAGTTGCGTCTGTACTTTTCAGTTTTCCCTTCAAAAATTGAATAGAGGATTTTAATTTGTAAGGTCTCCTAGTTACTATGATGTACCCGTAAAACTGGAATTGTTTCTTGCTCCTCCTCATTCCACCCTTCAGGGGTCTGATAAATCAGAGGATCACAAGCACTTCTCTGCATTGCTGTCCATCTCAGGGTGAGAAAAGGGAGCTTGACTTCAGCATGCTTAACGTGTTCCCCACATCATCCCAAGAGGAGATAACTTTTGGCATCACTGCCTTCTTTTATCAACCGCAGCATAAATATTCCAAGGACTGGAAAATAACAGTCTCAAAAAGAGACAATTTGACAGTAGTATTAACACCTGCTTCCTCACATGCTGGAGATCTCACTTTCATTCTAGTTCTGCCACAGATGTCTTCTGTGACTGTGGAAATTCATGTGTGCTTCAGTTCCATGTCTGTAAAATGGAATTATTGAGTCTCCCCTATTTTTTTTCTGTTTTCTCCTGTATGTGTTGATTGGGACAGTGTTGATTTTGCTACATTTTCCACAGTAAGGCATCAGTTTAATGTCATGTCCAGTAACATTATTGTAATTCAAGTCATAGGTAAGCCAGATACAAACTTCAAGACAGGAAGGCATGGTGAGTGCTTTTTTCCCAGTGGATACAGAATATAGAAGGTTTTTGTTATGCAGCTCTGTGTTACCACAGATGGGCAAAAATTTCTCTTTTGACTGTTAACCAATTTGATAAAATAACTCTTATCTTGACCACTGACTGTGCATTAGGGGCAAGTTTGCTTCCCTGATCGATACTGCTCAGACATGGCCCTATCTGGAAGATCTGAGCTTCCAAAATATTTGATTAGGTTTCTGAAGCATTCTCTTTTTTTCTTTCTTTTTTTTTTTTTTCTCTTTTTTATTTTTTTCTTTTTTTTCTTTTATTTTTTCCTTGACTGCAGCTAATCTCTTTTTTCAGGACTTTTCCATATGGCTCTTTTCATATCTTTTAAATTCAGGTTCTTACACTTGTTTTGCTCCTCTACCCGGCTCTTGATTCCTGGCTTGTGTTCCTAGTAACTTCCATGTTTTTCATGGTCTGACTTTGACTCTTGGCTTCCACCTGGAAATATGGCACAAGCTCTTGACCTGTGGCTTGTCTTCTGCTAGTGCTGGCCCTACCCACCAGACAAATCTATCCATGCCTTTGGTCCTATCAAGCAGGTGTCTAAAAGCTACAACCCAGAAAGAAGAGCATGGGTCATTTGACTAGTCAAAAACAGCTTTCACTGTCACTCATATTAAGGTAGAATATTCTCACAAATTCTTTCAGTGCCTCTACCAACACATCTTTTCTGCTTACCTTTCTCTTTTAACTTCCTCTTCTCAGCATCAGGTTGAGAAATGTTTGGTAGGTCCCTTCTGTGCCAGTGAGTCATTTGCTGCAGAATTACTCAGCTTCTGTTTGCTTTCAACTGGGCTCCACTCCAGATACGTGGAAATATGTTCCTTTGATGTAATAATGATTTGTTTTTCTGGGCGTCTTACTTGAACTATTGGCTGTTTGTTTTCTCCTGATTTCCAGATAAATCTACCACATAGCTAAGGTAAGCAACTGGAATTTACGAAGCCTAATGGCAAGATAATAAGGGTCAGCATATTAAAACAGAGGCAGATGCTACTTCTGCAATGCTCATACTTTGCTGGTACACTGGCTGATTATGATCAGACTCTGCCCTAATCCAACTGTGTGTTGCCAGTCCAGAAAGTACCAAGTGTGTTTCACCTCCCTATCAGTGGCAGAATACATCAAATACAGTCTGTATATCTTTAGTTATGTGAATGGGCTTATTCCACATGTTCAGGGTCAAAGTTCGCAGAAGACCTTTAAAAGTTTAAGGTAAGCCATGTTTACCATTCACTGTAAACCCCTTTTTGATGAATTCTCCTTACATACAGAAAAATTATACCAGGGTTCATAATTTATTGCACAAGCAAAGATTGAAAAATATTGCCATGGTTTTCAAGGTGCTTTAAGGAGCTCACAAAGATCTGTCTTACTTGTTAAACACGGTGATTGGTTTAATATCTTATTTTCCTTTTTCTAGCCCACATCCAGTCTTCAGAATTTTAAAATCAGATGTCCTTAATTAGTTTAAAGCTCATCCTTTTATCTTCCCCTGAAAAGTGGTGATAATTTTTCACTGATGACTAAGACAGTTTTAATTGTTAACACAACATAGTGTATGCAGCACTTCTTCTGGGAAAGGTGATGGCAGGAATCAGTGGTGTGTCTCTATTAGCATTTTGTTTCAGAAGCAAAACATCTTTACACATCTTTAAAATTAGTCTCCAAATTCTGTATTTTTCTATTTACCACATGTTGATTTAGTTTCCAAGGTTTTTTTTTTAGTTAGCAAAACCTAGATTTGTTCTGGAGAAAATTAAGCTAGAGTATGTTCTCCTGTTTTAATTTACTGTCTTTCCTTTCTGTTTTGCATATTACAGATGAATGATATAAACAACTCAAGGAAATAAATAGGAAGCCCAAGACTGTGATTTATGCTGACAATTTCCTTCCTGAAAAAGAAGGAAGAAAGGACTCTGCTAAGTTACCAGCTTCACTCTCCTCTTCAATTCTTTTGCCTTTTCACCATACATTCTTTGGCTTTCCCTCAACTACTCCAACTCCCAGCTGACTTTTGAAATTGCAGATAGCTCTGATGTTTGCGTAGTTCTTTGTTTAAACATAGCAGATAGAGAAACATATTAAATGGAGCAAGACTTAGGCCCTTTGTCCCCTGTTTCTGAATGATCTGTACATCCTGTCAAAAATCATAATACTTAGCTCACCAGAACGTCAGAAATGACACTGGATTTGTGAAATCAGAAGCATATTTTCAGGTGCAATAATCCATGCAAATGATTCATGACAGTAAGTGGCAGGAAGCAGTGAGTGTCCCTTCCTAGTATTTCTTTTTCTTTTCCATAAATTTTGGGTGTATCCACTGTTTGGGCATCCATTACCTTAATTTTAGATTTAGCAATATATCTACTCTGAGATACAGGAATATACCTAAGCCATGTCTTTGCTCCAGATCTGAACACAACCCTCACAAGTGCTCCCCACCCTCCCCTTTCTTCCTCACTCTGTGCTTTGGTTTATCTGGGAAGGAATTCTAGATATGTGGGCTGGAAGACAGTTTTTCTGCCAGCCAAAAAGCCCCCTGATCGGTGCGATTAGAAGACCAGGACGGGGCAACATGCTGTGAGGCACAGCTGTCTCATGGCTTAAATGTTGCCACCATCTTTCATTGGTCAGATACATTCAACACAGACTTTGCTTTTGCCTGTTGTCTATTTTCCATACTGTACAGGCGCTGTGATTCTTTTCCTGTGGAGCAGAATCCATGGGAATATAGACATGAAAAGATGTGCCTTCATCAGTCTAATAGTATTTAGGTTGATCAGGTTGCTATACCTGGAATAGGCTATTCTTGACTTTGAAGAATATGGAAATAGAAATATTCTTGAATTTGTCTCTCAAGTTAGTATTTTTTCCAACTAGGTTTTATACAGTCTTTCAGTGCGAGATTGATAAAAAATGGAGGGATCCTCCTGTGGCATACATAAGTCTGATGGTTCGATTCGTGCAATGTTTGACTCACTGTTTCTGAATCCATGCAAGAAAAGTTTGTCAATTCAGTGGAATAAGTGCAATAATTTTAAGCCAGATATATTCCATGATACTTCAAAAGTTAAAATATTGAGCAAGTCTACTATTGCAGGTTTAAAATTTTTTAATTTTTTTTTTTTTTTTAGTATGACTTCATGTTGCACATGATTCCCTTCTATAGAGGACAACAATTGTGTGTTGTTTCATAGTTGTTTCATATAATCTATAACGTTAATTTAAACAGCAGATAAAATAGAATCCCTAGTGGGTTCTCTGCTGTGGTCTACTATGGCCTCCCTTGGGGCCACGACCCCTGCTTTGCAAAGCACTGGTTTAGGAATCTTTTCCTAATAAAATGCACCCTTTTTTACGCCTTAATAAAACTGTTCTTGATGCTCAGATGGTGATTAAAATGCCATATCTGAAGAGTGCATATAAGTGGCTATTTATCTTTCTGCTCTATTGCATATTGTAGTGGAATTAGATAAAAAGGGGAAAAAAAATGTCATAAAGCTGCTGGGAAATGCTGACATTCAAAGTACGTGTTTCAGGAGTTGTGCCAAGGAAGCAGCTAGATGGTGTGAGCGATGATGCAAAGACTTGGGAGGAAGAACTGATCATGAAAAAAAAAAAGACTCAAGGAAAGGAATGAGACTGAATATGGGACTGAATATGTCTGCTTGTACGGATTTGCTTCTTCATGTGAGGTTAACAACAGGAAATAATTGGTCTAAGAAGAAACACTTAAGAGCTGAAATGAAATGTGGAACCGAAGGCCAAAATGCCCAGTTTATAGGCAGTTTTAGTGTTCAAAATATCTGCAGCTGTTCTAACACAGTGACATTTGTTACTACAGAGCAACACTAGAGTTGTTTTATAGCTTCTGGTTCCCTTCAATACAGACCGTTCTCCCACTTCCTAGCTGTATGAATATTCATTAGCAAAAGTCAATCCTCTCCATTTCCCTTTGCCCTGAAATAGCCTCAAACGGAAACCAAAGCCTATAACCACTTTAGCCTTTAGGATGAAAATTAATTCGGTTATCTTAATTAACCAGTTTAAATGATGGTTGCTATTAACAGCCGCCTTCTCCAGCAACAAATCACAGCACATAAACAAACAACGCGCCTGCTGCAGATAGATGAAACACCACAACACCTTTTAGCACTGAGCAGCCCTTAGATTAAATACAAGTATTGACCCACCTCTGCAGTCATTCAGCTGGATAATTTTCTCTTAAAATTGACAGCTGTTCATAGTACAAACTGAGTTGACAGGAGTAATAATAAGAATAAAAATAACAATAACATTGTGGCAAATTAAGTCTGTAAGAAAAAAAAATATAGATTAAAGCTCTTTTTCTACTGAAAATAACACTCTTGAAGTATTTAATCTACAGTTATGAAGAAATGTGTATCTTCCAGAATTATGATACTCCAATAAAACATTTTTCACCTGTGAAGAAATCAATATGCTCCCTCATTACCACACAGCATCACTCTGCAGTAAGAAAATACTGTTTTCTTGTTTCACCGGAAAAGAAGTTTAAATTATTTGTTCAAGATCACACAGACAGTCTGTGGCAGTACCTAGACTTCTTGGGTCCTGCTGTAATACTTCATTTTTTTTAACTTTCTTTTTCCCCTGCTCTAACAGCTTGAATACCCAAGGCACAAAAGAAAAAAATATCTACTGCCAAATAATCCTGCAGCTGATACAGTAGTGGTGGAAAAAATAGGAGTTAGTTCCTGAGGATTTGCCCACTTTCGCAACAGTGGGGGGGCAGATAAACTGATTTTTTAATTCCATTTACATCAAGATTATAAATAAACTTTCCTCTAAAATTTATAAATAATTAAAAGCTGTATTATGTTTTCTCTTCTACCGTTCTGTTGTGTATCAAGGGCTCTTACAAGTACTCATTGCTTGCACATTTTAACTGTTTAGTAAGATTTTATCTGTGCACAATTTGATTCTGTGTGCTATTTTAACAGTTAGCAGCCTAAAGACTCATAAAGTGCCTGACCATATGTTCTCTTGCTCTTCAACTTTTAGTACAAAATTCAAAGCATGCATTTTAAAAATATTTTTAGACTCCTAAACAAATGTTGTTGCTATGCTATGAATAGTCCATGAAAACATTGAAACTTTTTTTTAAAGTGTCTAACATTTTCATTGCAATAGAGAAACCACAGTGAAATAGCAGAAGGGAAGAAAAAAGAAAGGAAACCTATTTTCTCTCACTTATGCACCACTTACTTTCCCAATCTTCAAACCTTTATGAACTATGATTATATCATATTTCATAAACTAAACAGAGTCAAACTCAATCAAGGCTTCAAAGGGAATCAGCAAATAAGATCCAAAAGCAGTAAGAAGTTTGATAATGATTCAAGATTTCTTATTCTGGTTTCGTATTGATGCATTACCTGGCAATATGTTCTACGCTGCATGAGTATTTCGTAAATCCAGTGTCCAAATCACTTAAAGCTATTAAAGATAATGTATTTTTTTCTATATATCACCCAAGAATTTGCTCAGGACACTTTCTAGCTTACATCATCTGTATTCTCTAGAGATTACATGTATTTTCTATTTTTTTTCTCAAAAAAACATGTAAAATTGACCAATGCCGATAGGAAGAGCTTTTAACTATCCTCACGGTATATGCACACCTCACCTAGGAGACGCATGCATGTCTCTAGTTCTCTAGAGACTCTAAAGAGTTCTAGCAACTCTCTTGTGGGAGTGCTATCGTCATAAGCAGCTGGGGTTGAATGTAGAGTCATCTGTTCACTGCCCTTCTGCCAATTCCCCACACTTCTCTTCTGTTTTTTACCCTACCAAAATATTCCCAGCTCCCTCTTTTCTAGAAACTGTTTGGCACTTTGTCTTCATTTTCCAAGCGACTTGCTCTAACACCTTAAAACACTACTAACAGCTCCCTGCAGCCTGAAGATGATTCCCTATCAAGAGCTAGATGACCAGAGGAATCACTCTTAACCATGCAGAAGTGAAATATGTTCATTTTTGTCTGTGCAATCAAGAACACAGTTATACGCCTACTTCAGAGAATCTAACGCTATCAGGGATGTGCTACCACGGTGTGCAAAGCCAGAACTGCCTCTCTGGAGATGGCAGTCTGAAATCCGTCTCTACGCGCAATCTGTGCATATTCTTTGAACAAAGAGCTTGATACTGTTCGGTTCATGAAGCACCCTATGTCCTCAAATTCCTTTCTTCTTTAAAAAGAACTCATACCATACTAAAAAAAGAACGATGTTGAGGACATATTATAGGATCACATCAGAGTCAGTTGGGCTCATCACATTCTAACCAGGAACAGTCTTTTGAAGAAATCTGGTTTTGGTGAAAATATACTCTTTATTTGCACCTTTTGTTCTGAAGGTTTCACCAACAGCTTTTTGTTCTGTCACCCAGTTTTATATTTATCACTACTAAAGCTCACTTGAGCAACTTCAGTGGAACATGTAGTGAGTAAAGGAAGGAAATATTTACCTAAACCTCCATAGGTAAAATGATCCATAAAAAACCCTGTGTTATAAGATTCCTTGCCCTCCCTGGCCGTTCTCTGTAGTAGAAACTTAAGAGTGTTTTGGTTGGATGACAGAGGAGGAAAGAAAAGCCTAAAGCCACTAATCTCTGATTACTTTTGTTAGTGCTGCTCTTGATGTTTCTATACACCTGAAGATAGAGGGTAATTCTGAAAAATATTTATGTTTTTAATAATATTTTGTATTATTTGTATTTACACAAATATGTATGTTTTTGGATTTGCAGCTGGATTATTCTTGTCAATGGGGCCATCTTTGCAGGTCTCATTCTTCTGTCTCAGACCCTACTTCTCTGTCCCATGGCCTATTGTATGTTGTGTTTTGTGGTGTGTTTCTTTGTGGTTTTGTTTGTTGTTTTTTTCAACATGGTTCTCAGCACATATTGATGAATCCTGATTCTGGTTTGAAATACCCCAGCCTTCTCCTTTTAGAGCTTCCACTGCATGTTTTCAGTTGGTGGACAGATTGAGACAAAGACAGAGCCAATGGCAGGGATTCAACAGTCATAAAGCTTCTCTGTACATAACTGATTCAAAAGGAAATAATACAATAAAAAGCATGAGTAATTTTACCTCTGTAGCAGTTCTTAGTTTAACTTCTCAAATATGAAAAATAAAGGCACAACAGAGGAAATGTCTATTCACTGTTGTTGATGTGTTATGCAAAATAAAATAAGATTTTACATGGTTTTGCCTTAATGTTTTCTCTAAAATAATTTTAAATCTCTCTCTTCTTCCTTTGCTTTGGCAAGCACCTTCAAATTCTAAGGTGATTTGAAATGCCTCCAATTATGCAGCCTAAAAGATCCAGCAGTAAGGGAAATGACGCAGGCATTGATGATATGGCCTAAATTGCACGAAGATTCAGGATTACGAGATGATCCAATAAATCTGAGAAGCATATGACAGGGTAGCACTGGGAAAAAACCTTGAACCCACAGATCTGTGTGGTTATGCCTGATCAGCTGTGTTCTGGACAAACCCTCAGCATCCTGCACAAACCTCCTCCACACGCCTCCTTAGTTTACTGCTGCCAGTGTGCCACCGTACAGTGCAAACAAGCGAGGACTTGCAAATCTCTGGAAATTGCTGGGGCTGAGGTACAGCAACACCATAATCACCCTTTTTACAGCTTGTACTGGGCACAGTACCTGAGAGAGGAAAAGAAGAGGACACCATAAAGAGATGTTCCTTCTTACTGTTCTAGAGACAGCTTCTGTCTAGGTGTTGGTTATTCTCCCCGCACTAAGTTATTAGGTTGTCACTGTATTGGTGCGTACTTCAGAAATGAAAGCGTCTAACCATAACGAAACAGCAGATTTCAATTAATACAGTAATGTCTATATTGGAAAAGTGTCTTTTTTTGCCATAAAAATTGAGAAGTTGATGGAAGTCAGTCCTGAACTTAGACCAAATTCTTCTTCACACCTACAGAAAATCAAATGTCGTGAAAACCTACCAGGATGGGAAGCTTTATGCTGTCCTGTTGTACATGAGTCAGAGCCAGATCAGCTGTGTCATTCATCACTTGAGATGGGGAAATTAATTAACACAGAATGATCTAGCACTGGGAAGTACATGAGAAACTTTCAGTTTTTCCATCTCCATTCTTCTGAAATAAAGAAAACTGAGTCAAGCAAGGATTTGGTCAAAAAAAAGAATAAATACACATATTTTTTAAAGATTTTTTGAGAATATTTTCCATAAATCTTTTATAATAGAATTTAAAAACTGTTTTTGTTTTAAAATATTTATGAGAAATGGAGAAGATATAGTCTATAAATATTTTTGGGGAAAAGAATGGGGGAAAGAACCTCTATAACCTTAGAGGTTTACTGAACATCTTCAGTCATATCTTGGGCTCCAATACTTCCAAGAAGATAAATGAGAGCAACCTAATTTTCATACTGAATGATCCAGAGAAGAGCATTCAGATAAAGTAGAGGGGAAAAAGGAAGCATTTTGGACAAATAAGAATACCTTCTTTTCAACAATGTACAAATCTCAGGCTTACTCTGCTTGTTTGTATCCTATTCTCTCTCTAATCTTAGGTTATAGTGGTGCTTCTAAACATTTATATTTAAAGTTAATGTGTTTTTAAAAGGCCCCTAATTTATGACTTAGCACAAAGTTTTGTTATTAGATTTTTATCAGTAGGGCTTTTTTTTTTTTTTTTTTTGAGCTATAATCCATAATCCTCTGTTAGTTTTCACTGTTTTCAGAGGCTGAGTCATTTTTAGGAATGATAAGTCTTGCAGGAGTTCAAACTTGCAATTTTCTTCAAGACGTGAACGACGGTTTACAGAAACAAAAGGTCAACTGAGAAAACAGAGTTTACAAGCAATGAATCTCTCCAATAAGTAAACAATTATTACTCAGATAAATTAATTAGAAATTCTTGATATTTAGGTATTCACAGCATGTGCTTGAAAGTAACTGAGGAATGACAACATGACCAATGATTTCCATAAACATAGCACAGCTAAAATGAAATCCAGTGTATTTTTTACAGCAATGTGATATCCCACTAACTTTACATTTCTGAGCTCAACAGGATAAAATCTGCTCAGCTCCACTGAGTAAGTTAAAATAGTGGGGTTTTTTTCTCATATGTGGGCACCTCTTTGAACCGTATAAATAAATGTTTCTCAATCAATTCATATTGACACAAATGACAGACATGTCCAGTGAAAGGACAAGAGGCAAAGGGCACAAACTGAAATGCAAACTGAAATGTCCTTCTAAACATAAGAAAAAGGTTTTCTATTGTAAGGGTGGTTGAACATTTAAACAGGTTACCTGGATAGGTTGTGGAGTCTCCATCCTTGGAGATACTCAAAACACAACTGGACACAGCCCTGAGCAACTTGTTCTAGCTGAGCCTTCTTGAGCAGGCCATTGGTGATCTTCAGAAGTTCCTTCTAGACTCAGCTATTCTGTGGTTCTGTGACAAACGAATGCCTTTTTCTTTTTATTGATTCTAATTTTTTTTTCTTGAGGATAAAGTCTGGCATTACCAGTGGTATGTTTCAGTTTCTGTTTTCCTGTCTCTGCCTCTAGTTTGTTTCTAGTGAAACAACATATGCATTGTGAAGCGCTTAGCATTAAACAGTTGCTAACAATGATGCTTATGGCATTTACTGTTCTACAAGTCTGTAGATGGACAGTATTCCACACAGTATAAAGGAGTTAGAAATACTACCATAAACTGGTGGAAGCGATGTCACAAAGCCACGCTCCAGCACCAGAGATATTCATGGTAGTAACAGAACTAGTGAACAGGAGAGTTTTCTGCTGTTTTAACTCCAGTCACAAAAATCTCATTAGGAGATCTATTTGTTCCAGTAAAGTTTAGTTAGTCCTTCAAGACCAGCCTGCTGATCTGAGGCTGGAGGCTTCAACAGTTTCTTGCCCACACTGAGAGAATAGCACTCTGAATACCTCTTTCTCTTGTCCTCTCTTTTGCTTATTCTGCAGTCATAGCACTAGAGTATCTTGCAGGTCATGGGCTATCCAAGACACTATGTATGTGTAAGACTGTGGAGGAATTCCTGAAGGAGAGAGGTCATGATCTGATTCCTATGAGCAACCCAGGATTTTAGCCAGGCGGAGAGGCCTACACGTGCTGTCCTTGAAGTCTATTTTGAACAACGTGGGAACAAAACTTGGTCTGGGAGCGAAACTGCAGAAGGGAAAACAATCAGCGTGTGCTATGTCCATGGGCATAGCACATCGCTGATCAGGTTGGGGGGCGTTACGTGTAAGCAAGAGGGTTAAACCGATCACCATGTTGTTTATGTGCGCTATTTCTGTAAACATATATATATACTCACCATGTTCTTTATGTGTGCTATTTTTGTAAGCCTTTATATACTCTGCTACTAGCAAGCCTATATATACACTCTGCTAAAACACCTAATAAATGAGAACGACCATACTCACATTGAGGCTACGTCATTACTCCGAGACACAATCCCACTCGGACATAAGACCACCAATCTAACTGCTATTTGGCAACATTTTCATGGAGAAGACTATAGATACCAAGACCAAGTTAATCTTCCAACCTTTTCTGTCTCCCACATCCATTCCTGAAGGAATAATGATTGCTTTTAGTAATAATGCACATTTTACCTTCACTGAAGGCATTTCAAATATGCATCCATGATGACCAAATATCACCTAAATACTCAGAGTTGACTAACCAGTATGAAATACAGCTGAGATTCTTGGAATCTCCTACTGTATTCTCAAACCGCTTATCCTTCATACATAGCTGCTGGCTGACAGGTGCTACTACCGTCAGTCACAGAATCATAGAATCATGGTATCATAGAATATCTCCAGTTGGAAGGGACCCATGAGGATCATTGAGTCCAACTTCCTGCTCCTCACAGGACTACCTAAAACTAAACCATATGACTAAGGGCATTTTTCAGATGCTGCTTGAACTCTGACGGGCTTGGTGCCATGATTACTCCACTGGGTAGCCTGTTCCAGTGACTGACCACCCTGTCAGTGAAGACCCTTTTCCTAATGTTCAATTTGAACTTGACCTGGTGCAGCTTCATTCTGTTTCCTCGCATCCTGTCGCTGGTCACCAGAGAGAGGAGATGAGCATCTCTCCCTCCCCTGCCCCCCATGAGGAAGTTGTAGACTGCCATGAAGTCACCCCTCAGCCTTCTCTTCTGCAGAGAAATACCTACACCAAATGTAGTCCACATGCAAAATAACAAATGTGAACTTTAACTCCTTTTGCTTTTTGGCTCTCTCTTTCCTAATGGTTATTCTTAAGTGGATTCATGCCAGACTGTTATTGGTCTCATCTGTAAGTAACCCAGCCACATGAAACGCTTTGTGTCCTCTTTTTGGAGCAGAAGGCACTATTTTTCTCTATTCTGTTGAAATGATAAGAAACTAGACTCAGACCAGATAATTAAGCAACCCGTTTTCTGTCTCTTTTTTTTGAAACAGATGATACAAAAGTGTGGTTTGTCGGGCTTTCTTTCTTCGTTCTTCCTTAGCTTCTTATGGGGTATTCATTACAGTTTCTCAGTTACTGTGCCAATTAATAGGAAAAACTCTTACAAGTCTGTGTCAAAGGCTGACCTCGGTCAAAATTGGAGTGCAATATATTTCAGTCATAACAATTATAAGGCGACAAGGTACATTTTCTTTAAGAGCAGAAATCTATTTGAACAAGATTTATAGAGAAAACATTAGACCATGGCTGTATAGATGTTCATGAGCTTTGCTGCAATCCCAGACAATGCTATAGAAACCAAATGTAGTGGAAACATCTGTGAAAAAAATCATGAATTTGTTGTGAATATACTTCTCTTATTTGGACAAAGTTAAGAAGCAAGAAGGCATGACTGTGTGAGTGCTCCCCCCCCCTCCAGCCCCCATAGCTGCCACAGGTTAATAAATGCCCAGTGAGAAGACCACAGTGAAATATACACCCACTACTATTTCTTCTCAGGAGAGCATTGCATTTTTCTTTTTATACCCACATTCATTTTACTCAAGTTCACTACAAACACAGTTCTATTATGGCTCTCTTGTGCTGTAGAAAAAAATACCTAAAGCCAAGAATGTTAACAATTTTAGTCTATTTTAGATTTTTTTTCTGCTCCTGAAAGCATACCTGTAGCTTCAAGTAGCAAGGGTGTTTATTGCATTAGCTATGCCTCTGAATAACAAAGACACCAAGGATGCTTTAAGCCATTGTTTTACAATGCTTTCAGTTCACTTACCACTGTGTAAGGTATGCAAGGACTCAAGGTGTAACTTCCCTTCTCAGATTCACAATTCTCTTTTACTTACGCTGGGTGACAACATCAAACTAGACTATTAGTAGAGGTTTGCAAGGAGACACAACTTAAATAAACTCAGGGTAATGGATAGGTGCAGCCTTGTGGTTATGTTTGACCCTTGGTTTTGTGCATCTGCTGTTTATTTTCTCCCTCTCCTGGGATGTGAGATTTTACATATTTTGTAAAATCTAGCTTTGGTCATTGTTCAAGGGTTGCCCTCCTCTAGTTTCTCCAGACTGCTTTATAGTCTAGGTCTAGCTTCTCTTACTACCATCTCATTTTTGGTATTGTCAGCAAATTTTGATTATGTTTGCAATTCTATCTGTCAGCAAGAGATATTTGTTCAGCAGAGTTCAGCTCCTGTATAGCCATCCAAATAGCCAAAGTTAAAACTTATGAATAAAAGAGACCTCTCCTTGAAGAAAAGTGTACCACTAAAAATGCCTACCATGGTGCCACCTCCCACTTCATTTGAGAATTTTCCAGTTTTGATGTACCCTGCTCCAAGGACCTCCTGGAAACGCTCTTTAAACCACCAGCTGAACATTGAGAATCTGGCCATCACTGCACAAAGAACATCAGTCTTTATATTCCCTTTATTTTGAATAATAAAACCTCTCACGATTCAAGTTTGACGCAGGACTCTCTGGTTTTCTCTCATGGAAGACATGTTGCCAGAGGGAAGTGTAGCAAAACATTAAAAGGATGAAAAACACCCTTTATGGGGTTTTTATTCCTTTTATCATGAAGACCGCTGAGCTAATAATCATAGAGAGTATTAGCATGTTTGCTCTGGGTCTTGCCATGAGGTTCAGCAGGCCTGTACTGACCAGAAGGGGAGGTTCCACTAGGATAATCCATGCTGACAGGCTCTCATGACCGCACTGCACACAGCTTGTCCCCCACCGCTCTGTGGCAGATATGGCCTGGGGACAGCCAGTTCCAGGAGGAAGCTGGGACTCCCCCCAAAAGAGCCAAGAAGCAAGCAAGAAGGCAACGAGGCACCTAGCTCTTTAACCGCCTCTTGACCTCTTTGTCCATCAGTGCAGGCAGACAAGAGTGCCTGGAACAAGGTGTTTCCAGGCCATACTAAGATTTGGAAACCAGCTGAGGGCAACTGTTCAAATACAGCCCCTCACCCTGCTTCGGTTTTGCAAAATCTCTTACTTAATTCTTTCCTTGAGCCTATTCCATCTCTTGTACTTTATAACCAGAAGTAAGTCACTTCATTTATCTCCCTGTCCTTAGATAAAAGAGGAAACCATGGAAGTAAATGCGACTCAGATAATACTGCTGGAGTGGCACCAGCATTCATTTATAATTTTTATTCAAGATTCAGTATTCCAGTTGGAGTCCTAGCCTCTAAGTAAATCTGTTATTTTGGTCTTCTGCAACAAATTTGTCTGCTGACTTACACATCCCAGTATCAGTCCTGGAGAAGGACAGAATTTTTTGACTTCTCAGAATCTTTATGAACCTAAAGCTTGTGAGAGAAGAAGAGGGGAAAACTTCATCACTCTTATCAGATGGTAGACTGTCCATTTGGCATTCTGCCTGGAAACTTGCAAACTCAATTAAATGCACATATGGTCCGTAGCAGGCAGAATCTGTCTTTGCCAACACACATCCCTCTTACGGCACTTCCAAACTGTACCCACGCTAGATAGCTTTTTCCACATAGATGATTTTTTCCACTTCTCCAGCAGCATGAGCTCAGCATATTGTCTTCTCTGCCCTGGAAGAATATAGGGAAGAATGCCAAGTTTTCATCAGTTTGAACTCCACAGGGGTGATTTTGCTATCGAGGAGCTTTTGTTGAGGAAGACAGGTATGGAGATACCTAGATTTAATGAGCAGTGCTGGTAGAATTAATAAATCTTCTCAATACTCCCTGAAGCAGCTGCTGTATTTTGAAATAATGAGCATATGGTTTCATTATATTTCATTGATTTGATCCCCTTCAGCTAAAGAATTATTTCAGGGGAATGCAAACAACTTACAGAATTTCTGCATATTTCTCACTCCTTTTATTTTTCCGGGCCAAACAGAAAGCTGACTAGCATGTAAAAGGAAGAGCCAGAGGCAGCATTCAGACTCCTTAGCAGGGGTTGTATGGGGGGCAATGGGGCCTCTGACAGTAACGAGGACTTGTGTGTGCCTTGAAGTTGCAGCGCTTGGAGGTTCCCTTAAAGGTTTTGGGTTCTGTGAAAGAAACTGTGTGAAAAAAAAAAAAAAACAAAACAAAAACAAGCCCAAGCTGGACTAACCCTACTTATAAGCTGTATTCTTTATATTAAATTTCTCTCCAGGGGCAGGGAACGGGCAGGGGGGAGGCTGAGAAAGCACCAAAGCAGCTTGTTAATCTACCACCCTCAAAATTTATAGAAAGAAAGGAAGTTATGAGATAATCTTAAATTATCTATGAGAACAAACCTTTCAAAGCAAAGCAAAGCAAAACATGTTTTACTTTCTCAGTTGCTAGAGCCGTTTCCCTGCCCAGCTGTTTAGAGGGGAAACAGTATTCAATATTTTATCCACTGTGCATCCTGCTACTGACATTAGAAAACCCAGTTCTGAAGTGAAAGTGAAGTGAAAGTCACTTGCATATTTTTGTAATAAGATCCTTCTGGAAACCAATATCTGGCAGCTGCAAACTCACAAGCTATCTTTTTAAAGGAGCCAAAATAAATAAGGAAAACTTACATATATGTTTTCATTAGGTAACTGGATAGTCTCGGCAGCTCCAGGGTCTGGGGGGCAGGAGCCGTTCCTGGAAAGGCTGGCGGCTGACAGGGAGGCACTATGTTCTTCTTCGTCAACTGTGGGGAAGTTGTACATTCTGCTTCTGGTTACTTGGCTCCCTTCCTTATTCGTTGCCACTACAGTGTTCTGCAATATACATATATTAGTATGTTCTACCTGTATATGCGTATGTTCTATATGTATATATGTTTGTGTAGCTGTAAGTATATGTATATGTATGTATAGACATACAGTATATGTTATAGCTTTTGTTAACAGCCAATCACGCAATAACTGTTGACAAGATTGTGTTTCTTTACCTGAAAAAGCATTATAATATTGCTGAAAGTACTTCAGTTTTTCTTTTATATTTTTACTTTAATAACATTGGATTTTAAGAATCCCCTTGAGACTTAGAGACATTTTCCCATGCTGGTACTTCAGAAGGAAAAAAATCTGGCTGTTCTGTGATGCCGCAGCAGCCTACTATTTAATCTGCTGCAAATGCTTAGTGTTGCATCACGTAATTATTGACCTTGTGAAGCCAAAGCAGAAGGATTCTCTTCCAGGTCTTTGCCACATTCAAACCGATAAGATCTAATTGTAGATCCATGCCAATAAACTACAAGACCGAAAGGAAACACATGGTGGTATTTTCCATACGTAAGAATTCAGCGCTTCTTAGGACAAGTATACTTCAATTTCTTTCCAGCAGAAATAAAAGTGGTCTGTGTGTTGATGGATGGCAAATTGACAACCAGGATCAATCAAAGCCATCTTTTTCTCTCTTTGCGCAAGCAAAATAAACTTGAGCACCCCAGAAAGTGAAACAATGCCATCACAAAATACCAATCTTTAGAAAGCAAATTAATCTCCCTTGCCCTTAAAATATATCAGAAATATTACATTTGCTATCAAACTAAATTGCAAAATTTATTTCAGCCTCTGTGGTCCTGCAGAGATTGTGGCACAGTGATGTCTGCTCTTTATTTCTGACATGCAAGTGGCAGGGAGACAGATGAATGCAGCACCTCTCTTTTTGTGACATAATCCATACATTATTAATTTTTGTTGTTGTTGCTCTAAAGCTGTGAAACAGATGCCGTTCTGAACTGAAAATCACTGTTCCGATATGAGCAGACGCAGTCCCTGAGCTACCCAGTCAACTAATTAATGCTGCATAATTTAATAAAGCATGGTAATTACTCAGTTTTCCCCATCTTGTTCCCCTCCCTGCTAATGATAACATTATCGAGCTAAGGCAGGGGGTACTGAGTGTCTGTGTGTGTGTGCGTAGGGAGATAATTTACAATGAAAGAGGATGAGTAAGCAGATGAAGCAGGAAAGGGTGCAATCCAGGAAAAGGTTTCTAAAATCTTCTAATTTCTTATTTAGGGGAAACCTGCAGAATACCAAAATGTTAAGTAGAATAATATTCATAACATGGTCATTAAAAGAGGTAAAGGAAAAATAGAGAAAAAAAGTTAATATTCCATGCATTTATTTACCAAATATTGCTTTAGATTTCTTTCTTATTCAAATATTGATTAGGAGGCAAATGTACTTGTGGATAGAAAGGGAAAGTGTCCTCCACAGGCTTCTTCCTCTCTCCCTTGTTAGCTCTGAGTGGGCAATGGATGATGTCAATTATAACAGGATCAATCTCAGCAGCAGTTAGTTCCTTTAGGCATTCTTCAGTAGTCCCACCATATGGTGCAAGTTTTTCCGCATTCAAAGGAAGGTGCCAAAAGGTGCTGCAAGCAGCAATACATTAATCCAAACTTCTGAAAACTCAGCCTGGCACATAAATTCTCTTTTCCGTAAAACATCTCAGAGGAGTCCTAGCACACCTGTATATCCTCTGTCCAAATAACAGATTATTTAATTCATTACAGTCTGGTCACATAAATTCTACACTTTAACTCTTTTCATTCAGTCAATGCTCAAAGAGTTCTCAGAAGAAAATATATAATTTTTTTTTTTTAAGTAAAAAGATGTTAAGCAATAGTAAGCTATATAATAACTGCACTGCTGGCAAAATCTGATAAGAAGAGGAAGAAAATGATGAGTTTATTCTGCATTAGAAAGATTCACCTGTTTAAAATACATATTCATCGCATTATTATTGTAGAATCTGAATTACTGTATTGTTGTTTTCAATGTCTGAATTTTTAACTAGATTTGGAGCCTAAATATCTTATTGAAGAAAAGTTGCTAAATAAGAGTGCTAAATTAAATTATTTATTACTCAACTTCAGAACTTTTCAAACTACTTTCTATTGATAAACTTTAGAGTACTGTTTAGGTGGCAAATCTAAATTTAAGAAATGATATGTGAAACTATTTTGTCTTAAGTTTTCCATAGATGTAAAATATATTTTCAGGCCACAAAATAGACTGAAACATAAATGAAAGTGGTTTTAGTTGGGACCCTGCAAACCTGAAGTCATGTAGACTAACCTCTCACATTCAGCTTAATTCTGAATGCACTTAGCCACCTTCTCAAGGAGGAAAAAGGACACTGTAAAGGAAAGTCCAGTAGGGAAAGAAATGATATCTTCTCTTACCTGCAGCAGGTTTTTGGAAGGCTTTGTCTCCTGGGCCGTATATTTATACTCCTATCGAGACCACTCTTCCCTCTAAGCAATAGACTATCATAAAAGAATTACTTTCAGTAATGAAAATTCTTCTCTATTTCTTCTATACTTGAATACGCTCGGCAGGTTGATCAGAGACGGATAATGTAAAACCTCCTTTTTTTTTTTCCCCTTTTTTTTTTTTTTCATGATTCTAGAAATTAAGACAGTGACAGCCATGCAATAACTGTTCCAGATTAGCTGTTCCGTACCTGACATGGAAGAGATGGAAGAGATGTTCAGATGTTTCTCTTCCCCATTTGCCAAACCAGTGCAGAGGAAGGACAAAGGATAACAAAGGATATCTATCCACATTCTGCAGCCAGGGTAAGGGAAAGAAAGACATTAGAAGAACTGAGGTTTTCTTCCCAGTCTTATTTCCCATCAGTCTAGTCATGCATTCTTCTTCTTATGGGGCAGGCAAGGAACAACAATGGTGTTTTCAATAATATTTTTTTCTTTCTGAAACCATGAAAGCTCCTTAACATCCGTTATATGCACTATACCATGAATCAAAACTCCTGAGGTCTCTGGTTTTGTTAAACCAATGTCTTGACACCAGAAATGCTTGGAGTACCATAGTAACACAAATCACATTTCAGTTCCCTATGTCTAGGAAAACAAAATTTAATTAAAAAAAAAACGAATACCAGAAAAAATATATAACAAATTTCCATGCAGCTGTTGCATTAGAGGGCAAAGTAGATTTGGCAGAAAATAAACCCCCTTGCGTTCTAACACTCCTCACCGATCCTCACTGAGGTGGGAGGCCAGGTGCGGCTAGGTTTAAATTCTGAATGATGCCCAATTCACCACTATCAGCCCAGGCGTGTTTAGTATAGTAAACTGTTACGGTTCTCGATACACTAATAGTGGACTGCACCGTCAGTCTAGTCATGCTCATGAACTAACTTGGCCTCACTTCAGTCGCATTCAATGAGAAAACCCAAATGACGAGCTGCCTACAAAGTGCAGTTTATTTAAACAACAGATACACATGTTCTTTTGGATTGCCGGTGATAGTGGCTGTCTGCAAAGCACGTGCAAATACTAAAAATGCTAGCAATATAGCTCGGTTAAAAAAGTGCGAAGTTATAAAACCACTCTATAAAGAGTTTTCTAAGATTTCCAGGGAAGCACTTGGTATAGCCAAGTGTTCGAATCTTACCCACAAGCGTCCTTATGGGGGGAAGAGAGGCTCAGCCTGTTGGCTGGTCCCAGAAGTCCACGATGGTGTCTTCCCTCACATCCCCCTTTTCTTGGGCTATTTTTATACTATTTTTTATCTTCAAGGTGGAGTTTGAGTGACTCTAGTCATAAATACTTTCATTATGATCTGTGTAAAATTTTCTCACCTCACATTTAAAGGTATAATTTATGAAAAATTCAGGGCGCATACTCGAGGAGGAGTGGTCGCACTTTGGAGGTGGGTAGCTTTTGCGATGGAGGGGTGTTTTGGTATTATAATGACATTATAATGAGCAAAGTTCACTAAAGGACAGCATTTCATCAGAAAAATGACAGATTGTTGGCTCAGGGTAACAAGTGGGCAGTTTATCAGTTCTATAAGACCTTTGAGGGCTCCATTTGGCCCCCAAGTTCCCAGTTTATCACAGAATTTTAGCCGCGGTGTCTCCACTCCACTCCATCCTTCGCACTGTTTTTCTTCCATGGTGCCATCTCGTTCCCATGTTCGCTGGATTGTCACAGGGTTTGGCCTTGGAGTCTCCACCCCACTCCACTCCCCATGTTGCTTTGCAAGCAATATTATACAGCGAATCACACATGTAGCAGATTCTTCACATACCAGCTGTGGTTGTATTTTAACCTAGAAGCTTTTTGATTTTTTACCTTTCCCTAATGTGTGACCAATGCTGTATTATTGACCAGTTTTAGTAACCATTCCACAGCAGTATCTGGTGAAGATCATCAAATGCAATGTTTCAGAAATGAAAGATATTTAAATTGTGTAACCAGTAAGTGACGTCTCTGGTCTAAAGACAGTCAGAGTCTTTATCTGACAGTCATTCTGGATGTGATGGTAACACACACAGCATTAGAATAAACAAAGAAATATTAATGCATTTTCAGGCATGAACATGGAGAATATAAATGTAAATCACCTCACACCTCAGGAAGAATATGGGAAGAGAGCAGGTTAAAACTTCTGATAACAGAATCAGAACCGTTTAAGCCAAAACACAAATGTCTTAAAAACACTTCAGTTTCACCAGAAGGTTTAACTTTCCTTGTCACTGGGTGGTCATTAGAAACCTGAGAGCTGAAATAGGCATATAATCAGTGGTCTCAAACAAAGGGAAGTTTGAAAAGGGAGATACAAAGAGAAGGCTGAAGCCAGCCAAATCATCCTGGCTGCAGAAGATGAACAGCTCTTTAAAAATGAGTAATGCCATTTTCCAGTGACTTGGCTAAAGGGAACCAAGTATTCTTTGGTAGGAAAAGATGAGAAATCCTTTAAATCTTGTCAGGAATTAAATTCATGAAGTGTTGAGTTGTCTCTCCTGTCAGCAAGCAGGGAAGCCCATGACTGGGTTTGTACCATGGCTTTCTTTTCATTACAAGAGAAACTCTGGCCTCAGTTTAGTAGCGTACGCATACGTGCACTGAATTATAAACACCTGCTTAGTAACATTCAGATATTCTCAAGTAGAGACTCCCAGCAGAGAAACCTGCCTGAAATCCCCCACAAATAAAACTGGAAGTACAGTAGTCCCACCTCACAATCCCATCAATTTTGGAAAAAAAAAATCAAATTAATATATCCCTTCTGTTTTACTGTAACCTTGCCATGACTATACTAGAACACAGTCTGATTCCACTAGCTCTGAGCAGAGCAGGCTTTAGGCTTTAGTATGCTGTGTTGTGACAGGACCATTTTGGTATCACAGTATCACAGTATGCTAGGGATTGGAAGGGACCTCAAAAGATCATCTAGTCCAATCCCAATGGTATATATTAAACATTGTGTGCATCTGTCATGTTGTATATAGATAACACCAAGAATAAAAAATTGCATTTGAAAAAAACTTTCAGGTTTCGCATCATGTTCTAATATTTGTTTTGTACAAAATCTAAAATATAAAACATCTTTGTCAAAAATAGTTTAAAGACGTTTTGGATCCAATGAAAGAGTGAAACAAAGAAAAAACAAGATATTTTATTAAGAAAATGTGAAATAATAATGTTTTGAAAACATAATAACTTTTTTCCTTCTCCTTGCTTCTTCTTCAGAAGGAATGTATCAGGGAAGTAGACACATTCATTGACGGACCACAATTTACTACCAAGGTGTTTCTGACAAGCTGTAGCATGAAGATTTATTTGCTTTACTTTTTGTCTGCCAGTACCAAACATAAAATAGAGAAATGCAACTGCATTACTAAACTATATTAACTTAGATGTCTCATCCTTAACTCTAAAGCCTATAGATGCATTTCCATGGTGTTCCTCAGCGATCGGTACTGGGACTGGTACTATGTAACATCTTTGTTAGAGACATGGATGTTGGGATTGAGTGCACCCTCAGCAAATTTGCTGACGACACCAAGCTGTGCGGAGCGGTTGACACGCTGGAGGGAAGGGATGCCATCCAGAGGGACCTGGACAGGCTTGAGAGGTGGGCCTGTGTGAACCTCAGGCAATTCAACAAGACCAAGTTCAGGGTCCTGCACATGAGTCAGGGCAATCCTATGCATGAACACAGGCTGAGCAGAGAATGGATTGAGAGCATCCTTGAGGAGAGGGACTTGGGGGTGTTGGTGGATGAGAAGCTCAACATGAGCATCCAATGTGCGTTTGCAGCGCAGAAAGCCGACCACATCCTGGGCTGTATCAAAAGAAGCATGGCCAGCAAGTCACGGGTGGTGATTCTGCCCCTCTACTCCGCTCTCGTGAGACCCCACCTGGAGTACTGCATGTGGCTCTGGAGTCCCCAGCATAAGAAGGACATGGACCTGTTGGAGCGGGTCCAGAGGAAGGCCACGAGGATGATCAGAGGGCTGGAACACCTCTCCTATGAAGAGAGGCTGAGAGAGTTGGGGTTGTTCAGCCTGGAGAAGAGAAGGCTCTGGGGAGACCTTATAGCAGCCTTCCAGCATCTGAAGGTGGCCTACAAGAAGGCCAGAGAGGGGCTTTTTACAAGGGCATGCAGTGATAGGACGAGGGAGAATGAATGGCTTCATAGTGGAAGAGGGGAGATTTAGAATACATATAAGGAAGACATTCTTTACTGTGAGGGTGGTGAGGCACTGGCACAGGTTTCCCAGAGAAGCCGTGGATGCCCCATTCCTGGAAGTGTTCAAGGCCAGGCTGGATAGAGATTTAAGCAGCCTGGTCTAGTGGGAAGTGTTGCTGCCCATAGCATTCTCTGATCCATGGTTATATGTAAATACCTGACCTACTGCCTCCAACAATTTTCCAAGCAAGAAAAAAATTTTCCTCTTTCTAAATGTCCAGTAGTGTCATCTGTGCTTTGTATGGTTACAGTGTTTCATCCCCTCAGGTTTGCTGACCTAAACCTTCACTGGAAAAGGAATCTTTTTCATTGCTAATATGTGTTAGTAATCAGAGAACATTTCTTAATTTCTTCCTTAGAATTTTTTTACACTATCTCTCACTCTCTCATTAGGTTAATTAGTACTTTAAAGTAATAAATGGAAATTTTAAACAAGATTGGATTGCGACAATAATACAAAATAAAGCATTACAGCAGCAAGAATAGCAGTACGAAATAAAGATAATAACATCCATGCAACGAGAATCTTTTAGGGGATAGAATTGTTATAATAGTTCAAACCCAGTACTGGAGTTTGTTACCCCTCTAAAATAGTCTTTGTTGGTCAAGATATTTATTAATAGAAATAAATAACAATATCTTGACCCAAGAAGCTTTAAAGACAGATGAAATGACTGTAGACTGAAACAGAGCTTTCATAAACTCTGAATTCTTGAGCCAGAAATCTTTCTCCAGTTTTATTGCAAGTGAATCTCGGATGTTACCTTATAAAATTGCCGCCATAAAATACAATTTACAAGTTGTTTCATGGTTACAAATTAATATGTAATATGTTGATAGTCATTTGATAGCTCTAAATGAGCAATAAAAATGTTTCGATGAAACAAAGCATCACTATTTCATAT
The DNA here is from genome assembly GCF_965231255.1 of Vanellus vanellus. NCBI lineage: Eukaryota > Metazoa > Chordata > Aves > Charadriiformes > Charadriidae > Vanellus > Vanellus vanellus. The sequence continues at coordinate 35,990,341 of NC_138905.1, read as the reverse complement.
TACAAGTCTGAATAGTGAAAAGTGTCTTATAACAAGGCAAAGAATGTATTAAAGTAATAAATAGTGTGTTATCTCTCAAATATTCATGAACTAAGTCTTGGGGAGCTTAACTCTATTCAGTCCACAGCAACCAACATTACATGGCTAAGTCTCTGTAGGACTTAGAGGACAGCATACCTTTTGCAGGAGATGTGTGCATAGTTTGTTTGTTGCAGGTTGTAGCTCATTTTTAATATGAAAATATTACAGAAGGAAATCACTCTAATACTAAGACTTGTTTTGATAATACATAACGGTTATGAATATTATTGCTTATGGGTAACACAGCAGGAAAATACATAGAATCTGGTCATAATAGCTAGCAGAAGATGACAGATTCTTAGTTCTGCTGCTCAGTTTGTCTCTTCGTATCAATTGCCATTATAATTCCTATCAATCTGTCTCCCTATGTTCTGGTTTGCACCCAACTGCTAGATATGTTCTGTACTCTACTCTTGAGTTACCAGTTAGCCTTTTTTGACACAAAGCTACTTATTATGGACATTATGGCAATGTTATAATAAGAGGGGCTTTACTCAAAAAATAAAAAATATTACACTACTGGGAGACCAGGTGCTGTGTGATTCAGTGAGCAGACGCTTTCAAAAGTGGCATGATGCATTTTTCTACTGTGCTTTTAGAAGAATTTTACTGTGATCTTAGCATTCCATACTGCTTTATTGTGCATAAATATCACCTGTCTTCTACCCTTAGAGGTAGATGAGTGGCAATTCTTCAGTTCTTGAAATGGAAGATGACACGTGCTATTTCATCTCATTTATTCAAAGAAAGCATAGAAGGGGGAAAAAAGTTGCTATGGACTTCAAACACCTGCCAGTGACAAATTACTTCAGATCCCCTTTGGAACTATTAATAGCTACTGCTGCAATTTCAGCACTTCCCAGGTGAGGGGAAACATTTTAAATGAACTAATGCAGTGGGTGGTGAGAAACTCCTTGATGCATCTCATGCATTTTTCATCATTATTTTATGCAATTATTTATAAAGAAAAAGTGCAACGGCAAAAATTCCCTTTTAATTCTTTAAACTCCATCTGACTACACTTTAATTTCCTTATCACTTCTTCTAAGCAATGTACACGTTATTGTTTTTCTGTAGGTTTTCAGCATCTGATATGGAGATTAAAACTGTAACAGCACTTCACAGCACAAAGTCACCCTGAGCTTTGCTGGGGTGGGGAGGGGGAAATCTGTGCCTTCCCTCCCGAGATGACTCAGAACTGATGTGAGATAGAAGTTGAATCTCAGATGGCTGCATGAAAGTTGCTTCACTGAGCTCAGGGAGTCCTGGTCAATCTTCCTCACTTCATCTAGCGTTTTGCTCTTTTCAAAGTTCAGTTTGTGCTTGAGGCTAGACAGAAAACTGGAGAAGAAGCCAGAATGATTGCTAGCAAGACAGAAGCGGCATTAGGACTGATATTCTTTGTCAATCAACAGTTATGTTTCTATATGGTAAGGATATTTCCCTGTAGGTTTCCTGCTGCTAGTTTGTTTATTTAAAATAGTAATAATTTTCAGTCTGGTCCATACAACATGTTGACATCAAGAGCAGTTAAAGTAAAGAATATTGTCAGCAAGGCCCAAATTAACAGGCATAACTTCTGAAAACAGAATAGTCACGCCCTTGCTTAAAACCTTGCCAGTTAGTTATATGAGGCAGCTGCCATTACTGTGGTATTTCAGAGCTCTTCCTGAGGCAAAAACTGCTGCAAGTGTAGTGGTAATTTTATTTAGTTATGGACAGAATTGGAAAATATTCAGTTGCAGCCAACAAAAATTTCAGCTAAATGCTGAGAAAGCATCAAGCTGGTTTCCTGGCATATTCAGAAAGGTCATGAAAAGTCACTTCCACAGGTGGTGTTTTTGTGAGGCGAACTAACTCGTAGAAAAGGGTGGAAGTGATTAATCGTGTGTTGTGTTGTATGTGAATGTTTTATTTCTGCAGAATCTGTTTGTGTATTTCAGGGCCAGAACCAGTGAGGCTGATATCATGAAGGAAATGAGCCATCTTGAAACATGGTTAAGCTTGTAAAGCCTTACTGGAATATCATGTCTGTCAGTAAAGAAAACACCCATGACCAAAACTGTCATCCAAATCAACTGCTCTCCTTACTGCAAGATGAGCTATATTTGCTAGGTGTGTGTCAGAAGAGGTTTATGTCATCTCATATACCTTGTGGCATCCGAGATATGTGCACAAAGACAACAGATATAATAAAGGATCTCTTATCCACCTTAAGTCTTCTGGAACGTCAGCTGGCAGACAGCTGAGATGCTTTAGGGGACAGAAAATGACAAGAAGAACCTATGTTTAAGCCAAAGAATCTCATCCAAAGTGTCTTGCTGCCTGACTGTGAAAGTTTCCTGCCCTCTGAGCAACGAGCCTTTTCCAGGATTCCCCAGAGCTTGGTGGCTCAGTTTCTATTCCTACTTGTGCTTAGGCAGAATTCAGAAGAGATTCTTATCCCCAAATAACCCAAAACTGCATGTTCTATAATGATCATGTTAATTTATAGTGGTCTCTCATTTGAAGGACTCACCTGCGAGTGGAAAAACTAACTTTTCTCACTTAGCCTGCAAGAACTTGCATGCACTCTTTTTCATCTGTTAGGACTGAGGAAGATCAAATCAAGCAGAAAGTTTAGCTTTGCACGCCCAAGCTTAGAAAATCTGGGCCTTGCCCCTGAAGCAAAGGAAAGTTGCTATACTTGAGATCGTTCAGTCAATCAATCCCAGCTACTTACTTACCTTCAGCTGTCGAGTGTCTATACCCAGTTTCTTTTCTGCACACTTAGCAAATACACTTAGTTTAATACAATTTATATCTGTATCATTGATAACTTCTTTGAAATGTATTACGGAATCTGAGATACATTTAAGGAACATAACAATCTCTTCTTGGTGGAATTGCACCTTTTCAGAGGATGGAAAATGATGGGAACAAAGGAGGTCAGGAAACAAATGCATCAAAAATCAGTGATAAGCAGCAGAGGGGAAACCTGGAGCTGCTCAGGGGGAGCCCATAAGCTATGTCTCTGCAGAAGACATAACTATCTTTTTTTCAGAAATGGATGAAGGGAAATACTGAGGGTTTGGGCAGGGGCAGGGTTTAAAACTTTCCTAGCCACTAACCTTTTTATTCACAATCAGTCAAAACCTTGCCCCATATTAATAATATAGTTACCTAAAGTTTCCTGCACTAGTAAGAAGTCTAGTGCATACTCAGTTTCCTTTCCTTTCTTACTTCTATCCTCTGCTCTTTTTTCAGTAGAATATTCTGCCACACACATTTCAGTTTCCTGTTATAATTTGAACAGGAAGATTATTGAATGATCAGTCAGCTGAAAATCATCATCCAACATCTGAAAGCTTTCATTTACCTCAATGAACATTTACTGTTATGGAGTTTAGTCTAAGGAGGAGTCACAAGAGTGTGAAGGGGATCTACAGTACTTAGTCGTGAAATAAAATCATCCATTTTCATTGCGCACGTAATTAATTTGAAACAAAATCTCTTTTCATCAAGTAACACTTCCTGGAGTTTGTATTCCATGTACATCATTGATGTAAGGCAGAAATAGCACAGTGTGAAAGACCCCAGTCCTATAAAAAGTTTTCAGACCCAAACCATGAAAAACAGTAGGGAGGAGTTGGGGAGTATTGCCTTGGAAATCTGACGGTGAGAAAGATCTCATGCAAAGGTGAGAATCAGGTTGTAAGTGCCATTTGGAAATCTCTGTGATGCTGAAGTCATATCTTAAGTTTCAAGAACACAAGATTCAAGAAAACTAGAAGATACAATAGAGGTTATATTACAATAACAATGTTCACTGAGATACACTTAAGGAATATACCACTGTGCTTTGTACATCTCGGTGGAAGTGCAGCTTTTGGGAGGAAGGTATGGTAAATTTCAGGAATGTGAACAAAGAAGGTAGAGGAACAAAGGCATTGAAGAGCAGAGATATGAAGAGCATGACACAAGGGGTCCAACTATATCCTCTGAAAGATATATCCTCAAGATTAGATAAACCACATGGGTTGTCTTTATATCTGCTGGAGAAAAAGATATTCTTCTAAACAATGATTCGATCCACCTATCTTAAATGCTTGCTCTATGAGGGGTTTAGTCGCCATCTGCACCTGCCCATCACTGTCGACTAGAGAACCTGGATGAAGGGTTTAGAAAAAGACAACATTTTAAATGGCAAAATGTCAAAAAGTAAATGAGGGGCATGCACTATACCTGCTGTCTTTCATATTTAGTCAGCTGCTTTTTTGAAGGTGGGTAGTTTTTCATTAGGATAAGAATATGCATTGCTTTGTAGGTTAAATGTAGCCAGATTCCTCATGCACTGCAGCAGAATGTCTGCTAGCAGCAGGAAATTAAGGTCAAAGCATTGGGATGAAAGGCTGCACATGGAGAAAAATGAAATAATTACTTTTAAAATATAAATTAATTCAGAAACAATGTCTAAGTTAGTTTTATAACATTATTTTTCTCACGAGACACCTACAACATATTACATAGTGTTTCCATTTACAATTTCCATTTATTCTTTGGTTGTAAAGATTGACCTGTCAGCAGATGCTCACTTAGCAATGCAAAGATATGGGATTTCTGTAGTGAGTGATATATTTTAGATTGATGTGCATGAAGTGGGAAAACTATGAAAAATTATTTTGAAATCTGGTTTAGAACATTAAAAAAGCTGCATCAGTTATCTAACTTAATTTAGAATCTTTTTAGCATCTAAATTTCTAGGTGGAATGATGACTGTCGAGATATAGTAAGATTGTTCCTTTTAGGAAAGGATTTGAAAGAGAGAAATAAATTAAAGTAACATTACTCATGCACACCCTTCCTGCAAAACAGTGTTGTGATCAGACAGGTGTCTTTGCCTTACTATACCTTTACTACTAAGTAATGAGCATAGGTCCATTTCCCACATGTCTGCAAGAAAAAGAAAAAGGAAAAAAATAATGATGAAAACAATGTAAGACTGAGGAACTAGCCCTTTGTGCTAGTGAGGTCCATTTCAAAATACTGAAGTTGCATCCTGAAACTGTATTCCCTTCAAATCAAATTGGAGTTCTTATCACTATGGAGATACTAAAAGTCCTGCAAGATTCGGTCTTCTCTGTGTCACGTGTGTGCGAGATCATCTCTCTTGCAAACCTGAGGAAATATCAGAATACACGAAGTTTGTTCAAGCCACAGAAATCTAAGAAGAGGTGGAATAAGTCTTCAAAAAGCAAAAAGTTGTTTCAAAGAGAAAAGGAATAATCAGAAATAATGATAGGTTAGGTTTGGGTTTGATATTAGGAAAAGAACAGCCTACACTATGCGGATAATTAAAACCTGAAATAGATTGCCCAGGAAGGAGCATAGCAAACATCCGTGGGGAGCACAGGGAATATCTGTGGAGGTTTTTCTCTTGTCTTTATTTTAAAGAATAGGTTATAAGTGTATTTCAAGAATGGTTTGAAGACAGTTGTTCCTGCTGTGGGCAAGCAGTTTCACTAAATGACCTCTCAAGGTCTTGCTGAGTCCTATGTTCTACAATTTTATGAAATCCAAATGATTCTTAGCACAGAACCGAAAAACTGTGTTAACACAGGTGGCAATTGACATGTACATAGTTATTTCCATGTTGAGGTTGAATAGATTATGTCATTTAATGCAAACTCAGAGATACAGATGTATGCTTACTTATAAAGTTGAAACACCCACTATTTGTAGGGAAATGCAACTTTTACTAAAAATTATCAAAAGACCTCTTCTGTGCGTGTCTATTAACAAAGACACCCCACATTCTGAAAGTATTTGGACATTATGAGGTAGAAGTTTCATAATGAATCTTCTACCTCATAATCCCAGGAAAATTGAATAAGAAATTTTGGAAATCCCTTAGACGTAACAAACTTTTAGGACTATGCCGATAAAGCCCCGTTTTACTTACCTGATTGAATCTCCTCATTTGTGCACCAGAGAAATGCATTTGGTCCCAACAACTGGCTAAGAAGCAGATCCAGAAGTGCGCAGGCTTAGAGTTGACTGACATCCAGGCAAAAAGGTGCCATGTGGTATATAGATCTTGGGGCTGAGGAAAGTCTTGATGTTGCAGACACAGTTGCTAACTTTTCCATCTGCAACTCTCCCCGCTTCTGAATGATTATGGCATTGCAGATCCCGGACATTTAATCTGCTATATCTTTTCACCGTAGGTATGAAGACAAACATAAATAAAATGTTCTTGTGCTTAGGAACACCAAGAAAAAGTCATAGTTGTTTGCAGACCATTCTGGTCCCTGACTTGCCAGTATTTTACCCCATAGCTGTCCAGCTTCTTCCTGAATTTAGTCTTCCTCCTGTTTCATCTAGTGTATGAAATTTGATGTGTGAAGTTGTAATAACATGATTTTAATTTGCAGAGAAAAATGGGAGACAAAATTGGCTTTATACAGGGTTAGCTTGGAAATAACTGTGACAACTTTTTCTTCTCAAATAGTGTCTATAACAGACTTTATTATAATTTAATGAAAATTAAATTGTATTTATTAATATGTCTGTATTTTGTCTTATTATGGCAGTCTGTAACAGCTTTGTTTCCTTATGTCTGCCAAAAAATTGCATGTACCACTGAAAGCAAAAGCTAGTTTGCATGCCTCCTAATCTGAGACACGATCTCATTTAGTTTAATTACATGGAGTACTCTGTGTCGTTTGCCAGTGAGTCCGTAACTTTATTCAGACGGTTCTTCAGTAAGGCCCGGTAAGCACTCACAGCGTGGTTATGCATCGATATTCTCTCGGGATTTGGCTTCAGTTCAGGAAGCATTAAGACAGTATTGTGAATGAGAGTTCTGAAAGCCTTCCCAAAGCAGATATAACTGATAATTTCTCACAGTATGAGAAATTGTACTTCGGCAGCTACTGCCTCGTTTCACACGCTGAAATGCCAGGGCTTTCAATTCCGTCCCTCTCACTAAGAGTCAACAGCAAGTGGAGTGTCAAGCAAAGAAAACAGGGTGTCAGCAAGGGTACTCTGGCAACACAAAGAGGTACTGTTAGCAAATGTGCAAATGTGCAGTTGTTAATGTTAGAGATGTAATGAAGCCCGAAGACTGTCTGGATTGCTGTGTTGTGCAGCAGAGAAACGAAGAGGCAAAGCGTCAGGCATGAGTAGCCCTGTTCTGTAACAGAGGAGTCTTCACATTTTCCGATAATACCTAAGTTTTCTAAAAGAGCAAAAATGTGTCGTTGAGGGGATTTTTAATTTCATTTTTTAAATCCTCGTTTAGGATGTGCTACAACTTGAAGGTAAACCCAAGAAGTTCTGTGTTGAATTGTAAGCACGGATCCATAGATTTCATGAACTTTTCTAGTCCTAGACTAGAAATCTTTTGGTGCCCTTGCCTTTCACTTTCTTATTAATAAAGATTATACCAAGTTCTTCATGAGACAGGGACCTACTGTATGCTTTGTGAGACTATTTTATAACTTGAAGAGACGGTTCAACCACTTGAACATCTCAGAAACTTTTTGGAAATAATTCTGAATATTTCTGCTTCATTTTTAATATCTTCCAGGATTAAGCAGACTGTAAAAAAGTGCAGAAATTACCTCTCTTGTGGAATACTTCTCCTTCTCTGTACTAAAGAGAAAAAGTACAGTAAGCCGAACACATTAATCATCTGGAAGGGTAGGAAACAGAGCTTAGCCCAGCACTGGGAATTATGAGATCTGGGTCATATAACCTTTGACAAATTGTGTTCCTGTTGACAAAATGGAGACTTAACTGTGGTTTTCAGGGTGGTAAAATAGAAAGGAGGGCATATAGCTCATCTGTCACCTGCTTTCCAACTCTTATTTTCACAAACGATAGTCATTTGAAAAGATTTGAGTATTTTTTTCTAAAATGGAATACTTCAGGAACCTTCCCTTTAGGATAATACATAAAATATTAAGGGGTCGGGGTGGGGTAAGCATACTGTAAAGGAACAGAGCAGACTGTGGTGGGATTAGCAACAGGGGTTCATTTGTGCCTCTAGTACCCCCCCTCCTCGGAGCCCACAACTTAACCCAGGAATTCCCAGGGACACTGGGTCCTGCCTGCCAGGATGGATGTGAGGAGGAGAGGACTGGGATGAAGCACTGGCACTAGACATAGGGCACAGCCGTTGCACAGACGGCTTCTACACGTTGTTTGTGTAGAAATGAAACCAAAGAAATGCAGTGGAGGTGGCATGAGGGACGTGAGTGGGGCTCTTAGTGTCATCCTTTTATGCTGTCATCCATTATGCTTCAAACCAAGCACGTTCAGGGATTCTTTGGATTTGGTAATTTGGTTGGTTGGTTAGTTGATTTTTTACTGCTCCATAATAAGTTGTGATGACAAGTCAAAATTGGCAACCTTCATAGAAATCGAAAGCAGTAATCTGTTTGTTCAAAAAATGAAAATGGTTATGACACTGTAAGGCTCCAACAGTAGTTTGGTTTTGTTTTGAAGTACAGACTTGGAGGAAAGCACTAACTCACCAAAATAGTTCCCATATCACTTCCAGAATATAAATAAAATACACTTCCGTCCTGACAATGGGGTAGGCAGATGATCAACAGGGTTGGCACCTTTTAAATAGAATCAGTAATGCTCTTTATGTTGCAGCGATGTTGCAGCCTTATTGGAATTGCAAAGAAGATGAAGGAGGGCAGGAGAGGTGAACAAAGTGATAAAGGATTTAAAATGATCCCTTTGTGCAGTATGCAAACTCCTATTTACTGTACTGCATTCATTAGGCCTGGTTGAATTACTTGGGGTGAATAATTTATGCCTCTGGTTTTGGGATATTTTTTCCATCAAAGGGATTATTTCAAGGTATACATGAAATTGAATAATGCTTGATTAATACTTTGTTAATCTTATTTTGTATTTACAAATTATATCAAGTAACACTAAATTATTTACAAACACATCTTTGCGTGACTTGGACTAATCAACAGTAGAGAAAAAGTGTTTACAGAATAATAAAACCTCAAAATGTATTAATAAAAAAATCCCTTTAAAAATATAGTTTTAATTTTAGAAAGCACTTATAAATGAATCTATTTTTTTAATGCCCTTCAGGGAATATAGGAAACAAGGTAAATATAGTGGAGGTTTCTTTGGAACTCATTGTTTTCAAAGTTAGTTTGGGATCCAAAAATAAAATTTTGTTCTGATTGTACAGATTGTATAATAAAAAATGCACAGGCAGAATTTAGAGCTGCATTTCAAACAGTCCACAGGAGAGACAATTTCGGGGGCTTTTAAACCAATATGATTATGCAGAAGTCATTACCAGAGGAGTGAGGATTGTCCTTCCATGTGTGATTTGGATCCCAGAAGGCAGGACAGAAACAAAGCAAATGTACCCAGATGTCTCTTATCTCTTTCCTTCAAACATGTAAGCCTCATACATTACAGTGCTGCCACAATTTGTTTTCTGCAGGAACCATATAGAATTAATGTTCTGCTTAACATCAGTTTCTCTGGGGTGTCCTGAAAGAGGGGAATGAGAAATCACAAAGGTCCACAATTTGGAGGCCTTTCAACTTACAGCCTCAAATATTAGCAGGCAAAGCCCTCCTGCAGCCTACAGGAGCTGAAATAAATTAAGGTGTTCTAATTGTTCACTCTGAGACTTTGGTCTGTGGATGGATATGAATTCAGATGCCTTGGTGGTGCTATATAGATAAGTATACATATTTTAACATAGTTTTAAATAGAAAGTTAATGAAACCTGCTTAGATGTAGATAAGTGCTAAAATAACTTACCATTCAGTGCAACCTTTTTTTAAGAGATTTGACCCCTATATAAAATAATGTTCTATGACAGATGTAGTGTTTAAAAAAAAATAAATATAAATCAAAACATATCTATTAGCTATATTGCTTTGGAAAAAAGTTAAGTTTGAGTAGGATCATATTTCACAACTCAATTAATTTCAGAAAACAATGGCTTTGAAAGCCCTGTCTGAGGCTTTGTATAAAGGACACTACCTAAAAGAAGTGTTGCGCTCTGTTATTAGATGGCTTTGTTGTTAGAATTTTTACATGAAAGCTGCATTCATTTTGCTTTGCTTTACTTCATTGAGATAGGTCACTAGATAAGAATGTGCTGCGCACACAGAGAAACAGGGAATATATTCTTGAAACATTTTCAATAAACTGTGTTATGGCTTGCTTGGTATTGTTTTGCTGGAAAGAAACTCACACCACAGGTCCCAAAAAAAATTGGTGTTTATCCTAATGTTTTAAATGCCAATAGGTTTCTCTTGTTACTGTATAAAACCAAACTACCTTTTTGGTTTTGTTTTTTATCATTAAAGACAACGTCAGCAGAACTGAGAATACCATATTCACATTTCATCGTTATCTTTAGGGCAAACAAGTCTTTCTGCATCTAGGGGTGGTGTGTGATGGAGATGATAACATGCTAAGTCTTGATTCTGTAAATAAGTGAAGTTAGTTTGGCTACACAGTGGCAGTCTGTCTGTCTGCGTGCAACCAGCTGTAGGACTGGACCTTATTTTTTACGACTTATGACTAGAGGTTTTATACCTCTTCCGTACACAGCATTTGCCTGTGGAGAACTTAATTTGACGTTTCTTTACCTGTTTTTATATTATCTCTTGGGGGAAACAAAGACAGGAGAGTTGTCCATGGCCAACTAACTTGCTGCCAACTAGATATAAACCAGTACAGTGTTACAGTTAGATAATAATCTCATTCAGTTTCTAGCTTTTATCTTTGTACCTTGATGACTCTTACATACTCACTGACATTTATGTTCAAGTTTTCATTTGACCCTAAGTTTTTAAAATTCTGCCTTGCAGTCCCTTGCTCTAATATCTGGGGTTATGGATGATTTCCAGGGGCCACCAGTTTTAACATCACAGAGTTTTGTTGAGTGATTTTTAGAAAGTCTTTTGCTCAAGAACAAGGGCAAGAATTTATTCTGCTTTTTAGATTTGGATGTGCTCACAGGAATGAAAAGGTTGAGGTCCTGTAACACCTGTGCTGCTTACAGGCTTTGAATCATGACAAGTAATCACATACTACGTGTGGCTTTCTGACTGCAAGGCTTCTTACTCTCTCTCCGCCCTCCTCTCCAGTCGGATTGCAGCTGTAACCATTCTTGGGTATCACACGAGAGCATCCAGCAGTGGATGCTTGGGAAAAGAGCAAAAGAGTAGGAAAAGAGCACTTCTCCACATGTATTCTCAGTTATAATTTGAGTGTTAGGTAGTGATAAGGATTATAGTCAACTTCAGGAGTACTGCACTTGCTGTCTAATAATTTTTAATGTCTTTTGCTTTTAAAGAGCTTTTCACAATTTGACCTTCACCGTATCCTGTGGGAAGAACCTCACAGCCTAATTTATGTACTTTTTCTTTTCATTTTAGGTCTCTTAGTTCTTCCCCTTTTTAAAAGACACTCATGATATTATATATATTTTTCATAACACCCCTGTTTTATCTGTTATCCAGCTCACAAATCCTAATCTGTTTAGTTCTTGTAAGGAAGCAGTTTCATACCTGTGAGCATCCATTTCTTCTTTCTCTATGTTGTTTCTTACTTCTGCTATATTTTCTTGATGCAGGGGCGACCAAAATAATCCACACAGCATTCAAGATGTGGATACAAAATGGATTTTCACAGGATGTTATTTTTGTCTCATTTTCTATATCTTTCAGCACCATTTCAGCACCAGATGTATGTTTGTAACTTTGTTGAGCAGCGAGATGATGAACTGTCCACAGTGGCTCCAAAATCTCTTTCCTGAGCAGCAGGGACCAGTTTGGTGTCCATCAGGGTATATGTGCAGGCAGGATGGTTTTCCTATATAAGTTATTTGCATTTCTTCACATTCTTATCAAAGAAATCAACAGGTATCTACAGGGTAGTAAGCCCTTCTGTTATTATCATTACGTTATATGTTGTATACCTCCTGTGTTTATTTCCTTTATATGCCTGACCAGCAGATGCCGGTTGTAACTGCCTTAAGCTGCAAAAAATGTACTTGTGAGAGAACATTGGCTCCTAAATCCACTGGATTGTTTTGTTTGTTCCCCATCAAAGACAAAGCCTATCCCTCTCTTTCTAGCAGTATATATCCCCTACAGCACCTTTCTCTTTTTGAGCTGAACTGTTTTATTGCTTGTAACATTGCATCTTGTTTGCTGCTCTGTCAGTTTGCCTGGGGCATCTCAACCTTATTATAGCATGTTAATAAATGCCATCTGCTGTTCTGTATTATATGATGAAAGATATGGGTCTTCGCAGTGTTTCTGCCATCAGTTCTGACTTTCAGAGTACTTTCTCTTAAGAATGTAGAATTAGATTTTCACTAGTATTTTTTTGCAATTACTTGAGCCTAGATTCATCTCATTTAGCTTTAGGGACCTACCTGAGGTACCTATAATAAGAACACAGTTTCCTGTGGTTCATTGTGGAATCAATGCAGAGGAAACATGTATAAAATGATTCATCCCATGTAAGAGTTGGCTTATCCTTTTGGAAATACCTGTCTTTCCCTCGCTGAGACTCCATATACAGAGCCTCACAGAGCTGCGTTGGAAATTTAGATACTCCAGTTACGTGCTGATGTTAGATGAATTAATTCCAGGCTGTGATATTCTAAAATATTAATTCTTCAGAGCCATAAATTATTGAAAATCTTGGTCTTCAATAAAAAAAAAAAGGTTATTAAACTTCCTGCTTCAAATCAGAAAAGTTATAGCATATTTTCAGCATGATCTTGATAAAGATCAGTCACCATTTTTATGAGCAGCTTCTACAACAGTTATTATTGCCAGGATCTCTGCATAAGACAAATACATGCAAGTATAATTATGATTGCCATCAATAAAAGAGTACAAAAGGAGCTCAAGCGACACACATTTTTAGAATATTTTTAAAAAGAAGAAGAAGAAGAAATATTTTGCCATATTCTTTCCCTACTAAAAGTCACTGTTCTCACCTGACCTAGACTCTTGAAGCAAAATATAAATGGCAACAGCAAGGTTTTCTAGAATGCTTCCTTCAACAAGCTAAGAAAACTAGGTCAATTCTGCTGGATGGAATAATAGGGTTTTTTCATTCCAAGTACATATGAATGCCTTGTAAGGTGCTTACATATGTATATATACATATGAAATTATTCAAAAGACTACCATGAACCATCACAAAGGCTGTATATGCTAGCTGATGAAACAGAACTGAGAACATTCCCAGTCATGCACTATCTAGCCCAGAAAAGTCTGAGTCTGTGATAGTAAAGCCTTTTTACCTTAGTAGAGGAAAGCCCACAGGAATATGGCCCTTACAGGACTTCTGTTGTGGCCTGGAAGAAAAATCTCTGGAAATATCACAAAAGGTCCTAATTTCCTGTAGGATTTATTTTGTTTTATGTGTTTTGAATTCTCTGTGCATACTCAAAATTGAAGGAGATAATAAATAGGTTGCTCCTTGCATTAAAGCAAAAGGAGATTTCATTAAATAACTAAGTAAATTTTTCCCACCTATTACGTGAAATACTTTTGCTGATCTACTACAAAATTCAGCAATTACTGACTACGAGGAGCCCAGCCCCTCATTACAGAATATAGCCTGATATCTCTGCAATCATATCATTCTCTGATGAGACAGCGACTGCACAGAGCCCCTGGAACCATCTCACCTCACTTTTGAAACATAGAATCATAGAATTGTCCAGGTTGGAAGGGACCTTTAAGATCATCAAGTCCAACCATCAACCTAACACTGCCAAAACCACCGCTAAACCATGTCCCCAAGCACCATGAAAGATGAAACAGCTAACCTAGAGGAGCAGATCCTCTACACCTCTTCTTTATTCAGCAGAAAGATACAGATACCGTTAAAAAGAGTGATTCAAACTACCTGGGACCTCAGTTGCTTTCTGGAGGTGCCAGCATCATTTCTTCTGCTGGTTAGCAGCTTAAGGTGGTTATACCTCTTGCTCAGAAGAGTACTTAAGTGTATCAGAGCTAAAATGGTTGGTGTTTCTTTTAAAATGAAATGTTTTCAGGAATGCTCTCCTTCTGCCACATGTGTAACCACAAGATTAGGTGTTTGTCCCACCTAGTCCCCATCTGAGTGCATAAAGGGGTCCCATCAATGCTGGTAGGTTTTCTATGTTTATTCTTTGTGGTAATTAATGTAACAAGGATAGAAATATGATGACCAGAAAGTGTTTTAGTCCACCGAAAATGTACAGGATCTTTTATTTCTTTAGAGTAGAGAAGTAAAAAGCTGGAGAAACATACAGAACCTCAAGAAATTACTGTCCACCCATCCCAGTATTAAAAATGTAGAGGAACGGGAGCATTTCAGCAGACATCTGAAAAGACAGAGGCAAAACAGAATGAGGGGGAGATGGAGAGCTCACTGTTGAATATAACTTAGTGTCTAAAGTTCTGAAAAGAACTATTCTGTTTCAAATAATCTCTTCTGAATATACAAAAGATGGTCTAGCGAGAGGCTAGCTTCAGTGCACAACAGCCTTTTTATACTGGCAATGCTAGAAATAATTGATATCTCTTTAGCATCAGGAAAATGGGCTCTATTGAATAGTCAGATACAAAAATGTGTGGGAATCTGTTGTCACGGAGAATCTCCGACCATTGTGTTTTGTAATAGCAAAGAACCGGGTGGTGCGAAGTGATTCTTGCCCAGATCTATGATAAGTGATTTGGCACAGACTACACTAAACAGAAGGGAAGGAGGTAAATTTCTTTATCATCGCTCAGAGTATCTCTCAAATAGTAAACAGGGAGGCTGAATCCTCAAGCTCCAGAGACTTTATGACTATGCTGGACTGTATCCAACAGAGGATTCATAGGCCATTTCAGCAGGACATGTGCACATAAACCCAAACCTTCATGACAACTCAAGTTGTGAGGGAACTGGACTCAGGTGAGACAATACAATTAGAAACATATGCTTGGCTTTAAACACTGCAGGCACCTTCTGTAGCCAGGAACAGCTGTTGTTACGACTGTTTTAAAGATCTAAGCACAGGAAAGGACAAGGGACCTTTATAAAAATACGTGACAATAATAAAAGTACAGGCTTAATGGAATTTTCTTCATTTTATTTTATTTCATTAAGGGTGGGGGATTAAGAACCAAAGCTTTTTTAACATTTATTACCTAGAATATGCTTTAAATGTTTTCTCCTGTCCATTGCTCATGAAGAAAATTTAATATAGATGCTTAGTTTTACAAAGCCTTACAGTTAGATCCTAATCATGTCAGTGAATAGAATTTATTTAAAAGCCTTGAGATGTGTCCCTGTCCTTTTTTTAATATGAGAATTATGCATGACTATGGATGAGAACCACAGGCTACAAAATATTTTGTTCTTTCCTGAAAGGAGTGTAAAAAAGTGTAATTTTGGTTCACTATCTGTCCACTGGATTTTATATTTAGTTTTCTCAGTTTCATGAATTGTATTAGTTGAAAGAGCCCTGAAGGGATAAAATAAGAGGATTAAGGTTTAGGAGACAAAAGGGTACAAGAACATCTTACTACTCTTTACCAGAACTGGGAACTGAATCCAAAACAGTAAAATATTTCAGCTCACACTTGTATCTAATGCATGCAGCAGTAACAGACTATAATTAGTTAGTGGCACTATAAAACTAACCAGAGACCATTTGGAGATCCACTCAAATGGTATGGCTCACATCACATGCTTAAACTTCCTTGCAGTCCTTCTCCAAGACCAGATTGACTGTGTTAAAATTGCTTATAGTGGGACATTTTTGTGCCTTTTCCCTAACTGCATGTTCTTTTTCCCTAGTTGAGCCTGGACATTGTCTAGGAAGCTACTAATTGCCTCAGGGCAAACCCAGTAGAGAACACATTAAAAATTCAACAGTATGGGTGCCAGCATCCCAGCCTTAATTTGTTCACTAACACAGATTTAGCCAAAGTTTCCTAACACTGCCAAGGAACTGAAATTGACAGCGCGTTTTTATATAAAGGAGTTTTTCTTGCTCAGTTTTCTTTTCGATGTCTATAGGAAATTATACAGAAAAAGAGCTACAAATTCTAGGTAATGCATTCAAGAGCTAGGAAGCACAAGATAGGGTTCAAGTTGGGAAGGTATCACAAATTGCAGCAATTTAGGCATTTATCTATCCTGTGTGTTACATGAAGCAGCGGTACATTGAAAAAAAAATGATGGTGAATTTACAGACTGGTGTAGTGCAAACATACAGAGACATGAATTACAGATGCGCAGATAACCTTACCAGTAGCATTTTACTTCAGGCATTATGCTTTTATATATAGATAAAATATTTCTAAATGGATATGAGCCAAAAAGCCTGACTAGTCTCCATATGAACACAAGGCAATTTATAAAGGATTTTGAGGATAATTTTCTATCATCATGTCTTATTCATCAGAGCCTTTTTTTGGTAAAAGAATATTATTTTTTTCTCAGGATTTCTTATAATTCAACCAACCTTTGGCTGTCTTTGTTGGTTAGGAGGTAAGTTACTTGGGAAAAGACTATGTTTTCTGATGTGTGGGTTTCCATCCGTGGCTGAGTGTCTGTATCTCTGTTTAACCTTCATTGTAGAGCTTACTGGACATCTAGATAATAAGGTCACTGGAATCTGGAGATCTGTTCTGCTGACCAGGCTGCATAGATGACTCACTTTCACAGATGTTCAACACCATTTTTGACATCTTGGGCTGTCCAAAACATCTTGTGGGAGTAGTTTCTTGTGTACCAGGACCTACGATAGGACTTACATGGCACTCCTGCTCCTCTCTAGAGCTAGTTGGAAGTCAGGCTACAGACTCTTAGAAAATGACACTAGACAATAGGCAACTGAATTTAACCCAGGCTTTTCTTTATGGGTCATGCTCTCCTGTTCAGGCACCACTGGACATCTGTAACTACCTATAGACTAGGCTTCCATTGCCTAGAGAGCACCGTATGAAGCTTAGACAAATGTAGATGCCACAGATCAACCAATTTAATATGGAGATAAATGCCAGCCTCTGTCATAGAATCATAGAGTGATTTAGGTTGGAAGGGACCTTAAAGATCATCTGGTTCCAAACCCCCGTTGCCATGGGCAGCAACACCTCCCACTAGACCACATTGCTCAAAGACCCATCCATCCTGGCCTTAAACACCTCCAGGGATGGGGCATCCACAACGTCTCTGGCCAACCTGTTCCAGTATCTCACCACTCTCAGAATAAAGAATTTCTTCCTGATATCTTTTCTAAATCTACCCTATTCCAGTTTGAAGCTATTCATTCCCCCTCGTCCTATTACTGCATGCCCTTGTAAAAAGTACCTCTCCAGCTTTCTTGTAAGCCACCTTCAGATGCTGGAAGGCTGCTATAAGATGTCCCCAGAGCCTTCTCTTCTCCAGGCTGAACAACCCCAACTCTCTTAGCCTGTCCTCAAGGAGAGGTGTTCCAGCCCTCTGATCATCTTCGTGGCCCTCCTCTGGACCCGCTCCAACAGGTCCACGTCCTTGTGCTGAGGACTCCAGAGCTGGATGCAGTACTCCACGTGTGATCTCACGAGAGCGGAGTAAAGGGGTAGAATCACCACCCGTGACCTGCTAGCCATGCTTCTTTTGATGCAGCCCAGGATGTGGTTGGTATATTTTACTATGCAGTCTTTGCTTACATTCAGACCATTCTGAATTTTAGTTAATATTTAAATTAATTTCTTATATTCTATAAATTGAATAATATTTCACTTCTGTGACATTTAACATTAGAAAACTTGGTTGTTGTCAGTATGCAGGATTCTGAGAGGTCCAAGTTCATTCTTTTGGGGGACTGAGGGAAGCGTTCTTTACACTGATAATGACAGAAATCTGGCTTTTGTGTTAATTCAGAAAGAAAATAAATCTTAAATACTGGATTTCCCCTTCAGAAGATAAGGATTGTTTGAAATATGAAAATACAGTTTCCAACCAGCTACATAACCATTAACGTCGTGCCCTTGCAACTGCAGGTAAAGCAATGAGACAAGGGAGAAAAACCATGTCAGTGTTATGTATCTTCTCTGCTGTCAGTCCCCTCTTCCAGCTCTGGATCCAAACCAAATTCACTGCCACAGTGTTGGAGAGAGAAAGGGAATGCTAAAAAGCTTAAAATTTTGTAAAAAACAATCAAAAGTTGTGTGTTTCCATCCTCTTTCACATAACTCTATTGCTCATTCTACTCATAGTTTTTTATTGAAAACATACGCACCAGAAACGGACCTCATTTTTCATGACATTTTTCTAAAAGTAATATTCAGATGTGCAGGCCATTTTAATTAGCTGCTTCTAATAAGGCTAAGGTCTATTATGTCAGGCTTGGAAGAAAACGCACCTTTCACAGTGAAAACATTAAAAAGAATTCCAAAATCCTCTTTCAAGCCATGTGATCTGTACTGAGATGTATTTGTTGTGGACATACCTTTCATCACAGCTCAGGGAATTTCATAGTAGTATATTAACATTGAGAATACATCTCCTTTTTTTTTTTTTTTTCTGTGAAGCTTTTGGTCAGAATTTATATGCACTGTCACATACTAGGGCATCTCAGTGTATGTTCCATGGCATGTAGAATAATGATAGCATAAACCTGAGGTACAGCATAAATGTCAGCACACTGCCTCAGCTATCTCCTATAACCAATGCAGCTTCTTAATGTGTCAGCTTAAGAGTAGCTGCCTTACATCTACTGCATTCACCTACAATAGAGAGGTATTCACCTCTCTATTGCTGCTATGTTAAAAAATAACTTACACTGACAACAATTCTGTTTTCCTTTAATAAAAACCTTGAAACAAAATGGTCATATCTGTTGCTTTCTTGTCTAAAATAAGTATCTGTCATTTATACTGCACCAGACCCTTTGAAAGTGCTTTTCAAAAGCTAATAACTATTTTTCCCAACACTCAATGCATTAGGATTTTCTCATTTATCAGCTGGGTGACTGAAGATGTAAGGAGGATAAGTGACATACTCAAGGCTGCACACAAAGTTGGTGATAGCAATAGGTGTAGAGTTCAAGTCTTTTCTTTCCACTGTTGTGCTCAGCGCTCTTCCACTTTGTGACTAAAAGACCATTTCTTTCTGTTTTTCTCAGGACCCAGGAAGTCATTCATGGGTGAGGAGAAGAGATTAGTTATTCCTTTTATTTTTTCTTTTAATGTACATTTATTTTAATGTACATTTCTTTTAATGTCCAGTCCAACAGCAATCAAAGCCAATTTGCTAGTTGCATTAGAGGTGGCTGCTCAACTACTCCAGGTTAGGTCACAGACTCCAGCACAGTTTTGTCCAAAGAAGGAGTTCCTGAGGTTAGGCTTTCCAAAGATGACAGCTTTTCTTGCCAATACACGATTGCTTGCTTCAGTCAGGAAATATCAGCTTTGTTTTATACAGCTTTATTTTATAAAACCTGGAGTGGCATTTGATTATATTCATTTTATACCTCTGTAAAGTAGAACTAAGCACTTTTTCTTCAATGAAGAGGCATAACTGCAGGTACATTGATTCATCTGGCCAAATGTCATCCGGTTTATAGTTGATAATACTCATATACTAGAACTGACCAGTTCAGATGTGCCAATCTACACCGAGACATCTAAGTTTATTAAATTGAATGTTGCCAATGTTACATTCTGTTATGTCCAGAAATTTAGGACTGTTTTTTTCTTTGCAGACTAGCCAAAGCATACACATTAGAAAGTAAATTTTCTCCCATCCTTCTTGGGGGCATACAGTAGAACATATAGAATTCCAATGACAAACAGTTGCAGGGAGGAGGGGAGGGAGCTGACCTGGAAAAAGGTGTGCACTTTCTTCTTCAGGTTAAGCTAACACTGACTAAAATACAGGCTAAAACCAGGAGAGTGGTGCTAAGTCCATGAGGCGTCCTAAGGCTGATGGGCAGTGAACTGTAGTTGTCATGAAAAACTTCGTAATAAAGTCACAGAACAGAGGTGTGTCTGTGATCTGATCGCTTCATTTGCATTTCATTTAACTGCCTTATTGGCAGGAGAGAGTTTTGTTAAGAACAGTGTTAGAAACAGTCTCTGACTTGAGTATCATCTGGAAAAATATGAGTAAGCAGAGGTAAAACCATGCCTGGGAGCTTGCTTGCAACTAATACCAAAGATGGTTACCTATCACTGAACCTAACTGTGCCTCAGTCCTGTTTTGTTTAATAAGGCAGACTTAGCCTAAAAGTCTAAATTCAGCTTTGTCAAGTGCAACATCCAGTGAAGTCAAAAACAAAGTTTTGGTCAAACTGAATAGCCCAATATGATTCGTAGGTTGCTGCTTACATCATTTAGTTATTGCAATTTTTCTATTTTTCACTTCCGTGTAATCCACATACTGTAAAGAAATGTCTATACAATGGTACTGACAAAAGTTAAACCTTGTCTTTAGATTATAGGATTGTGACGGTTGCTGAAAGTTACCCCCATTTGATCTTATTTTTCTATCCTGTGTGAAATTTCTTAATTTTCTGTATTGCCATATCCTTTTGCTTTGTAGAGCTTTTATACTTAATTGATTTCTCGTTCCATCCCAGCCACAGTTAAACACATCTGTATATATTTACAGTTCCATAAATCAGTATGTAAATGAAGGTCTACTGTGTAGGTGTGAATTGGTCATTGTGGTCGTGCATGCACACCTAATGACCTTGATGATTATTTCCTGTGTCATTTTTATATTGTGTCAGAAGAACCCAAAGATCATTTCGCTACCTAAAATTCCTGACAAATATTTGATAGACAGCAGTGGAAAGGGCAAACTTATATGAATTTTATCTCACTTAGCAATTACCATTTTTTTAAAGGGCAGGTTTAATGCACTGAGAAAATTCTTAAGATAGAGTCTACATTTGTGTTCATTACTTAAAAGGGTTGTTTGATAAAAGAATTCATTTACATTATTTCAAAAGGTAAAAGTTTTCCCTTGTCAAGTGCTACTTCTTGTGTACAATTACATTTAGGTTAAAAAAATAAAAAAAAAAAAAGTACATTTTCCCAAAACAATTCTGAGATGTGTATTTTCTAGAGTAAATTTTTCTAAGTAGTTATTCCAAGAGTTACTGGCAGTTTAAACATTGTAACTTTTGTACACTGATATTCTTAAATTGAAATTACAAAACACCTTAAATTTAGAATCTCAAAATACTGTTACCAATGCAGTCCATTTTGCAGATGAAAGCTAACTATATACAGGACTGCATTAGTCACAGCCTGGCAGCATGTCAATGAAAATTATTATTCCCCTCTGCTCAGCACTTGCGAGTTTGCATCTATTCTATCTCCAGTTTTGGAGTCCCTTGTGCAAGAGAGACACTGAAAACTGTACTGTGTCCAGCAAAGGGCCAGTCTTAGGGACAACTTAGGGGATCAGAGAACTTGAAAACCGATGGGACGCTGAGAAAAATGGGTTTATTCATCCTGAAGATGAGAAGACTGATAAGGCTGAAAGATTGTCTTTAGTTATCTAATGCAGGATTGTGGAGAAGGAGTTAGACTCCTCTTAGAGGTGCACAGCAAATGCGCAAAAGCAAAGAGATGCAAGTTGCAGAAAGGGATGTAAGTAAAAAAAATCATAGTGATGGTGGTAAGGCACTAAAGCTGGGACTCAAAGGCCCTGAGGGATCTCCATCCATAGGGGTATTGAAAACTTGATTAAGTAAGATCCTGTGCAACCTGCTGTAACGTAAAAGTTGGTCCTTTTCTGAGCGAGGGGTTGAACCAAATAACATACAGACTCCCAGCCTAAATTATCATAAGTTTCTATGACGCATACCAGTTTTAATTTCCCCACATAGTTTCCCCAAATCCTCCAGGAGAACTGATTACCCTCTCTTCTGAGAACCTGGAAATGTGGCAGAGCTCTGAGGAATTAAGTGATCTGCATCATATTATATATGATATGTATGATGCCAATACCAGTAATAGATGCCCAGAACCTGGAAAAGGGTTGCAGGTCACCAGGAGAGCACCTGGAGTGTAGCATAAAGGAAAACTAGGCACTCCAGGCAGTAAGTTAGCTTCATCAGGTGCCTAATTTAAATGCCTCTATTCAAATGCGTATAACATGGGGAATAAACATGAGGGGTTAGAGACATGCATGCCTGAAGGGCTATGATCTCATTGGCATCATGGAGACATGGTGGGATGGCTCCTATAACTGGAGTGTTGAAATGGACAGATACAGGCTCTTCTGGAAGGACAGGCAGCGGAGACGAGGAGGGGGTGACACCCTCTATGTCAAGGACCAGACGGAACACATGGAGCTCTGCCTGGAGCCGACTGAGAGCTTATGGGTCAGGATTAAAGGGAGAATGGAGACAGGTGACATCACAGTAGGGGTCTGCTACAGGCCACCTAACCAGGAAGGCCAAGCAGATGAGACCCTCTATAGACAGATAGGAGCAGCCTCCCATTCACAAGCCCTGGTCCTCCCGGGGGACTCAACTACCCTGATATCTGTTGGAGAGACAACACAGCAGGGCAGAAGCAATCCAGAAGGTTCCTGTAATGCATCAATGATAACTTCCTTCTCCAAGTAGTAGAGGAGCCAATGAGAAAAGGTACCATGCTGGACCTTGTTGTCACCAACAAGGAGGGACTGGTGGGTAATGTGAAGTTCAAGGGCAGCCTTGGCTGCAGTGACCATGAGATGGTGGAGTTCAAGATCCTTAGGTTGGCAAGGAGGGTGCACAGTAAGCTTGTTACCCTGGTCTTCAGGAAAGGAGACTTCGGCCTCTTCAGGGATCTGGTTGCCAGAGTACCATGGGATAAAGCCCTGAAGGGAAGAGGGGACCAAGAAAGCTGTTTCATATTCAAGGACCACTTCCTCCAGGCTCAGGAGCGATGCATCCTGACAAAGAGGAAGTCAGGCAAAAACACCAGGAGGCCTGCATGGATTAACAAGGAGCTCCTGGACAATCTCAAACAGAAAAAAAAGAAGCTTACAGAGAGTGGAAGCAAGGACAGGTAGTCTGGAAGGAATACAGAGTAAAATCTGGCCAGAGATGTCAAGGGCAACAAGAAAAGCTTCCATAGGTATGTGACAAAAAGTAGACTAGGGAAAATGTGGGCCCTGTCAGGAAGGAAACAAGGAAACGGGAGACCTGGTCAACCAAGACATGGACAAGGCTGAGATACTCAAAGACTTTTTTGGTTCAGTCTTCACCCATAATGGTTCTAGCCACACCACCCAAGTTGCAGAAGGCAAGGGCAGGGACTGTGAGAATAAGGAACCACCCACTGCAGAAGACCAGGTTTGAGACCATCTGAGGAACCTGAAGGTGCATAAGTCCATGCGACCTGATAAGATTCATTCGTGGGTCCTGAGGGAACTGGCGGATGAAGTTACCAAGCACCTATTCATCATATTCGAGAAGTCGTGACAGTCCGGTAAAGTTCCCACTGACTAGAAAAGGGGAAACATAACACCCATTTTCAAAAAGGGGAAAAAAGGAAGATCCAGGGAGCTACAGGCCGGTCAGTCTCACCTCTGTGCCCAGCAAGATCATGGAGCAGATCCTCCTGGAAACTCTGCTGAGGCACATGGAAACTAAGGAGGTGATTGGTCCCAGCCAATACAGCTTCGTTAATGGCAAGTCATGCCTGACAAATTTAGTGGACTTCTATGAGGGGGTTACAGCGATAGTGGAAAAGGGAAAAGCAACTGATGTCATCGACCTGGACTTGTGCAAGCCATTTGACACAGTCCCGCATGACATCCTTGTCTCTAAATTGAAGAGACATAGATGTCATGGTTTGGGCCAGACTGGCCAATGAAAACAAACAACAGATGCTCTCCCCCACCTCTCTCTCCAAGGAGAGGATGGAGAAGGAGAAAGACTTATAAGTTTAGAAAAAAACTAAACTCCTTTAATGAAAATATTAATAAATTAATAAAATAATAAAATATGCAATACATACAAAACCAGTATTGAGCTCCCAGGAAGATGATCACATCACCGCCAGGCATGGGGAAAGTCCCAGACTGGACTCTGTGACAGATGGGAACAGGAATCTGGATCTATATTCAAGAATGCAGGGATTGGGATCAAAAGCAAATGAATAGACAGGTCCCTCCTCGGACACCATCCATAGAAGAAAGAGGGCTGACTCTTCGATCCATCAGCTTTTATACTGAGCATGAGGCAGATGGGATGGAATACCTTGTTGGTCAGTTTTGGGTCACCTGTCCTGTCCGCTCCTCCGCACAGGTGTGTTCCCTCTACATTTTTCCACTTCTGAACCTCCAACAGGGCAAATAACAAAGTTAGCTGGCCTTGGCTGTTATATCAATAAGTATAAGCAAGAGCCTTTCGGCATACCATTCCTCAGCATAAATTACAGCTAATCAGGATTTATCACTCTGAAAGCAGATGCTATCTGGACAATATACTGTTAATTTCAGAAAGTTCAGTTAGTTAGAAGAGGCTTAGCTGCAAAGTAAAATTACAAAACAGAAAATGGGTTCTGTTTTACTCAAACCAGGACAATAGATTTGATAGATGGACCACTCGATGGATGAAGAACTGGCCGGATGGTCACAGCTTGAGTTGCGGTCAACAGCTTGATGTCCAAGTGGTAGGGGTCAGTACCAGAACAGGTAGTATTTAAAATCTTTGTTGGAGACATGGATGTTGGGATTGAGTGCACCCTCAGCAAGTTTGCCAATGACACTAAGCTGAGTGGAGTGGTCGACATCCTGGAGGGGAGCAATGCCATCCAGAGGGACCTGGACAGGCTTGAGAGGTGGGCCTGTGTGAACCTCAGGCAATTCAACAAGACCAAGTTCAGGGTCCTGCACATGAGTCAGGGCAATCCTATGCATGAACACAGGCTGAGCAGAGAATGGATTGAGAGCATCCTTGAGGAGAGGGACTTGGGGGTGTTGGTGGATGAGAAGCTCAACATGAGCATCCAATGTGCGTTTGCAGCGCAGAAAGCCGACCACATCCTGGGCTGTATCAAAAGAAGCATGGCCAGCAAGTCACGGGTGGTGATTCTGCCCCTCTACTCCGCTCTCGTGAGACCCCACCTGGAGTACTGCATGTGGCTCTGGAGTCCCCAGCATAAGAAGGACGTGGACCTGTTGGAGCAGGTCCAGAGGAAGGCCACGAGGATGATCAGAGGGCTGGAACACCTCTCCTATGAAGACAGGCTGAGAGAGTTGGTGTTGTTCAGCCTGGAGAAGAGAAGGCTCTGGGGAGACCTTATAGCAGCCTTCCAGCATCTGAAGGTGGCCTACAAGAAGGCCAGAGAGGGGCTTTTTACAAGGGCATGCAGTGATAGGACGAGGGGGAATGAATGGCTTCATAGTGGAAGAGGGGAGATTTAGAATACATATAAGGAAGACATTCTTTACTGTGAGGGTGGTGAGGCACTGGCACAGGTTTCCCAGAGAAGCCGTGGATGCCCCATCCCTGGAAGTGTTCAAGGCCGGCTTGGATGGGGCTTTGAGCAACCTGGTCTAGTGGGAGGTGTTGCTGCCCATGGCAGGGAGGGTTGGAACCAGATGATCTTTAAGGCCCCTCCCAACTCTAACCATTCTATGATTCTATGATATACAAACCATTTCTGATTATTAAAAGCAAAACCCTAACTGCTGTGTATTACTGAAGCCTCTTGCTTTCCATAACACAATGCCTGACTTGCTGCCAAAGACAGGTTCATACCTTCCTGAGGCAAAAAGACGTGTTTGTGCTTGGTGCCCTAAATTTCTAATGGAGGCTGGTATTAGAACTGATTCAGTCTCAATGACAGGTTCGCTTTACCATGCAACTCAAAGAGTGGGGCCATGCATATTGATACAGGGGATGTCTTGTGACATATCAAAGCTGTTTTCATTTTCATGCAAAATTGAAGACAGCAAGTGGCAGTGTATGAAGATTAATATGCACTGCAGTATAGGACATTTTCTCTTTCCTGTGTTTCGACCAAATGTTGCCTTTAAGCTTCCTGAAATGGAATCCCTGGAGATAAAATGGAAGAAACAAGGGAGTATGTAAAGGTATACAGAAGCCTGAATACTGGTGCAGTTATCTGAGCCTTTTTTAGTACTCCTGATGTTTCTGTATCCTCATCGTGTCTGCATACTTATAAACTGTTATTCATATCAGTTCTAGAATAAATTTTTCCCATAAGTAGTTCATGCAGTACTTGTATAATATCTGTATTTCTGATCACTGATATGACTGAAGAAAGTCCCCAGAGAAGACAGGCAGTCATCTTTTATTTGGGATTTTTTTTTTGTAGTTCCCAAGCCACGATAGATGGTGGTTCATCCCCATTCTCTAATTGCTAGACTCAGGATGCTAAGCCAACATCACACCAGTCTGATTGGGTCAGGATGCCTCCCCAGCACTCTCATTTTATGAATAAGAGGGGAAAAAAGAGTCAAAATTAATAAAAGGAAACAGAAAAGATAGTATGAAGAACAAGAAGTAGAAGACGGATAAGAAGAGATTTTCTAGAAGAGCTTTCTAAAAAACACAATGAGTAGAAAAACAGAAAGGCTGAGAAGAAAGCTAGGGAAGAAATTATGTTCTGCACTTGGGAATCAGTGTCCTACATTGCAGCTTGAGAAGCCTGGAAGGAAAGGAGTCTGCTGTACCTTACATGCTAACCAGAAGATATATTATCCTATTCTACAATGCAATGTCAAATGTCTCTTGGAAACCTAAATAGATTATGTCCACCGCTTTATCCCTATCTGCTCCCTGCATTCTCCTTATGATAAGACAGAGATTTATATTCTTATTCTTCTCAGATAGGTGCATCAATCTCTGCTGTCAGGTTGCCTGTCCAAATAACAAACCTGCATATCACAGAACTGTTTTAAATGTAATGTTGATAGATGTTGTTTGTGTGCACTTGGCATCAACTTACAGTCACTTCCCTACATATCGCAATCTTTTCAAGAAACCCTTTTTTTTTTATCTTTTCCACGTCCTTACCATCAAGAATTAATTGCAGTCATGGAGTGATTATTTGGGACATTTCTAGGAATTCCATGCTTCCCTGTCACTAGACCAAGTCACTAAGATGTTTGCGGTACTCACTGTTGCCATTCTCTTTCTGGCTGCAAAAATCCTGGTTTGCATTTCGGGGACAGAAGAGTTGCCAACACTGCCAATGAAGCTGAATGTTTTCAGTGAAATCTCCAGTCTGATAAAGCATTGCAAAATGTTCTCCTCCCTCCGTAACTGCTGTTACCTGTCAGCAGTCACCTGCGCCCTCTGATAACCGCGC
Organism: Vanellus vanellus; assembly: GCF_965231255.1. Taxonomy (NCBI): domain Eukaryota; kingdom Metazoa; phylum Chordata; class Aves; order Charadriiformes; family Charadriidae; genus Vanellus; species Vanellus vanellus. The sequence goes on along the minus strand of NC_138905.1, from coordinate 35,962,934 downwards.
AGGGACCTTGCGCTCGGCTCTCTGCACCGCCAGCTGCTGGCTCAGCTCCAGGCTGCAGCTCCTCACTCCTCCCTCCTGCCCACAGCATGCACTTACTTCCCCCTTTCATCTGCTGCCAGCCAAATTATTTGTCCAAATGCCATTTCTTCCCCCACATTCATAATCTCTTCTGCTCTTTACCTTTTTTTTTGCCACAGAAACGGTGAGCGCCAACTAGGTCTTGACCTAGCAGTTGGTCTCGGCCAGTACAGTCGATGGCAAAAAAGTGGCTCCTTCTGAGGTATTGGTTTGGCTCCTGCTCTCAGGGACCTACAGCAAGAAAATGTAAACTTCTCTCAGAAAGACAAAAGCCAAGTTGTAATCTCTCTTGAGCGATGTCGCACTGGCTCCGTATGTAAAAAAGGCACAGAAATAGAGTCAGAACATTTTTTATACAATTAATGAACTATTTACTAACACTGCACCATTATTAAAACTCTCGGTTTATTTTTTATTTATTTTTAAAAGTTCATTTTGAAAATATTATTTTGCATTCCTAATATGCCTCCCTCATAAATCACAGGGAAGTGATTTCATACGCTGCTCAGCACATTGCGCAGGAATCTGGTTATTTCTCACATAAAGTCCAGACACCTTCATCTGTTTTTCCGTTTCAGACTTCTTGCAATACTTAGTTTGCAAAACTGGTATTTTACTGGTAATCCCTGTCATTGTAAACTCACAGAAGGTCTACTGCAATGCATTGTTTATGAGCTTGCTCTTTTCTTTCATATCCTCATGTATCTTTAAAACAGTGTAGTGGTTAATATACCAGACACTGAGCAGCCATAGACTCATTTATCTCATACAACAGTATATTCTACATGTTCCTTGTAGTTTTCAGTCCTTTTACCTCAAGTATTTCAGTATGATCAGATTATAGCTCGCAGTCATGTAGGATCAATATTTTTACATGATTACAAGTCCATATAACTTTAAAAAATAATTGAAGAATATTAATGAATATTATAAAACATTTTACTTTGATATCTATTAAAGATGCTAAATTTTTCCTTGCTGTTCCTGTCACAGGGGAGTCAGTAGGAGATTTATCACAGGTCACAGTGTACATTTAGACCAAACTGATAAAGCTATGGCATGATCATTAAAGTTAATGCTTAATTTAACAATGGCCATTTCAGAATGAGGATGGATTTGATTTTTATGCAATTCCACCATAATAAATAGAATTAAACAATGGAAGCGCTATGCATAAGCTTCTTCTTAGAAATTTTGTTTGTTTGTAAATGAATACTTGCATACCAATTTCTAACAGAATACTGTTCAAATTACTGTTAAAGGACAACAGAGGGACAAGTTCTGTCTATTGCAATGATATTACCAGTGCAAGGATTTCTTATCAGTTTGAAAATGGAACACATTATATATTACAACAGTGAACATGACTGGGAAATTTACAAACGAAAAGATTAATTTATTTATTTCAAACAACAGGCAAGACCATCAAGAGAATTGTTTCAGGATCAGCTAGGCAATGGCATTTTAGTTTTTCCCCAGCTTTGGGAGCAAAATCAAAATAATAAATCATTCACGCAAAATTGAATTTTGGAAAACACCCATTTTGAATTAAAAATTCAGATTTGAAACTGAATTTCTGCATGTCATTCCATTTTATTTCATTAACTTAAATACCAAATAACTAGCTCAGGGGTTATACACTTTGAAAAATCTAGTTTATCAAATCTAACTGTTTCCTGAATACAAACAAAGTTTTTATTCATCATGTTCTTTCCAGCTGTGCATTTCTAATGAAGCAATCAGATTGTTTTTTACAACATGCTGAATATGTCATTTTTTTAGGACCTGAAGCTTACCATTGATATATTTGCTGTAACTTTTTCAAATGATTGAAGAAATCAGCAGTCCCATTGACTTTTTTACTCAGGTAGTTCAATATGACCTAATTTGGGGGGAAAAAAATCCTGAATTCCTGAAGCTAAGATTTTTTGAAGGAGGTTTTTAAAGGCGTATGAAATGTAGATTTCCAATCCCAATGAAATTCAGAATACTCTACAATTTCATTTTCTTCTCTTAAAAGTTACAAGAGAAACTACCAACCAACATAACAGTAGCATATTGGATAGCACAGTATTGTATTTTGCTACAGTTTAACAGCTTGTTATATTGTGTTATCATATATCTATCGTATATCTTATTTAAATAAGGATTACAGGGCCTAATAAAAAAAAAAAAAAGAGAGACTGTCCCAGCAAATAATTCTGCAATGTAACAAATAATCTTAATCTGGGGGAAGGGGGGAGGGGGGGGAAGGGGAGGGGGGAGGGAACCAAACCAACCCAAAAAACAAAGCCAACCAAGCAAACAAACGAAAGCAGCACGGAAGACCAAACATTGCTGTGAGTTAAACCAATGTTTGCAATGAATATTGGAAGGAAACAGAAAATTCGTTAAAGACTGTTCATTGTTTGTGAAATGACTCAAGAAATATGCTTACACCAGATCCTCATGTGGTATAAATTGTTACGGCTCTGTTACCTTCTTGAACATTTTGGAAGAACTGCTCATGTAGGTATCATGGCAAATTTCAGTGAGTGAGAGTCTGCCTATTGAGCAGGGCAAATACGTGTATTTTGAACTAATTCATTGAGTCAGTGACTTGATTAATCTCATTCCAGGACTTCCAGTTTTGCGTCTCTTTGACTCAGCTGTAAAGTGAAAGCTTATGCAAGGTGAACTACATCTTATCAATCAAAAAGTTCACATCTTCAGTGGCTGCAATTCTTTGAAGTGCTGGGAGAAGCAGAAATATTTATCATGTTCTCAAGGAGGTTTCTGAACCTTTCAATCTTATATCTAGATCACAGCCAATGCCTCCTTCTTCAGCCCTTTCGTAGACTGTGAAATCAGCAGTTTAAAAAGACATTCTCAGCACGGGAAGCACAAGGGAACTAGGACACATAATCAATCTTCAGACTCCTGTGGAACCTGCTAACGGGTTTTTATTTCTGTAGTCATCCAAAGGATTAGAGTGTTTGGTAAAACAACCCCACTCTGTCTCTGCCTCTGTCTCTTTGTGCGCCTTATCCCGTTTTCCTCACCCTGTGATACTGCTACATGTTGCCTATATTTTCTTTTTAATTCCTTTTGTAAAATACCCACTACTACTTTTTTACTCAGCCAAGCACATTCTGCAGTGAGATCCCAAGTGGTTGTACACACTTGAAAGATACACTCAGCATAGTGTACCTTAGAAAAAAAGAAAACCAAAACCTGCTATAGGGCTTATTTTTACTGTTTTGAAAATTCAGCCAGAAAGAAAATAGCAACAGCCGAGCCAGTATAGCTTTCATTAAGTGTATGGGAAATGCAGGGATCACGCTACCATAGAACTAAATAAGTTAATATTATGTTCACAAGCTAGTGGTGTCTTGACCATTGATAAGTGGAAGCTGGTATTTACTGTGCCGTGGTTTAACTCCCCCTGGCACCTTACTCACTCCTGAACGCATAATTGGGTTTACAAGGATTGTTCCACTTTCTTACATGCCACACTGTGCTCTCCCATTGTTTTTTGTTGCTTCCAGCCATTTCCATGAGATCCTGTAATAACCTTGATCTCTTCCAGTCACTTTATTAGGCTCCCCTGGTAGCCATCCTCGCAGTGAGCTCTTGACAGCACTCATCAATTCTGGATGCTTCAATTAATTGCACCGGCACCTATCTCCTGGCTGCCTCTGTTAGCGCCTTCCGCCAGGACTTCAAAACCTCCAGCAAAGCGACAGTGTGGGTTGGCAACAGCTCGGTGACTTCGATGCAGCGAGAATGGGCTGACAGTTCAAGCCGAAATTTCACTCAGAAATATCCTGCCACCTCCCCCTCCCCCAAATTCAATTTTCAGCCCTGTTTCTAGGGACTTATAATAACATCGAAATCAAGAAAGATTGATGAACCAGTCATTTTCAGAATCTTTTTCCCTTCTTGTTGGTAGGGGTATGCTGTTCCCTTCATTGGTGAGCTCACGAGGGAGTGAATTCAGAGGCCTTAATTACAATGTGCAGTCCTTTCCAGTTCTCCGTTCATGTGTTCAAAATCAACACATATGTGTTTGCGCGCGCGCGCGTGTGTGTGTGTGTATGCATGTCTGGTGTGACATGCAACTTCTAAAGACACAAAGTGAATTGTTCCACCCAATTTTTTCACTGCAAATTTATTATCTATGTAATAATAAAAAATAATATTTGCATATTTCCATTTATGGAAATTCACCTGAACCGAGAAGGAAGAAAAAGTCTTTGCTGTAAGCTCCTCCATTGGAGTATATACCTGCTAGTAAGTGCTTTTAAATTCATATTTTTGTATTTCCACATTAATTCAGCAGTCTTACACTTTTAACCATAATAAAGAATTCAGGATCAGACCGAAGAAAAATACAAATTAAATCTACTGTTCTCCTGCAGCTGTTCAGTCAGGGTTTAATGGTAAGCGGTCACCTTTAACTAGAAAAATTTTGAAGTTTAAAATAGTTAAACGTTGAACACACTTATTGGGAGGCTAAATACACAATCCACACAACTACTGGTAAGGCAGAAAGACATACTAAGGTACTGAAGTGAACATAAACAAATACTTTCAGACAGAAAGAAAGAGTAGTCTTAGCTGAACTTACCAGTTACCGTCTTTGGTGTTATCTCAGGCTTGGCTCATCTTGAACATGTGCACACCTATATATTTATATGAAGTATCACAACCATACTTCTTTTTCTACATAGTTTGTAAAACTGAATTTGGTGGAAATATTCACTCTCAAATTCAAAGCTCAGATACGCAAGATGTGATCTCATCTTAGGTGCATGTTTTGAAGGTCTTTTTTATAGATGTCATTCTCAGTATGCTGAGAATTGAGTCATATGTATGTTTGGACTAAATTTTACCGAATCTATCTAGCACATTTCAGTTTCAATAAAGCTAACAGAAGCCATGTAAGTTTGTCCAGGAGGACAGTTAGGGTTTTAACCAATACACTTGGAAAAGTTTCTATCATCTGTTTTATTTTCTTTTTTAGTGTGTTTTTTTTTGGGGGGGGGGGATTGTTTGGGTTTGGGGTTTTTTTGCTAGCAAACAATACTATTATAGAAGGTAATATGGTGAAACCGAGTGCATTTTGCATTTGAATACAGAACATTTTTGTTGTAGTTGTGATGATTATCTTATTGTAAAACGTGGTGTTTCTCTGAGGAACTGGATCTGGTAAACAAGGGAGTTGAGTGCCTTGAATGCAGTCTGTAACTTATTGACAGTGAAGGAATGATCCAATTAGTAGGTGATTAATCACAGGTTGCTGTAGGTCTCAGACTGTATCTTGAAAATTTATGGGGTAAAAGAGTATTTCATGCACATGCCTTCACCTAACAGGTAATCACCACCTGGGAATGAAAACTACATTAAAAAAAAGAACAACATGGGCAGCAGCACAAAGTACTAATTATATGATTAATTCTCATTGTCACTGAGAAGCTTACCATTACAAGACAATCATAATTATAATGACAGCATCTGCGTTGCTTTGTTACCATTTCAAAAATTAATTAATATTTTATTGTCAACAAACAGCAATGGAAATATTGAACACTACCAGCTCAGACAACTTTTTGGTATTACAACAACACAGGAAAGTAAAATTGACTCTACAGTATTTAATTGTGAGATATGAGAAATGAGAAATTGTGCAGAATTTCAAAGAAAATTTAAAATATAAAATGCTAATTTTTAGAGAAATCTAATTAACATGCAAAATAACATGTTTTAGTTTGTAATGAAAACAGTGAAATGGTAAAATAAACCCACAGCCCTTTAAATAAAGTGGAAAGTAGTAACATTTTTATTTTGTGGATTAGTCTTAGTAAATTAAGATATTGTAATAATAATTCTCATCTTTGCTTGTGGCACGTACATCCCACCATGATTTATCAAACTATCTTATACACACACCTGTTATATGTTTTCCAGTTTTCTGTTGCTCATCTACTGGAAGTACTTGTCAAACTTTTTATTTCAAGCTAGATAGCTTGACTAAATTTCAGGTAATAACCTTGTGATGTTTAGATCTCACAATAATGTGGAACACAATAATGGTATTTTGATAAAGTACATGATGAAATGGGATAAAAAAATACAGACTTGTCAGTGCTGAACCACGTCCCCCAAACTTTTTCAGCCTTGCAATAAAATAATTCAAATTACGTTCAACATAGAAAAAAAGGAAGTGTGAAGAATTGCTAAATTCAAAGTTAAAAATACTAATTTTCAGGTCAACGAGCAAGACAAATCTTCATAACGTGTAAGTGGTTTACAGCCTAAGTTAGTAAAACAGTACCTTTCAGTACCATAGTAAGAGACTGAAAAGGAAGACTTTAAGGGAAGTGTGGAATCTTCAAGTGTAATTCTCAAAATCATATTTCATATTTTGTTTGCTTACACCACTGTATCCTTAATCTTGGTGTAGTGTCTGTGTCTTAGCTGTAAGACTGACCTAGGCACCCTGGGTTCCCTTCAAAGGCAACAGAGAAAACCAGGACTGCATTGATATAATTCTTTTCATTCCAAAGCAGAATAAAATAAAATATGGCTAAATTATGTAGACTAAAAGTGTTTATTTCTCTGAATTGGCTGCAAGGGTACCTCAAAGTCAGCTAGATTTCAACCCTACTCCTTTTGTCTTTCACATTCAGTATAATGTGATAGATTCATCAAATAAATTAGCTTGATCAGGCATGATCTGCTTTCAGTAAACCAGTGAAAATAAAGAAAAAAAGTATTGCTTCCCCAGGAAGAGTGCCTTCATGGTCCTGTCTGTAGCTGTCTTTCATAGGTCCAATATGATAGAAAAGACAATGATCTAGTGGACTTCAAGACTTCTCAAATCATGTAGTTACTGAAAAGCTGGTTGCTCCGTTTTTATTTAATACACGATTCTTCTCCTTCTGATTTCCAAACAATGAAAATCACCTAACAGATTTATCTGTGTTCTGCAATCACAGTTAAATAATACACACTATGAGTTACTTTACAGAAAAACTCAACCACAGATAGCCCTAGTGGCCTTCATCATACCAGGAAGGGTCAACACTTTCTGTGCTTGACCTTTAGCTGGTAACCGCCACCAGGTTTCTCAAAATGTTGGAATAGTCTTATATGATGAATAAAAGGCAGCTCTGGTTTTGCTTGAAGAATAACAGCAGAAATACTAGTATTGCTGAATTTATTCAGACAGCCTGGATAATGCTGTCCCAAACAGAGAAACTTTTCAGACAGAGCAGAAAAAACATCCCTTTCATGTTGATGGTTTATTGACCTTCTTTCATTTTTCACCCTTCCCTTATTTTTAGAGGGACAGTAGACGAGTGAGTCACGGCAGTTCTCCTAGAGTTCTCAGAATTTATTGCACGGAGGCAAATTATTTCTTAATTTTGCCACCGTTTTGGAAACTGTGCCAGAGACATTCAGTCTACTTTTAAACATCATCAGAAGAAAATAATTATGTTTTGATTCTGACTTTTTCTATTGTTTAATATTGATGCTGAAACACAGTGAATAGTTAGTAGTGATGTCAAAGCATAAGCTATTCCTAAAGGTATGTCTGTGGGGTTCTCTTCTTTCCAGGGATCTGGGTAAATATTTATTTTGGTGCAGGATGGTTTAGTTACCTTCAGTGAGTTTTGTTTCACTTACTGCTCAAAAAAAAAAGTTTTTACTTGTCTGTCAGTCCTGATTTGTTCCAATTTGATTCGCTACCACCTCTAACTTAATGAAACTCGCAAAGTGCATCGAGAGTAAGCAAAACTGCTGTTGGAGTCACACAGCATTTGAATGAGATCTGTGAAACTCACTTTAGACAAGACAGAGGTAACACTGTTTAGTTGATGATTAACAGGGCAGGAATTCTTTCTTCTACCTTTTCTGAGGAACCTGCATACATTTTTTCAGGACTTTATTCATGGGTATGTAGATGAGGGAAAAGTCATGCTAGAATTTCTTAACTCCTGTTGCATGGGCTCATCTGAATTAACCAGGGTGTGGATGATAAGCAGATCTTATTTTCATTGTGGACTCTAATGCTTTACCTTTTGAATATCAGATTTAGTTTATTTAAATATAATTTTTATTGAACAATGACTGAAAATCATTGAGAAAACAGAGATGGTCCAAAGTGTAGGTGGCTGCTTATCACAAGGTGCATTAAGTAGAGTATGCACTAGACCCATATTCCACAGACTAGACTGGCTTTTGGTTGGTTTCTGGGAACATGTACATTCTGCAAGAGTGTCTTCTTTCACAGTGTAACAGAACTTGAACTTACGGACTTTCAGGGCTTATTGCAAAACTCCATTTATTTCTTAAGCATTTCTTTTTTTCTTTCTTTTTTTTTTTTTTCTGTGAAATGTTAAAAGCCTTCAGAAGAGAAACGTTTTATTGGGTCAGTGTCATGTTCCTGATCGTACCGAGACATTTTAAGAGGAGAATATTTGTGTTTTGGGAGAAATTATTGAAGTCAAATATTGGCTATGTTATTAATTTTTGTAACGTGTTTAGAGCATTGGTAAGAATTTAATATCCTGTGTTGGACTACAGGAATGTTGTTTTAATTTAGTGAATTGAATAGATTTAGCACCTTCCTTCCTGCAAATTCATTGTTTCAGAGCTTGTACCTCTGCTTTCACACAGATTAGCTATCTTTCACAAAACTATAACATGAAACTACCATACAGTGGTCTGATTCTGGTGTGAGTCTTACGTGATACAGATAACCTAGATGGCAGACAGGCATGGGGTTTGTATTCCTCATGCAGTTTCACATTGTTTTGTGTCTGTGGTCATTCAGGTAGAATACACATCTAACTACCTGATTACTTATGCCATCACACAGGTTGTGCTATCACACAATTTATCCTTCAAAGTATTCAAGGATAAAGAAAGTGAAATTATAACTTAGATTTATACAAGCATGCCCTCCATCCAGTTCAATACACAGAAAGAAAACAGGAGTTAACGTGGCTGAATCAATTGAAACAGTTTTTCAAAATTTTGTTGCCCTAACTTTTAGAAAGACGGCAAGACAGAGAATGGAAGAAAGGGGGAGCTCCTTGACTTGAACCTCAAAAGACTTAAAAGCTTCTGTTTTCACAAGCTGCATGGACTGAAAAAGCATTTCAGAACGTGGATGGTGTCCCAGAAAGTTATTTGAAGTTCTTTTCTTGACTGTCAGGGAGAGTATAAGAAGAGAGACACAGAATACCTTTTTAGTCCCAAAGAAAATATTTAATTGTCCCTTTTTTATTGAATATTAGAATTGCACAGACTGATTCAGACATTAATTAAATTCCCCCCAGGCAGGCTTTTGGGTGGTTACTCCAAACTTACTTGATATTAAAAGAGGAATTTGCCAGTGAAATTAAGTCTAAGTGTATAAATTATAGCAGCCTCAAGACAGTACCGAATTCCATACTGGAAATTAATGTAAGTTTATAAACCTTTTTATCCTGATTTAGTGGAAAAACTCCTTTTTGCTTTCCCCGATAAATATTTGAGGTACCCATCATCTTTTAAAATCATCATATCTAAAAGCAGCAATAAAGAAATGATATCATTTCTTCATTGAAACAATATATATCCCTTTCTTTTGTGCATTATTCATTTTGTCTCTCTTCTGCATTTTTGGAAGGGGCGTTTTTTTTACATAGCAGAAATGCTACATCACCTAGGGTGTCAAACACTGTGTACATCTCAAGTAGACTGAAGTTTTCCAGAACAGACTCTGTAACATGAATTTCTGCAGTCAGTACAGGTAAGCAGTCAACACAGAGCCACAATGCTACTTCTCTTTTTTCTCTTTAGATCTTGCAAAATATTCTTTTTTAAAAACAATTCTTATTATACGCTTCCTGGATGATTTTCTTTAAGTTACCAAGATAAGTTGTGTAAAATGGGTTCTTTATTTGGAAAAGTATCTTTTTTGCCAATTATTCCAAACATGATGATGTGATTTATGAAAGAAAATGACTCTGAACAGAAACAGGTTGATGTATTTTCATCCCTAGACTAGGACACAGTTTGTAGTGAAATGCAGGAGGAAATCTGGGATTTTACCCTTAAAGGATTAGAGCACAGAGACTGATTCAGGAGCATGTAACACAGTGTTATAATTAATAAACATGCAAATAGAGTTGTTCTGCCTGTTTAGTGTGCATATCCCTGTGATAACAACATAAGTTAGTGGGGTGTTTATATATTCCAAAATATGAATCTTTCAACCTAAACAGTAGATATTGAAAAAGGTGGCCTGCATCCTCCACTTAAACTTCACAGAAAAGGTATTCAGAACGCTTACTAATACCAGTGAAGAGCAAAAAAGTTGTATACAGTCCCCCAAAATACTTCATTTAGAAATAAAAAGGAAAGGAATCCAAGTATTAGTAATACCAATAGTCATAGGGATAGTGATAGTGATAGTCATAGCCATAGTCATAGTCATAGTCATAATAACCCTACCTAAACCCAGGCAAAATACACTGTGAAAATCCAGCAATGCGAATAGCAGCCTTTTACACTGTGGTAATAGGTGGTAGCACTAAGTGCTGGATTCATAAATCTAGAAAAGACCAATGTCATCTGCATCATCCAAGCTACATAAATCCCTTGTTTGAACAAGACCATCTATTTCAAGATAAAAGGTCTCATCTGTTTAAAAAAAAAAAAAAAGAACAAACACACACACAAAAAAAAAAACAAACCAAAACAAAAAACCCAAAACTGGCAGTGACCAAGGATTCACCCAAACCAGTCAGAGTTTTGTTTTCCTGACAGAAGCCTGCCTACACAGATAAGGAAAAACCAACCACACTTAAACTCAGGTAGACATAAGCTCCTTTTGAAAGCTTTCATAGAATCATAGAATGGTTTAGAGTTGGAAAAGACCTTGAAGATCATCGAGATCCAACCCCCCTGCCATAGACAGGGACACCTCCCACTAGACCAGGTTGCCCAAGACCACATACAGCCTGGCCTTGAACACCTCCAGGGATGGGGCCTCAACAACCTCTCTGGGCAACTTGTTCCAGTGCCTTACCACCCTCACAGTGAAAAACTTCTCAATGTTCAATCTGAACCTGCCCTCTTCCAGTTTAAAGCCATTCCCCCTCGTCCTATCGCTACATGCCCTAGTAAAAAGCCCTTCTCCAGCTCTCCTGTAGGCCCCCTTTAGGTACTAGAAAGCTGCAATAACATCTCCCTGGAGCCTTCTCTTCTCCAGGCTGAACAGCCCCAACTCTCTCAGCCTCTCCTCATAGGAGAGGTGCTCCAGCCCTTGGATCATCCTCGTGGCTCTCCTCTGGACACGTTCCAACAGGTCCATGTCCTTCTTCTGTTGGGGACTCCAAAGCTGGATGCAGTACTCCAGGTGGGGTCTCACGAGAGTGGAGCAGAGGGGCAGAATCACCTCCTTTGACCTGCTGGCCACACTTCTGATGCATCCCAGGATACGGTTGGCCTTCTGGGCTGCGATTGCACACTGCTGGCTCATGTTGAGCTTCTCGTCAATCAGCACCCCCAGGTCCTTCTCCTCAGGGCTGCTCACCAGCCATTCCCCGCCGCGCCTGTATTTGTGCTTGGGATTGCCCCGACCCGGGTGTAGGACTTTGCACTTGGCCTTGTTGAACTGCATGAGGTTGGCTTGGGCCCACCTCTCCAGCCTGTCCAGGTCCCTCTGGATGGCATCCCTCCCCTCCAGCGTGTCTACCTCCCCAAACAGCTTGGTATCATCAGCAAACTTGCTGAGGGTGCACTCAACCCCACTGTCCATGTTGCTGACAAAGAGGTACTGAGCTTTTCCTTGACTGAACAGGAAAATGAGGCACTACTTTTAGGAGCATGTCTTCACTAGACATCTGGAACTCGTGCCAGTTAGATAGCTAAGCCAGAGAACTTGATTTCCTTCTTTAATGTATTTTTTGAGTTGGACAGTTTTTTGCAGACACTGTTCCCTAGGACAAACTCCTTCATCTTGCAAACACAGGTTAATTCTTTCTTTGTGGAAGTGCAATATTATCAGTTGTACGGAAGTACATACAAAATGCATATATAAAAATCTGCTTCTGTCTCACCAGTCTGGAATATTTTTCCTAAAATAGATTTCAATAAATCAACATCATCTCCTAAAAGGAAGATGCTAGAAAAACAAAGGATTCCCACACGTAACCAAGATCAAGCATTGGCAAACTAAGATGAAAAGTGAGTTCAGGCTGAAAATTTTACCTTAGGCCAGCCTCCTTCATTTCATCCAGACCTTCTCTGGCAATTATGGGTATTCTGTGACCTGATACTGGCTGAGAAATGAGTCCCAACTAAGCAGAATTCAAACTGTTTTGGAAAAGCCCAAAGCCAAATCTATAAATCTATCTGAGAAACTGATTGCTAAACATCATGGATGAAATAACAGGGCTACAAAGTACATATTCTAGAAGAAAGCACTGCTCAGGTAGATGTCATGTTTGAATGGTTTTGAGGCACACAATCTGATGAGGGGTCAGAAGTATGAATGGTGGAGTCACGAACAAGAGGTTAAAACCTTGGCAAACTGAGAGGTAAATATTGTAAGAATTTCAAGCAAGGTTCTGGGCAAAAAAACACCAGACTATCCAGCATCTGCTAGTCTGGAAAAAAACTGAAGGTCACCTCAGACAAAAGAAGCTGTAATAGCTGCTTCTATTCCTTCTTTTTGTTTCTCTTATTTTTGCAAACTGGCTTTCAAATGTACTGAATCTTCATTCCCTAATATATGAAACATGCCCAGGAATATTCTGGGCACAAAGACCACCTGGCATAAAAAAACCTGTGTTTATGCAAGTCTTACAGTTTCCAAAGTGGGTGTGGCAAAGCTGCCTTTTGAGAATGTTTCCTGGGACCTCGCAAGCGCTGAAACATGCCCAAGTTTTGTCTGGGAGAGTGCTAGTTGGCCTGAGCCCAAAGCATGCCAGGGACCACTCTTACGGTTCAGCTGAATAGATTTTCAGGTTCCAGTGGCTGGTAAAGTCTCTGAATGCTCTTCAGTTTACTTGGCTGTCACGCGTAGGGCTTCATGCAGTGTGCTGCGGGCAATTGTCCCCCCCTGAGCTAATGCTGGGAAAAACCCACAACAGTTTGTGCATGCTCGTACAGAGGCACTTGCTGCTTGCTATACTGGGTTAAGATTTTGGAGTTCCTACACGCCAAGATTGCTTTTTTAAAAGGCTCCAATCTGATCCTGAGTATGAGGGACCCCTTTTTGTGTCTGCATTGCAAAATTACTCAGTTCAACTGAAATTTCAAGTGACGATGCTTCTAGCTGTTTGGTTTGGGGATGTAGTTATCTGACTAAATGTTTACCATTAGCTTTCCCGCTATTATATAATAAAGGTGTGTATGTGCAGTTGTTTGCAGGTGTGGGTTTGCATATGCAAAAGTGAAGGCCTTAAATTACATGATTATCCTCTCTTGGTCGTAACAACAGCTTGTGCTAACCTGAGATATTGCCTCTACCTACATATGTCACATTCAAACATGTCCCTTTTTGCTGCACTGCTTCTGTCCTAACTTCATGAATTCACAACCAAGTAGGGTTTAGCACTGTGTAATGATTCTACATAACATATAAGTAGTCTACAAGTATAAGGAACAAAAAGGCAAGAACTAACTATAACTTCTGAAAACAACTGTAGCACATTTAATAGCAAGATCTGCATTTTTTCTCGGCGAGTTTGCCAAGCAATTTCAACTTTTCGACCTGATTGGAATAAGCAACAAAAGATACAACATTTAATTACTTATCCAATAAATATCTTATTTTCCTGATTATACCAATAGACACAAAAGAGAAAAAACTACAAATAAACTTATTTTCATTATGAACAGAATTGGTTGCAAAGAGAAGGGTTTCCATGAGTCATTGGTAGAACTTTAGCTTTTATGCCAGAATTATTCAGCCTGAGAATGTCTGCCTAAGAAATTATTTTTTTCCATTAAAGGGGTGATGCAAATGTTTTTAAAACTATCACGTTGGAATAAGTAAATGGAACATTGGAGTAACTTCATAATGTCACTCTACAAGCCTTCTCTAATAGAGTTTCCTCTCTTGTTCCAAAATGGACAATTAGATAAGAGTAACAGCTGTTGGGGTGGCAGATGCCAATGTCAAAATGGTGATGAAAATCCTGATTTTTCTTCTCAAAAAAAGAAACCTTTTCTAATAGTGTGGTGGAAAAGATATAACAAACCAGCTTGAAGTGACAGACTGGGATTTCTTAGCCTTTCAGTTCCAAACACTTGTTTTAGTTTTGATTGTATTTAGGGAACACGAAAAGCCAGACCCAGAAAAATGGACATACCTGCCAGTACAGATCTCAATCTCATTTGAAACGTATTCCTATAATACCAGATGTGCATTTGCAAATGCACTTATTTAAGAATTGGAATAAATTGGAAGAGAAGGAATGCTATGGAGATAAGGTACAAAACTGGGTACGTTTAGGAAGACAGAAGTGACATCCATGAGTGTCCTCAGTATAATAAATCTTAATCTATCTAGTGACTAGTTTTTCCACCAAGCCTCCTGAAGAAAAGGGAATAAATTATTTTAACCACTTTAAAGTTTATATGCGCATGAGGGAAGGGAAGGGAAGGGAAGGGAAGGGAAGGGAAGGGAAGGGAAGGGAAGGGAAGGGAAGGGAAGGGAAGGGAAGGGAAGGGAAGGGAAGGGAAGGGAAGGGAAGGGAAGGGAAGGGAAGGGAAGGGAAGGGAAGGGAAGGGAAGGGAAGGGAAGGGAAGGGAAGGGAAGGGAAGGGAAGGGAAGGGAAGGGAAGGGAAGGGAAGGGAAGGGAAGGGAAGGGAAGGGAAGGGAAGGGAAGGGAAGGGAAGGGAAGGGAAGGGAAGGGAAGGGAAGGGAAGGGAAGGGAAGGGAAGGGAAGGGAAGGGAAGGGAAGGGAAGGGAAGGGAAGGGAAGGGGAAGGGACCTACAATGATCATTTATTCCAACTGCCTGACCAATTCAGGGCTGACCAAAACTTAAAGCATGTTGTTAAGGGCATTATCCAAATGCCTCCTCAATGCTGACAGGCTTGGGGCATCAACCGTCTCTCTAGGAGGTCTGTTCCAGTGTTTGACCAACCTCTCGGTAAAGAAATGCTTCCTAATATACAGTCTGAACCTCTCCTGGTGCAGCTTTGAACCATTCCCAGGCATCCTAACACTGGATCCCAGAGAGAAGTAGCTAGCACCCCTCTCTCCGCTTCCCCTCCTCAGGAAGCTGTAGAGAGCCATGAGGTCACCCCTCGGCTTCCTTTCCTCCAAACTAAACAAGCCCAAAGTCCTTAGCTGCTCTTCACGGGACATGCCTTCCAGCCCTTTCACCAGCTTGGTTGCCCTCCTCTGGATGAGTTCAAGGACCTTCACATCCTTCTTAAATTGCTGTGCCCAGAACTGGACCCAGTACCTCAGGTGAGGCTGCGCCAACACTGAATACAGCGGGATAATCCCCTCTTTTGACCGGCTGGTTATGCCGTGTTTGGTGCACCCCAGGATACGGTTTGTCCGATTTGTCCAATTGTTTTGTTGAGTTGAGGTGATGCACCAGCTTCTATTTTTTTTTAATCATTGCTAGCTGATGCCAGTGCAAGGACAAGATCTTCAGCAGGTGAATCTTTTTCATTTTGGTGTAGTTGTTGTTCTGAGATCCAGTCTCAGAAATGGTGGGCTTTTTGGATAAAAGTAGCAGATGTTTTGCTAGTACAGCACATCTTTTTGGGGGTTGTTTGGGGGTTTTATAGTATTATAAGAAACATAAACATTGCAGAAATGCCAAAGTAGTTCAACAGTTTAAAATTCCTTTACATTTCACAAATAAAGTTTTTGACACAATTTGACACTTTGGTTTCAGCCAAAAATAACATTGAAATCCTTGTTTGCCTTGAAGCTGCATTTTTCAGTGAATAAATAACTTTGCCACTGTAGCCATTTTTTTTTTTTTTTCATGTTTAGAGGTATTAGTACTGTTTTGAAGGCCTGCATAACGATATTGTGATGTGTGACTGAAACAGAGAGACTGCTGTTACAACTCAGAAATAAACAATTACATTACCTCCTGAGGCACTGGTTTATATTTTAGCAAAATCTTCACTTTAATTTTTTCACCTTCTACATTATCATAGGACTACAGTGGTGTTGCAGCAGATAAAGGAGGTCATGAGCTGATATCCTTATTATCTATCGTTTAACATAGCACACGTATGCAAAGCAGACAAGGATACAAGAAACAGTAGAAAAAGAGATTCATCTCACACGTGACTGTCCACACAGACAGCTTGTTGAACATCTAATACTCTGACAGTGAAACGTATTTATTTAGAATAAACAGGTATGATTTGGAGGAAAAAACCCTCATGATCAAAGGAATAAGTCTGACAAGTACATGGATTGCCTTTCAGTTTATTTATAAATGTTGGGTTACTGAAGTTAATTAATACAGTATAAAGCAGGCTCTGTCACAATAGTCTAAAGAACTTATTATTCAGTTCTGTTAGATTTTCAAAATATGTTAATGCATGGCTTCTTTCACTGTTTTAAGGATTGATTCTATTTTTTTAATGCAAATGGTTCTTTTGTAATTATGGTCTTTTAGCCTTTCTGGCCTTCATCATATTTAAATTTCTATGACTCCTTTCCTTTTGAAAACAACTCACTTTTACATTTGGGAGTTGAACAAAAGGGAAATTATCTATCTGCTCCATGACAATATTGTACTTTAATTTTTCTTCAGCTTTTAAGTTCATTGCATGTTTATTCCCATAAGCAATGAATCTTTTAATATTATCTTGACAAGCTTATTTTTACATTTGTCAAAGTCCAAGGACTAGTCTAGTAGTGAAGATCACTCTGGCAGTTCTGCTATCACGGACCTTTTAAATAGACAAAGACACCCCACAGAATGGGAGAACCTGCATCTGTCCAAAATTTCTGTCCTCTGTTACTGTCACTTTTTTCTACTTTTTGAAGAAGGAAATTTCAAAGATCTTTTTACCACTTCAATGTAATGGCTGCTTATATTCTTCAATAAAATTTTCACAGTATCAATATGTCTGTTAGCTAAATACATCTTCTCTAGTCATGAAACAAAACGTTTCTCTCCTGTTTCAGAGCAACCGGGAAATTCCAGCATTTCCAGTCAGCTTATTAGACATCATGCAACATTTCTGCCTTCATGTGCCTTTCTCTAAGAATTGTTAAATACACTGTTCAGAGTAGGAATTCTGTGGCAACAGATGAGTCATATAATACAGAATCATCAGACAAGGCAAAAATCTGTTTAATTTGGTCATAAGAGAAATACGCTGTGAATGAATAAACTCTAGCATTGAAGTCAGGTGTTTGGAGAAACACTTCTCACACCAGTGATGTCTAAGTATATGAGGTGAAATAAAGACGGGGTTTTTAAGTCTTCAAAAGTCCATTGTTGAATACTTATCCATTCTTTCAGCGTTTTAAAAATGCCTTAGATGACCTTAAATTTGACTTAAAATATTTGTCAATGTTTCAGAAATCTTTGGGTTTGGAATGTACTGTTGGGTCTCTAAAAGCACAGTCAAACTGTTTGTATCCTTTGGTCCCAAGAGAGATGTTCACATCATTACCGTGTGCTGCAACAATCAGAAAATGTGCCGGTTTTTACCATCATCGTGTATACTCCACATAATCGGGGCATGCTTAATTGGAAAGTTCCCAAGGGAAGCGTAATGATGCTTAATTAGGATAGTTGTGTCATCAGGCAAAGGTTGCTTTGTAATTAAAGCACAGAACTATGCAAATCACTTCATGTCTCCCTCCCTCGTTCCCCCTCTCCCTTTCTCTCTCTGCTTCACACACATACTCTATCAGTCACATTCATGAACTGTAAAATGAGGTGAATATCTGCTTCACAAGGAAGCTACTCCTCAAGGGTTAGGAAGTGCTCTGAATTTGCAGCACGTAAGGCAAATGTGTTCTGACACCTTCGGGATACTCCTGTGCTGCACAACAGCGTATAGACCAGGAGTGACCACAGCAGCAGAAATAGGATCCGTTCACGTCTCTGCTCTGGCACTGCAAATTTTCTGGTTTCATCCTGGAATCATAAGAACAATCTACCAGACAGGATCATCCATCCATTCCTGTCTTTGGCTTCAGGAGCAACGTCTCGTGTTAGTAGCAGGTGCTTAAAAAAGGAAAGATTAACAGTTTCAACAATCTTTTTCCTGTGTTGCACTGGCATGGCTGGTAAAGTGTGTTTCCATATTCATTTCCTATTAATTTTTAGATTCATATTGATCTCCAGGCTGTCTGAATTTTCCGTGTCTTAGTGATTCTTGATGGTGAGACATGCAAGTAGTGACATAAAGGGTTTCAAAACTTAATCTCTTTAAGAAGTAAGTTTGTTTCTGCTGCACCATATATCTCAAAACAACTCCTTGAAGGTCAATGTCCAAACTCCCATTCCAGTTAGCATCACTCAGAAATGTCCTTTTACTGAGGACTGTTTGGGGCAACAAAGAGAGGAAAAAGGTAGTATACACTTATCCAAGAACAGTGAATATATGACTGGAGGGGTTTAATGATTTATTTATTTACATATTTGTGGCAAAGCTCCTGTGCAAGAATCAACAGTGCAAAGACAAGGAGGAGACACCTGTTAAATTTTGTAAGAACTCAGATATCGACTTCACTGAGAGGCTTAGTCTCAGTGGCCCTCTCCAAGCTAAAAGTGATCATTGGTACCTAGCTTCTGGGAAAGGCAAGAACACATATATTTTCTTCTGCTGATTATTTTGCTAAATAGGAACGATCATATCTTGCTACTCAGGAAAAGACCTTTTCTCCCTACATGAACACTCAGTAATACCAGAATTGCCATGCGTATATTTTCTCTACATTAAATTCTGTGCAGTAAATTTTTCTGAATCTGAAGGCAATTTAGGTTTAACATATTTTACAAACCCCAAAACACTTGTCAGTATGTGTCGCTCATTACAGACTCTTTCTCCCAGCGCCACTGGTAGCCTGAGGATGGCAATACGTAGCCTTTCATAATTGTCTGTTTATAGCTGGGCTGAAAGTCATTTTCTCATGGTGTAATTTATGGGCAGTGGCAGGCTCCCCTCGTCCCTGCTTTGAGCAACAGTGCCAAGAGCAATACGCCAACCCTTACGCAACAATCCTTCTGGCTGGAATGAGCTTGTGTTGAAAGCATCACAGGAACAAAGCTTCACTGCCAAAACTTTGTCATGTAGCTTCAACAGATTCTATCCTGTGAAGAAATCAATCCCCAGGGTGTATTTGCCAGTGGGGAAGAGGAGGAAAAAAAAAGCTGGAAGATCTCTGTGGTTGTTTAAATAATTCCCCATATCCAGAGAAGCAAGCAGTGCAACTTGGCACTTAGCAAAGATGTCTTTTTTGCTGGAGAGTTTATTTTGGTTCACAAGGTGGGGTGGGAAAATTTGTATACACATACAGAAATATATCTCAAGTCTATTTGCAGTACAGTCCAGTGAACTTGTTGGGAACAAGGTTAAAGGCCTCTAAGAGATAAATCTTCCTAAGATTTTATTTTTTTTTGGTACATTATGAATCTTTCCATAGAAAAGTAGTTTATAATAATATTATCTGTACACTAGGCAAGGCTACTCCATAAAAATGCTTTAGTTCAGTGGACATTGGATTGACAACGTTGCCTTTCTTCCAGTTCTTCCCTATGCCCAATAGCACATCAACATTTTCTAAAGATCTTTCAGTGCATTTTTTTAATTTATGGTGGGATACGTGCTTCCCCTGGGTACTCCTTGAAAGACAGAGAGAGAGAGAAAAGACACACAACCTGAGAAGGTCCAATGACAGAGAAATTGAGGTAGGGCAGACAGAAGGAGGGATGGAGCAGAACAAGAAGGTGGTCTTGGAAACACCAATATAATCCTTGTTTCCAATACTCTTCTCACGCATCTTTTTTTTTTTTTTTTTTTTTTTTACACAGCTGTGAATCTTTATTCCCATTTACTTTTCTGTATTGCGCAGAGAGAAAAACATTAGTAGAGGATAGACCTACAGACAATTTCTTCCAGGCTGGCTAGGCAAAGCGAGTGTGTTACTGTGTCTGTGACTGGAAATGAAGGATTGAGAGCCCTAGAGGCCAGGACCCATGGAGCACAGAGGGTCACAAGACCATTTGCAGTATCTCGTTACTTTCACGGTGTGGTTCTGTGAATTGTAACTGTCACATGGAGCAGTAGGAACACACACCAGGAGTCATGGTGGGTTTTGCCCATTCGTACTGACTGAGCCTTGCATAAAGTACACTGACACACTACAAAGCCATACTCTGCTGTCTCTCAGTTTGTATATAGCTCAACAGCAATGAATGTTTTCATCTGGATCATGTCCAGTAAGAGACAGGCAGCCTGTCCCAGCACTGGAGACATATTCAGGTTAAGATACAGCAGTCCTTCAGCAAGCATCATCTGCAATCGCTGTACTACAAAAGGTTTGAGAATGTGAATGCTGTTAGTACTTGGCAGTCTTTCTCGATGATTGCTACTTGAAAATCTTATCTTCTGTCTTGTTCTTCTGAACTAAGTAAATAAATAATAGGCCAGTAAATAAATAATATGCCAGAGCCTATTAAAATATCAGACTAAGCACTAAAGTACTAAATTCTGTATGAGATTGCACCTGTTCATTGGTGACCTCAAGATTTCCAAATGTAGGCAAAATGTAGATTTTGTTTCATTCTGTCTGGACTGCCTATTTACCACCAATGCAGAGAATTTAAGTTGACTATAACCATCAGAAATAGTAACAAAACAAGCTTTGCATCTGAGATACTGGTGTAAGGATATGGACACCAGCTGAGAAATGGGAGATGACAGCAAGGTCTGAACCAGCCAGCCTTTGGCTGATGCCCTTTGCCAGTTTGCAGCAAGCCTGTGTTTCGTTCAGAGGCCAAGGCTTGTGTCATCTGTGAATCATGATGTCCCTGTGCAATATTTCTCTGTGGTAGCTTGTAACCTTCGGCGTTGATATGAGTTACTGAGTTTCTGCAGGCACAAAAGTAGTAATTCATAACGAATATGATTTGTAAGCAATACTAAACTGCAAATAACATTGCTCTTATAATCTCATGATAATCTGGCAGAAAATTTTGTCTTCTAGAGTCTCTGATTTAAAATTTGCATGAAATGCCTTACTTAAATTGCAAACCCTCACAGCTCCGAGCAATACATCAAGCCATTTTCTGTGCTATTAATGCCGATTGTTTATAAATAACTGCTCAAGCCCAAATGCTGGAACCTGCACCTAGGATGGAGTAACACTAGGCACAAGTATAAACTGGGAGAGGGGCTGGAAAGCAGCCCTGCAGAAAGGGATGTGGGGGTGCTGGTCGACAGCCGGCTCAGTTTGAGTTCACGGTGTGCCCAGACAGCCAAGAGGACAAACCGTATCCTGGGGTGCACCAAACACGGCATAACCAGCCGGTCAAAAGAGGGGATTATCCCGCTGTATTCAGCGTTGGCGCAGCCTCACCTGAGGTACTGGGTCCAGTTCTGGGCACAGCAATTTAAGAAGGATGTGAAGGTCCTTGAACTCATCCAGAGGAGGGCAACCAAGCTGGTGAAAGGGCTGGAAGGCATGTCCCGTGAAGAGCAGCTAAGGACTTTGGGCTTGTTTAGTTTGGAGGAAAGGAAGCCGAGGGGTGACCTCATGGCTCTCTACAGCTTCCTGAGGAGGGGAAGCGGAGAGAGGGGTGCTAGCTACTTCTCTCTGGGATCCAGTGATAGGATGCCTGGGAATGGTTCAAAGCTGCACCAGGAGAGGTTCAGACTGTATATTAGGAAGCATTTCTTTACCGAGAGGTTGGTCAAACACTGGAACAGACCTCCTAGAGAGATGGTTGATGCCCCAAGCCTGTCAGCATTGAGGAGGCATTTGGGTAATGCTCTTAATAACATGCTTTAAGTTTTGGTCAGCCCCGAATTGGTCAGGCAGTTGGATTAAATTATCATTGTAGGTCCCTTCCAACTGAAATTCTCTTCTCTTCTCTTCTCTTCTCTTCTCTTCTCTTCTCTTCTCTTCTCTTCTCTTCTCTTCTCTTCTCTTCTTTTCTTTTCTTTTCGGACATGTTTCTGCCAATTTTTAGGTATGTTTCTGGGAGGACATACTGTCTTAGCTCTCAGCTGACATGAGTTGGATGTCCATAAAAATAACTACCATATAAATATGTGTCCATAAAAATCAAGGTCCATATATATATATTAAAAAAATCCATTCTCACTAGGAAACAGAGAAGCTAGAAAACCTGACTGTGGTTATATTATCAAGATTTCCTGTTCAGGGAAATTGCCTTGTGCAGAGAGTATCTCCAGCATTGTTGTAAATGTCTGTGATGAGCTTAGGGGAGTTAATGAACTTTTAAAATCCAAGTTATTTTCTGAAGAAGTGAGTGATGAACAAAAGGCTTATGACTGCATACAAAAAAGGTACTTTATATATGAACAGGGGTCTCTACATGCTGATCTTGGAAGTCTCACATGGCCCCATGCTATTTTTCCCGCCAGCACAGATAATGCTGTACATTTCATTGCCTCAGGTCTGAAGATTTTGGAGCATTTTATTTTCACATGCTGAGATATCTTTGTGTATTTTTAAAATGTGTAAATAATGCATTGCTTAGGTGACATAATGAGGATATCACTGGTGACATGAAGACGCTGCACAAATATGAGCAAAGGTTTATCAAGCTATGGAAGTGTCACCTGCGCTTGGTTGAAGTGCTAGACAGTTCATGACAGGCCTTTTTTAAAATCAAGAGTTCAGTGGTTTTTTTCCATAGACTTTTTACAACTAAGTAGAAAATATACAAGAAACAGCTGCTGTTAGGTATGATGTGCACCAGAGGACAAAATGTGAATTGACAAATAACCAATTTCATTTCCATTGTAATTCATAATAGATAGCACCAGTATCCCATGGCTACTCTTTTTGTGCTAATAGTTATTCATCTGAATGACGTTTGTGAACATACAGAATAATCTGCACAAGAACAATGAAATCTGAATGCATAGAGGTATAAATCAGGATATTTTCATAAATGCAAACTCACTTAGAAAATGGTTTCATTTCTTTTTTTTCTAGAGAATATTTTCTATTTCTTGCTTCACTCTGTCCTGTTTTTACCTTCCCTGGTGTACCTCCCTCCTGTTGCTATGTCTATTCCTGTTTGTGACTGAATCCAGTATTGCAACCTGTATTTAGTCCTGGTAGTTTTGTTGAGCCACAATTCTGAGTTAAATAGTGGAATGAGGTAGTGGAGTCTGTGGACACCTATTCAGAAGTCGGAAGGTCAGATACCTCTGGCCATCTGACTTGTGATTATACTTTTTGACATGCCTGGTTCTGATAGGGCCAAACTAACAATTGCACAGGTTATTCCAAAGATTAAGTTTCCTATCACATGCCAAAGTGTGCCTCTGTGCTCCTTAAAAAAAAAACAAAAACAAACCACCCTATGTGAATGCAAAAATAAAACCTAATAAATGTTTTTATTTGGTAAAACAACAGTGAAACATGTTTCATCTTACACTGAAATATAGGTACTAAGCAGGCATAAGTCTGAGAATAGGGTTGTCCCCAATTAAATCAACAGAAATTATTCATATGAAACTCCAGGTTCAAAACAGAGGTTGAATTCCGTGGCACTGCAGCAAGTCTTCAGCACAATAGCTGAGATCTTTCTTCACAGTGCTCACTGAGGGCTCGTTTCACCCCAGCTCATGGAAGCAGCATGTGTCTTCTGCACTTCCACTGCCTGGCTACATTGACCACTCCTTCAGTATCAAACTCTTCACCCAGCAAGCAATGGGTCCCAAGGTTCCCATGCCTCCAGAATGGGAAGATGTGGTAGTCCTCTGACTCTTCAGTCTCTTGGGGTTTTTTTTCTTTCATTGTGTATTTTTCCTGGGATCCATGACTGAAAAAAAGACAGAGTTGAGACCATGATATTTCAAATTAAATTTATCACTCCTTTTTAATCTTGAAACATTGATAATGGAATTGAAGTTAAACTAAGTACTTACATTTAAGTAGTAAATGTACAAGCAGTTTCTAATGAAACAAAACAAAATATAGTGGGGATAATGGGATTATGTCCGTAATACTCACTTAATGATTATGTAAGCATGACTAACTCAGCCCATGTATATGCTCAACTGACACATATTAAATCATTTGTAAACAACACTTACTGTCACTTGTCTGTTTCTTGCTACTAGAGAAAACTTTATTAGTGGCAACAACTACAAGATAATATTGCTAGTTATTCTTCCACAAATACTGAATCAGAGATGCCTGTGAAACAAGGAAAGTCTCATTTGTTGGTATCTTATTTGGGTTAGAAGCTTTTCTCTTGAAACACATATTTTTTTGTTTAGCCTGCCCTGATGAATAGTCCCAAAGTTTTCACTTCAAACAGTGACTGTTGTTGGGTCCTTCATGAGAGTGCTTGCTAAGGGGGGACCTGAGGGAGAAGAGACTGCGAGTCAACATCTTTCCAGGAGCTGTAGCCTGAAAATTAAGAAAACTCATTTCAGGACAGCCAGATTCCCATTTTCTCTAATATTAAGTACAGAATAATGCTATTCTATAACATTATATACAAAATATTTGTTCATGAACATTATAAAATAAATTGTTTCTGTTACTTTAAGCAGAGCTATTTGGCGAAAGGAAAAAAATCACATTGCAGCTAAACAGAACTCCTGTTTCTATGGTAGTCCTGGTAGCTATGCCATTTCTGAAGCATAGGGTTACGACTTACAGATGTATACTGTTCAGACATTACTATATATTGGTACACAAGACAGTAAAGCACAACTTTCTCCTCTCGTAACCAAGTAAGTCTCTTCAGCTTACTGTTTCTTTCATGATATCCAACTGAAATAGTTCAGGGTGAAAGCTAGGATAGAAATCCATCTGGATTCAGTCATTTTTAAATCCAGTAAACAGGAACAGCTTCGAGAAAAAAAAGCCAGATTCCTACAGTCAAAACTTTGTGATCCTTCTACCATAAGCAAAGCTCAAGCTGATACAATCTATTAATGTTAGTAATGCAGTCTTCATTCTCTAAAGAGAAAAAAAAAGAAGTCTATAAAATTATTGTTTGATGCATTCTCCTAAAAATATTTTTTCTACCCTAAGATAGATTGGCAAGGGATAATATAAGACAAAGATTCTTCACATTTCTTTGCTTTAATATTGTACTTGGTCTGTAGAAGCAGCAGAGCATGTGGCCACAGTGGAATATATGCATTCATCATCAAAGACTAATCTCACTCCCCCTCAGGTCAGCAGACGCATCTTCAATGTCATCAACAGGAAATGGATCCGATGCCATATGCGCTGTAGTGAAAGACAAGTAAAAATGACTATTAAAAAATTGTTGCCTCTTGAATTTATGTTACCATCTTGGTATGGTCTCACTTGAAAAAAAAAAAAAAAGCAGGAAACAAGGAATAAAATCAGAAAAAAAACATTTAACATAAGATAAATCTCTCCACAGAAAACAGAACAAAAGAAAATATTGAGCATATTACCAGGAATCTGTAAGTTGGCTGAAGGGAATTGCAAGGCATCTGATTACACCACGTATAGAAGAAAGACTTGGGCTTCTCATGTGGGTACTGATAAGCATTAGATGAGTGGACAGTGAGATGGACTGAAAATGCCTGAACATCTGGGCCCAAATGGTAGTCATCACTAAGACGAAGTTCAGCTGCAGACAATTCACTAGTGGTCTATCCTAGGGGTTGGTACCAGGGCCAATATTGTAATCTCTTCATTAATGATCTGGATGATGGGACAGAGCAGACCCTCAGCAAGTTTACAAATGATACAAAACTGGGAGGAGTGGTGGATACACCAGATAGGTGTGCTGCCATTCAGAGGGACCTGGACAAATTGAAGAATTGGGCAGTCAGGAATTTCATGAAGTTCAATGAGAGAAACTACCTAGTCGTGCACCTGGGAGGAATAACCCCAGGCACCAGTACAGGCCCAGGGACAACCAGCTGGAAGCAGCTTGGAGGAAAGCTGAAATTCAAATGTCACTCTGCCTTTGCCCCCAACACCTCTTATTCTATCCTCTTTTAGCCAACGTAGACCTCTGAATGATGAGCTGAGGTACCTGAAAAGAAAGCATATTTTTTAGAGTTAATTTTCATCTAGATCCAGCTCCTTGCTTAGCTACGCAAGGGCCTTGTACAAGGGAAATTACACCAACGGGCAGGAGGAATGAAGGGGGAACAGGTAGAATCAGAAACTTGTGCTGCATCTAAGTGACCAAGTAATTATAGACTGAATGTGCATGCTATTTGCTGAAGAAAAATTTTGTATGTCAACTGCATAAAAAAGGTATTATTCTTTCACACAAATGATAATATGATATTGCCTTTTGAACAGAATTCTTGACAGTGCTTCTTAGTCAGATAGCTCTTCAGTCACAGGTTTTGCACTAAAAGGAGATTGAAAATTCTTACAGTTTTTCTAAGACAGAAAGACAAAAGCTAAAAAGTATTCTAAAATGTGCTCACTCACTTGCCTATACATTGGGGACCACTCATCAAGCAGTTAAAAAATTAACCAAGAATTAGATATATTGTGTCTCAGCTTATTTACAGACTCTTCTACATGTTTTAAGGCTTTTAGTTTGGACAGAATTTATCTCACCTAAATTTTGTCATTTAAAAGTTGCTCAATTCCAAATCTCCCCTATAAATGAGTGAATAGCCAATAATAAGCTGAGGGATCCAATGACTTTTGTTGGGTGTTGCAGCATCATCACTGGAAGAAATCTCCATTCTCACATGACAGGAAACCCCCATAAAAGATATTTTTAGCCAAATTTCTTTCATGATGCAGTTTACTGTATCGTTATATGGCCAATGGTATTGGGTCCATTATATGTATCAAGAAAAACACAACTCATTACAAAATCTGGCTAATTTTGTAAGGATAACTATTCTAAATATCCTCCCTTGTGAGTTGAGTGGATGCCATGGTTCAGTGGCATGTATAGGGAGTTCTAAAATCTGTCAGTGTTATTTGAACAAGAAGATTAAAATCTAGAATTGTAGTAAAAATCTTTTTCAGCCATATTCAAACTATTGTAAATGTCTATTTCAATCATGACAGTCAAAGATATTTCCAGGTTAAAATCAGTTGCACAGTACTGCAAACAATGTATCATAAATGTCATCAAACATTGCTGTAAGTTTGTTTCACTAATACATTAAATTGGACTTGCAAAAAGTCTCTTTTGTGACCAACAGCATTTTGTGTAAGTAGCAAACAATTCTTTCCTGCCAGCTGAGACCGTTGGGGGTTGAATGAGTATTTTGTTCTATTCTATCTTTGCTTTATGTCTTGATATTTTTAGGCAAGAAACTTAGAAAGAAAGGCCAAAAATGCACAGGAAATTTGCCTAAATTTTTTTACGATCAACAACAAAAAATGCAACATTATAAACAGGTGTAGCATGCTTGAACATCTCAACAGTTTATAGCTAAGTGCTGACACTAAATTGCTCTAGAAGGCAATAATTTTCATTTCTGCGTGTTCGAAAAAAGCTGAAGGAAAATGAGTGGAGAGATTCAGGCCTCCTCCTAACAGGCATTACTTTAATTTTGTCAAGCTCAGAACAACTCCATTAAATGATTCCTGGGAAATACAGTTAAAGCTTCAGGATATGTGTCAAGTAATTAATCCCAAGCATGACACCAACAGATATGAATAATTCCAGCAGGCATAGCCTTTGGAAACCTATCCAGGACTCTGTGGATTCCTTGATTTCCTTGCCACAATGGCCATGCACGTAGCAGGAGGAACAGTGGTTGGTCCAAGACGAGGTGTATGATGCCTACAGATTGAGACGATGAAGTTGAAGTGTTCGGTGAATTTCGGGAGTGAATTCCCTAAAGAATTTCCTGGACTTCCAGTGTTACCTGAGATGTGCTACTGTACTGCTCTCAGACCCCAGAGACTACTTCAGAAGTACACAGGTCTTCCAAACACCTTGTGTCATAGCTACAAAACCCATGCAGACACCTGAGGCACCCTAGGGCACGTCCAGTGGTGCCAATATTTAGGCTACCAAATCCTGCTGCTATGAGCTGATCTGCTCTCTTCCCATCTAGATTCCACTGGCTTTACTGACAAAAGGCTCATTTCCTCTGCTGTACTTTGGTGTCGTTTTAGGTGCTGTATGAAATCTCTCCTGGTCTGCAGGAATTGCTCCAGAAAAAAAAAAGGCTTTCCCAAAGATCTTGTGTTTCATCTGCCAGCTCCACAGGAAAACCTAGGATATCTAAAACAGCATTGAAGGCCTACTTTTAGGCAACTGAATCACTTCTTTATCGTCTATGCTGGATAAAAAATGCCCTGACAACGTTTAGGATTGGAAGGTCTTGATTCAGAATATTCAATTCAAGGACTTAAAAACTTTACAACTGGGGGATGCAGGGCTCAAAGCCAAGACCTGAGCACTGGGCTGAAGGGTACCTTGCCTTGGTAAATCCTTAAAAAAGCCTAATGTCCTCTGAGGTTGGCTTTTCCAGAAACACAGCCAGTGAAATCACATGTTACTTCGCAGCATACTGTTTGCTGGAAGAGCAGTATTCCTACCTAACAGGCAGTATTCCTACCTAAGCATGGCTTCTCAAAGAAGAAAATAATATTAGATATGATAATTTAGGAGATTACTATTTTAAAAAACAAATTAACACCATCTAGTTTTGTCAGTGGATACTAATTGTTTTCGCAACACATCTTTCTATGAGGCCAAACCCAGAATAGTAACAACCTTGAACCTTATCCACAATTTTCTCCTGTCTACAATAAACTT
Organism: Vanellus vanellus; assembly: GCF_965231255.1. Classification (NCBI taxonomy): domain Eukaryota; kingdom Metazoa; phylum Chordata; class Aves; order Charadriiformes; family Charadriidae; genus Vanellus; species Vanellus vanellus. The sequence goes on along the minus strand of NC_138905.1, from coordinate 35,933,917 downwards.
TCTTATTCTATTGCCTGCTGAAATCATTGGCAAATTAAGGATGAAGATAATAGCTTCATGGACAGGTTTGGAACTCCAAGACTTCCCGCTTCTTAGGGTTTTCCTGGTTTTTTTTCAAAGTTTAAAGTTAACAAGAAAAATAAGAAAATGAGACTCAGTAAAAGTATCCAACAACAAAAAGCTACAAAAACTACAGCTGCATTGTTTTAGTTTCAGGTCTAATAAATCATGTTAATTGAAAGGGAGGTGTTGAACCTTTTGTTAGTATACAGTCTGTACTTTCCTGATACAAACATCCTTGGTGCTGTGTTCTTGGTCTAACTATATGTGTGGGAAAATAAATTGAGAAGCTACAGAAGGAAAAAAAGCAGAGGGGAAAAAAAAGAGAAGGGCAAATCCTAATCACACAGGGTTACTAACAATTCCATAAATCATCGTATCCAGTTTGACCTTGGTGGTATTACCTGCAGAAATAGCATCCTGATCTGCATTCCTTTCACTCCCCGTAAGAAGCATCGAGAAAAGAAGATGACTTCAGCTTAGAGTTCATTATCTTTTCTTCCTCACATGAACATTGGGTGAAGCAGTTACAAAGTACTCTGAGAATTTGACCACTCTCTTCTCTTTGTAGTAGAATTGATTTCATACCTCTTTATTTCTGTATACAGACTTTTTATCTCCAAACCTGTGTCTATCAAACATACATACGGAAAACCTCCTTTTCCCCTAGTGTAATCTCCATAGTGGTCTGCCATCACTGAGTTGCCATAAAGCTTTCACCACCATAGACAATTTTTGGCTCTTAAAGCACCAGTCACTTCGCACTGTTTCCTTTGAAGTCTTAGGTGTTAGATATGGAGATGCTGAAACCAATTTTTTTTGGTCTCTGCCTAAAAAAACACATAACTCACACATGTGTACACACACTTATATATATAGAGAGAGATGAATAGCAAAGCTGGGTTGAATGTACTGTGCTTTGCTGCTTTGTTTTCTCCCAACTACTTATCTGACAAAGGAGTTGCAGTTCTGGGGTCACCCGAAGAAGCTGTAAACCAGTGTCCTATGCTATGACTACCTTCAATTTAAACAAAAGCAGAAGAATCAAAAACTATTTCTCCCAGGCAGGTAATTTAAGGAAAAATGTGCCAGCTAGCAGCAGCCTGCAATCTAATCTGCCAGAATGCAAAGAGGTTACAGATTTCCCGGTTGTGCTTAGTTGCAAGCAATAAAATACATCCAAATCAACTCCCCTGCAATAAAATCTCTGCATTTCACCCTTCCACCCACCATCTCACTGGGAAAGTAAGATTAGACAGCAAGAAGGAATGCTTCAAGAAGGCAAAGCATTGACAAGCAGTGCCTTTGATTTCAAACCAGAAACAGGGCATCCCAAAGCCCCATAGAAATGGTGTGTCGTAAGGAAGCGCAAGGAGGAGAGGCCATAATCTATACTTCATAAAATATTCCCAGTTTTCCAGTGAGGCAAGTATGATCACAAGTTGCTGCTCTAACCCTTGTGCACATCCCCAAAGACATTATAACATGGAAAGAACACAAGAACAAGTGGTTTAACTCAGCTCAAATAAAGAAATAGAAAAGTGTGTGAGATGGATTACCAGGCAGACTTTTGATATCAGAAGTAAACTCAGTCTGTCCAAAATATTGCTAATGAAGATTCATAACACATTTGGGGTTATGTCCTGGGTTTATTTAAAGCCTTGATGTCTGCAGCCTTCAAAGAATTAAATAGGGCCATACGGTTAAAATACATACATCTTTAGCTTGTCTTGTTTCCAGAGCCAGCAAGTCAAAGACCTCATCAGAACAAGCAACTATGCTGGGTTTTCACTGAAGGCAAGTATTATTTGAATTTGTGCAAACAGGAACAGAAATAAAAATTATCCCATGAGATGGGATCATTCCAATAAACAAGATCATTCCCACACAGTATGCGTATAGTAAGAAGGAAGAGCTTGGTGTGGGTATTTAGGAGGTCTAAAATATGTTATAAAAATCTGTCGGATCAAACAGTGGAGTATACCTACCCTAACTTAAGCGTCCAAAAGTTAGATATCTAAGTTTAATTTAGTCATTGTGCTTTTCCTTCCTGTTCCATGAAGAGAATTAAGACTCTAGAAAGGGTAATTAATCTCATTCCATGATTTTTGTCTGAAGAGTCAGAGGATTTATGCTCTGGAAGTGCCTATTTCGCCCCATGGAGTGTAACAGCTTTTCAATGTCTCATTCACTGATTCCAAATCAATTTTCACAAAAGATAACTAATCCAGTCCTAATGAATCTCTGCACATACAAGGGCAGCAGGAGGGAAATAGAAAACAGAAGGCAAATTAAGACAGTAGCTATCTCTTCCGTTGCAGCTCCTGGGATATGGAGGTTTCTTGTACTGCAGTTTTGCAGTTCATTTCAAAAGTACAAAAAAAACCAGCAGATTCCCTTGTTATTAGCAGGCAACAGATCCGAAGGCAATGTTCAGAAGTTTCCACTTAAATACGTTTGACTTCAATAAGGTCTTCTGTTTGTTTCAGCATTTCCCATGAGGAAACCATATATATGCCAGGAGGTTTTACTGAAATATTGAAGAACTCTAGACAGCAATCTACACAAGCCGATAAAATGGCACCCCATGTCATCAAACAAGCAGTGAAAGTTTTATTACAATATTGAGTTCAGCAAGTAAACTAAGTCTTACCCAGTGCAATCCATAAAATTAATCAGGCACAACCTACCCCATACAGCTTAGTACACTCTTCATTGCAAAGGTTTTAAAAAATAAGCACTTCTAAGATATACAAATATGTCACTTCTAAGATATATAAATATGTAACCATATATTTGTATCAGTTTAACATGTTTTATGCTATTTTTCCTCCAAATAGAAATACTTTTCCATTTAGTTTATTATTATCAACATAATGAGTAATATCATCATGAACGCATAGGACATGCTTAATTTAATTTTCTGCTTTTTGACTGTTGCTTACACTTTTTTGTACTGTATTACATCCCATAGTACAGCTTGGAATATTAGCATGGAAATCTGTCATTGCCCGTGCCATTTGTAAACACTTGGCTAGCCCAGCAGATGTGAAAGACGTGAAGTGAGTTCAGTAGGTCCAGATCACCAGTGCAGCACCTGGAACTTTAGCTTACAAATGCTTTGCTACACAATGTCATGTGTCCTTTAGCCTGATGAAGTCTTCCCCTCACCACCCATTATTTTTCATCTTCTGAAAGAGTAATTGAAATTTCTACCATGGCCAATTTTCTGTCAGGCTATGCTGATTCAGTTTAGCATCATAGGATCGAGTAATAGAGGTGAAATAAGCTCAAGAGCACGGTAGATACTCCTGTTGTGATATGTCATATGACATTATCTGAACACTTAAAAGACATACTTCACAAGCCACACCGCCTTAGTACCAGCAGCTACATGAAATAGGTATCAGATTTGGGAGAAGAGACCTGCCCTTCCATTCCCTTCCCTGCCCTCAAGCACAAAGCACCTCCTAAGCACAAAGCTAAGCGGAGTGTCAGAGACTGTTAGAATAGCTTTATATTTTATTTTCTTTATGCAAATGAATCTCAAGGAGCTGTCAGACATCACTTAAAGTACTATGGAACTTTTCAGAGATGGATAAGTAAGGCTATACTTTATTAAAGGGTTTACTCTAAGTTACTGAAAAATATTATTCTTCTGAGTTCTCAATTCCTTAACCTTATTTTGGGGAGGAAGAATGCAAAGCACCAGTATAGGTTAGGGGTGGACCTGCTGGGAAGTAGCTTTGAGGAGAAGGATCTGGGGGTCCTAGTAGACAGTAAATTATCCATGACCCAGCAATATGCCCTTGTTGCCAAAAAGGCCAATGGAATCCTGGGCTGCATAGGGAAGAGTGTGGCCAGTAGGTCGAGGGAGGTCATTCTCCCCCTCTGCTCTGCACTGGTGAGGCCACAACTGGAATACTGTGTCCAGTTTTGGGCTCCCCAGTTCAAGAGGGACAGGGAACTGCTGGAGCGAGTCCAGCGAAGGGCAACTAAGGTGATTAAGGGATTGGAGCATCTGCCTTATGAGGAAAGGCTGAGAGAGCTGGGACTCTTTAGCCTGGAGAAGAGAAGGCTGAGGGGAGACCTTATTATGGCGTACAAGTATCTAAAGGGTGGGTTGAAGGAGGATGGAGCCAGGCTCTTTTCAATGGTTCCCAGTGACAGGACGAGGGGCAATGGGCACAAGTTAGAACACAGGAAGTTCCGTTCAAATACACGGAAAAACTTCTTTACGGTGAGGGTGACAGAGCACTGGCACAGGCTGCCCAGGGGGGTTGTGGAGTCCCCTTCCCTGGAGATTTTCAAGACCCGCCTGGATGCAGTCCTGAGTAATGTGCTCTGGGCAATCTTGCTTTAGCAGGGGAGTTGGACTAGATGACCTCTAGAGGTCTCTTCCAACTCTGAAACTCCGTGATTCCGTGATTCCATGATATTCAGAACCTAATGTAATCCCAGTGAAATTAAAATAATCACTCTTGCCAAGCATATACCTATTATGGATTATTCATAATTACTCATTGTAATGATATGCCAGTGGTCTTACACCTAAGCGGAAAGCTAGACATTTTCCCTCAAGACTACTTTCTAATGGGAAATAAAGTTTCAGTGAAATCAGATTTTTCCACATGCAGGGGAAAAAAAATTCTAGAACTTTTTTTCTGTTGAGCAACTAGAAAAAACTTCATTTTGTTATGATTGATCACAGTGCAGTTTTAGAAAGCTCTTATACTTAGTACTTGTAAAAATATCGTATTCTATTATCCTATTACAATAAAATCAGTTGTTCAAAAATGTGTTGATGTCTGAGGAAAAAAAAAATAAAAAATTGAAAAGCATCCCACAGAGATCTGCATCTGGGTCACAACATCCTATCATCAACACAACCAAAGACAGTCAATAGACACAGACATATGATCCTTCATTCTATGATAAGAGAACACCAGCCATAGTAGCCTGTACATTGTATTTTCATTTCTATCCGGATTAACAAAGATCAGTAAGATCAAGTTGCATCAACACTGAGAGTTGTCTGGTCAACTTGTGAAAGAGGGGAAAATATGAGATTGTTCAATAAAAAAATTAGATTGCCTATGTCAACTAGCAAGGTTTTAAACAAATGTCGTGTAAGTTAAAGACTTTCAGAAACTACTTCAGAAACAATGAAATATGGAAGTATACTTCAGCCAAAGTTTGTGCCAGTATTTTTGCAGCAGTGTTTTATTCTACCAATTTCTGTAGGACTTCTCAATAAGTTAGATTTTAGTCACTATGAGCAAAACTGACCTTTCTATAATGAGAATGACCAGAAGAAATTGAGTGATTCATCCAAAACTGACGCTGACAAATCTATGAACAAAACCTGAACTTGTCCTTCAGTGATTTTTGGTTTGTCCTGGCTTGGTTTGTAGATTTAAACTCTTCTTACAGACCCATTTTCTCACATATTTGAATGAAAAAGCTCATAGAAGGAGTGAGCGAGGATGAGAATCCGCTATGCAAAATTGTACTTTTTACATCTCCTGAGGCTATGCATTAGAAGCAGCCTTTAAAGGGTTGCTGTGAAGTGCTCCTCTGTGATTATTTCTGAAAATGGTTCAGTATGCTTTATGACCTGTAGAAATATTGACAAAAATCTTGACTTAAAGACCAGATCCAAAGAAGACAGAGAACATGTGTTCAAACAGCAAAGTTGACAATACCACCTGCGTTATCATGGATCCTCCAAAAAGGTACGTTCTTCGTGTTCCTTACAGCTCACAGTGGCTGCTGCAGACTAGCTCTCTACATCAGGAGGTGGCTACCACCCCATCCCATCTTCACAGTTCCTACGCTTCCCTCCAACATAGTAACAAATGCATGCTGAGTGACATTTGAGTTGTTCTGCTGGCACATCTTTGTCCTAAGAAACTCAGTAGAGGGCATAAATGAGTAAATTTCATAATAGCTATTGCAAAGGAAGGTTTGAAAGGAATGGATATTTGTACGTCACTCATGTTGTAACCAGGCAGTGTGACAGATCTATGAAGTGTAACTATTCAGTGCACAAGAAGATGTTGCAAGTGCTGAGGAAGCCAAGTATGTGTCTGTCCATCACAGCTGTTAATAATGCTGGGCCACCTGGTCCATATCACTAAAGTTATCGCAGTTTTTGTCACTTATGCATGGCGGATAATTATTCATTGGCTAATTGATTTCACTGTTAGCTGTAAATAAGTTATGCAACCAATAGACAACAGCACCATGCAAACAAGTAACGATCAGTCCCCGGTTAAAAATATAATTGTATGAAATTGTCCTGGCATTACTTTTTAATATGCTACCTAATTTAGGCAATATATCTTGATATATTGAGTCCTTGTTGAGTCACAAAATAATATCCCTGCAAGAAAGCTGTTAGAGGTTGCTAAGGATTCTGTTGTGGAGGCTGGTGGATTTATTTATGACAGGTCCCAAATGAGCACCTCTAATATATTCTATAACCATTGCTAAATTAACATCATATGCCTTGAGACTCCTATTTGCTAATAATTTCTACATGCTTGCCTTTTTACAAGAAGTGATTCTTAATAGATAATGAAGTTTGGAAAGATGTAATAGAAGGTATTGTAAGACCTGGAGAAACTCAAACTTCTCTCAACAAAACCAACAGATGTTCCAAGTGCACATCGTGGAGAGCAACAGGACACAGTGACTTGAGTGGAAGCTCACCACACAGACAGTAAGTTTTGGATGGATAATACTTTGCCAAAAAAAGTAAATTTAATATAGACTAAGCTAAAATTTTACACAATATGACAACACTCTGATGCTGAAAGGTCCTGTCTCTTAATGAAAAAATTTGAAGAGACTGTAGTACAAAAAACACCCAGCATTGTAGTTGACCCTGGCCAAATGGTCATCTTCTCTACACCACATTTTGGTAGAATTATTACCATTTCAATGATGTTTCTGAAAAGACATCACAAATCCTACTCCAAGTATGAGACGAAAGCCAAATAAAAGTAAGAATTGTAAAGTTAAGCTCAATTAGTTTAGCACGTGTCTATAATTAGGTATGCAAGAGTTCTGTGTCACTATTGATATGCTTAATGTTTGATCCATGCTGCAACACACTGAGTGTTTCAGAATTTGCTTCTCTAATTTATTTCTCGTGTGTAATTTCCCTACACTCCAGTAAGTAATAAAATATAGCAGCTGAAATGGGTGAGTTTTCATTTTTTCAGAGTGGATATTGCCCACATCAGCTTCTCTCTCCAGGGCACCTCTTATACCAAAGCCTGCTTTGGCGTTTTCTGGAAATGGGTATGCAAATGCAGCATTTAACTTTGGTGCTAACATGGCAGTTTTAGTTTCTTTAAAAAAAAAAAAAAATAGAATAAGGGAAATTTAGACATTATCCTTGGGAAAATAGTCCACTTTAGAAAATCACTGCTCATCAGATGAATTGGGTATGATTCATAGTGTACTATAAACTTGTTTTTCTTGGTCAGTTTTTGCAGGGGACATCCATTAAAAATAACCAAAGAAGCCCTTGGGAGTAAGTGAAACACTAAAAATTGCAACATAAAGATCTCTCCTACAGCTTTACACAAATTTTCAGGTCGGTTTAGATCTGGTCTGAGGTAAGTTCAGATGACTTTAGCCTTTCATAGGGTAAATAGAAACAGGAGGAGGCAACTGCATAAAAAAGCCAGTCTTTATATTAGACAATAAGCACAGCAACAGCACAAATAGGAATCTGGATTGCAGCGACAGCCCTGTAATAGCTATTTGAAACATGCGTGGCTGCCAGGCAGAGAGATTAAAACTCTGTAGTCAGTCAGACAGGAAAGGAAGGCATACAGAACAGATATTTTCCACTGTGTATTTTCCTTGGTGCTTCTTTTTTTTGGTGACAGGACTTCAAGGTTACCATGTGAACCTGCCTTTTCCAGTTAGTGAAGGCTCTGGAGAAGCAATGGTGCTCGATGGTACACCGTAATCAGATCAATTATTACAAATCTCTTTAATGGGTCCTTGTCACAAATTTTGGTAAAATAAATTTTGTCTTAGCTTAAACAATGAATTGCTTATTTTGGGGGTCTCTCTCCTCAATGAAAATTGAGCAGTGAACCTCTGAGCCCATGGCTCAACTCTTTCAGAGCCCTTTCATTTTGAAAAGAATTTAAAGGGAAAATAATTTAATCCGGTGAGGAATGGATTTAAAATGCAAAACCAGAAAAATTATATTTACTTAAAATCATCTCACCAAATAAATGTGATTAATAATCAGCATCTGTTCAGGAATTAATTACTGACAGGGATTTTGGATGTCCGCTAGTGGGCAGCTCTAATGCACCTAAAGCTGAAAGTGCACACCAAAATTGAACAAGTCAGCAGTGGAATAGTAAAAATATCTTTATTTTACATATGTTTTTTGCATGTTTATCACCGTTACCATTGCAAGTTTAGTACAAGTCTACAGTTTATGTGAAAGGAAAAGTAGATGCTCAGTCTTTAAATGCAAAGATTAGATACATTACTGTAGAATATTATTTCGGGAATTTAAGAAATATTTTTACTGCAGACCCACCAAAAAGGGCGAGGAAGGATGAGCTGAAATTGAAATATATATCCTATTCTGATGGATATTATGGATATTTTGTGAGGCTTTCACTTAGGATAGGTGAGGATAGAGATTATAGCTACACTTCCATTTAGACAAATCTTGAAAAGTAGCAAAGATCCTTTATTCACTCTACAAATGAAAAAATCAGGGCTATTTAGGAAAGAGTAAGCTACATACCTTACCAGGTATAAGCATGCCGAAGGGTTTAATTGAAAGCTGGATCTCAATCTAGGAAGCTGGCTATTGTCTGAGAGCGGTCTGCTTGCTTTCCATACTAGTGATGTAAAGAGGTATCATTACACACTTCCGGTGGCTGTGCATAGTACAAGGTGTATCAGTGTCCCTGAGCGCCTTAAACTACTTATTTTCTTGTTTCCCATTCCTAGTGTGTCAATTGTGGGTTGCTTGAAGGATTGTCATCTTTTGTTCCTAAAATTGCCTGATGTTTCTTATATGGAAAAAAATAACAAAAGGACACCTACTTGTATTTTATATATATTAATATTTTCTTTGCACAGATCAACTATTCAAGCAGATTTAGACGGTCTAAAGGGAAATTTGAATTTCTGCCATTGCTGCCTCTCGTTGGTACTGTAGCAGTGTCATGAACAACTGAAAACTCACTGAACCGCTGGTCAGGTAGGAATCGTGTCTTTTTTTAACATTTGTGAATTTCTTCTCCTGAGAGCTGGGAGTAAAAAAAAAAAGAAGTGAATAAAGCAGACTGTCAGTGTTCATCTTACGTAACCTCTTTACTCCTATCTTCAGGGCCTAGGGTATGCGGAACGCCAAAGCATGGCAGCTGCCAGGGCAGGGAACATCTTACCTTGTTAAGCCTATTTCTTGGACACTTCAAATGAAAGCTAGAATCGCTGGATTGTGTGAGAAGCTGCTGAAGCCCATTCAGCTGCAGCACTGGTTAGACATTTTCCAGGAAACAACCTCTTGTCTGAAAACATTGGTATTGAGTTCTGCAAAGTTTAGAAGAAAGTAGGTCCCAAACCCACCAACAAAGTCTGAAGCTCTTGACTTACACATGGTGAACACCCCAGTTCAAAACATTACATACCATAATGCAGGCAAGTGCCAAAATATGGAAGACTAGGCTCATTCACATCCTGATGTAAATTTAGAGTTCAACATTATCTGTGGAGGGAAGAAAAAGCAGCTCTGACACAATATTGAAATACTGAGTTTGGGTTAAGAAGATATATGCATAAATGATAGCCAATTTAATGTGACAAGACAATTGGGACCTTCTAGAAAGAGCATGTAACTATTTCTGTAAGAACACTCTAAAATTAAGTTTTTAGCTATTGTATAACATACTCTGTGGTAAATTAATTTCGATAACATATTTGTAAAGTAACCTGTTAGTGTATTAAACAAGATATCGTTTTAAATTTACTGTCACATTATTTCCATAATACTGTTCTTCTGTTTTTCTCTGTGAGCTGATCATCACAATGTTGTGTAGGAGTAAATGTACAGGAAAAAAATTATTTTAGATATTTCCATTTGATTTGTCTAAAATGTTACATTTTGATTTTTTTAAATTATTAAACCAATTTTTTAGCACAAGCATAAATGGTACTTGAAGACTAAATTGCTAGGACCCACTGCAATTTGTTGAAGAGTAACTTAGACCTTACAGTCAGTTCTTTGAATTTTCCACGTAAAATCAACTTATTGCCTGTTAAAGGAAAATAAAGCATTATGCATCAGAGGGAAATGGCCTCTGGGAAAATATTATTCATATTTTCACCATGTGTCCTACTATTACTCGGCCCATTGAAGGTGAAGAAAATATATCTCATCTTTCCATTTTCCTGTCATACCATTCAGAAATGAGGCATGCAGCACTCTATTTTGTCTCAGAAAGGTCATTTTCATAAAATCATAGAATCATAGAATGGTTTAGAGTTGGAAAGAACCTTGAAGATCATCGAGTTCCAACCCCCCTGCAATAGGCACGGACACCTCCCACTAGACCAGGTTGCCCAAGGTCACGTCCAGCCTGGCCTTGAACACCTCCAGGGATGGGGCCTCAACAACCTCTCTGGGCAACCTGTTCCAGTGCCTTACTACCCTCAAAGTGAAAAACTTCTTCCTAATGTTCAATCTGAACCTGCCCTCTTCCAGTTTAAAGCCATTCCCCCTCTTCCTATCACTACATGCCCTAGTAAAAATTCCTTCTCCAGCTCTCCTGTAGGCCCCCTTTAGGTACTGGAAGGCCGCAATAACATCTCCCCAGAGCCTTCTCTTTTCCAGGCTGAACAGCCCCAACTCTCTCAGCCTCTCCTTATAGGAGAGGTGCTCCAGCCCTCGGATCATCCTTGTGGCTCGCCTCTGGACATGCTCCAGCAGGTCCATGTCCTTCTTCTGTTGGGGACTCCAGAGCTGGATGCAGTACTCCAGGTGGGGTCTCACGAGAGTGGAGCAGAGGGGCAGAATCACCTCCTTTGACCTGCTGGCCACACTTCTTTTGATGCATCCCAGGATACGGTTGGCCTTCTGGGCTGCGATTGCACACTGCTGGCTCATGTTGAGCTTCTCGTCAATCAGCACCCCCAGGTCCTTCTCCTCAGGGCTGCTCTCCAGCCATTCCCCACCAAGCCCGTATTTGTGCTTGGGATTGCCCCAACCCAGATGTAGGACCTTGCACTTGGCATTTTATTTCAAAGTTTTTTTTCTTAGACATTTAAAAATATTTTTGAGCAACAAATCATTTCAGAGGAAAAAATAAAAAAAAAATATTAATACTGCTTCCTCAAACCACAAAATTCTGCTGATATTTTAACTTGCATTCCAGTTGTCAGGTTCCTGAATTACTGGAAAATGCAATAGCTTGGGTGAGGAACTGTATAAGCTAAAATTGAAAGTACAGCTTATAATGGACAGAAATAAAATGGTACAGCAGAAGGGATACAAAAGGGATAACCCTTAATTCTTTCTGTAGGTCCTAATCTGACCTCTGAGGAACACATAGAGATTTACACGTTCATATTTGCTTTGTACATACAACGTTGGCTGGCTCTGAAACGGGAATCCCTTCCAATGCAAAGCCAAGATATTTTACCGTCAAGTGAATGTATTTAAGTGTAGTAGATTTCTAGAAAAGTTCCACTTTGAGAGAAGGAAAATTGATCCCTTTCTATTTCAGGCTAGCTCCTTAAAAACTCTAATGTTAGCAACACACCAAAGTGCCAGGCTCCTGCCAGCCTGACTGACCAAGATGCAGATATTTAGGCACTAAGGCTCCCGACCTCTGCTCGCCCTCCACCCCCTCAGGCTGGGGGGCACTGAGCCCCCTCCTCAATCCCCCTACGCTCCTCCAGAGACTGGGCTGCATGGCTGCTCCTCCATCTCTGCCCTTTTTGCTTTCTACTTGTCTTTCATCTATTCGGCAAAGCTAACACCTGAAAGTGAAAAAAAAAATCATTTTGCAGATAGGCTGCAATTCTCAATCAGAAAATCATTTTGCATTTGTGAGAGGAAAGAAAGGTGGAGTCCTTCGAGAAGCATCTATTAAATAACAGGTTTCTTTCACAATTCTTTGATAAGGATAGAGGATGATTTTCAGTAGGCATTCTTCTGGATTGATAAAAGCAGAAATTACAAACAAAAGTTAATGTCACACTTAGAAAGATTCAAAGGAAAGAGGTATAGAAAGTATATTGGACAAAATAAGGACTCTGGAGAAAAAATGCCAGGCGAACCAATAAGAGAGGGTTTTTTTAACACATTGGGAAAAAAAAAAAAATTTTTGCAAAGATAGTTGCCAGAAGCCTTGTAAGAATGAGCCCAAAGAGAGATAAGAATGGTAACACAAACGGTGTTTCCAGCACAATATTCCCAGAACATGACAGTGCATGCAGCTAGGCTTGGTTCATGGACACAGAGGGAAGTCTCCCACAAGTTAGAACATAGGAAGTTCCATTCAAATACACGGAGAAACTTCTTTAAGGTGAGGGTGACAGAGCACTGGCACAGGCTGCCCAGGGAGGTTGTGGAGTCCCCTTCTCCGGAGATTTTCAAGACCCGCCTGGATGCAGTCCTGAGTAATGTGCTCTGGGCAATCCTGCTTTGGCAGGAGAGTTGGACTAGATGATCTCTAGAGGTCCCTTCCAACTCTGAAAACTCCGTGATTCCGTGATATGAGATCTGCTCTGCAAGAAGACAGAAAATATGGAAGGAAAGAGCTACCAGTCTGATAGCTGGATCCTGTCATTGGAATCCCATTACAGATTTCGTTTAGATTCTTTTCTGGATAAAGATACGTAATTTGATATGAAAAGAAAATGTGAGAGCATATCTATTTCTGTACTGTAGTGGAAAAGAAAGATGCTATATTCCTACTGTGTGGATAATGAAGTACATTCCTATCTTTCTAGTCACCATCAGGAAAGTAAGGTGATAACTGCTTTGGATATCTCAAGTTCAAGTAACCTATACTTGAGGCCCAAAGAGTTGTCTGAAGAAAGAGCTAACTCACTGTTAATTTTTAATTACCTTAAAGCACTTGGCAGTTCCAAAGACTCAAATCCACTGAAGTTATAGCAATATTAATAAAAGCAGGTGGGGTGATTCAGAGTTACCACAGGCTATATCTTCTTTCACATCGATCCAGAGAAAGATGATAGGAAAATTGACAGGATTTTTTTTTGTGTGTGTGTGTAGGACTGCTCAACAAGAATTTTATTAATGCTCGTGAGCAGGATGTTAAAGAGCAGAGATAGCATCAAAGAAAATTGCTTTTATTCTTTGATAAGATTACAAATTTTTCAATAAAGGTGCTGAATAAAAGTAGTCTAGAAGTGACATAATATTTTGAATGGTTTTTGAACTACTGTGGCATTCTGGTTAAAAGAGTACACCATACAATGGCAATAAGGCATAAATGAATTAACAACTGGCAGAGAGAAAAGGTCAGTCGTAAATCAACATTATAGGAGGGCTTCCTTGTAGGTTTTTCAGTGATTGACTATGTAATGAGTTGAGTTCAACCTCTGCATTAATGACATTTTAATGACATTGAGAAAAATATGAAATCACAGTCAATAAAGTACACAGGTAGGATGAAATGCTTAGATGATAAATGAAGAAGAGAAAATGACAACCATATTATACGATCTAGTTACTTTTTTATGGTCAACAGGGACACTCTTACAAAATATGCTTTAAAAAAGATTAGGAAAAAGTAATAAGGAAAAAATAATAAGAAAAACATATAAGCCTACTTGGCTCTAGGCTCTAGGCTAGGATTCTGTTTTAATCAGCAAAATGGGCTAAAACAATTCTGTAGGATATATGTGCATATACAGAAGCATAATATCTCTGCAACACAACAGTACTTAGACCAACATTAGGACATTGTATGCACTTCATAATATATATCATATTTATATTTATTAAAATCTTATATAAATACATGCATGTGTATGTAAATATATGATTCTTAGACAGATTATTATTTAGCTGTCACGGATAATTAATTAGTGAAAAGAAACTACGCAATGCTAAAGGAATCTCTAATATAGTGGATTGATGTATAAGAACAACTGTTGTGTAGAAACTGAATCAAGACATATTTAAATAAGAAGTAAAGCATGATTTCTTAACAGGGAGAACAATTTTTCTGCTGAATGAAAATACAAAGACAAGTGCTATCTTTGCATGTCTTCAGATCAAGACCAAATGCTCTAGAAAAGATTTACTTCATTTAAATGGAAGGTAATGGAGTTTGACACAGGTGAAATGCAGTTGCCTGATATACAGGAGGTCAGACTAGATGATCTAATGGTCTTTGCAGTAACTAAAATGGAAAAAAAAAAAAAAAAAAATCCAAACCCACATGACTTAGAGGTTATCTTGATCAAGTCCACAATATATAAATTAAAAAAAAAAAAAAATCTTAAAGGCCAGCATACAGTTAACTATAACATAATCACACATGGAGAGTGGAGTCAATGTTCTCATAAACCATACTTTTAAAAAACAAGGCACAGTCCTAAGCAGTGACATGATATATTGGATATATTGCTTAATTACTAGCACACCTGCTGTCATGGTTTAGCTTTTCAGTATTGCTACAGCCTATTTAAAACAGTGCCAGGCATAGTTCAAGAGACATGGTGTGACCAGCTCTGTTCCCAATAGGGCATTATGACTTCAGCCAAAATCTTTCCATAGAAAAATGTTTAGGTGGGTAGAAGGGAGCCGTGTACTGTCACTTGGCCTCAGGGCCAAAGAACACCTGGTTTTTTTTTAGTACTCTAGCCGAGCCTTGCTTTTGATTTTGTCTGAGACTCAGAGTTGAATGGGAAAAGGTGATTGCTCACCAAAGGTCCTATTAATTGCAGACTCCAGCGTCCATCACTGAGGTAATGTCTCTTCCAGATGATCACATGAAGCATTTTACATCTTTTAGATAACTGACAAAGTTTAGCCAAATTATACAAATCAAAGCTGCTACTCTGGCCTTTCAGAGCTGTTTGCAGGAAAGACAGTAAATCATGAGCACTGCTAATCTCCCAGAAGCTATTTTTATAGATCAACAAATCTTGATTTTACTTACCCGCTTTGTATGCACTTACCTGTATTGTCTTATATCATCCTGAATCCTGGATGAAGAAAAACTCAGACTACAGAAATGCCGTACAGAAATTTGAACAACCCTGAAATTCTTCATCTCCGTCTTCACTTTTACCCAATAAGAGATGGATTTGAAGCGCTGGTCGGCCTGGGTGTAATCTCAGCCCAAATCACCCCCCTCCTCTGTCACTGTCACCTAACCACCAGTGGGATGAATTCTTGGTCCCATCTGTTGGAGCTGCACACCTGCATGTAGGGTATATATCCTGCACATTAACTTGTCCAGGAGTGCACAAAGCTCAGTCGGGTAAAGCAGGGTAAAGCTGGGCAGGGGAACGACTTGGCAAAAATCTTCAGGGCACAATTTCCGGAGAGGAAAAGTGTGTACGACGGGTCTCCCTCCCTCCACCTGAGTGGGTAAAAAAGTGAAAACTGTTTTCTGCTTTGTTTCACATTTAATTATTCTGGGTTTTTATACAGGTCTTTTCAGTCTAGTTGGACTGGTTTGCATAACAAAAGAGAACATAAAATTAATTTCTACTTCACAATGGTTAGGTGTCAATCTAGAATGATAATGAACAATTCAAAAACATGTTACTTAGACATTTTATTATGAGTTCATTTTCCCTATATCTGTGAAGTAAATTGAGTGAAGGAGATAATAAAAATTTAAACAATCTTAGAAACTCAAATAATATTTTAGAATAATATGAAATATTTAAAAATTAAGTTTTAAAGATGGAGTTGTGGGAGGATGTAATATCTTATCAAGATAAAAATAAAGCACTTGAATATCTATTGAAAAAAAAAAAAATCTTGATTAAGAACCAGTAGCAGATGGAAACGTTTATTCAGTTGACATTACACATTCATTCATGGAGACACAGATGCTACTCAGTCTGATGGGTGGTACATTAGCCCTAAAATAATTAAAATAGATTTAAACATTCCTTTTTTCTCCTGTTTAAAAATGTGTTGTCAAGTTTAAAATCATGAACCTAATTCAGTGACTGCAAGAGGTGATCGAAAAACATTGCAACTCTGCACTATGCTTCTTTTGGGACAGCAGAAACAAACCCATATGTGAAGTATTAGTCAAATAGCAGTTCTCAAACAAGTAAAATTTGCAATAATATTGTACTGTTTGTCTAGTTTATACATTAAAAAATACTGAACTTATTTAAAAATTAAATTGCCACCTTCTTAATTTATATACTTTAATCACCACTTCTTACTGATGGAGAGTTATGCACAGTTTTCTGCTAAATTTCATCATTTTTCAGAGGTATTAATGAAATGTCACAATTTTTAGCTTTTATGCATAGAAGAACATTTAAATCCAAACAGGAATGAATGCTTCTTGATCTTTGTAATACATGAGAATTTTACTGAAAGTATAAGATGTTGTCAGTTTCTCACTTTCATTTTAAAAAAGAAAGTAAAATCTTCCCTTTTTTAGTGTATGGAGGAAAGAAAGGGGCAGGATTGGGAAACCTCAGAGATGTGAAAATATAAGAATATCTGTTAATACAGACAAATCAAGTTTATTTTAGCCACAGGGGATGGTTTATAATTTTTGAAAACATTAATTCACATATGGTGTCCAAATTATGGATAATTAAAGTTGCATGAAATTTCTCCTTTAAATTGAGTTTAATTTGTAATCTTCATTAAAAGTAATTTGGAGTCTTAAAATAAACATTCTGAATATTTCTGTTTACTTACACTTACTTCTTGTAAAGTTTCTATAAATACGATGACAAAGATCAGATTTCTCATACACTACCTGCTCATTCAACTTAACATTACTTTTAATTTGCTAGAATTTCTAGATCCAATCATTTCTTTTCCTTAAGTAGTCAGAGAAGCACCAGCTACTAATAAAAACTACTTAGACTCTTAATTTTCTGCAACATTGGGAAAATTGTGTAGAAAATCAGCCACGTTTTCCTTTCCCATTTAAAGCGTTTGCCACAAAGGGAAGTGAGTAATCTCACACTAAGTAGAGACAGCCGAAGTGGAAGATCTGCGGCCATAGATCAACAAAAAGATAGGCATTTTAATTTGTTCTTGCTGAGCAGCAAAGAGGGTGGCAGTCATCAGCTGCCCGTAAGGAGTTATGAAGACACCTAAGTTTTTGCCAGCTAATCACTGGTTCTTTTGCATTATGAGTGAGGGTAGGAGAGCTCTGCTTCTCTTCTTTGGCCAAGAACCTGTGATCCCAGTTCATCAATGTCTAGGCCTACACCAACAACACCTCAACCAAAGCAAACCACTGAATAAAAACTAATTTACGTATGACCCAGGTTTCATACCCGCCCAACTATTTAACCTCAGAAGATATTATCAGTATACCTAATAATAATTTGCAGATTAACAAGGGGCATCGATGAAGATCAGTGATTGTCCTTATGAGGATATCTTGATTGCTTCTTTGTTTTCTTCAAGTGAAACAAGAACTCTGAGTATCAGATATTCTGCTGGAACAATCTCAGCTAACTGAAACCCATTATAGAATTGTGAGTCATTATGTTTAACTTCATACTGAAAATAGATGGAGCATTTTGAGTTGTATGTACAGAACAATTTTCCTCATACATATCAGGAATATAGGAAATCTATATAAGTCATTATTTCAGAAATTTTTTTTTGTTATATAGATCCATTTTTTTTCTTGTTAAGATAAAGTATATACTGCCTTTGGAATATCAGACAGTGAAAAGAAGAAAACCTTTAAAAATAAACACATCATTAAAATAAAACCAAATAGAAATCCCTTTGGTCGTATATCTTAACTATGCAATTACACCACTAGCTTGTTGTGATAGTTATTTCTTGGAAGACTGTAATACAGATACTATGGATATAATATTACAGGATCTAGAGACATTTAGTAATGTTTTTTAATCAATACATCTAAGAAAAAAAATCAAGGCAACAAGAATAATGTTTTAGGTATTACAATCAAAGAGGGCTACCGTACTCACAATACAGGAAAATGCAGTGTGCTTTCACTGTATGGGGACACTTTTTCATTGGGAGAAAAGACAGATTTAATCACCCTGTAACTGGAGAGTTGCATTTTGTGTCACTCGGCTTAATATGTGAGGGCAAGAAAAGTTATGCCTTCAGAGCACTCAAGAAATGAAGAACAATTTGAGGATACTGAAGAGGCACACAATTCTGTTCACATAAGCTAGTTCTGACACTTGAAGCACAGCAAAATTTGGTAAACAGGTACCCAAACTCGTTGCACACAAGCTAGCTTGCATCCAGAAGCAGCACAGCCATGGGCATGCAGTCGAGTGTGACCCAGGAGCGCAGCTCTCAGCTGCCCACCGCTGTTCACAGCTGGTTGCTTTACACATCTGTGTAACGCGCTACCAAGCTCAGTGGTGCGGGGTCAGTGTTTATGGAGTCTACCCAGCGAGCATCTGTGACTGGTGTCAACACAAGCTTTATTTCCAGAGGGATATTATCAAACGAGCAACCCAGTTTGAGGAGGAAGGCTTGATGTTTTGGGAGCGCTGAATGAAAGATAAGATAGAATGTTACAGTCTTTATGAATAAGATAGAGGTGGTTGTCTTTATAATATAAAAGACATTGCTGATTTAAGAACAAATAGCCGAAACAATCAGGAGTCAAATTAGGGTAATAATTAGAACAATATTTCTGACCATTACAGCAGTGGGAATCAGAAACCATCTCTCTGCAGTGATGGGTAACGGTAATTAGCAGCTTCCCTCTTCTGTTTTCTACTGGACTGAAGAGAAGAGAATGCTCTTATGGAGGCTACTTGCCAGAGACTCTGGCATTTACTATTTTTAAGACAAAATGAGTGGCAAACGGGAAAAAAAATTAATCTGATTTTTTTTTTCTTTTACGTGAAAATAGTTACAAATAGGATGCATTTATTCATGTAATTTCTTTCTCAGGTAGGTGCAACCTTCCAGAACCTGTCTGCCAGAAAAGCAGAGGAAGAAAATTCCCCAGCCAGGTTCCAGACTCAGCTGGGTGTCAGTGTGAGACAGTGAGTAAGTAAACTTCTTGGGCCAAATCACAGAGGTTCAGCGTTGACATGACACATAACACAGGCATTTTTCCTGTGTTACAAAATCACTTCAGTCCTCCTCTACACTAACTCCCCTCAAAACTTCCCTGCCATTTGTTTCTCATTGAAATCAGAAAACAGCTAGACTCTGTAACAAAACTTCAACCTCATAGCCTTTAAAAAAACATA
This sequence comes from Vanellus vanellus, assembly GCF_965231255.1. NCBI lineage: Eukaryota > Metazoa > Chordata > Aves > Charadriiformes > Charadriidae > Vanellus > Vanellus vanellus. The sequence goes on along the minus strand of NC_138905.1, from coordinate 35,914,408 downwards.
TGCAAAAAAGCCTATGGAATTGGAGTTGTATTGAATGTTCTGTTGGGGACTGCCTGAAGCATCCAAAGCAGCTAACAGTATAAGAACATTCTTGGCATAGAAAGTACAACATGAAAAGAGCAACAGAGTACTTTAGCTGCACTATTTTCTCATGCAGTATTATTTCTAAAAGCATTTAGAAAAATACCTACACTTAGATTGAGGTGGCCTCACCTTAGTGGTGACTAATACCCTACCAGGTCTGTACAAACCAAAACTTCCCTGACTGCATGGACACGTAATATTGTTTTATTTTCACTAACTACTTCAGTCCATCGTGCTGTGAAAATGACAAACAGAATAAAATTGATTTAGTAACAAAATGGAAAAAAACCAAGAAAATCACAGGAGTGAGCTTTGTAGTAAAAATCCATTCTAACAAATTCTGCACTCTCTATTGATATCTTAAATCATAAGACAATGTTGGCCACAAATTACTGTTTTGAGATATATATCAAACTACTGCAAATTACGGTATTTTAACAGCAGTTGAGTAGGAACAGAAAAGATACAGCTTAGACAGGTTTCAGAGATTATCTTCTCTGAGCTGGTAGCTCCCAGACTTGATTTTATACAAGGAGAAGCTATGTCATGCAGTAGAAACAGAGTGTGATTTTGGACTGCGGGCGTAATGTTCGTAGCTGGAGAAGGAGAAGGAGAAGGAAATGGAAGCTCTCTCAGAAAACAATTGGTCCAGTGGGATTTTAGTACTTTAGTCTTAACGATCATTCTGTTGAGCGTATTTGTGAATAAAGATAAGTTTAAGATTGTGCTTCAGTTCACTCCTGGATAAGCACCGTTTTACTTCACACGGACTCACTGCTGCTGTAGCATAAATTTTAGACTGCTGCTGTAGGGTTGTACTTGTCATAAGCACTCCACTTATTAGTGAGTGTGTGCAGGATTGAGATCTTCCAAAGGTATAGAAATATTTACAGAAGAATGTCTTTATCTTAAAAAAGCATGTAGATGATTGATTTTACAAACAGAATAGACTGATTTTAATCACATCTGGATATATTTGCAGAATCAGGAATTAAAAATACACCTGCTGAGAATCACTTTTCTGAATTCCTTGGCAGCAATTCACTGTTAAAATATTTTTCTTTACATGGAATTTAGTAACGTTAGTCTTTACAGCTTACCATTTCACTGACAGTTTTTTTCCAGACAGGCTTCCTGCTAGCAGAGGAGGAGGGCTAGGTAGTGCTAACTGTAGAACATTCAGTGACTATTTTATCGTGACTGTACTCAACAAATGACAGGATTAATGCAAAAAGATTGAATCTCCTTCATTTTAGAGAAGTGTAAGCAACTTACTAATAACTACTTATTAATAACTCACAACTTTGAGTTTCTCACACGTGTCTACATTAGCATATAAAATATCCCCCCAAAATTCTTTTTTTTTTCTTCAATTTTATTCAGAGACAAGAAAGGCAATTCCTCATTTGTTTCCACTTTGTGACTTGAGAAGTGATTTCCACTATGTTGTTCTTTGTGTTTGCCTGTGATTTGCTTTTCCAAGTTCAAGTCCTTTTAAAGAATCATTGATTTAATAATTAAAAATCACCATTTTTACTAAATTATGATAAAGATTTATCTAGGAAACCTGATTTTTAAAAATATGTTGCTGACTTTGGATGGAGATAAATGTCTTTTGCTAGGTTCAGACTGAAGATTGAAATATTGCAAATATACAAATAAAATAAATAATTCTTAGAGTGTAGTATCCATATTTCTGTCTTTTCCCATTGGATATTTGAACTACTAGATGATAAGCAAGAAAGGACTCTTCTTTCTTCAGTTTTTTGTAAACAGGCATGTTCTGAGCACACACACTTAGTATACACTTGTATTTTACAATTGAGGTGTTCACCCTTTGACCTTTTAAATATTTTAATTTATAAAATTGATGTATAAATATATATTTATAAATGTCGATTTTATACATAAAAATTATTATGTAGGCAGTATGATCTGTATCCAGCTATGAGATTCTGAGTTCATCCCACGTCATTCATGCTAAGACACACAATGTTGCAAGTTAATGATTTCTGTAGTCAATGAGAGATGACAATTCAGATATTTAGGTCTCTTCCTCACTGACTGGAGAACATTCTGCGTCCTGGGATCATCCCTGAGTGTCATTACAACTATTTTAGAGCTTAGGACACTCTCTCCCATTCCCTTCCTACAGCAAATAAGGGATTTTGACCTTCAGTTCTGACTTCACTTGGGGCAATCAATAGGCACGGGACCCTGTGCCATGCAGGGGTTTGCAGAACAGATGTCTCAACAAGCTGTCTGGCCTACTCTGACTTCAGCAACTTTGGTTTCCCCAAGGGATCCAAGTTTTTCCCGTCTGCTTTCTGGAGATGCCTCTAACCTTTAGTGAAAAGTGGGAGGACAATGAACTTACTCTCTTAACTGAGCAACTTCAATTAGGAGTCTAAACAAGGTGGGATATATTCATGTCGAAGCTTTGCTGGAATTTGGATGGTTGGCACAGCAATGGTATTTACAGATTTCAGCACTGAAAATGCATCCAGGACCTGAAGGCACATCTACCATTGGGCAATATATAAAGTTCCTCATTTTTATTCATTTGTTTTTGTCTGGAGGAGTTATTGTTTCTGTCCTCCTCGTCTCTATCTCCAGACTGCAATTTTAAAAGTGTTATTACCTCTGTACTTCTAACTCTTTTGTAAGAGTTGGGTAGGAGGATTGTGAGTGTATCAATATTGCCAAACAAGTGTTGAAACCCCTTGAGTCAGACCATCAAATCTTGAGAAATAATTAAAACTGTGGAATTAAACCCAAAAGTTTTCATTTATTTTACTTGCTTCTAGGGTCACAGAAAGTCTGTACAATTTTTGCAAATTCTGTAAAGTTGCATGACTCCAGAAGCCGGGGCTTTAAGGAAACTATCCCCAGGCTTGGATACCACAGCGAGAGATGGCGACGCTGATAGCTCTGCAGCTTCTGTACAGTTACTTTAATCAGCTGTTCTGCTTCATCTGGTGAGAGAGCAAATTAACATCTTTGAATTTAAAAGCAAGGGTCAGAAATTGTGCCTATGCACAAATCAAGTCAGCTTTGGCTGGGAAAAAGACAAATGCTCATACTACAAGAAACAAGAGATAGCATATCATGCAGGCTATGCCGTCTGAAGGAAGTCTTAATAAAAAGGTCAGAGTATATAAAAAGATCATAGTAATACAAATCAAAGAAGGCAAGGAAAGACCTTACAAGACCTTTTTACGTAGAAGGCAGGGGAAGAAAGATAGATAAACAAAAGCACATTGAAAATCGCTGTATTTCAACCAAGTTTTTAACCTCAGGGCAATTATTTCACGCTTTTCTATAAAGAGTTAGAATATAGATGGATATACATAAATAATAAAAATAATAGTTATTTGGAAGTGAGATATATGATTCTATGATTCTATGATTTCAGAAGATTTCATACTCAGTGAAATGCCTTGGCAATTCTGACACCTGCAAATCTGATTATACACAAATATAATGAACTTGGACTTGCAGAACTGGTATCATGCATGCAAAAGCCATAAGACAATTGTCTTATAGATTGAAAGATTGAGTGACATTGAAAACATATTGATATAATACACTACTAATACTAATGAAAGTCTACAATTACAAAAGCATGAGACTTTTTGTTACTATATATGCACAAAAATGTTTTCATGATTTAACTTAAAAATCTCCCAAAAGACACATAAAACACACTGTCAGAATACTTACCTTTCTTCCTGAATAAATGAAAAGGAAAATCACTAACACTTAATTTGATATAAATACCTATAATTGTATTCATGAACAGTTGCAAGGCAAATATTTGGCTTTGTAGATTTAACTCACAGATTAGCTGCGGACCTTACAAAACCTGTGCAGTTTCTTGATCAGGCAGGTGCAGGCAAATCAAATCCTCTGACCACATTTTATAACATGCACAGATGTAGAACAGCACATGACCACACTGTCTAAGACAATTAATGAACACAACTTTGTAGTCAGTTTAAAAGAAAATTTTTTTTTTTTTTTTTTTACTCTATGGCTCTGGAGTGGTTATGCACAAGACCACACAAATCATGATATAATTCATTTTCAAGCAAAATTCACCCTAAACCGAGGGTCTGGATTAGATGTCTTAATAAATGTTTCTATGTCTTTGCAGCAACTACTCTCATAAAATTAAGGTAATGTTAATTCTAACTTTTTGTCCTGTTGGATGTATTGGATATATTGGTCAAACCTTACCTCAATATGAATTTGATTTGCAAATTTTGAATAAAACTGTTTCCCCAGTGGTGAAAAAAAAAATGGCCTAGTACAGACTAACCAGTAGTTTAGTCTGCAGCTTTTGATTTCCTAATATGTGTGGTCCTATCCTGAAAAATTCCCGTGCTAACGGCATTGTGGGTTCCACATTATTATCACTCAAGAATTTCTGTATCAAATGTGCTTGGTTTACAAATAAAATGGGGGGGATTGTTGTTTTATTTTTGGTTTTGTTTTGTTGTGGGGTTATTTTTTCTGACAGCTTTCTCTGCATTCCTTAGAATCAAGCTAGATGTTCTAGGGTGTTTTTTTTCATGTCACTTATCATTGCTAGTTATAAATGTTCTGCAAAGCAAATGAGCTCCCAGCTACATCTGTGCAACACTAAATTCCAAATTAAGCTCTCTATGGATGGCACCATTGCCCTATTTCCCTCAACAGAATTGCACAGGTGTATCCAGCTGAAAGTTATTAAACAGGTCTGTTGATGATATACAAGATGGAAGAAAATTTGCAGCTTAGTATTTCCTGGCTGTGTTGGCTCTGCAGGAGAGAAAGCTCATTTATATTACTGGCACAGGCAGCTATTACAGAATGCATGGAGAAAGGAGGTTTGCTGAATAAAATGGTGCTGTTTGGGCGGAGGAAGGGTTCATGCTAGAGCTACGCTTTATGGTCCTTTGCACTAATGTTCTGTAATCACAATAGTCTTTCTTCCGACACGGTAGAACAGGGTCAGATGTCAACAAGAAAAATTGTTACAAATGAGAACTTTATAACCTCGCAGAGAGGTAATAAAATGTTTGTGGCTTTCTTGTCGGCTGCATCTACGGAAAAAAAAAATATACAAGTCAGTTATAGATGACCTTGTTTTGGAGTGATCTCTACAGTCATTATACTCCAATTCTTATTTCAAAAGATACTCAAAATCTTTTTTCATGAGACTTTTATGATTTTGCTGCTCTGATTTATTTGATCCTTCAAATTTCTGTATTTTTGTTGTTGCCTAGTGTGTTTTCTTGCAGAGAGGGAATTCGTGTTGCAGCTCATAGTACACTCACCAACTTTTGCCACTTGGGAAACTCTTGAGAATAATTAGTGAACTCAGAATAGCAAAAAAATAACTCTTATTTAGAAAAAGGAAAAAACAACAAAGCTTGAAAATATTGTGCTTTAAAATCAGTATGACCTTCCAATAAAGGTTTCGGGTGGCTCTTTTTGTTCCTGAATGAGTCTGCTCCTTTCCAGCTAAAAAACTCACCCTGGACTCTTCTCTTTAAATTAAAAATTTATCAGAGTCAGCCTAAAGAAAAGGAGTTTCTGAGACTGTGAGGTCCTTTCCCGTTCTCCCCAGACCTCCCAATAAGATCAAATATGGAAACAACATCCTGTATCAAATGTTTCTGTCTCAGAAAGACTCTGTCCATTATGAAGTTTTCTAACCTTCTCTTGAATATTTGGAAATGTACGTTATGCAGCTGTAATTATGGCTAGAAAAAAGTCAGCAAAAGAACCACATTTTATTTGAAATACCTAAATGAAAATATACTGGTCCGAAAATCTCACCTCAGCATCTAACTGCGTATGTTCCTATAGTGCTTATATGCTTACATGTGTAAAACTTAAGTTCACAATTGGCATTGACATTTTCAGACTGATATAAAGTAATTTTTAATAAAAAAAGCCCAATGTTTATATAAAATTTTCAAACATCCTTCTACAAAGAAAGATTATTTCTTTGACATCCTTTCCACAGAACAAAATTAATAAGCACGTATTTACAAAACAAACTATCCTAAACTTAGCACAAAAGCAATTCAAGGAATTTCTGAATCATCCCTGTTGATCCCAAGTACATAAAATGTAATGAGCTAACCTGGCTTTATTTCACTCCCTGTTTCCTGGCTAATTGGTCTATAACAGAAACATGCATCTGTAGTCCTTTGCTTCATTGTCTTGAGACTTCTCATTACTTCAACTGATTTCTGAAAGGTTTTGTGTATTAAGATCAAAGCAGAGAGCAGCCAACAACTGCCTGGAAAGGAGTCCCATCCCTCACTGCAGCATACAGCTGCTGTTACTTTGTAAAAGGGCAGCACATTCAAGATCTCTCTGCGTGAAAATGAGCAAAAAGGAGCGAAAAACAACACCTGAAGGCTTTCAGGACTACCATTGTTCTAGGATATTTGAAAATAAAAGAGGTGGGCTGCATACTTGCTTATAATCTCCTCTGTTGCCTTGTCAGAACAGCAGCTTTTTTTTTTCTTCAGCTTCTTGAGGACCACTACAAAATTAGAAATATAATATGATACTATATTTTATATATGTAATATATAATATATATTATATTACGTTTTATCATATTGACCCACATTCTAATTGTTTTCCTGCAAAGTTTTTGTACAGCCGCCTTCTTCCGCCCACAAAAACTGCATGTTTTCTGAAAGGACTTCACAGCTAAATGCGTGAGATGTGATCCTGAGGTGCATAGACGAAACTCGGGGATCTCTCACCCAGTAAGTCCTGCAGCTGGCCAGTCCACACCAATGCTGGTGTCAGTTGACGGCTGCTCCTGTGCAGCTTTAGGAGCACCTCTGTCTGTTATGGCATGACTGGGGATTGCAGTTTATCTGGGTACATCTATGCTGGACCTAAGGCATGATTCCAGCTGAGAAAACAAAACCCTGAGTATGCCTAATACCTAAATCAAAGGCCCAATTAATCTTTCTTCTGATGGATCAGGTAGAGTCAAGAATACATGTGCCCTATCCAGTAGCTGGTATCAAGGTTTCTGCACTTCCTTAACATAGTTTAACTACGTAGTTTTTGAGCTTTGCCAGCGACAAGAGTAGAAACCACATGGATTATGGCTGTGCTTAAACTGCTTTCTGGATGATATAATTATAAATGCTCACTCATATGCATCTTTATTTCTCCCTTCTCTGCTTCTTTTGCTGTTTTTCACCATTCACCTCATTCGCTTACATATACACACAGGTCACCGTTTTTATTACGAACTTATAACATACAGATTATTATTTCATGGGTTTCCCAACCATTATCTTGGACTTTTATGTTGTTAAATGTGAGACTAACAATGCATTTACTGCATTAAAGTTAATAATCCATTGATTTACCAGATATGACACGTCTGAAGTTGAGCTAATTCTCTGTCTCATTAAGCAGTGTAGGGAATACTACAATCATCCCACATTTGTCTTTCCTCTTAAAATTATACAATTAGAGAACCCACGCTTATTCAGTGAATTAATATTCTAAAAATTTTATCTAAGCTCAATTATCTTTTACAGATGTCTGCATTAAGGGCTAGGAAGCCGTTTCTCGGTGAAGTATCATGTTAATGATGTTGGTCTCAATAGACCTTCCAGGAGAATAATTTTTTTTAGAAAACTTGGTTGAGGATTATAACTTAGAAAACACCTCTTCACTGTCTTTTTCCTGATTCTTTAAATGACAAGTAAAATGAACACTACGGTCTCGCTAGCAGTCCCTCCTTTCTGTGTATGAGTGTGTCTGTCTGTGTGTGTGCGTGCACGCGTGTGTGTGAGAGTGAGTGAGTGTAAGGAGATAGTCTGAAACATTAAATTCTGTTAATTTATATTTACTACTATATCTTATGGTTGCCTGAACATTTTACACTGAAACTCTTTCAATGGAAAATTGGGCTTTTGACCAAACCAAACTTTTTTTTCTTTGCAAAAACTGTGTGTGTTCCATAGAAAACTGCTTTTGTTTTATTTCATTTTCCTTAAAGACCAGGGGCCTGAAAACTAAATATTTTCATCTGGCTATCTTCCTGTAAAGACGCATGAAAGCCCAGCTGAGGTCTTTTTTGTCTCTGCTAGGAGCTGGACTCCCAGTCAACACACTGCCATTATATGTCACAGCCAGAAGTCATCAGGAGGGGAGACTGTGGCACTTCATGAGAAAACATTGGCCAAATGCAGATCTAGATTACTGAAAGTGTATTTCTTACTCCCAGTTATAAGCCCCATGGACCATGAGCAACACTTTTGGTTTTAAAGCCATCAGGTTTTGTACCAAAAAGAAAATGAGGACAAGTTAATATAGGTAAACAAACTAAACAGTTTATAAACTATTCTGAAAATGTATATGTCTAGAGAAAAGACAATTAAACCTATACTTAAAACCATATGTTTGCTCTAAAAACTATTATGACCAGTAAATTCTCAGCCATCGTGAGGCCTCCAAAGTTAAGTTCCATAGTGGCAAGCAGCTACTAGAGGTGTTTTACTTCTGCTGTGTGTACATCTGCACAGATGCTGACTTTGGTGAAACAATCCATTCAGTTCTGGGTGTTAATCTTCATTGATAAAATGCACCATGTGAGGAACACTGACAGGTACAGGCAAAATGCAGACAAAAGGGCAATATATTGTTCAATTTATGTTGATTTGCTCATCAAAATGCATATCATAGAGGACAGGTTGGAATGCAGTTGAAAACAGCAGTCTGTATGATAAAGTGCATCTACTGTGCATGAATCTTCTTATAAAAATGACCAATATTTTATGGCCAAAATATGAACACAAACGCAACGCGTGCAGCAATGCAAAAGTCACTGCGCCGAGCCACGTTTGTTACATGAAATGTGACAAACCGTTCACAAGTATGTAACTTATTCTATAGCTCCCCACAAAGAATAAGTCTCCATGAAGTCAATAGAGGTTTTAACTGAGAAATTAAAGAAAAAGATTTGGCTATTAAGACTGTCTTAATAGCCCTTCTTTTGGCTTGGAGTTATGTGGGTAAAAGTAATAAAATTAAAGCATCACTTCTAAGTGTTCCTGGAAGATGCCGCTCCGCTCCTCTCCTGGCTGAAATCAATACCAGCACGTGCTCTTCTTCTCGCCTCTGCAACACAAATGTAACAACCAACTTCTGATTCCAGCAGCTGGGAGGTTCAGGACTAGAGTTGTTCAGTGATGGCTGGTTAAAAAATTTCCTGTAAAGTGTTTTCCATCAGCAAGAGTTGATTCATTAAAATGTTGGGGTTTTTTTTTTCCCCTAGAACATACAAAAGTCTGTAAAATGTTTATTGGAAGAATATTTGGATGCAGGGTGAGAAAATTCAGAGGACAACCCTGAATACTCAGTAGTCCAATGGCTAAAACATCTTCGTCAGACGTTGTTAATTTTGACTGAAGTCCCTGAACTTCCTGTTAGCTGCCCCCCACACACAAGGGAGCACGGAGGAGCACCGCAGCTGAGCAAACCCCAAAATCCTCCTGCCCTGCTCCTCCTGGGGCCTCACAAGAGCCACCACCCTGGGAAAACTCATCCCCACAGCCCCAAATGCGCGACAGCAGGGGGTACCCCAACAACCCTGTCAGAGACAGGAGACCCCACTCCAGCCCCAGGGGTGTCACAGGGCATCCCTAGTCCCATGTGTCCTGGGGGACACCCATTGCCAGGAGACAGCGAGGAGGTTTTCTGGGTCGCCCCAGAGACCGAGGGCACCGGCTGGAGTGCAGGGTTCCCTGTGGGGTGCAGGGAAGACCATTTGGGGACTGCACAGGACTTATTGTGGGATGTTTAGGGGAGGCAATGAAGGCAGGGAAAGGAATGGATTGAGGTGGTTTGAGGAGGAACAAGTGTGGGAAAACAGAGGCAGAAGAGGAGAAAAAGAGCAGGTTTTGTGTAACAGGCATAGGTCAGGACACCTGTCTGGCCATGCCTGCACTTGGCCAGAAGAATCTGTCCCAGCTTCTCACTAAACTCAATTTCTAGTGATTTTCCTGGGTGCGGGGCTCACTGGGCTACGTGCCTGTGTGTATGGGGGTGGACCAGGGGTGGGAGTCCTGTGTGCCCATGGTGCCAGCACGGGCTATGACGAGGATGCGCTGTCAGGGTATGACCCTGGCCAGCATCGAGCTGGACCACCTGACAAGCAGGGCACGTGGCCTGGGGGCCAGGGGGTGTTGCTGGGTGTGGGACACCTGCAGGCATGGTCTACTGGGATAAGGAGAGTGAGTGGGTATTTTCGAGATACCCTGGGGTCTGGGGTCTGCTGGGAGATCCATTTGTGTGTGTGTGTGAGTGTGTGTGTGCACATGCATGTGCCTGTGGTACACACTCAGCCTCACTGCCAGTAGGACCTGCGGGCATCATGGAGCTGCAGCAGCATTGCCCCTACTGGGCTTCCAGACTTGGCAGCTCCTAACAATTTCTGTTTCTGTCAAGCAATTTTATCCCAGTGAGTGCTCCAGTCACAGAGCTGTTGAGTCTTCCTTGGAACAAAAACCTGTACATTTCCCACATTTGCAAGCTAATAAGCCTGTCTGCTCTAATGAGCATTTAGACCCTAAGGCTCAAACATTTACCACTTAATTGTGATATTTTCCTTGCCTTGTTGTTTCTAAATAGAGCCTATTTTTGGCACACTGCTGGTTCTTGAGACCTGGCAATTCGATTGTAATTCCCAAAATGTTGGACAGCCTTGATTCATTTTAATGGCTCCTACTTTAAGACAGATATATTTCTTTTAAGTAATGTAAGTTATTCTTCCCTAATTCTGTGGAAGAGAACAAATTTTCATTTTACATATTCTCCTTCAATGTAAACCTTCAATGCCCTGATACCTATTTCCATTCAATCAAGGTACAACAGCTCATAAAAGCCCAGATTCATCCCAGGTACCGTTAATTGCTTATCCAGCATTGGAGCCTTGTTGCTGTAGTAACTACTGCCTATATGGAAATGGTTTTCAATTTGTGGTCCATGAACCCCTCTATCCATGCTCAGCTACTGAAATGTCTGACAACTACAAAAAGCAAGGTTACTGTCTGCAGATTTAAATAATATTCACCTCTGTCTACATCTCTATTAGAAGAGACATGTTAAGCTCTAAAACTAGTGGGGGAGGATCAAGAAAATGATTCATGATCAGCAGGGAAGTTAAAAAAGGGTAGTTAAAAAAAGTAACTTAGCCCACCATCTGAATCACTGTCTGGAGACATATATCACTTTCCATCAATGATCAAGGAAACTTTGGCTGAGTAGGCTTCTGATGCAAATACCTTAACTTAGCACCTAAAGTTAGGTGAGCTGATCTACACTTCTATGGTGACTTTGTGATATTGCCCAGTTAACTCAGAATAAACCACAGTTTCTCAAGACACTCCCCTCAACTGAAAAAGGGGGTCTTCCCTTAAATTTCTGTTATACTTGTCAAGGGCCAACAAGAGACATGTATGATATATCTGAAATATCCAAATATCCTGACTCTCGTACTTGCATCACAGGGGGGGGAAAAAAAAAAAAAAGCTAATTTCAACTTTATTTTCCAAAATCAGTTTGCTTGGGGGGAAAAAGATGTGTTCATAAACCATTAGGGTACAGGTGTCTCATTCATTCTTTCCAGCAGCGGTCAATAGTCTGGGCTGTGACACAGTCCAAGAGTAAGGAATGGTAACACCAATATATTATGATATGTGTTATTTCCAGCACTGAGGCCAATTTTTATGATTTTTATAAAAATGACACATTTACTACCTGAAATACTTAACAGCATGACCATAATAATATTCTCTTTTAAATAGTTTTGTTTGATGTAAACAATACTTTGAGGCATACTATAATGCAACAAATGAAGAACACCACACTCTCTTAATGACAAAAAAAGGATGTCTGTAGCAGGTTATTTAAAACTGTATCTTCCTTTTAAATAATTACCCAGATAAACGTGGTGAGCACTAAACAAAGAAACTCTGACAATCCTAAAAAGGAATCAAATTACAGAAAACAGCAAATCGAAATAAGCTTCTTGAAACTTAAGCTCTTGCATTTTAGAAATTATTATTTCCAGCAATGGTGTGTCTCAGAGGGATAAGTGTTTCACAAAGTCATTTTTACACAGCAAGGGTTGGTAAAGCTGTTATGAGTTGTCTTCTATAAACCCAGTGCATGGGTCAAGTGGCTCATGCCTTTTGCATGCTGTCATTTCCAGCACCCCCACCTGGCAATTTTATGGGAGTGAACATAAAATTCATTTGAGGTGTTTGGACTTGGGATCTCAAAATCATTAGTCCCTTTTGAAAATCTTGGCCCTGGATTTTTCATTAATGAATCAGCCTTTGGATGTAAATGCATAAATACATTCCACTCAAAGAAAAGTCAGATCTGTATGTTACAGATGTATGACTAGTCACAGCAACAAGTTTGGAAGAAATTGCGTTCTTCATTGCAATGTGTACGACATCTGTCTCTACATTCATTTTCTTTGATGTGCTTCTTTTCACATTCTCTGCTGAACAGAGTATCTTCATAGACTTTTTTTTTTTTTCTTCTTCTTGGAAAAGTTTACAGACCCTTTCAAGATGACAGCTGAAACCACTTTTTCTTTCTTAGATGCAACAGGAAAGCTCTCATGGCCCTGCTTTTGTATAGGCTGCTACCTGTTTTATAAAAAGAAAGAAGAAAAGGTAATTTAAGATTTTTGAGAAATGAAGATAGACATGTTGATAGCTGACTTTCCTCATCCACTTCTGTGATACTTCATTTCATATCTGGTGTTACCATTTGATTTGCTAATTCTTGTATTTCTGCACATTCTCTTAAATGCGTGCAAGTATAAACTTTCTTCAGGTAATCCTTCACTATGACAAGATCTAAGAAGAACCTTCACAGCAGGTAAATTAATTCAGCTGCTGTTTCTGTTTTCGCTGGGCCTGCCTAAGTCTGGATTTCACTTTGCCACATCCCACGCCACAAGCTAGTAGGGATGGAATATGAGCATGATTCAGTCCTGGTCAAGACTGCGAGTGAGCTAAAACAATGTAAACTGTACATCTGAAGTGTAGATGTGGCAGTATACAGAGCCCCAAAAAGAAACAAGTTTTTTTTCTTCAGAGTACCGTTTTTTGGAGCTGTCAAAAAGACATGATTTCCTCTTTCTAAATAGTTTTTTTGCAAAACATAAGTAAACACAAGAATTCCTTGCAACCTTGGTTTTCAGACAAGTTACCAAATTATTTTAGAAATAAAGGTCAACAATGCATTGCGTTTCAGCATAACAAAATGTATGTTGCCACTAGGAAACAACTGAAAAGTGGTATAATTACAACCCTAACACTTTTACTTCCCAATTTCCCTTTCTTTTGATTGTTAAAAGGCTCCCTAAGAACTGGTTCAATTTAGAAAAAGAAAACAGAAAATCTCTGAGTAGCCATAAAACTGAAAAAAAATCTCTGCTTTTTATCCACGTGAAGAATTATTCACAGATCTGGCTTAACTAGAGGCAGGTCTTTTTTAACTAGAGCTTAAAACATCTCTAAGAATCTCATTTGATGCAGGAAAAAGCTGAAGGACGGTAAAGACCTCTTGAAATTTGGACACCAAAAGGTACGTGAATGAATATGAGATAATAAATATTTTATCATTTTCTTCTTCTAGCCTTTTTTTCTGCTTGACAAGCCTGTGTGACGCGTAATGACTAAATTTAGCACAGTTTTACCACGAGAGGGCAGGAATGCTTATCAAACAGGTTTGCCACTGGTTGTTTCACCACTTCTTTGCCAGGAGGGTGACCCAATGTACTTTCCCTCTGTTGGTACTATGTGGCGAAGCATGTACCGCGAGCACTTAACAACATGACAAAATGCTTTGACCTCACAGACTGACCTGTCATTAGTACGGCAGATTAATCCCCCTGGATGGTCATGGGGCTCGGGGGCACGGCTGAGCTGCAGCTGTGTAAGGCTGAGAGCAAAATCAGAACTCCTCACTCTGGCCTGGCAAAAGGAAAGAACAGTGCCAATGCATCAGGCTTGCCAAGGGAGGCTGGAGGGTAGGTAGAGGTGAATCAGTGCCCGTTTTTCTTCCTTATGGTGTGTAACAGGAGCAAGAAGGAAGACCCTCAGAGAACCTTTTTCTTTTTTTAATCAATATTAGTATCCCTGGCTTATTTATGATAAATATTTAAGCTTTTCTGTAAGTGAGACTAATTTTGATAAGACCATAGCAGTGGCCAGATCTGAACAGTAGAAGACTGTACTGGACAGAATACTGTGTAGAAAAGTTCCAGACTATTATTAAAGTGAAACAGATTTGTGTGGAAACTCCTGGGTAACTCATAAACAATTTATAAACTGAAGCATTTAGCAGAGCTTGATTAAAGGTTTAAATTCTTGTAACTGTTTGCCAACAAAATATAGTGTTTCACTGTTCCCAAAACTATGTTTTGGAAAAAAAAATCTACTGTGAGGCCACTCAGAGTTGTAAGATTTTAATAATCTAAAATTAAACTCAGTAACATACATGGAAATATCCTTTCTTTTGCTTGTTTTGCTGTCATGTTAAGTAGCTTCTTTCTTTAAATGGCAAAGTTTTTCACCGTGAAGGAAACAGTTGTGGAGTTGTGATAGTGACTAGATAAACTACATTCAATGGGAATAAAGAGAAAAAAAAAAGTAACTTTATTCTAGTCATAACAATAATATTAGTCTAATCATAAGCAAAAAGATTTATACAAGCTATCTTCCATTAGCTATGCCAATTAAATTATGCTTTTACCATGCCCTCCTCCAAAATGACAGTGCTCCACAAAAACATCAGTTGTTCAAATCTAAAGATTCTTTGCTACTTCGACCATTGGGATAAAAAAGGTTTTCCCCAGCCATAAAACAGAAAAGGGCATTGCCTTCCTATTGTGTGGCTTGGCTGTGTCCAATAAGAAGTTCTTGACTTATGCTTAGAGGGTTACATACCTGCTAGGAGATCTATATTCTCAGTGTCATTTCACAAATCTCTGTTCCCCAGAGGTTTTCAAGAGCCGTGCCGCGACAGCGTGCTACCAGGGTGACTCAGTAGAAAAGTAGGAAACCCTACAAGATCTCCTCATTCAGTGATTCAGGATTTGTTTCTCTGGGTGTCCTGGTTTGAGGTAAAACAGAACCAATTTTGTTCAGTAACTTCGCTTCTTAGCTGGGCCTCTTCTAATCTCTGAAATTAACTGCATATTGTGCAGACAGTGTTCACTCTCTCAGAGTGATAAGACCAATGTTTATAGCTGATGCCCAGGCATGGGATGCAGAGAGGCTCTTGCTTATACTTATGGCTATAACCCCCAAGGCCAACCAACTTTGGTATTTGCCCCGTTGGAGGGTCGGAAGCGCAAAAGCATAGTGGGGTCCCACCTGCAGGGAGGAGCGGACAGGACAGGTGACCCAAAACTGACCAACAGGGTATTCCATCCCATCTGCCTCATGCTCAGTATAAAAGCTGAGGGATCAAAGGGTCAGTGTTCTTCCTTCAATGGCCGACTTCTGAGGAGGACTCTGTTTGTCTGCCTGCGATCCTGATCCGGAATCCAGATCTGGAATCCAGTTCCCGTCCGTCACTGAGTCCAGCCTGGGACTGCCCCAGTGCTAGCCGGTGACATGATTGTCATCTCGGGAGCTTGATATGGTTTTGTATATATTTCATTATTTCTTTTTATGTTATTATTAATATTTTATTAAAGTAGTTTAGTTCCTTCTAAACTCATAAGTCTCTTTTTCCTCCTCTGCCTCTCTCTTTGAAGAGGGGTAGAGGGGAGCATCTGTCGGTCCTGTCTGGGGTCCCTCGGGTCCCCAGTAGTGGATTTTGGCCTAAACCACGACACTGGGCTTTTAAATAGCCCGAACGGTGTGTGGCTCTTTTCAAAGCCCTAGCCATATGCGAGGGAGATTCGGCCCAGACTGAGCAACAGACACCCACCTGGATTTTTACTGAAGAAGGAAAGGGCATAACTGGACAGCATGCACCAACATGGAAGTAGGCAAATGGCATAAGGGTAAAAAGCCCCTCTTTTGTGTGCATTATCAGGATGCAGAGAGAAATCAACACAAGTCAGGAGTTCTGCAGAAGCTATGCAATCCCCGTGCAGACGGACCATCCTATAACTTTTTTCAGTGAGTTTTTGAAGCTGTGAAGAAGGAAGGGTTGTGCTTTAAGATTTCCAGTATTCATCTGCAGGACAATATTATCCATGAACTTCCAAAAGAATAATGCACAAGGTGTCTTGCCCAGGGCCTCATAGAGTTACACACGTGGAAAACGTGTGTCATGCTTTGATCAAAGACCAGAAGGAATGACTCATTGCCTTTCCTTTCTCTTGTATTTTCTGTAGCATAAGAATATAACAGGTACAGTGCCCAGGTCTGGATGAATCTTGTGGTTTTGCTCGTATGGTTTTAGTTTCTACTAAGGATATATAGCAAAGAAACAGCAAAAGAAATTTTGGATTATTGTTCTTTGCTTCCCCTTTGTTTCATTTTAAGAGGTACACTGCAAAAGCAAGTGAAAATAGAGATAATTTTGCTCTGGCATTTCCTTTTCTGTTATCTTTTGAACAATGACAACATTACAGACACGTTTATGGCCTTGTCTTTGAACTCTTATTCACGTAATGAACCTACCCACCTCTACATCCCTTCTGGTTGTAGAAATCACTCCTTGATTTGTCGCTCAGTGTCTTTCACGTTAAGTGCTATTCTAGGGAGATCAAATAGGATTCACAGGATGAAAACTCTCCAGCAGACTATCGCCAGGCAATACCTTATACAGGCAGCAGAGCTGCAAAAAACTCTCTTATCAGACAGGGCCACATATGGTTAACGTTATTAAAATTTTTACTTCCTATCAGGCCAACAGAGACATTAGGTGTTTTAGGGAACTTCTTGTGACAGCGGCGCCCATTCAGAATTACTGCCCACGAGAACCTCACCCCTACCCTTTTCCTAATCTCATAGTCTGCAAAAACATGATGTGAGATGAAGAAATTTAATATTCTTTATGCAGAGTGCTGCTCCTTGAAGAGAAATTAAACTTCTTCCTGAAATTATAGCAATTTTAATGTAACCAGAACGCATCTGAAGAAATGTCTAAGTGGACTGTCTCAGGGGCTAGAAGTAGTTTAGATGTTGCAGGCTTTTTATCTTACCTGAATAGGGCTGGCCTAATATATTCTATGGGGATATTTATAGAGTGGTAGATTTAGGAAGGCTTTTAAATTCACAGCTAGACATGTATATTAACCATGAAAGCAAAACCTGAGGAAGCACCTGTGTTAGGAAGCTGCGGCTGATGATCAGTTTAAAAGAATCTGAGATGAAACTTCACTGAAGAAGGCGTTATTTCGTCTTGCCCTCTGCTGTACATATCCACACCCTCATTTGTCTTGGTGCTGGTGGGGTCGTGTGCTGAGTAAAATTAAAGAACTGACCCAGCTGGAAGTTTACTGGACAAGCAGAACTGAAAAAAAAAACCAAAACAAAACAAAACAAAAGCCAAACAAACAAGAAAAAAAGAAAAAAAAAAAAAAAAACAAAAAACAAACCACCACCACCACCAAAAGGCTACATCAATTGTCTAACCTGGATTACTGTGCTGCTGTACAGGTGCTATTGGAGTCCCAGAGCAGGAGAGGGAGCGCCCAGTCCAGAACAGTCAACACAATGGCACTCCGATTTCAGCAGTGCATAAGGCTTAAATTCATTTACAGTATTAACCTACAGCCTGAGAAACCTGTCACATTATTTTTTTTTTTTTTACCTGAATGTCTGCGACTGCTTTTAGTTTTGAGAGAACTATATTGTTCTAAACGTTGGAATTTATTATTTTATACACAAATGTAATTTCCTAAAATATTAGCTCCTCATATCCAATCTGTGAGAAGCTTTCAGATCAAAATTTATATATCAATACAGTAATGTCTTGTATTTTCTCATTGTTTTTTTCAATAATTCACTCGCTTTTCTGAGTCAATGTTGAGCTGATGTTTTCAGAGAACTATGATCCACCATGATTTCCAGATCTTGTTCTTAAATAATTCAACTTTGTGCTTCTTTATTGAGTAGATAGATTAGATAGAAATAGTTTTCCTTTCTGCATTACAGTGTACTTGTCAACTATTTTATCAGAATTATGGGATCTTTTAATTATTTTACAGTTATAGGGTTTTATGCATTTGATAATGCACCTTGCAATAAGCGTTTGTGAAAATACAGGTACAAAGGGGATGTCCTCTATTAATTTGCCTACTATTTTTTAAGCAAGAGATTTGTAAGGTCTAGTTTTCTTTTACAAAAACTGCGCTAATTTTTCTGTGTTATGTCCTATACGTTTTTGTTTGTGTATATATATATATATATATACTTTTTTTTTTTTTTATTAGTAAGTTTGCACGGAATTTAATAATTGCTGTTCTCAACATCCGTTTTTTTAAGAGTCAAAGTTTCATCTTCTCTTGCTCTTTGGACACTGACACCAAGGCGTATTATACATTCATGGAAATCTCTGATGAGGAGCTAGTACAAGATGTATGGTGGGAGTGGACAGCCAGAAGTGAGGTAGAGAAGCAGAAATATGTAGAGTCTTCCACTTTGGAAGCTACGAGCTGTCAAGACAGGGTCACTCTGTCTCGTGAACTGCGCTATGAGACTCCTTCTCTGCTCTGTAGAAATCAACACTCTGACAATGCACAGCCATGCAAATAATCCTAGATATTCTGCATTGGCCTTCCTGTCTTTGAACATTTAATGGGCTTCTGGCAGTTTTCTTCATTATGATGCAATTGAAAATGCTCTTTTTCATTTAGCAATCTGCTCCTCAAATCTATTTCTGTTTTGCCCTATTTTCATTTTAAATTTAAGTTGCTTATATGGCAAGTTATTTATGCTACTCCCTTGAAAGGTTATCTTCTTATTTCTAAAAGCTTTTTTTCCTCTCCTGCTTAACCATACTGGTTATTTTTCAGTGATGTTTTTAGAACATTTCTGTGTATAGCTAATAAACTAATATTCCTAATAACTGGGGACTTGAACCAGTCTCCTCTTTGCTTGCATCATAATCAGTAGAATATTTCCATGAAAAGAGGTAGCATGACATCACTAGGGAACAAAAACTGAAAGTCATAAAATCAACAGATAGTTTGATACAAAAAATGGTTGATCAATAAGATTTCACTATTAATTTTTTGTTCGTTTGTTTGTTCCTTCCTAGCAAGTCACAACATCCTTAACACATTCATACCTACAGGACTCAATCTTCCTCTTTCTCTGTCTCCACTTCTCTGCTTTGGAACAAACTACAAAAAATCTGTCTAAAAGCCACAAACTCACTTGAATAATTTATAGAAGTTGTAAATAGCGTTTTGAGACTACAAATACTTTGGTGTAAAAAAACCCCTCCTATTATATTAAAGAGAATGTGGGTACAACCTTCAAGGAAAATTTTTAGAGAAATGAAGGCGATAATATTCCAACAGTATTTCTTGACATCTGAGTAGTGACTTCTCTAGGTATCTATTTTGAATCCCAGACCAACCAGTTTCTGAGGATGGAAACTGCATAAGTTTCTCTTTCTCTCCAGCTGTTTGGGCTCTTTTTTTCTGAGGGGTCTAAAAGTCTGAGTTCTAGTTGGGACCACACACAGGGTTGTGAAAAGATCAGCATGAAGAAGATTGTGGTATTTCCAGGACAGAAGTGCCAAACGTTTCATAAAGATATGTTAAAAATTTTTAACTCAGTTTTGGAGATTAGCAATAAAAATATTTCAATTGTTTTCATAAAAACTCAAGCTCCTCGGTGCTTTATTGGAACCTATGCTTTTGTTATATCTGAGCTTTTCACAACTTTTAACATCTTCTCAAATTTAAAAGTAGGTCATATATTTCAGGATATGCAATGTAAAAATGTGTGCCAAATATTTGTAGAATGAGTCATAGCAACATTAAAGAGACTACATGCAAAAATGTGATCTTGAAACCATCCTATTCAAATGATGTCTGTTCCTGAAAGTATAACCTCCTATACACAGCCCAGTTTTCCTACTGATGACGTCACATCCACGGAGGTATGGATTCTATAGTTTAGCCTTATTTTCTCTGCTTATATGGCAAGTCTAGAGGTTAGGCTCTTCAACCAAGTAATGAAATAGTAGTTATGAGAAAATCCTAAAGTAGTTTTTTTCATTTGAACTTGCAGTTTGAAAATGATGACTATCCAAGCTTTTTTCAGCTTCTGTGATAATACTCAGCCTCAGACCCCATTAAATGTTCAAGTGCTATTATCTCACTTAACAGATGCTTGGGAGAGTAGACATTTGCAAATCCCTTTCCAAACAAGCAGTCACAGAAAGACAGCTATCACAAGGCCTGGATAGAGGAAGGTGATGATATTTTTAAGTGAGACTTAGAATTTAAGAACCTAAAACTGAGCTCTTGAAAGCTCCTGCCTAATCTGTGGAGGTGCCCGGACTCTATCAGCACCTCGTTTTTCAGTGCTGTGTTTCCTCAGATGCCTGAATTTCAGGTCTGCAAAGGCTTAAAAGTAAATCACTGTTGACATGACTGACAACGGCTTGGCTTGTCTCATATTTAAGTCTCATCAACATCAGCAAGCTTGGTTCCCCCACCGGCTTCCTCTGCGTACCTCAACTTGAAAGGCATTCTCTCAGCAAACTTTCCAGCATGAAAGGGGAAATATAGGAGAGAGGTTAGGCTTGTAACTGAGTGGAACAAGACGCTTTTGATAAGAACCTAAACCCTCTTTGGATCTGGGCCTACATCTTACCATCAGCATTGCAGGATCTGTGATAATGCAACAAGTTGAGCCCTACTTTCTTCCCCCCGGGCAAATTCTTTAATCACAGAACTATGATTGCAGTTGCCTATGGGCTCGTCTTCCTGCCTAGTGAAAGCCTGTAGAGAGCTCAGAAGAAATATTACATCCCTTACCTGGTACTGAACTGGAAGAACCAAATTAAAGAATCTGCAAAGAATAACAGAATTTACAGACAGCTCAAAAATACACAGAGAGGTTTCTATAGCAAGGAAAATTCAGATCAGCTATTAGGAAAAACTTTATGGTGGAAACAATGGGGAAGAACTGAAAGAGAGACTGTGGAAGTCTCTGCAAGATACTTCTGTGTTTTGGGGAATGACTCGGATATTGTAGATCCTGAGCTGAATATCTACGTTTAGCTCTTGCGCTTCTTTCTCTCCTGAGGAAAAAAAAAAGGTGGCTTCTTCCTGTTGTGTGCTACTCAAAACATTTTGGAAATTTATGGAGAAATATGAAGTTTAGAATGTATGTTGGTTTTTTTTTCCTTAATTTTCCCTCATAAATAGTGCAATCAAAACTCAGGCTACAAAGGTCAGGGCCAATACATTAATTAAATTTACGTATTGAATAAGACTACAAGAGAAGCTCTGCTTACCTGAGGACATTTAAAAACAGGCAAACATCCTACTAAAGAGCTTTACTGAAGCCAGAAAGGCTGCATCTAAACAAATGGGACACCACATGGTTCCAGGACAGTGGAACACCTCAAGAGAGACTTGAGCAATGCTCACATTACCATACTAAACCAACAAAAGACAGACTGTAAAATCCTAAAGATCAGACCTACAGATCCATATGTGGCCCTGTACAGTAACATGAGCTATTCAGAGGGGGAACCATGTGATAATGTACCTTTGGCTCACAAGCTATGCAAGTCTTTGGTGTGGGAAGGAGGTTTTGCTGAGTGTTAACAAAGAGCGAAGAGGCTCAGAAGCTCAGCAATGCTGTACCTGTGCAGACGAAAGGCCTCCTGAGGAGACGCATCTGGAGAACCAATAGAGACCACAGCAGACTCCAAGGCTTCTTTAATGTCTCTCCACCACAGAGCCAAAAGATGCCCTGAAGTAAATTCAACAACAAGAGAAGAATAAAAATTAAAAAAAAAAAAAAAAAAAAGCAGCTTACTCCAGGGAAACTGCCTCTATTTATCATGTGGCAGACTCACCTCATGCCCTACATTTTTTGAGCAATATCTACTCTGGTTTTGCTTTGCACCATATACATCTAGCAAAGAGCAGCCTCATTTTAAACTGTCACAGCTGAGGTGGCCAGAGGGGACAGACAAACCCAGCCTGTGTCTGTAGCTGCCCAGGCAGGGTTTGGTAAGAGGACAGAAACCTCTCCCTCCACTGGCGTTTCCCCAGGCATCACAGGGAAGGAGGTTCTCCTTGGCCTTGCCGGGCGGGAGGGCTGATGCCTGGTCCAGGGGCCAGGCACTGCACTTTCCCACAGCCGCTCCCCTTCGTGCCCCTCACCCTTCAAGCACCAGGCAAAACCGAGGTGGCAAAACAGAGGGAAAGAAATGCCAGGGATTCCTCACTAACCCAGCAAAAAGCCGCAGCAAAAGCCCCCTGGTTTCCTTTAGACGCCTACTGGAATATATCATGTGTCTTCGCACAGGCACATATGCCCGTCTATATAGACTCAGAGAATGACCTAGAAAAATACTTAAAAAAATCAAAATTACCTTTTTAGTTATCTCTTTAAGCTCATCTAGAAACTGTAGAAAAATCACAGCCTGTGTACCTACACCTATAAAGCCTCTAAATGGCTTAGACCCAGTCTGTCTGCAAATTGTGTGCTACTGTTGAAGTACAGTAAACGATATGTTTTGTTTCCCACTGTTACGAAGCTCTAGCGCTGGGGCTGTTATACTGATAAAAAGATTCTTCACCTCTTACAGCAACTTCTCTCAAGTGTCTCTGCCCCGTTCTCCCCTGGTGAACTCCAGCTTCGCTCCCTTTCCAGTGAACTTACCTGACTGCAGTTAACATTTCCAGTGATGTAAAACTCAAATAACATATTTTTCTCACAACCCCAAGCTAAGCACTGCCCCAAATCAGTTTGGGAAATATGTCTTTATGACACTGCAGTACAAGTGAAAACCAGTAACCTTAAAATATAACTGTGTCTAAACTATATGCTGCAGGCTGCTGTTGCCTCAACTAAGACACAAAGCAAGCAGAGATGTGCCAGTTCCTGACCAAAAGCTCTGCTGAGAAAAGCCCCAGCAATGACAGAGCCACCTGAGCAAAACCGCGTTTTCACAGGGATAGCTGCTTCACTGGGGGAATGCTGTGAATTTATAAACTCAAGCTTTGGCTGAAACGCTGCATACAGACCAGAGGTGCTTTATCAGTAAACAAACTCTGAATCCTCTGCTGCTGAAATATTTCTAGGGAAAGCATGTGTTAGGAGGCATGTTTTGCTCAGTTGTATTGACCTACTTAGAGGAGTACAGCTCAGTAGTTTCTGTCTGCAGGTACTGAAAGTTGTCGTGTCTATGCCTATGTACTCCAAAGTCACTGAGCCATGGATCTTCAAAAGTATTTCAGGGCCTGTCGCCTTCTTTAGGTATATCTCTGTTAAAGCATCAGCAACATCTTCAAAATGACCAGTCAGCTGCCACTGACGCTGGCAGGTGCCTATTACTGCTGGGGGTCGGTATGCGCAGACCCAACTAAAGCATGGCAGCATTGCTTCATAAATTGTCATAAATTTCTCAGAGCCTGACATTGGATCCAATCTGCATTTCTTTTGGCAGCAGTGTGGAGTCAACACACTCCTCCTCCCTTTTCACACTCCAGTCATTTATTTCTGCCCTCGCATTGCCCCTTTAAGTCTATTGGCACAGCTGCTTGGGTGGCCATGTGCTGAACTGAACCTGGAAACTGGCATAGCTGAAAATTAATCTTTTCAGCAATATTCTCTTTTTCTCTTTTTCTTGTTCTTTTTCTTTTTTCTTTTTCTTTCCCTTTTTCTCTTTCTCTTTTCCTTTTTCTTTCTTTTTCTTTTTCTTTTTCTATTTCTTTTTCTTTTTCTTTTTCTTTTTCTTTTTCTTTTTCTTTTTCTTTTTCTTTTTCTTTTTCTTTTTCTTTTTCTTTTTCTTTTTCTTTTTCTTTTTCTTTTTCTTTTTCTTTTTCTTTTTCTTTTTCTATTTCTTTTTCTTTTTCTATTTCTTTTTCTTTTTCTTTTTCTTTTTCTATTTCTTTTTCTTTTTCTTTTTCTTTTTCTTTTTCTTTTTCTTTTTCTTTTTCTTTTTCTTTTTCTTTTTCTTTTTCTTTTTCTTTTTCTTTTTCTTTTTCTTTTTCTTTTTCTTTTTCTTTTTCTTTTTCTTTTTCTTTTCCTTTTCCTTTTCCTTTTTCTTTCTTTTTCTTTTTCTTCTTTTCCTTTTTTCTTGTTCTTTTTTCTTTTTCTTTCTTTTTCCTTCCTCCCTCCCTCCTGCTCCCCTTCCCTTCCCTCTCCTCTCTTTTCTTTATCAGTTCATTGATCCAGTTTGCCCTATAGTTAAAACATCTTTAATTTACCAAAGAAGGGATGTAAGGCTGTGATTAGAGAGGAAATCAGGGATGCTTAAGCCATTTTAAGAAACAGTCATGCAAAACCATCCCTACGTTCAACAAAAGGGAACCAGCCATATTCTCTGTATATTACAATATTCACCTCCTCTGAGTTCAAACCTCAGCTCCAAATTTTAATTGCACTGATACTTTTGTCTGCAGTGAGTTCTGCTATGGGCATTGAAGGGCTGGTTCTTTTTAAAGCTTCACTTTTGAAATTCCCACTCTTAAGCAGTATAGAAATTGTTGAGCAAACTATTTGAAAACTTATATTTCATTTTGCCAGAAAATTTCCAAGTGTTTGTGTTCCTGGTTAGAAAATACTTCATATTATATTATAGCTGGTGACTCCATTTGTATTTCTGCGATGTACATGTACACCCCACATTGTCATCTTTTTTAATAGATTTGAGGAAATAAAATGTTGTTTGTAGTTGGAGTGGTAGAATCTGTCTTCCTTATGGTTTGGGTCTTTTTATATCCATATCCATGCTTCTAATACATATATATTAGAAAATTACTATGGTATTTTGCACTTCCAAAGCATTTAATTAGTATATTTAGACAGTCTATATCTCATTGTTGTGTATCTGAACATCTGGGTTTCTTCCTGAATTTGGAGATACATTTTGTGTTTGTTTTCCTGTCATGTCCACTTCACTTTTTACAGATCCTGGAAGTTCACACTCCAGAAGCTTATCAATATGCAGCTCATTTCCAGTTGTGCTGCTGAGAGGTGCAGAGTCCTTATACTTTTTATTTACACAGGACAATTCATCTAATATCAAGTATAATCACTACTGTCTGTTTGTTAATTTGCTTCTGACTATATGTGGGCTTTCAGTGTGGACAAAGATATGTATTGTCTTTTGTTTCTGCTAGGCTAATCTAAAACATGCTTATGTCAAGATTTTAAGCATTGATCAATGCAATAATATTCAGCATGCAATGTCCTCTTCAGCATCAATTTAACTAGAGTGACTTCAGAGAGTTGCCTGAAATTTGTGGTATAGATCATAGAATCATAGAATGGTTTGGGTTGGAAGAGACCTTAAACATCAGCTAGTTCCAAAGCCCCTGCAGTGGGCAGGGACACCTTCCAACCTGGCCAACAACCCATCCAACTTGACCTTGAATAGATGTGCTCAGGGAGTTAAATGTTATGTGTTCCCCTTTGTTTTGAACATCATGCCACCGGTTTAGTTTGGCTGCACAAATAGCTACACTGAATAATAATTTTTAATTCAGTTGAATAGTTTTTAATGATTTCCTTTTGTAATTAATGGAAATGCCACTGAATGGCTTTGTCAGGAGGAGCTGAATTGCAATATCTTGTCTTTCTGGAAGAAATAGATCCTGTTTCTCTGGTTTTAGATCAGTCTGTCACTGAAATACCGTATCTCAGGTATTCCTTTCTTTATTCACTTTAACCACAAAGTATAGAAAAGACCTCACTGACTTCAATTTTGAGGCTTTCCACTTCTCTATATTAAGTTATACACTTAGATTTACATGACTACATGCATCAGGACAAATCTCCCACACATTGGTATTTTCTCCACCTTTGAGTAGCTGGATGGTACTTACCTTACAACAGAGCAGAACAGCTGACAGTGCATGGATACTGATTTTAGAAAATGATGGGTCCATGGCACAGAAGTTGGACATTCCTCTATGTTGTATGGCAAGTTCTTTTCAAATGAAACAAAGAACACCAGCTGAGTGATTTTTGTCAGAGTAGATAGCATTTTGGAGGAAAAATAAGGAAGGCTTGAAGCATATTTACAACTTTTCTTATTGCTGTGATTACAGAAGTTTACATCTGTTTATTTATGCCTTGGTAACTTGCCTATTGAACTTTCTAAAAAAAAAATTTCCTGACAAACACATCATTTGTGAAATCTCCATCCTGCGATTAATTTCTGCAGCTCAGAAGACTAAGATGTCCGTGTGAACATAGAAATGTTTCTGAGCTGGGATATATGTGTTTTACAGCAAAAGGAAATTTAGTTGGTTACAACTGTTCTCTGCAGCTTCCCAAGACCTTATTTAAAATGTGTTACAGCTTGATCTGATTTACTTGTGCTGGAGTCCGCTTTAACAACTATTTTAATACATTTTGACATTTAATACATTTGAGAGACTTTTTACCAAGTGACAAGACAAGGGACAGTGGTTTTAAACTGAAAGAGGGTAGATTTAGACTGGACAGAAGGAAGAAATTTTTAATGATCAGGGTTGTGAGACACTGGACCAGGTTGCCCAGAGAAGTTGTGGATGCCCTATCATTGTCAGGTTGGACAGGGCTTTGAGCAACCTGATCTAGTGCACGATGTCCCTGCCCATGGCAGAGGGGTTGGACTAGATGGTCTTTAAAAGTCCCTTCCAACTCAAAACACTCTGTGATTGTATAATTCTTTTCCACGAGGTGGACTTTGGTATAGGAAAAAAGGCTAGTATAACGTGCAATTGCCTGGGATTCACTTTTTCATCCATATCAGTAACAGAATAATGTTATATATTAAGCAGATAACTTACAGATACTTATGTTTGCTAAAAAATGACAAACTTCATAGTTTGGTACAATCCATTAGTCAAATAGAATGTTTTTGGTCTATATTATTAACTGCATTTTTTTCTCTCTCTTTCTTTTAGTTTATTCTGACTTTTACTTTTGAGCTTTGACCTTTAGATTTAATCAGTAGTGAAAATTAGGCAGAAGTGATTATGTTCCCCAGGGACTGAGTTTAAATATGCCCCATAATGAAGCTTTGTATCAATATAATTCACAATCATCAGTCTCTTTTGAGAAATAAATTTTGGTACAGATTCACTCAGATCCTTGAGCAAGGCATATAAAGCAGTTTGCAAACCTTGTTGATATTTCAGACTTCTAATAAAAATGCCAAGTAAGTTGGAAGTTTTATTTTAAAACTTTGCTTTATTTAGTTGAAAGAAATTTTTTGCAGAACCTATAAACTCAAGAGAAACTAAATCAAGAGATTTCATGAGCCTAGCAATGGGAAAAGCAGTCTCCAAAACATTTCTACTCAGAACGTTATCCTGAAGGCTTATATTATATCTTCCTCTGGAAAAGAATAAGCTGAGTTCAGTCCAGGTTAAGACACGGACTGAAATTTTGTTCCTATTTACCCAGATGCGACCTGCTTGGTGTCAAAGATCCATAAATGAGAGCAGAGTTTGTTCCGTGCTTTGTGATACCCTTCGTGACTGGAATTTTTTTATTCAGACATGTTTACAGGACTTGGAGAAATGGCATGAAACTCCTGACCTCAACCAGAATCTGCTGTAGAAATTCTAGCTTAAGATAGATCTTTATTAGATTTACCAAATCATAGTGTAATTCATTTTGAATCAAGAAATAGGTTAGTATTAGATCCCATATGAGTATAGCTGAGTGAAACTCTCTTTGCAAAATTATCTGTCAGGGAAAAACGAAAGGTTTTGAGGGATCAGAAATTATTCTGAATTTGTGGAAAATTAAGTGATTGTTTCAGTCAATATAAAGATGACTAAGTGGTTTCAAAGCAACAGTTTGTTTCTGAAATATTTCTTTGGCACTTCAGAAATACCTTGGTTTGGGGCAGCTATGATGAAAATGAAGGAATTAGATTCACAAAACTGCTGGTGGTCCTGCACCACAAAGCCCAGTGGTTAGAACAATCACCTAGAAGGTGGGAGATCAGCATTCAGATCCATCTGAAACAGAGGTTTGATCCAGAGCATGGGTTTAAAACAATGTTTGTTATCTCTCCTGTGTGTTTTAAACAGCTGGCAAATGCAGTAGTTGATGCAGAGTAAGACAGCACGAACAGAAAGCAAATAAGCTCAGAATACCAGTTCTCAGAATACCGGTAGGGGCCTTGGCTTGCGAATTTGACTTTTAAATTTGTTGGTAAATGTAAAGACAGAACTCCCACGCGGCGAGTAAGCATTCCAACCAGTCCTTCTGGCATGGGTTTTACTGGGAAAGGAAAAAGGTCAGACTACCAGGGTTTGCTCTTCCATCACCACCCCACTTGCCATCTCTGCCCAGGAGCTGTGCAGCTGCCGATCACACACTCCTCAGTGGTGTACGGCGCCCCAGCTTCTCACTAGCTTCTCTACAGTTGAAGAGAAACTGAATTACAAAAGGGAGCAAGAGCGTAGGTGTGTCAGGGAGTATCCCTGTTCTTATGTTATTGACATGATCCTCTCTGTATCATGCATCTTGGCACAAGGATGTGGCACCAACAAGTAATCCAGTGCAGGGGCACCGCTCATGCTGTGCAGAAAGGAAGGAAAGAAGCTTCTCTTCTGCATGTCTGTTTGTTTTGGGGCTGGATGCTCTAAATTACTTTTGGGTAGAGTGGATTTTGTAACTTCCTGTAATGCCTTAATTTATGAGTGACACTGATTTTGCAGCTAGTTATTTTCACACAACTTTCTTTGCTGAAAAAAATATACAAAACCATATTTTCCCTGAACATGGGTCAGATATAAAATAAAATATAATTTGTTTGAATTTCAAGACTTCTCCCAAGAAATACTTTGCTCAGTTTTGTTTTGTTTTTTGGCCTTCCTACAGGATCAATCTCTTTGTGCATTTCTGACTTTCTCTTCACTTTCTGGGTTCATCTGCTCTTAGTGCATGCAACTCAAACAGATGCTTCTAAGGCTTATGACCTTGCCTTCTGACTGATCTTGTCATGGCAGAGCTCAGAGAGTTGCAGTCAGCAGTGCAGAGTCAAGTTGGAGGCCTGTAACTAGAGGTGTTCCCCAGGGGTCAGTACTGGGTCCAGTCTTGTTCAACATATTCATCAATGAGCTGGATGAGGTGATAGAGTGTACCCTCAGCAAATTTGCTGATGACACAAAACTGGGATAAGTGGCTGACATACCAGAAGGCTGTGCTGCCATATAGTGAGACCTGGACAGGCTGGAGAGTTGGGCAGAGAGGAACCTAATGAAGTTCAACAAAAGCAAGTGTAGGGTCCTGCACCCACGGACGAATAACCCCATGCACTGGTACAGGATAGGGGTTGACCTCCCGGAAAGCATCTCTGCTGAGAGAGACCTGGGAGTCCCGGTGGACAGCAAGTTGACCATGAGCCAGCAATGTGCCCTTTTGGCCAAGAAGGCCAATGGTATCCTGGGGTGCATTAAAAAAAGCATGGCCAGCAGGTCGAGGCAGGTCATCCTCCCCGTCTACTCCACCCTGGTGAGGACACATCTGGAGTACTGTGTCCAGTTCTGGGCTCCCCAGTTCAAAAAGGACAGGGAACTACTGGAGAGAGTCCAGTGGAGGGCTACAAAGATGATCAAGGGAATGGAGCACCTCTTTTATGAGGAAAGGCTGAGAGACCTGGGTCTGTTTAGCCTGGAGAAGAGAAGACTGAGAGGGGATCTCATCAATGTTTATAAATATCTAAAGAGTGAGTGTCAAGAGGATGGGGCCAGACTCTTCAGTGGTGCCCAGTGACAGGATAAGGGGCAGCGGGCACAAACAGGAACACAGGAAATTCCATCTCAACAAGAGCAAATACTTCTTTACTTTGAGGGTAACAAAGCACTGGAACAGGCTGCCCAGAGAGGTTGTGGAGTCGTCTTCTCTGGAGATATTCAAAACCTGCCTGTATGTGTTCCTGTCCAACCTGTTCCAGGTGAACCTGCTTTGGCAGGGGGGTTGGACTAGATGATTTCCGAAGGTTCTTTCCAACCCCTACCATTCTGCGATTCTGTGCTTCTGTGATTTGACCTTGGGCACTGTTTCTGCAGTCTTACTTATTTATCGCAGATATTTTTATGTTCGGTGAAGTTTTACCAACTGCTACAACAATAGTACTCCCTTCTGTGATTCTGTACTATGCCTTTCTACCTACTGCTCTGTATCCTTTCCATTGTAATGTCCTGGCTGTGTAAAATCAGGAGGGAGGGGATAAAGTACACACAGAAGGAAACAGGTACACTTTTGACTTGTTAGACATGGTCCAGTGAGTGAATGGAGTCAGACTAGTAACATACAGGCTTATAATTGATCAAGTCTGCATTGTCCGTACTGCCTTCAAGAACCAGAGTAGCAGAAGGCTAACAAACATCATTTGACAAGAAATTTCTCATATGTACCAGAAACTAGCAAGGGCTTAACTTGGATCAACAGAAAAATCCCTCAAAATAATTAATTACTCACTTTAACACATTATTGTTTTCTGTGAGGCCAAAATTTTCCTCTCCTTCCGCTTTGTCATGTTCACCCTTTCCTATGCAACCCCTGCTCTGTTCTGTCTAACTTTCAGATGGAACAATTGAATAAAATTCACAGCTACTGGCAGGTTTCATACTTCATTTGTCAGCTAAAGCCAAAAAGTGAATTTATGGCAAACTGTTGACTGCAGCTCCAACAAACCCTGGGTAGTGATTTGGAAATATGGAAGTTTTGTGAGTGGAGAAGAAGAAACGTTCATCTTTTCTTGTAGCTCAGGACCACTTTCTTCCAAAACCTTCTTTCCCAAACCTATTTTAACTCTTCTGTGGACAGAATCTGCCAGCAACCTGTGGTAGAAAATGTTCAGGTGGCACTGTTTGCTGTCTCTATTCCCTTGCACAGCACATGCGTTCTGTGGGTCTCTCAGACACTAACCCTTATCACCTTGAGGATATATCTAGCCCTCCCTTAGTATCTAGGCAGAAAGGGCCTTAATTTGCAGTAGCAGGAAACAACATTCTTTCCAGGCAAGTCGTTAAGTGACTTCATTCATATATCTGATTCATCTGACTCAACCTAGACAGCTACATCTGTGTTAGTTTGCTCTATACTCTTCTACAGTCAAGGGAGGTAAACTGATATTGGTTAGAAATCAGTCCAGACTTCTGGTGTGGGTACTTCAATCCCAGGCCTTATGTGAATTTAGCTCTAAGGATACCTAACTATATTAAAAAAAATCTGTATTAACCACTTAGACGAATTTATGACTGCCAGCTGAAGGGTGTTACAGTAATCAAACTCCATCAGATTAAAAACAAATTCCTTGGAGTGGTGTATTTGTACAACATTAGTATATGACCACTTAAATTGGTACATTTTTGGTGTGTAGATTCTCCTTGAAGCTCACCATCTGTTAGGCTGTAAAGCTATTTGCTCTTCAGCCCAATTAGACACTTGAGAGGCTTTACACTATAAAAAGAACTAATTTTTTTTCCGCAAAAGTCATGTCTTCCTAATAGCGATAAAAAACAAATAAAGGTGTACTTAACACCAAGGGCTAACTGTTGGAAAAATGCCATCCTTTCTAGTAGTATGTTTTTGTAAGTTCTAAATGTTTTATTCTCACTTTTTATTTATTTTATAATTTCTCTCAAGATAAAGTGACCAAAACATCTCTGTACAGCCCTTTCTCTGTCACATATAACCACTGGGTCTTTCCTTTTATCTTTGCTACTCTTCTTTTGGCTTCACTTATATATCTGACGCTTCTTTTCCAAGTACTTCTGATCTACCAATACAGTTCTGAATTACAAACTACCTCACCCCCTGATAGATATCTGTGTTTTGGGTGGAGGCCATTCTTGTTTCAGTCACCTGATTCCATAAAGGAATGTAAGTCTATCTTACACTTCTATAAACTGAGTGCTGACTGCTATACTCACTAATTTCAATGGGTGTCTAAACCACAAGAAAACAAATTGAACAGGGCTCTGAGCAACCTGATCTAGTTGAAGATGTCCCTGCTTATTGCAGGGGAGGGTTGGACTAGATGACCTTTAAAGGTCCCTTCCAACCCAAACTATTCTATGACTCCATGATTCTATTTTTTCCCCATTTTTAGTAGGAAGCATGTGAATGCTGTTGACTTTACTTCTTTAACATGTTTATTTTCATAGAAATTATTGCGGAGACATTGTACACAGATAACAGTTCCAGGAAGTCTTTTGTGATAAAAGTAAGGGTGAATTCTGGCTACACAGAGAATCCAGTTAACAGAAAATGAGTTCAGTCTGTTAGTGATGGAGGCTTTGTGCATATTGGGCTGTATTAGCAAATCCATATCCAGCAGAATGAGGTAAGTGTTTACTTCTCTCTACCCAGTGCGCTTGATGCCACAACTACAATATTGTGTTGAGGTTCCCCTCTCTGTGCAACAGAAAGCAACAAATTGGAGAGGATCAATCACACAGGCACCAGAATTATGAGGGGAGTGGAGTACATATCATATGAGAAGAGGATGAGAAAGCTGGGTTTGTTCAGCTTGGAGAAAAGAAGGCTAATGAAGGATCAGATTTCAGTCGTCAACTACCAAAAGTGGGTTATGGAGAAGATGAAGTTGGACCTTTCTTAGAAGTGCACAGTGGAAAGACAAAATGCAGTGGTCACAAGCTGCAGCAGGGGAAATTCATGCTAGC
Organism: Vanellus vanellus; assembly: GCF_965231255.1. Lineage (NCBI taxonomy): Eukaryota > Metazoa > Chordata > Aves > Charadriiformes > Charadriidae > Vanellus > Vanellus vanellus. The sequence goes on along the minus strand of NC_138905.1, from coordinate 35,881,458 downwards.
TGCAAGCAGAGAATATTCTCCATAAGGGTAGCCAAGCACTAGACCAGGTGCCCAGAGAAGTATTGGAATATCCATGCTTGAAGATACTCAGAACTTGACCAGGCAAGGCCCTGAGCAATCTTCCCTTACTTGGAAGTTAGCCCTGCTTTGAGTAGAGGTCTAAACTAGATGAACTCCTTTGGTCACTTCTGGTATGAATTACTCTATGGTTCAAAGCATCCCAATGCCTGGTAGAATAAGGACATCTCTAGGGAGAAAAGGAAATGATGTCTTAAGCAGGAAGAAGAACAGCAGTAATATATGCAAATAAAGAGGGAAAGAGAGAATCTTCTTGCAATTTGACAATAATCTGTTTAACTTTGTTCCTGTCCTTCATAAAGCATATCCAGCAGGTAACAGTCCATTTGCTTACCCATATATTAACACTTGCTGATGGAGACAAAACTCATACAATTTTATCATTGCATAAATAAGCTTTTGACCACAGCTAAGAACGATCCCTCTCAGCAAATCAAGTTGAGAATCCACTATGCAGCCTCAAAATTTGAGCTCACCATGGTATGAAGATCTCCCAAGATGGTTTATGCAAAAAGAGCTCCCCTTTCACTTAGGAGGAGCGAGGATAGATCTTTTTTTCCTCTCAGCTTTCTGCCAAGCAGTTTACACTTAGTTTTTTATTGAACTTTTCTCTTTCTTCCTTTGATATCTGATTTGCTTTTATTTTCCATGAGGCACTTTATTTTACTTTTAATTGATATATCAAAAAACACGTGAGGTTAGTGACACATTCAATTATTCTGGCTGAACTTATTATTAGTTAATACAATATAAAGATCGGAGGCTCAGGAATCCTTTATTTCCTTTTAATTATCTCTGATCCTCCTGTTGCTTTATCAGTTTGAATCAGTTTTATCAATTTCACACTAGCAATGAACAAAGCAGCGGTACATCTTAGAGATTAATGTAGTTCTTAAAAAAAACTGTAATGTTAACATTTTTACCTAGTAAATCCCAGTGCGCACTACTGAAGCCCTGTCATATCCAGTATTTAATATAACCACCAAGGAGCTCTACATTTTGATACATTTTAAAACCTCTAGATATTTAGATATAGTTATGGATCCAGTCAGCCTAGGATCCTGAAAATTGAATGGCTATTTTATTTCTGAAAGAGGCAAACATTTAATTATTTTTTTAATTATCATCTTCCTTTGATTCTCTCTTATTTAGTGTTTCCCCAAACCTTATCAACTACACAGGTTTTTACTGTCTTTTAGAGAATAAGTTACTATAAATCATCCTCTCTTGGATATAGATATAATTTCCACTCTCCAGAAATCCCAGAGCAGGCACTGCCCGGGTAAGTGATGCCTACAAGCAGCCTTTCTGAGAGACGTTAGGACTGTGGTGCTGCTAACTCCCCCACAGCCAATATCAACCACCAGTAACAGGGTTGGCACCAAGCGCCTCAATGAGCGCCTAAACAGACCTTGCCGGTTTTATCACCAAAGAACTCCAGGGCTTTCCAGGGAGTGTTAGAAGTTGCATGTCTTTTGGAAAGTTCATGAGATTTTAAAAAGCTCTGTGAGAACCCGAGGTTTTAAACAGCTCAGTGAAAATCAGAGTTTTGAGACTCAGCAATCTGCGCCAGGTACAATTGAAATCCAGCTGGAGAGACTGCTATTCTGTTTGTGGATGTAGAGTGTTTGCTAATAGATTTGTTTAAAAATTAAATAGAGCACAACATAAAACTTCACTTTGACTTGCTTCTTCGGGGATTTCGCATAGTTCCACTGTTGTCTCTCTAGGAGGGGTAATCGTGGTAGAACTTGCTGATTCAAGTGGAATTACTCACAGAGAAAGATCTGGGAAAAGACAGAAAGTAAAATCAACAGGGAGCTTTCCACATGATCCTTCTCTTACTGGCCTGTCCCACCTGCAGACTGTGTGTGCCAAAAAAATGGACTTTGGCTGGATACTGTTTAAATACTAGAGCAGGCAGAGAACAATATTCGGATTTCCAAAACTACAACTTTCCTGTGCTTCCTAATTTCTAAGCATCATCATCTATGCTTATTACAGCTTTTTTTTTTTTTCCCAGATCGTCCACACTTCATTATTTCTCCTACATGCTATTGCTTGGCAGCTAGATACTTAATAAGATTACAGGATATGAGAAAGCAGGGATATTTTCCTCTTGGCGCTCATGAATGAACCTTTCCTAGGACACAGGTGCTTTCTTTCAAGACTTCTAAACCCTTCTCTGGGGAGACAGGATACTGTTCATCTTACAAAATACTTTTTTAGAAATAAATAATTGCTTTTATATACTGAATGTGTTTGTATGCATAGATATTGTTATTATCTGGAGAGTCAAGGTAAAGAAAAGGAAATATTAAACATAAAAACATGGTTAAAGTTATCAAGCATCAGGATGCCCAAAGGAATACAAATCTTTCCCCTTCTGAATACGAATTGATGTTAAAATACTGTTCACAGCAAATGCTTGTTACACTCTCATTAAAGTCACTCCTTCAGTCTGAGCCATATTGCTCATGTTCAAAATTAGGACTGTATTATAGCTGCGACTGTCAAACCTCTGTATATCATTGTCACCTTCATCTTGCAGTACATACAGAATAGGTTCGCAAATTCTCTGAGACGCGAATCAGGTTTTGCTATCTTGCTGTCTTTCAGGTAAATTAATTAACTGTGATAATCACAGATTTTTTGAGACAGCTGTTCTTACACTTACAGTTCCACAGGAAGAAACTGAAATGTTTATGAATACAGTCCTAGAACCAGTAATTATGCAAATTTTATGTTTTTTAAATGACAATCCACCTGCAAGATGCCCACTCACCAGTGGAGGTAAGTTGCTTCTTAAACAAAAAAAAGTCTACATATATTTATCTTATGTTTTAGAGATTTGTCTCCTGGCTTCAAAGGTTGCAAAACACGATGGCTTGCTGTGACACAGCATGGGAGAAAATAATGCATCAACACCGAGAAATAAAATGACTCTGCAACTTGCTATCTTTATAAAGACAGCGAACATTCAAAAAGAATATATTGAACTGATCTTCTCCAATTGCTTCAGGACTTGCTCAAGAAGAGGGTTTTTTTTTGTTATTATTATTTTCTTTGCCATTTCTTTTCACATCCATCAGTAGAAGAGCTTCCAATATTATTGTATCAAGCATATGGCAGAACAGATTCCCTATAGCAAAACTATAGACATCAGAAATAAAAAGTCCAATATAATCAGTGATCTCTGCTGATGCAGAGATCAGTCTCAATGATTTCTGCTGTGCTATTCTGCTGCATTTTATACAATTTCATTTAAAATTGTTATCCAAAATGGACTCCAAATATTAGACTTTTCTAACTAAAGCATGTTCCCTGAGAGGTCATCTTAGAGATATTTTCCTGATTTTTTCCTTTCAACTTACCCTGAATATATAATTTCTTTATTTCAAATCTTTTAATTAAGAAATACAATTTTTGCAATGAAAAAAAGAACTTCTACCTATAACAGTATATCAGTAACATTAAACAAAAGAGCTCTGAAGTTTCCTTTCCCAGGAATGTGTGTGTGTATTTAAACTAATCTGAATACATTTAAGTAGCATTTCACTGATAGACAAGAAAAAGCACAGACATTCTAAAAACATTTCTTCATGGCATTAAAATGTGTTTAAATACATTTAATGGGCAAACTGGGGAAAAAAAAAATGAAAAGTCAGTCCATTATGTTTACAATAATAAAGACTAACCTGTAAAAGGAATTAAGATTTCATTGTGCAGCAGCCATAGAGAAATGAGAGGAAAATAGTATCAAAATAACAGAGTAACATATTTTAAAAGCGCATAATAAAAAACTTTTAAAAGATCTAGCGAAATTTCTTGTAAAATTAAAACTTGTGCTTTTTGTCTCGGAGTTTGCAAAAAGATGACATAATAAGAATATAAAAGACTGTGGCATGTCTCTAAGACTGGTGTCTCAAACAGGAGTTTCAGAAACCACGAGAACCATCATGTCTCTCTGCCCGGTCAGTGAAATAAAACTCTCACTGACTTCTCAGGAAATATTTTGCCTGGTAAGTACAAAATTCCACATTTTCTTCTGCAGAATAATTCCAATCTGGACCTGCTCTGATACCTACCTACATGAAAAGGAGGGGAGGGGAGGGGAGGGAAGGGAAGGGAAGGGAAGGGAAGGGAAGGGAAGGGAAGGGAAGGGAAGGGAAGGGAAGGGAAGGGAAGGGAAGGGAAGGGAAGGGAAGGGAAGGGAAGGGAAGGGAAGGGAAGGGAAGGGAAGGGAAGGGAAGGGAAGGGAAGGGAAGGGAAGGGAAGGGAAGGGAAGGGAAGGGAAGGGAAGGGAAGGGAAGGGAAGGGAAGGGAAGGGAAGGGAAGGGAAGGGAAGGGAAGGGAAGGGAAGGGAAGGGAAGGGAAGGGAAGGGAAGGGAAGGGAAGGGAAGGGAAGGGAAGGGAAGGGAAGGGAAGGGAAGAGGGAGATCTAGCTTTTCTGGATTGGAGCAGCTCTGTCAGCCTGGCACATAACAAGCAACTATATGACTGTTAGCACAGCTCCAGATGACAGGCCCAGGAAACATTGGTTCTCATGAAAATTCAATAACTGCTAAAAGACATCAATACATGAGAAATCACTGGAAGCTAAAACCATGTGCAATAAGTTAGATGTGTTTGCTCTCTCTCAGTCTATTTCCCCCCATACTTCTGTGAAGCCATACAGCCAAAATATGGATTTCTTATCTGTTGAGCTAATAATAATAGTAACAAAAAAAAACAAGCTATTCCTAAATCATTGCTGGGAGTTTTGGGGGTCTTTTGAGCAAAAACTCACAGCGAATGAGTAGAGTCCCTGTCATCCTCCATTGTAGCTCTAATCCTGTGTCCACCTAAAGAAGTTTCAAGGTGGTTCAGACTACTTAATTACTGTCATATCTTAGGTCAGAAAGTCTTTCATTTCGTCTTCTACTCGTTCCTTCATTCATAAGGAATCATAATTAGAAAAATTAACTGCTATAGAGCAGTTATACTGGGCAGAATCTAAACCACAGCTTCCCATTTCTCACTAGATGAAGAAAACAATATAACACTCCTGACAGATTTATTGTATTTTTAAATGGAAATAAAACAGCTTTCTGTTCATTTTATCATTTTGTCTTCTTTCAACAGATTGTCTCATCACTTAAAGGCAAAGCTTCTCAAGTGATTTTATTAGATAAATTTTCCAGTGAATTTGTTTCTGTTTTAATGTAATAATTTGTTTGATTAGGCTTTTTGCGAATATTATGTATGTTTTTGGAAACTATCTTGCAAACCATCTGTTTAAACAAACCTCAACCCATGATTTACCAGTAATCTTTTAATAGAAAATTTTCAGTTGATTTTTCTGTTACTGGTCTCCTAAGTCATATGACATTGTTGCTCTACGTTGATTTTTTTTAACTTGCATAACTGCATAAAGAAAATCCTTTTTTTTTAAACAAATATGATTTGTATCTTATTTTAAGTTTCATTAAATGTGTTTTCTTCATTAAATAAATCACTGCCATAGTCCTGAAATTAACTTCCTGTAGACATTCATGTTATCAGATTTAACTAAGAAAGTTACAAAAGATGTGGGATCATAGTATGATTAGAAATAAATTAAAAAAAAAACCAAAACAAAACACACATTTATTTCTTACACATTCACTCTTAGTGAGTTGTGTGTTGATGTATCTTTCTAAAGAATATCCCTACTTTGGAAATAATGAGAATTTTCCAGTTTAACGTAAAAAAACTGCTTATCACTCCTGAGATTTACACAGACAATTCAAATGGTCCCTTTTAAAGTCATTTCATCAGGGGTCCTCTTTTCTCCATCGTAATTCACAGGGGTGAATGTTCTTTCTTGTAGTTCACAGCAGACTTGTTGGCATTACCTGTTCCTACCGTGACTGTGCAGTTGCAATATTACTAACTGTGACCCTTACGCTTCCCGCAGACAGTCAGAGAACTGGAGATGGGCAAATCAAAGTTTTATAAAATAATAAAGTCAGGCAGCGTCAAATAAACAGCCTGTCTCCACAGCAGAAGGGCAGTTTATTTCAGTGGTTTTCAGAGACGAAAGTGAGTTTTAGCGACAGACTGTACTTGTAATACAAGGAGGTAGAAAGAAAGTAAGATAAACCCACAGATTACCCTGCTGCAAAGATATTTAAAGGATACAGAACCAGTGAGTGCAAATGTTATTCTGCCACATGTAAACAGAGGGTAAGGAATCACACAAACAGAAAGCAGGCGTATCTCATGGCTATTTTGCGTTAATGAGGTGTTGCTCTTTTTTCCAGCCCAATAGCCAATAAAATGTGTGTGGAAAGATTCAGTGTCTTTCACTCTCTTTTCTTCTAATAAGCCCCATTTCATTTACACCAGAAAGAACAGGTAGAAAAATTCAAACTGTTCTTTTTAACTTGAGAGTAACTAAATCAGGTAAAATAAAAAGGTTCCCGTCTAGCCAAGTCTAAATCATATTACAGCTTTTAAATTATTATTTCTAACAATCTAAAACCTTTATAAACCTTCTGCATGTGTCCAGCTGTCTTGCTAACTCTCAAGCTCAATTACTGCATTATTGAGAAAGTGCTTTAGCAGCAGGATGTAGCGCTCTGTGTTAAATAGAGGCCCTCAGCTGAAGTTACTATATGTGTGTCGTATAGAGCGTGGCTATTTTGATGGCACAAGAGAATTCCTGGGAGTTTTATTCCTTGCAAGACTATCTGTTAAAAGAGAGAGAGTAATAACAATTATATAGTTGTATGTGGTGGATTATACATATGGTTATGTGCTACTCAAGTCCTCCAAGGGCAGCTGGAACATAAAAAAGCAGGAGCAGAGTTAGCAGAAATCAGTTCCTACTATTATGGGTTTGGATGGTTCATATAGAGTTGAGCATACTGTAAATCTACCTCAATTTCCTGTCTGCCTAATTCAAGAATGGCCTACAAATCTCTGATTGCTATAAATACCAACAGGGAAAACATATCTCAAAAAAAAGCAGAAATGTCAAATATAGGCCACATATATGAAATTATTTCCTGATCCTGAGGATCCTTTAGAATGTTTTTTTCCTGAGGAAAACAGTAGGAAATCTTGTGGAACTATTAAAATGTAAAAGGACAACATACGGGAAAATATATCTAAGAGATTCCTGCACTGTGAATGAGAAAAATAAACGGGTCTGAGTGGGTTTTTTTGCCACTGATCTATTTTTTCCACCTCCATGTTCCACAATCTTGTCTAAAGCAAAGCAACACAATTGTCACCAACTGAGCAAATTATAGAAGTGGAAGCTACAGTGTACACGGCCTGTTCCAGGCATAGTGTATGATCTGTGGCACCAAGTAATTGAGCTAATGGGTAAAGGAAGTCAGTCTCTCCTTATAAAAATGTGAGATTTGGGATTAATTCCAATGCAAAATACAAATTTCACAATTAAAAAAAATGCAGAAGTAACCAGCGATTGGTAGAGGTGGTACCTGGAGATCATTTCCAGCACTCTATCATTATTCCAAATCAATTATCATTTAATCCTGTGGGGGGGTTTCTGTCAAGCAGATTAGAGTGAGACTTCCTGGAAATTTTAAAGGATGTTTTAAAAAGGTGCTCAAAAGTAATCTTGTTTCTGTGCTTATTCTCATAGCTTAGAAATTATATATTTGGATTGCTCCTTTATGCTTGCTATGCCAATAAAATACAATAAATCTGGACATAAAAACAAGGAAACAGATTTGGGGTGTAATGTCCTTTAGTGTGGGTTATAATATTTCGCAAGAGAGATTTTTATTTAAGTGAAAAAATTATTTCTTACACGTGAAAATGCCCTTTCTCTGAGGAAGGTGGCTATTTAAATATTCATGAGAATATCTTATCTACATCTCTGTGTTCTTGTTCAGCCTTGTCATTGGTCAGAAAAGGTCAAAAATTTGTGTTCAAAACTTCAGCTACACATTGTCTATATCTGACACTAGTTGCTATAGCGAAGGGTAATATTTTTTTCCTGTGTGAATGCTGTTGAAAGACTCCTGGGGTAAAACTGGCAAGAAAGAATACTTTTCCCCAGTGTCCTATAGCTAGCTAGAGATATAGCTGATTCACCAATAAAAGCAGAATATTAAGAGTTCGGTATTCCTCTTTAGGTTTACCCATTAGGTGTTAGTCAAATCATGAAGATAATTCCACAGAGGCAGAGATGACAAGGAAAGGAAGTTCCTGTTTTCTTTTGGATTTAATTATCTCTGTTATCCTGGGGTGGGTTGATCCTGGCTTGATGCCAGGTGCCCACCAAAGCCATTCTGTCACTCACCTCCTCAGGTGGACAGGGTGGAGGAAATATAATAAAAGGCTTGTGGGTCGAGATAAGCACAAGGAGAGATCGTTCACTACTTACCATCACAGCCAAAACAGACTCAACTTGAGGAAGTTAAGTTTAATTTTTTACCAATTAAATCTTAAAACCAAATCCTAAAACACCTTCCCCCTACCCCTCGCTTCTTCCCAGCCTTAGCTTCACTCCCAATTTCCTCCACCTCTTTCCCCTCAGTGGCACATGAGGATGCGGAATGGGGGTTGCTGTCAGTTCATCACACATTGTCTCTGATGCTCCTTCCTCCTCAGGGGAGGACTCCACACACTCTTCCCCTGCTCCAGCATGGGGTGCCTCCCACGGGAGACAGTCCTCCATGAACTTCTCCAGCATGAGTCCTTCCCATGGGCTGCAGTTCACAAACTGCTCCAGTGTGGGTTCTTTCCATGGGATGCAGTCCCTCAGGAGCAGACTGCTCCAGGTTGGGCCCCCCACGGGGTCACAAGTCCTGCCAGCAAAGCTGCTCCAGCATGAGCTCCTCTCTCTCCATGCATCCACAGATCCTACCAGGAGCCTGCTGGTTTCCCACAGGGTCACAGCCTCCTTTGGACATCCACCTGCTCTGGCATGGGGTCCTCCATGGGCTGCAGATGGATATCTGCTCCACCGTTCATCTCCGTGGGCTGCAGGGGGACAGCCTGCCTCACCATGGTCTTTACCACGGGCTGCAGGGGAAACTCTTCTCCAGCGCCTGGAGTACCTTGTCCCCATCCTTCTTCACTGACCTTGGTGTCTGCAGGGTTGTTTCTCTCACATATTCTCGCTCCTCTCTTTGGCTGCTGTTGCACAGTTGTTTTTTTCCCCCTTCTTAAATATGTTATCCCAGAGGCACTACCACCATTGCTGATGGGCTCGGCCATGGCCAACAGCAAGTCCATCTTGGAGCCAGCTGGCACTGGCTCTATAGGACATGGGGGAAGCTTCTAGCAGCCTCTGACAGAAGTCACCCCTGTAGCCCCCCTGCTACCAAAATCTTGCCATGCAAACCTAATATATATCCACACAAAAAATTTGTTGTTAGGTGAGGCTTTTGACACTGTGAGGGGTCAGATCAGTAAGAAATGACATAGCTTGCATCTACAAGAACAGCTGTTCTCAAGATAAAAGAACAAACAATTATAAAAGTTCTCTCTTTATATAAATAAAGAATATATAATAGACTACATAGAATGATATACATAAATTATAATAATTTAATATGCATTATATGAGTTACAGTTAAATAATATGTATTCATACATAATTACATAAAAATATATTGTTTTATATGCGTTCAATATTATTAAATATTAAATAAGAATTATGTGTTCTAACTCCCTTCTTATAGATCGTACTCAAAGAAGGTGATTGTAATATGTCTCCCTGGGGTCCATAAGCAACATGATATAAAGAGTTGTGTACCAGAGCTTTTGGAAAAGCTGCTCCCCTGCCCATTGATGGGGCAGTGAAGGAGCTGTGATAGTAGCCTGCAGGAATCTTTGGGGTTCAGGCGTATTATGTGTCACATTATTTCAAGCCAGAGAGCTTTCTTGACTGGCGGTGCTGCACAAGGCCCATCTGCCACTGTGTCACTCGGTTTCACAGACAAGATAGCATTGGTGGAATGTCTGGGGAAGAAATGCACTGTTAAACACATTCAAGTATAGGGACTGATTCTTTCCACGAGATGGGAGGCCTCAACATTACACAGGCACACTGAAACCATTCTGAACTCAGCTACCATAAAGATAAAAGCATATATTTGCTAAGATGAAATAGGTTAAAGAGCAAACAAAACATCTAAAGACTGAGGCGTCCGAAAAGGAAACAAACAAATCTGTTTCAATTAGCATTCAGATTAGGTTTAAAACTTTCTTTTAACCTCGGTGGCTCAGATCTTAGGCCAGAGCGTAGCTCCTAACTGAAACTCTTGGTTGTCACAAGATCCTCATATGAAACACTAGTGATTCATTTTTTTATATATCATAGGCTTTTCTTTGGGATTTGCTCAAAATCAAGACTTTTTTCTCTCCCCACTGAGGTGTTTCTTAGGGTACGATTTCAGGTTTTGCTGAATCAGATCTAATTGGCATCTGTTACAAAAAAGATGGGGCTTTCCTCTTTTCTCTGACGTGGGGCAATGGGTTTCCACCCTTCCCTCTCATTGGACTCAGTATTTGCACAAGAGGGGCTGGCTCAACCAGCCGCTCTCAACAAAACACTATTATTTTTTCACAGGATCTCCAAGCTCACCAGTTCATCATACAACCGCATAACCTCTAGGGCTGGCCAAAGCAGCAGACAAAACGGTGTGCCTGGAGTGGAGGCAGTACTTGATGATTACATGAAACATAACATGAAAGCGCACCTTTATTCCGTAAGTTGATCTGAAAGGAGTTATGACCTGCTTGCTACTCAGCCTGCAGCTTGGAAAATGCCTATATTGCTATGGCCTATTAAGGCTCTAGATACCTAGATAAACTAAAGTACAAGCTTACTGATCCCTAAAAAAGATAACATGTCTCTTTCTCTTGTTCTCCAATCATCCAGCTCTCCCGTGTTCCCAGTGTGTGCTCCCAAGGCTTGCCAGACCCAGCACAATATATTCACCAGACCTTTGTGTAAGATGGTTGAACTCACAGGCTGGCCAAGCTTAACCTGTGAAGAACGGCTTTTCTTTCACATTACCAAGTTGAGTTGTGTCAGAGAAGAGCCTTAAGAACATCAAAGGTTTCACTGGAATAAAGCAGAGAAAGAATTCACAGAGGCAGATGCCGCCTTTATCTGAAAGTTGTTGGGCATTGACTTCTCAACACTAGTTACTGCCTTCTGATGTTTGAATCACAAGCGGTGCTTTAAAATGGTGTAACGGAAACATCTAAACAAACTGCCTCATGGTTTCCGAAACATTTGTCATGTTGACCAAAATGGCTCTTGAAATTCAACTCCATTTCACATATGGTTTCATCTGCCCCTAGAGCTGTTTTTTGGGGCTTAAAAAAACAAAAACAAAACCAAAAGGTTTTTCGGAAAAAAAAAAAAAATTGTTCTCTCCTCCCAGAGCTCCCACACTCTGTATTTTACACAATCTGTGCAAAGAATTTCTCCAGAAGTGCACCTTCAGGTCTGTGGCAGGTTAAATCCAGGACTCCCAGCATGGCAGCAGACAGTCTGCCTCCGGAAAGTTTTGTACTTTGATAGCTCAAGAGGACAGAATTTAATATTGCCCTTGACTGATAATTTTGTCATGGATTATCCTGATTTTATTTTGCATACATTGTAATGTCAGCTAGTTTAACTACTAAAAAGACTGACTGCATCAATGTCAGATGTGCAAGCGAAAAGAAAGACCATATGAGTTCAATAGATTACACTTGTCTAAATTCAGGAGTGGATCTAGGAAACCAGGAGTTGGCTAGTGTACAATATAAAGTACAGAGCGCAAGGCAAGGGGATAAGCAAGTCAACTAAAGTGCACAGAAAGTGCAAAACCGCTCCTTTGTTCCTCTTTTAAAGAATCCTGTTTAATTTGACTCATATAAATTAAAAACGTCACTGGATATCCAACAGCGTCTGTAAAACCTTGCAGGTGGTTGAAATGTTTTTGCTCACTAAAGCGAGTTGCATTCTAAATGTAAAGGCAAACGCCTTGCGTGGCAGAAAGCTTTAACACTCTGGCAGCTCTTTAGCTTTCCAGAGTCCTGCAAAAACATTAACACAGGAGCGTTGACTCCTGTGAAGCAGGCAAATATTATTATCCTCCTTTTATACATGGGCAACGTGTGAGACAGAGGCTGCAGCTTGCCCAGGTCCAAGACCACACAGCAAGCTGGTGGAAGAGCCAGCACTAGGATTCAAGCATTCCTGGATCCCAGCCTAGTGCACAATCCACTAGACAGCCTGTCTGCAGCCCTTTGCTATTGCTGCGTGAAGCTACCCAGTTTTTGCCTTATGAATATATGACTGTGAATAATTATGCTTTTTGCAAGTGTTTATGGGATTGCTCCAGGGCAAAGCTTCACTATTGCTGCCGGAAAATACAGATTACTCTAGCAAAAGTGTGGGGGAAGGGAGGGAAACATTCTGGAATAAAATTATTAACCAATTGTCTTATAACCAGACATTAAGCAAATAATATAAAATAAAAGTCCCGGTCAAAGCTGTTCTTTAGTTTTACTGACTGCGGAAGAAACTGTGAAGAGGTTATTTTATTGTCGTCACCTGTAATGACAGATTTTCACCTTTCACTACAAAATAATTAAATCACATGGTCTCAACTCACACAAAAGTTCAGTTAAGGAAGCAGAGGTACTAAACGATTGTGTGGAATTGATGAAAAGCTTCGTGGCTGCCTCCGCAAAATGCAGCTGCAGCCTGAGGAACAGGGACAAACCAGACCTCCGTGTGGGAGGGAAGGAGCTGCACAGCTGCTTTACAGCAACGCTGCCCTGTGACTAGAAGGCATTTACACCCGTGCTGTAGGTACAGCAATAAAAAACTTTTGGGCCCCTTTATCTTGCTCAGTAAATTCCTATCTGTGTTCAGCAGAAATGCTACAGGCATGGAAACATTACAGAAGAAGGAAGAAATGCATTGATAGGGAAAATTTGGTGAATATAATTTTTGAAAGTGGAATTTGGCTCCCAGAGCTTTAAGAAACTTCAACGAAAGAGGAGTTGGAGATTCAGTTATAAGAGCAGGTTCTTGCTTCATGCTGGTGGGCTGTCCAGGACCCTCTAACAACTATGTTAGGGCATGATTTTTGGAGCAGTTCAGGAGGCAATGCTGTTTTATGATTATTTAATATTGATTCTACTGCCACTTTTCAGCTCTACAATGCTGTTTCCCTATAATCCAGTTCTGGTTGATCCTGAGAAAATAATGCCAGGTATCATGGTGAATCCTATATCTGATAAATGGCCAGATCCGTGCAATGCATTAATCCAGTTTTGAGAGACCTGCCTTTGAAATAAGAGCCATTGCTTGCTACAGTTCTGGTCTTCAGAACCGTTGCTTGTTGCAGTCCTGGTCTCACAGGCGTTTACTGCCAGGGCCAGCCCAGGTATACTTGGGAAGACTGCCTGGGATGTGAGCAGCGGATAAACAACATCCAGGGTGAAGAAAAGCACAATTCTTCATTGAGCTAGGGAGAACAGTAGGACCCTCCATGCAGCCTGTAACCCTTTTTTGGAGCACTTCCCTGGACAGATGTAGAGGGATAGCATTCCTTCCAACTCTCCTTCAAAAAGGTTTAATAACCAGTGCTTCATTATGTTGGCATCCTACCTCCAGATGATACAGATAGCGGTGTATAGCCTGCAGTGTGATATTAAACACCTAGATCTGAATTCCTGCCTCAGTAATATGCCGTAAACTCTGCTGAACTTGCTCTTTTCTTTTCATCTGAGACTGTCCTCCTCTTTCTCATTTCTGTTGCGTCTTATTTTCTAACAGACTACATTGGCTCTTATTCATCTGTAGATGTAACACCATGGTTACATCTACACAAGAAAACTATGTAGAGCCGGGACATCGGCCTGTGACTCTCCATACTGCCTAAGAGTTGGCACGCTCCCTTGCACATTTTCAACTTCTAAGCACTATCCCAGTCACTTCCAGGCATGGTTTGAGGGATCACAAGGATCAGGATGCTCTCCAAAAGGCAGTAGGACCTAGGAGGGGAGAGGGGACATGCTTAAAGGTAGGCATGCAAAGCCATGGCACTCACACTTGGGGACAGACAACAGGCCCTCGCCCGTTTTATTTTTTTAATATAAGTAATGTGACTGATATATACATAAGTGTGTGACTGATGTTTTTCCCACATTCCTTGTCCTTTCTCTCAGAGAAGAAAAGGAGACCTCAGCAAAGGCTTTGTTTCAGTAGGATTTTTTGTGTTTGTGCCCGGGGTTCTTTGGGATTTTTATTGTTTTGTTTTAATATAAAGCATTTACTGTCAATATGCTTTTATAAGTTAGAGGACTCAAAGATTTAGGCTTTGCAAAACAGAACGTAATGTATCCTGTGATGGTCCTAAGTCCCTGCAGGAGTTCATTTAAGAGCTTTGGGCCGTGCCTGAAAAAGCTACAGTTCCTGCATAATTTAGCATTATGCTTTGGTAGAGAGATCTCCTGTCCTTGAGCAATGAAGCCATTGTACCTTGCTCATTGTACATTGCTCATTTTACTTGAGCAATAAAGATGTTGTTGAAGATGATGTAACCTTTTCAACGGGTTACTAAATCCTTTAAATAACTTGTGTCTTCAAGGACATGAAGAACCTTGAGGATCAGGGCTGAAATGCTGTACTCCTTAGGAATGACTGGCCTTTTCATTTAGTATCTAAAAATGTACTCTAGGGAATATTAATCCAATTTTGCATTAACTCTGCTAATACTGAGTCAGAGAAAAATCAGGAAGCTTTCTAAAATTAATACAAATTGATTTAACATATCACTTGTAGGGATGGCGATTCCTTCAGAAGTAAGGAGAGGCAGGGTGACTAGACCTGGAGTCAACGTGGAGGCTGACAGTCTAATGTAATGAGGGAGTGAGGTGCTGGGCAGCCGTGTTTGTTGTGGTCATATAGATGTGGTGTTCTGAGGGCAGTAGCCAACATCCACGGAGTTGCGTGTGTCTGATTACTAAGAGAAATAAATACATGGATAAGCATTATAGACATCAGGCTCCTCCCTTTTAGTGAAGTCAGTTGCTTAGATAATTTTAAAAAATTCCACATCTCTGAACCAGCATATCCCTGTTCTCCAATGGGCTGCAAATATTTGATTTTTATGCGTTTCCAATTGATATGAATAGTGGTGAGAGACAAAGAAAGGAAACTCAAATCATCCATTGTTCCCTTTCCAGCACGGCCATGCTTCAAACAATCGGAAGCTCAGCCTGTATTTATGAATCCTATTTGAAAACACGCTGCTGCAAAAAGATAGATTTCACCAAATGCCACATTCAAACAAAGGTCTTTCTGACAATTTATCTAGTAAAGGGGCAACGGCATTTGCAGGCGTAAACAACACTCAGAAACGGTTAGGAAAGTAATTTTTTTAAAGCTGTACATACACTGCTGACTTTTCAGAAAGGTTAGAACTTTATGAGATTCAGAATCAAAAACTGATGTGACCTACATAAAAGAATCACTCTGATTTCTTAATTAAACCAAGCTGTAACTGCACACTTGGTTAACAGCCGCCAAAGAAATTATGCAATAAATCTTCTGACTGTCCTCCAAGAATGCAGAGGAAGGCAGTGATGAAGAGGACGGTATTGAGGAAGAACAAGATGGGAATGTTCCGTGTTATCCTCTTTAATGTCCCCTTGCAGAGGTTTCCAGCATACAAGCCAAACAACTGAAATGATCACATCTGTAGCACTAGGTTGGGGGAAGAGCCCAAATGTTTTAACAGCTGCTTTTTTTTTTTTTTCCCTTTACCTAGTTTGCTTCAGGATCTGATTTCTTTCTGAACGGGTGGGCTTAGTGCCTGCCAGGAGCCCAGCAGGGAATGTTTACTCTGAGACATACAGAGATGTTTCCTTTTCTTCTCAAGCAAATTTTTTTTTTTTTTTTTTTTTTTTAAGGAGGGAGGGTGGGGAATTCTCTCGAGAAAGGTTCTCTTAAAACAAACACACCTTACAAAAATGTGTTAATTTGAAGGTTCTTTTTCTGTCTTATGAAAAATCTGTATGAAAAATAAATCAAGGGAAACCACATCACACATTACTGCTGCATAGCTGTCTTCTCTGTCTACTGGACCAGCCTTACCAAAATGCTTGCCATTTGCAGTGTCTCAGGCAAGGACGTTAACTGCACTGTGGGTTTCCTGTGATTTCAGCCTTTGCTTGCTCTCCACCAGAAGGGCTGTATCACTGCCAGCCTCTAGCAGAGCCAGACAAAGCTGCTCTGAGATGTGATTTGCACCAGTACAGCTTACTCCAGTTCCATGCAGATTTCTATTATTAAAACTGGTTTACTCAATATACACCAGATACAGCTGCACTTATGGTGAATTCACTGACTGGACAAACTCTCCTGTGCCAGTCTGAAAACTGTGTGGCTCATCAGAGACAATATTTCTATTTTCTTCTCCTCATCCCATAAACAGAGCTTTGCTCTTATATTTGAGAGATTTCAAGTCAGTGGATATACCCACAGCATACAGGGAGCAAATATGTTCAAGTCAGTCATGATAAATGAACAATGTGACAAGAACAATATCCTTCATTCCTTCCCCCAGCCTCCACACATGCCCACTGCTCACAGCCACATGGGAGAAAAAAATACTTTCTAAAGACGAAAATAAGATTGTCAGCTTAATGCAGTTACCCAAGACAGCGTGCTAGGAGTAAAACAAAGAAACAAACAAACAAAAACCAAAAACCAACCAAACAAAAACCAACACCAAGGAAACCTGGCTGACAGCAAGATTTATTAGTCGGGTAGTGATTCCACTGTAATTTTGTCTTGTCGCTTTGAGACAGCAGAGCTACGTGTTCATGTGTGGTCCCAGCATTCAGGGTGTGGTTAGATCTTGAGCTCTGGGAAGGGGTTTTGGAACAGTCCTGCTAATTTTGTTAAGCAGTCAGTGTTTCATCCCACAAGAAATATTATGTACTCCTGGTATTTACTGCTCTCAGTGTCTGCCAGTCCTCACTGCAGTCATCAGAACAGAACAATTACGTTTGCAACGCCCTACTTGTCAAGGATGAAGTCAGATCTTTTCCTAGTTTATTGGATGATAGGTCTCTGATGACAAGGTTTTTTTTCCCTGTCTATCTCCAGTTGGGAGCATGGAGAGAAATCTCTTGTCTTTATTCCCTGGTGGCACTTCAAGTCTAAACCATCTTTAGAAAATGTGTTTTGGTTTAGTCATCTGCTTACAGACACCCATTTGCCTGACTTTACTGGATGGAATTTGAGAAATGGTAATCCAAGTAAACTCGTGACTTGCTTCTTGGAGGTGACTACCAAAACAGCAGAGGGAACAAAAGGGATACCGGTTATTTGACAACTGCACCAACTTCCTCACTTACCCGCGCTCAGCAAAGTGTTGGCTTTGATCTCAAAAGCTCTTAGATGTTGCCAACCAGAATTTCAGATAGGTGTCCATTCATCCCGTGAGCTGACTCAGCTCAGAATAGTAGACTGTAATCACCTGTGGTATTAGTTTAGCCTTTGCTTCCATAGGTGCTCTGTCACAGACCCAGTTTGTTGCTTGTAGGCTGAGCCGGCGTAGCCAGGCTTAAATCCATGCTGTTGACATGGAGGGCAGTCTTGTCCCTGCTGTTACCTCTGCTGACCCATTCCTGTCCTGCTCTTTCTATGCGAATTGTGACTGGGAAACTGTGTAACTAATCTCATCTGAAAACTGAGCCTAACAATTCCTAGTGTGCGCATATAGGAGGAGGTGGGGCTGCTTTTTTGGACGGTAACATTGCCTGGGGTTAGAACCATAGTTGTAAGGGACCTCAGGAGGTCCTAGAGTATCAACCCCTGAGCAGTGCCACTTGTAACCAGTTGCCACTTTGACTTTGGACTATTGGCAGCTACCCTTTGAGCCCCAAAAATGCAGTCAGCCTTTCATTCACCTTGTAATCCACCCATCTGTGGATACTGTAGATACTGTGACAGACCTTGTCACGAACTTGGCTAAAGTCAAGGTAAATGGTAAGGTTAAGCAAGTCACAGAACTGCATCTTTGAGCTATAGCTTAACAAACGCTTTAAGTTAATATAAACTAGCACTGGCACTGAAAGGTGTTGCTCCCCCTCCCACCACCACCTGGCCAGAATAAATCCACGTGGTAAGAATCAAATCGAGGAAACCGCGCTATCTGGCAATGAATAAAACACTATATCTCTACCATACCATTTCTTGATTTGATTCCTCGTGAAGCTGCAGAAATGTTTGTGCTAGCACAAAAGATGGAAAGGCACAGAGAAGAGAAGAGAAGAGAAGAGAAGAGAAGAGAAGAGAAGAGAAGAGAAGAGCTAAGAACTTAATGGAGGTGAAACTGCTTCTACACATGGCAGTATTAGTGAAAGCTTGAATTAAAGTGTCTGTCCAGTTGTGGATTTAAGTACTGTGTCTGGGCCACAGTTTTTAGCCATTTACTTGTTGTTTGCTCTGAATAATAGTGATAGTTTTGTTACACATATTTATAGAATCATAGAATCATAGAATGGTTTAGGTTGGAAAGGACCTTGAAGATCACCGAGTTCCATCCCCCCTGTCATAGGCAGGGACACCTCCCACTAGACCAGGTTGCCCAAGGCCACGTCCAGCCTGGCCTTGAACACCTCCAGGCATGGGACCTCAACAACCTCTCTGGGCAACGTGTTCCAGTGCCTTACCACCCTCACAGTGAAAAACTTCTTCCTAATGTTCAATCTGAACCTGCCCTCTTCTAGTTTAAAGCCATTCCCCCTTGTTCTATCGCTACGCTACATGCCCTAGTAAAAAGTCCTTCCCCAGCTCTCCTGTAGGCCCCCTTTATGTACTGGAAGGCTGCAATAAGATCTCCCCGGAGCCTTCTCTTCTCCAGGCTGAACAGCCCCAACTCTTGCAGCCTCTCCTCATAGGAGAGGTGCTCCAGCCCTCGGATCATCCTCGTGGCTCTCCTCCAGACACAC
Organism: Vanellus vanellus; assembly: GCF_965231255.1. Taxonomy (NCBI): domain Eukaryota; kingdom Metazoa; phylum Chordata; class Aves; order Charadriiformes; family Charadriidae; genus Vanellus; species Vanellus vanellus. The sequence goes on along the minus strand of NC_138905.1, from coordinate 35,862,399 downwards.
TCCAGCAGGTCCATGTCCTTCTTATGTTGGGGACTCCAGAGCTGGATGCAGTAACTCCAGGTGGGGTCTCATGAGAGTGGAGTACAGGGGCAGAATCACCACCTTTGACCTGCTGGCCACACTTCTTTTGATGCAGCCCAGGATATGGTTGGCCATGGTTTGGCATGGGCCAAAAACCTTTTCAGGCAATATGCAAAGTGGCTTTTTATGTTGGTCATCAGCAATCAGCTCCTTGCCAACTTTGCAGCAGCTACAAGATCTTTTCCACCTGACAGAGGCCACCATGGGTGTTTTGGATACCTTCTCAGTTGTTGGTCAAAGCCTGGATGATCCAAGAGAAGGTGAGCTCCCACCAGACCACCTGGGAGGGAGTACCCTCCGCTTGGGATATTTGATCTCTAGTTCTCCTCCAGTCCTTTGTAGGGCAATTAAACAATCAAGGGTATGGTTTGACTCAGGCTGTCTTCTCTTTCAAGGACATGAGATAGACAACACACAGCTTAATATATAGACCTTGACCAATGGACAGCTGAGAAGAAATGGGGATGGGGAGATCCTCTCTTCCGACCTGGGGTAAAGGGTCCAGAAGCCCAGAAGAGCAGACGAAATTCTACTCGGCGTGGTGTTAATGGCTTCTCCCATCCTCCCTGCCTTAAATGGAGCCCCAAAATAATGTTTTATGTTTCCCTTCCCGGTCTTCTCACACAGCCTGAGCTCTTAGACAGGGAAGAGCTCTCTAGAGATAGACCTTCAGAAGCTCTGGGCCTTCACCTTGCTATTAAGACTACACCCACCTCAACTTCCTCAGCTGCCCTGGGTACCGTACCTGCAGGCAAAACAATGGGGCACTGTGAAGGCCAGCTGCTCCCTCAGGGCCAAGAAGCCAGGAGCTGTGGGCAGCCCTGGCACCAGCCGTGCCCTCACCCATGGTTTCCATCCGTCAGGGGCTGACCGCAGCTGGCAGAGACAGCCCCAGGTGGGGCACGCAATACACCAGGGCTGGGGTCCAGCCAGGAGATGAAGATGGGGCAGAAGACAAGCGTGCCTCCAAGGGGTCTGTCCCAGAAAGCAGATGCCTACCTACCTACCACAACTGCTGAAGCCCATCTGGAAGGCAGGGCTGGAGATGGAGGCAAGAAATAGGGATTCCCCAGGTGGCAGATCAAGGCCAGCCAGGCCTGCGGGTGCCCTCAGCCCCCTCCCCAAAACACAAGGAGAACGAGCCTTAAAATAAACCTCACAGGCAGGGCAGGTAAAGGGCACACTGGAGTCTGAAAATAGCTCAGAGTTGTAATGAAAGCAGCATCAGTGGAACTGCAATTGTTCATGAAGTAATTAAATATATATCAGAGCACTGGAACAGGCTGCCCAGGGAGGTTGTGGAGTCCCCTTCCCTGGAGATTTTCAAGACCCGCCTGGATGCAGTCCTGAGTAATGTGCTCTAGGCAATCCTGCTTTAGCAGGAGAGTTGGACTAGATGATCTCTAGAGGTCCCTTCCAACTCTGATAATTCTGTGATTCTGTGATCCCTAATGAGGATATTATATGGAAACAACACCTAATGCACACGGTTTGATGGGGAGGTCTGAGGTGATTTTATTAATTGCTTACTCTTATCTCCTCAAGGAAGTGGAGCTGTTGTTAGAAAGCAGCAAGAGCCAGGCAGCTCCCTAAGGTGAGGTGAGCTGGGAGTGGCAGGGGCTGCCCACAGGGGCAGCAGGGCAGGATCCCACAGCCAGGGCTCATCCCATCACGCCAGCCAGGAGCAGAGCTGTTGGGGGACACTGGGGCAGCCCCAGCCACCAGGCATGTTCCTAGGGATGGGGACAGGCCAAGATCAGCAGGGTCTAGGGTAGGGCAGGGCTGTGGGGAGCTGGAGACTGGCACTACTGCAGCAAGGACCAATGGCTCTGGGGGGGCTGAAGTGGGGTCCTGGGCTGTTGGCAGGGTGTGGAGAGGTGGTCAGGACCAGTAAGGCCTGTGGATGCCCCCAAGGCCCCAACAGCAGCTTCCCTTCCAGCAAGGTGCCCTGACAGACCTGGGCTCAGAAGGACCCCATGGCACAGTGATTTAATGGCAACGGGGCACCTGTGGGCTACTTCAAGGGACAAAACCAAAGCAGCAACAATGAACTGGAAAGGGACATGACATGAGAGACTTAGGGTCGAGTGGGGAGGTTCAGGCCACCATTGACCAACCCCAGAAGGGAGTCCAGGCTGCCTTTCATAAACCCTAAGGGCTGGGTTGGCTAGGCAGGAGAGGAACTCATTTAGGAACCTGGGACAGGTAAAGGGTCAGCACTGTGGGGAGATGAGAGCCCAGGGAAAGACTTGTTCCTCAGGAAGGTTTGTAGGGGCAAGGCCATGTACGGCCAGAAACCAGTCTCCCTGGTGCTCAGCTCAGGGCTTGAGGACACCTGAGGTAACTTGTTAGGAAACAGCAAGAGCAAAGCTGGTCCCTAATGGTGGCAATCACAGAGCCACAGGGGACCCCCTGGCTAGGGTACACACAAGCCAGGGCACATCCCACAGCTCCTGAGCAAGGAAACAAGACAGACCAAGGGACAGTGGTCAGGTCCAACCAGGAGTCCTAGTCATAAGACAGTAGCACACCGATGAGGCAACTCTGAGGTGAAGCTAGGAAGCCAATTTGTAAGCCAGTGTTCAGGTCAAGTCCACACTGAGCTATAGCCAAGCCAGGAAGCCAGTCCATATGCTGAGACACAGATCAGCTGAACCCTGCATCTTAGCATACATCCAGCATGGTTTAAGGCAGTGGTGAAAGCCTTGGGCTGATCTTAAATAGAGCTCCTGGGCTCATGGGTGTGGGTGCAGGCTCCAGGTGAGGCTGGTCAGAGCCATTAAGACTAATTAGTGCCCTCAGGGCTCTGACAAATGTATGCATGGAAGTGCAGGTGAAACAGAGAATCATTGGTCATCATACTGTTACTAACTTCATCCTTTATATACTTTAGGTATTAAAGTAGTAAAATCCTGTTTATGCTGTGATAAAATTATTGTAAATCAGCTGCAAATCATTCTAATATTTATTTATTTTTGCCAGCCGACAGAGTCCTCAATAAGTGTAATTCTCTGCTAGTCTGAACAAAATAAACTGATTTTTGCTGATTTGTACATTCATGTTTAGTTTTGTTCTATGACCTTACCCTCCACAGAAATATCTCTACCTAAACTCTGGGATCCAGAAAAAAAGAGTGAAATACACTCATGGGTTGAAAAAAAAAAGAAAAACCCATGGATTTGTCTGAGCAACTTGGTCTAGTGGAAGCTGTCCCTGACCATGGCAGCGGGGTTGGAACTAGATGATCTTTAAGGTCCTTTCCAACTCTAATGATTCTATGATTCCATAAATCAAGATGTCATTTCAGACAGATATGATATTTGTGACATACACCATAATCTAGACATCAGTGTTCCATGAAAATGGTGGTTAAATTGAAATCTCTTTCTGTATAACATGGACAAAACAGGAATAAAGCAAAGCAAGAAAGTAAATATCTGTATTTATTTTCCAAATGAGGGTTCCTTCAGGGCAGAAGGAGAACTTCTTTATCTTAAAGTCATATCTTTTTCAACCTATGCTGAAAAAAGCTTTCTGTATAGATGGGACAAATGTATGAATCGCTCACACTTAAAGAGGAAGAATGCTTTTGGATTCAGCAGACTTCAAAGTTAGAAAGTTACTGTAGAGTTTATTGTAGTTCAGATGAAGAGCTCACTTTCACATCCTGAGTGAAGGTAATTATATTTTACTTACCAGTCTGACTCAACAATAAATGTGTCAGTAATAAAACTGGAATTCAATCAAAGAGCAGCAAACAGAAACAGGTGTTCTCATGGCCGATGCCTCACCTACAAGACACAAGATGGGAGACCTGGGAAGGCTTCTTTACTCTCAGGTCCAGTCAAATATACATGATCTGTGTCAGGGAAAGACCTGTATGTGCACTGTTTTCCTCGGGCTTTCCCAGAACAGGTAATTTAAGTGTGTGGATAGGAAGACAATCATGGCAAACCTTAGCCTGGTCTGAAGCCTGATTGAGGAAGGGAATCTGATCTGGATTAGCATGCAGATTTAGTGTAGTGGTAGTGACTGGGACATATTTCTGCATCTATGTAGTGCTTTTCTTCCAAAAATTCCAGCAATATCTTTACTTTTTTTAGTATTCTTTAGAAAAAAAAGGAAAAAAATCACAGAAAATAATGATTGCTTTTTGCCACCTGTATTCTTAACAACCATTTCCCTTCTCAGTGATGCTGTGTGAATTCTTAAATTGAGTGTTGAAAGGCAGTACAGACTATCCCCAGTATTACCCAGAAACCAGTGGCTGCACTACCTACAACGCAAAGCACTTAGCAGAGTCTCCTGTCCAAATTCTCAAGTTGAGTTTTGAGGACATTCTCAAAGAATATATTTTATTCTCAAAAAAATTAGTAAACACTTTCTTCAGCAAGCAGGAGTTAGATCACATTCCAGTTCAAATGGAATAGCTTCCACTGAAATGAATAGAAGGAAATTACCTTGAATGCTGTTAGTAGGACATGCTAAAGGTATGTACCATCCTTCTCACTTAGATAAAGCTGACTCTTAGAGCAAAGTACTTCGGAAACATTCTCAATTTCTTTATTTCATTTCTATCTCATTCTTCTGATGAAGATAACCTGAAATTTCAATGAAGGAACATCAGCAATAAAACAATTAATGTTATTTAATAGCTTAATAATAGTGGTTCTGAATTTACCATGGGGTTTACATCCTAATGTCTTTCAAAAAGATAGCTGCTTACAAGGACAGAAATAAGAAAACTCCCCTCCCTTACTCTGGTACTAAAGTGTACTCCCATGGCCTAAACATAACAGTTCTATCTGAGCATCTCCCAACATTTGAACTAAAGTAATACTCACAGTCTCTGACTTGTTTCTTTTCAGCCTGGAGATCTTTCCTGTCTGGGGGGTGTGTGACTAAGAATGGATGAAGATACTCAAGTGAACCTCCATGAGTAGTGTACTGAGGAAAATGAAAACAAAAGGATAGCACAAGATGTCACCCCATCATCTCAAAGCCAGAAGATTATATCTTAGAATCATAGAATCATAGAATTGTCTAGATTGGAAGAGACCCTTGGGATCATTGAGTCCAACCATCTACCCTACTCTACAAAGTTCTCCCCTACACCATATCCCCCAACACCACATCTAAACGTCTCTTAAACACATCCAGGGATGGTGACTCAACCACCTCCCTGGGCAGTCTATTCCAATGCCCAACCACTCTTTCTGTGAAAAATTATTTCCTAATGTTCAGTCTAAATCTACCCTGTTGGAGCTTGAAGCCATTCCCTCTTGTTCTGTCATTAATTACCTGTGAGAAGAGACCAGCACCAACCTCTCTACAGTGTCCTTTCAAATAGTTGTAGAGAGTGATGAGGTCTCCCCTCAGCCTCCTCCTCCTCAAACTAAACAGTCCCAGCTCCTTCAACCGTTCTTCATATGATTTGTCTGCTAGGCCCTTCACCAGCTTCATTGCCCTCCTCTGCACTCGCTCTGGCACCTCGATATCTCTCTTGTATTGAGGTGCCCAAAACTGGACACAATACTCGAGGTGTGGCCTCACCAGTGCTGAGTACAGGGGCACAATCACCTCCCTACTTCTGCTGGCCACGCTATTTCTAATACAAGCCAGGATGCTGTTGGCTTTCTTGGCCACACTGCTGGCTCATATTCAGCCACTTGTCAATTAGAACCCCCGGGTCTCTTTCTGCCAGGCAGCCTTCCAGCCACACTTCCCCAAGCCTGTAGTGCTGCATGGGGTTATTGTGGCCCAAGTGCAGGACCTGGCACTTGCCCTTGTTGAAACTCATACCATTGATGTTGGCCCAATGATCCAATCTATCTAAGTCTCACTGTAGAGCTTCCCTATCCTCCTGGGAATCAACACTCCTGCTTAACTTGGTGTCATCTGCGAACTTGCTGATGATACACCCTATGTCCTTAGTCAAGATCATCAGTAAAGACGTTGAACAGAAATGGTCCCAACACAAATGGTCCCTGAGGCACACCACTTGTGACCGGCCGCCAGCTGGATTTAAATCCATTGAGCACCACTCTTTGGGACCTTCCAGTCAGCCAGTGCTTGATCCAGCGGATCGTATGCTCATCCAGGCCGTGTAAAGCCAGTTTTTCCATGAGAATTGTATGGGGGACAGTATTGAATGCTTTTTGAAAGTCCAGGTATACAATATCAACAGCCTTTCCCTTGTCCAATATTCTGGTTATCTTAAGTGACACCCAAACTTCATGTGGGGAATTTTAACTACAGGGAAGAAAATAAAGCCTGAGTTGTTATAAATGAGCTTTTGAAAATATTGATACCAGTCCATGGAGTCAAGGTATGACCCTGAAGTGTGATATGCAAGCCACAGCAATCTGTACTTTGAGGAAGGGAGTATATTGCATTTAGAACCTTCATTTCCATATAAGATTATGGGATTGAATTGAATTTTTGAAAGGTAAACAAACCAAAACAAATAAGAAAGTGTATTGTTTGGACTTGAGTGAGGGAAAAAATAATTTCTGATTGACACGTTTTCTTCTAACTTTTCTCAATTTCTTTTTTCAATCTTTGACCAAAAATTTCTCTCTGCACAACTCCTGAGAATGTACTTTATGAAGGAAGGAGGCAGGAGGAGTTAAGCTCTCCCTATAGACCTCCCTTTCACATCAGCGTCAAATAACAGGGGAGAGGCTGAAGCAGGGTGCAGCCCCAGCAGCATGCAGTCAGGAATGCAACAGCCAAAACTGCCAAGCATTTCACAAGAAAATCTGCAACAGGATCTAGAGGATAACTTACTCTTAAGGAGTTTCATTTAATGCAGTCTTCCCCATTGTCATTACGAGAGGCTATCCTGCACCTTGATCATTCATACATTCTCTGAAAGAGCCTTCAGTCACATTTTTTATTATATAAACATCTAATTACCATGAGAAACTTGCTATGGTTTTGCTCCAAGGAATTTGAGTTTCAAGTTCCACAGACAAACTATGGAAAACCATTTAGATCAGGTTAAGGTCTTAGTATAAGTTATTTAGTCTTCTTTAATAGTTAGTAGAGGAATGGGCACCTCCAGGAGGCATTTCATCTCATATTTGTATATGTTAAAATGAAAGGAGTGAAATAGCTTCAGGAAGTTTTTCTCTTTCTCTCTCTCTCTCTCCCTGCTAAGGAAAACTTTAGGTGGCTAGTTTGAACTAAACATGTAACGTCAGCCTAGCTGCACATCTTGTCTCCAGTAGCAGATAGCAAATGAGCATGGGAATCAGTACACGAAGAGACTGATTCCACCTCTTCTGCCCATAGTGTGATCCCTTCCTGGCAGCATCTGGCAGCCAGTGGGTTTCATACTGCCTGAGTCACAGGCAATATCTGGATCATCCTTCCTGGTAAGCTTGGAAACCTATCCTGAATGTGTGTCTAACTCCTTGAACCCATGGTCATACACTGTTGCCTGTGCCAATAGGTTCCACCAGTTAATTAATTATACCTTGTGTTCTTTAAACACAAGACCTGATAACAAGGAATGAAGCAAAACAAAGATTTTCGTTCATAACACCCAAGTTGTTCCTAGATTTAAGTTTGAATAGGAATATAACTGTTTTTTAGATATTACAAGGAATTCCATTACCTGTAGGGGCAATCTCTTCTGAATTAAGATCTCTGTCCCAGATCCCAGTGAACAGCTGGGTTATGGTACTGTTTTCAAATGCTATGCTTTTTGCTTCAGTTCAGGTGAATCAGAGCCCATAGGCTTTATGCATGAGAGAAGCTTTACTTTATTTCTAATGGCAGAGTTATTAAAAAAAAAAAAAGAAAAAAAGAAAAAATAAAAAAGAAAAAAGAGAAAGAAAAAAAAGAAAAAGAAAAAATAAAAATAAAAAAGAAAAAAAAACAAAAAAAGAAAAAGAAAAGGAAAAAGAAAAAGAAAAAGAAAAAGAAAAAGAAAAAGAAAAAGAAAAAGAAAAAGAAAAAGAAAAAGAAAAAGGAAAAGAAAAAGAAAAAGAAAAAGAAAAAGAAAAAGAAAAAGAAAAAGAAAAAGAAAAAGAAAAAGAAAAAGAAAAAAGAAAAAGAAAAAGAAAAAAGAAAAAGAAAAAGGGAAAAATAAAAAAGAAAAATAAAAAGAAAAAGGAAAAAAGAAAAAGAAAAAAGAAAAAAGAAAAAAGAAAAAAGAAAAAAGAAAAAAGAAAAAAAGAAAAAAAAAGGAGAAAAAGAGAAAAAAACTACACACCCCAAAAAGGCAGTTTTATCACTGCTGCTGATACCATAAGGACAACTATGAAATCCTTAGACCAACTGAGATTTGTTACAATATATTTCTAGCTTTGTAATCTTTTGGGATACTATTTAATCATATGTGAATCTCTTTTATGGTTAATACAATTCTTTGAAATCATTAAATAGCATTCTAATTTCATGCTAAAATGTTCACAGGATGCTGTGTAAATCTATCATCTTTTATTTTTTTGCCGTAAATATATATACTTTGACTGCTAGAACTTCAGGAACTCTTCTTGTGATTGTGAACCTTAAAAGTTGGACTGGCTGTAAAGTGTTCATTTTTATAAACACCTTAACAACACAGAAGCACATGTTCCACTAATATCAAAAAGGCATGTGCTCCTAGCCCTCATAAATGCTAAGAAAGATGATAGCCAGCAGTTTAGCATAGGTCTACACAAGACTCTCTAATGTCTTTTTCAGTGTCATTTATAACCCCTTTGAACATAATTTTAAGGAGAAGAAAAAGAACGAAATTAATTTTTGAAGATTAAAAACCAAAATGTTTTATTAGATGGATGAAAAATATATGAGTAGATAATTGGTTTGCCATAAATTATATAGTCTTAATGTACTTCCTTCTTAGGAAAAAAAAAAAAAAAAAAAAAAAGCATGGTGCTTGCAAGCCTGATCCTACTTCTGGTCTACAGACAGAGCTTGTTCACTTCAGCCAGTTCTCTGTGTGCACAGGAACTTCATCTAACATGTTTGTCAATGTAAGATATACAGTGTAGTATCCATTAAATCACCGTGTCATTACTGTAACTTATCGAAGAACAAAACTATATAGTAATTACTATTTTGAGAGGAAAGAACTCCAGTACTGTCACATTAACAGATACATTCTTCACTCTCCCCTGTTGATAAAGAGCATATATATTCAGAACAGCTGCCACTTGTAATTAAGCTGAATAACTTCCAACCATTCAGCCTGTAAGAAAATGCCTTTTTAAAATTTCTATATCTTTAGTAAAATACTGAAAACTATTAAAATGTCACTGAGAAGTAGAAGACTTTTTTTTTTTATTGTTCAAACTAAGTGTGATCATCTTGTAGTAAAGGAAGGTTTGCAATATTAAGAAGTTCAATCATTTTATTCACTCTTATTTACAAGTGTTACTGTGAAGAAAAGCCACACAGGTAATAGATATCTAAAAGCCTGTCTTATACCAGGGAGAATCTGGTCTTAGCATTGTCTGCTGTAACTGGGTACCCCAGGATCTTGAGTGCATATGCACACACGCACGCACACACAGAGGGGAATTTATATCCCACAGATATCAAAGCATGCAAAATGGCCATAGCTGGTGTACAACTAAGACCAGTCTGCCAGAAAAAAAAAAAAAAAGTCAAACAGATAATCAGGATGATTTTTTTTTTTTTTCTAAGATATGCATGGTATAATTTTATCTCCCCCAGATATTAACTGAAGAGCTGTGTATGCAAGTGTGCAGATATGATGTCAGTGATCAGCCTTTAGGCTTCAGTTTTGATTACTTGGACAAATCTGAAGTCAGTTATATGCTGGTTTTATAGCTCATCATACTCAGTTTGCGTCAAAAAAGAAAATTTGGGGCTAAAGCTGAATAAAGCATAATGAAATTTCTGCACTGCTATAGCCACCCCAGTCATATCTGCACATAACGAAGACAGATTTCTGCAATGCGGAAGCTGGACGTTTGAGTGTTTCACAGTTCGAAACAATGAAAAGAGTATGTTTCCCAATACATTGCAGTGAAGTGATACAATATTATCATTTAAATGTCCCTTTAAAAAACCCAAACCCCCGAGATCCTGCAGTAGTAAGCTACCAAATCTGCATTCCTGAAAACAATGCCTGTGAACAGTTTAATTATTTTGTCCTTTCTTAAATCTTCTTGCCAAGAATCTTTACTGGATTAAGTATTCAACACCAAGAGATTAAAGATGTATATCCCTGTAGCTACCGCTGCACATATCTCCACATAATCACCAGGATTAGCTTTCTAAGGAAGAAGATCAAAGCTTTTTTTCCTTGTGGGTATCCGATAATAAAGGCTAAGGATAAACCAAACTCTCATCACTTTTGCATCTATCCCTCCACTACTAGATCAAGACTGTGAATAAAGATAAAGTCAATGTAGAAAGCTGCAGTACTCTACAACAGCTATAATAATAGGAACAGAGCAGAGTAATAAAAAGGAACTAGGAGGATGGCAAGTTACATAAAATCTTTAAGGGTGCATAAAGGAAGGCAATTAATAAACTGCAGAGCCTTTTGAAAGTAACTGAATAAATATTCACAAGCAAATACTACTTGTGTACGGATCTGTGGAGCATGTGTCCATGAACTACAAAATCCTGTACTTCATTATCATTTGTACTATGAAAGCAAAATTCTATAAAAACTATCCGTACCTGGTGGAGAGCAAAGTGCTCATTCTAAGCAACAGCACCAGGGAGTTCCATTGTTAGATGCACAATAACCACATGATAATTCAAGTTGGCACATTGCAAAAAGGCCAGTGCATATTTGATTATTTTCCTGTACAAATCTGGACAGTCATGGACCAATAAAAAGACCTGTATTTGTACATAAGATCAGTAATTTCTGCAGTGATATACAAAAACAGATACTTTGTCTAAGGGCCAAACACAAGGCATTTGGGGCAGATTGCTAATTTTTCCTCCTTCTGCCTGGCTTACGTGAAAGCAAGCCCTCAATGACTTTGTGTTAAGTTAGAAGAAAGGTAGGACTATTACAAAAACGTGCATGGTACTTGCTTGTTTTTAAAAGTCTTGGCATAAATAAGGCAGTTGTAGTTTTCACAGCCCATTAGCTAAGGAAGTTGATGCACTCTCTGCTTTGCTTATGGCCAGTCATGCACTTGAAGCCTCCAGGTGTTTGCTGTGCTCCTGCCATCTTTAGTTATCCTGTGGTAGAAACGTTCCCTTTTGTCGGAAAAACCACTGAAAGTCAAGGCTTCTTGTGACTTTGACAAATCACTTAGTCACACTGATCCTCATTTTACCCACAAATACCTACCTCAGAGAAGTGCTGTGAAGCTCAATTAATGGTTACAAAGCATTCAGAGGTCCCTGAAGGACAACGCTGTAGCAAAATATTCTAGTATTTTCTTCTGCCAAAAAGCATCCATTTGAAATTCAGTTTTTTTTGGTAAAGGACATAGACTATAACACATCCATGTTGTGCAATTCCTGATGAAAATCATTTGTAACCTACAAATTGAGGACTAGTTTTGTTATACTATCACTTGAGTTTCTTTGCTTGCATTATCCTTTATCCTAAACAATGTGAATAGTACCAATACACACACATGTTTGTACAGACTGTAACATTCTCTGCTTGTGAACAAAAACATGCACACACACATGCACGAGCGCACACACGCACACTTCCTCCTGTGTGTATTTAAAGATTTTTTCATAAGCTATGTAATAAAGATATCAAAAAATTTTATTTAATAGGAAGCAATTTCTTCTTATAAAATTGTGTAAAGAACTCTATAAAATCTGTATCAAAGTATATTTAAAATTATGTCCTGCTTTAAAGAACAGGCTAAATTCCTAAATCATTTTTTCCTACATTTGCTAACAAGTTAATCTAAATTTAATTAAAAGATGAGCAGAAACAACATATTGTTTCACTGGTGCTTTATTAGCACTTTGAATTTTAATATACGTATTTCATTGATAGACTGGGTATAAAGATTGCTATTTGTTTAATAGTCTTATTCCTTCAGCAAACCAAGCCATTTTATTTTGTCTTTGACTCTAAAGGCAGTCATTTTAACATGCTTTTTATCCTTAATTCTTCCTTAGACACAGCTCATTTATTTAATAGACTCATTCTTATAATTGTTACTGTGCTAAATGTGTTTTTTTCCCCTTCTCAATCCAGCCTCAATCCAGATGCTGATGTATAGCTCTCATATACAGAACTACACTGTAAAAGTGAACCTCCCCATTCTTCAGGCTTGCATCTGACCCTCCCTTGTCGCTGAAGGGACAAGTTTGACGTCCCCAGCATAGCACAGTAGTTTCTCTCCAGCTCTTCAGTGTCACATGTTGGGTGCAGGGGGCATCAGGACAGGACCATGGGGGTGCACAGTGGCCATGAGCATCCCTCTGTTCTCAGCTTTCTGCTGTGTCCCCCTCACTTGGGCTGTGCAGGGAAGCAGGGGCCATCACTGTCTTCTGCTCAGGTGCAGAGTGCCCATCTGTAAGTAGTATCTTCAGCACTAGCAATGTTTTAACCTTCTGTGTGGAGTTTTTTTTCCTGGAGCCTTTGGTTGACTTTAGCACTTGAGGTGTCCTTGGAAGATGCTCAGATGAAAAAGTAAGGTCGAGGAGGATTTCCAGTCATTCAGGAGTAGTGTACATGTGCCAAACGTCACACATCCAGTGTTCGTCTTTTCTGTCCTTGTAGATTTATTGTCAGGGATGATTTTCTGACACATTACCATTTGCACAATCACACCTAGAAAAAAAAAAAAAAAGATAATTTCTGTTTTGAAAAGCATTGCTAGAATATAATGTTAAAGAAAACAATGAGAAGGTGTCAGATGCTCTGTCTGAACCCGGGGACATGCATGGAGTGACACAGAAAACTCAGAAAGACAATTAAAAGTTAGAGTCAGGTCTTCCTTTTAAGCTACTGTTAGATACCTACACGCCATTTTTGAATGAACATTTCTCTAACTGCCACCTACGATGCTTGGACATCTTAATTGAATGCTATATGTTAATTTGGTATTGGAGGTAGTAAGGTAAAAGTCTTAGACCTCTCCAAACTGTATCTTTTCAAGGCTATAAAGATAAGCTATCAAGGAGGCCCAGTTAAAATACTTCAAACTGGATATATCCTCTACTTTTAATCTGTTTCTTTCCTGAAGAAAAATTGCCTTTCAGAAACACTATTATATAAGAAATAGTCAAGTGTCTTATGCAGTGTTTATTTTTATACTAATTTTTGAGAAAGATTAAGCCTTTGTGATTGGGCTTGCATAGGTAGATTGTTTTTTGTAAATTAAAATAAAGCATTTTTTCATTAAGTAAGTAAAATGCTGGTACTTTGTATGTTTATGTTTACAGTTGAAAGAGTACAATACTTCCAAAATAACTACTGATACAAAAGTTAAATGTAATTTTTACTTTGTTTCAATTATAAAAACAACACATTTATTTCTTACCAGGTAAAAGGTCCATTAAACACCAGATAGAGTTTGATACCTAATCAAAATGATATAGCCGAGAACAACAGTAGAATGTCTGTGGGGATGGCAAATTTGTTTTTCATCTTTGGTGCATTGTTCCAAGTTATATTATGCATTGCTTTGTTTTCACAACTTTTGCTTTTATTTGTTTGTACACAGAAATCCACAGCCTCACATTCTAAAATTCTAACTATGCCTTTCCTAAATTAATAATGTAAATCATTACCTTAATAAAATGGAAGCCACTTAATTTATTTTTATGCCCTGAAAAATGTAATGGTAGGAAGTATTTGCAGGTTCCTGAGATTTTTCTGAGCAGCACGACTGAATGCGAATGAAAAAGATGGAGAAACCAATAAGAAGTAGAAGAGCAATGCCCAGAAAACTACTCCTGAGATCTTAAGCCTGACCTGCTGCCACTGACTGTGGCACAAATTTTGTCTTACAATTACTCACCAGAAGTTAACAAACTTGTAACGATTAACTTTCTGGGAGCTGATTGTAGAAGTTCCTTGGAGCAACAGTGGTCTGTGATTAGATATGACATGCGAGTGGATTTCTTGTCTGCGTGAGATCACAAGAATTCATCCTAAAAGGCCCGACTTTTATGATCCACTGGGACCCCGTCATCTAGTGAGGCAAGCGCAAAGGATGAGCCACTGACATCTGCAGTTAGTCAGAAGTGTTTCTTGCTGAGTATTATTATCCAGTGACGACTCCAGCACCAGCAAAATCAAGATTAGACTGTTGTAATTTATTGTAGCTAAAATCAGAAACCACCATTACTGCAAAACAAGATGAAAATGAAACTAATTAACTGACTCAGTGTTGAAACACTCCAAAGTCAGTGTATCATCACCGGTCTTCCTCCTCAATACTGTTCCCAGTCATTACAGAGTCCAGTCCAGATAAAGGCAATCACAGATCTCATTAACTCCATCGCTAAATTAATCTTTGCTTGTCTTCAAGAATGTAATATACCTTTCTCGTTTGATTTTTATAGCCTTGAGACCCTCTTGAAAAGAGGTCCTGGTGTAGTCATACTTACCAGCAGGATCAGTTTGCACAGTGCAAACATAATGATGTGAACTTTAACATCTCCTGTGATACAAAAGAAACAGAAAGCAGATGTATAAAATAACAAGAAAGTTTTCATCTTCACGGAAGAAGACATGCAGAAAGCACTGCACGACACGCGTAGGATTTTTAGAAATTCTCATTTTATGAGAGGTGTACAGGTAATCCATTTTTAACATGTAGCACATCAGAAGTTCCTATATTGCTTTCATATTACCTGTTCAGGCCAATAAAATGTCAGCTTAGGCAATTTAGGTCTGATTTTCAAGGACTTTTGAGTATTTGCAATCTATACTGATTCCAGCTGGAGTCCTGGGTGTTGACGACTCTTCCAGCAGCTCCATCAGTGCTAGCAACAATGAGAGTTCTAATGTGGACAAGATGTTTGTCTTTTTATCACCAGTGTTTACGACAAGATGTTTGTCTTTTTATCACCAGTGTTTACTACGCAGCAATAAATCTACATGGTGAAGAAGAGCAGATGCCACGAAGTTTTGCTCGCTCGAGCTGGAGTCACCACTAGCAAGAGCGGAGCTGCGCTCATGTTAGTGTAACAGTGGGAAATTCTGCTAAAAGGCTCGTTGTAGACACGCTTCTCCTTACTCTACCTCTGCTCAATAGATCATTCATGAGCACCCAGCCCCCCCTCCAGAGAGCAAGTAGAGTCGGGTCATGAGCAGGAAGGGATGGAGACAAGGCTGAGTTTCTTACTTAGAGCTCAGGCTCGGAGCTGGTTTATTGTTGTCATGGCTACGGGCTCCACATGCCTCCAGTCCCTGCTTTATGAAAATAATGATGCAGTGTCTAGCCTTACAGCTGAATATATAAACCAAATTAGTCTACCATGCCTCTACCTGTTTTGTGGCTCACAATGAAAGAAGTAATATATCATGCAATCAGTCTTGTAGCAGTTATATTCTGTAAACACTAAGTCATTACACCCAGACTTTTTTATTTGCTCTTTAGAGTCCCTTCTCAGTGTAATAAACTGCAGATTTCAGTAAGAAAGCTAATTCAGAAGGGTCCTCTGCGACTTCTTAGGATTTCTGTAACATATAACTTCAAAAGTGCATTTCAAATCCCTTTTCGCACTCCATTTTTGCATAATCCCACTCACTAAACAAGAAGCAGAAAGACATGATGAATGTCTTTTCCAGAGCTGCAGTGCCAGGGCATTACTAGAATCAAACTATTCCTAATTTAAGTAAAGAAGAGTTATACAGTCCTGCGGGGAACTGTTAACTTTTCCTGAATAGAGTAAGAGCCTCATATAGTCCCATCCCACCTCTGCTATGAGATTAAGTAAACCTTTAATGGCACTGGGGTAAAGCAGTGAGGGAAGACACATCCTGTGATACCGCTGTTGTCAGTATCATTAAGAAGAGGGGGAAGGAAAGAAAGCTTTAAAAGTGCAGTCTTGATTGAAAGATAAATGTACAAGTGGGGGGAAATGGGTATCAGAATAAAAACGTGTAAATCTCAGCATATGATGGTGTAGTCAGCATAGCAAGGTTTTGGAAGAGAAGGTGGTAACAGGAAAAATAACTGACGTGAGGGGTAGGGAAGGTGCAAATTGGCTTTAATTTCCACCTTCTTACACATTCTTCTTTTTTTCCCAGCTTGTAAATTCCACCAGTTTTGATTCTCTACAGGCTCATTTAGACTATACGTGTCAGTAAGTGGAGGTGTGTGGTCGCATAGTTCACCATCATTTTACACTCTATCTCTGTGTTTAGCAAAATGGGCCTTATCCTCACTTACCTCCAAAATTCCATTAAAGCACTTTGGCAGTGTGGGCTGTAAATGACGTTTATCGCCAAGGAAGTGTAAAGGGATCTCAGTGCAGATAAAGAAGAGAAGAAAGTGTTATGTTTTTACAGATCTGAAGTATTTCTTTAAAAATAAATAAAGACAGCTTTATTATCTATCAGGGAAGGAACAATGCAACAAAGCATAAATTGAACGTAGTCTCACAAATTAAGTTCACCTTGGCTACAGCAAATTGAATGTTTTGACTCATCAATACACGGCCAGTATTTCATGCTACACAAAGTCTCCCATGCTGATATTTTCTATTTCTTACTGCTGTGGAGAGAATTGAAAATAAAGAAGTGTGTTTAAAATAATATACCTGTGTGCTGTAGAGTAGTACTATAAGTCTCATCAAGGCTGCTACATACTCTGCAATATCTCACTCGAAGGGTTTTAATGACTTGGCTATTTCAGAAAACATCAAGATTGAAAAAGCAAAATAAAACCCAAAGAATGTTTTTGCTGTAATTATGCAACTTTTTCAATGTCAAGAAATACAAGTTTTTTGCATTCCGCATTTCTACCACCTAGCTCTAAAGTGATACAAAAGAAAAAATGGATTTGGCTTTTTGTTTACTCTTTGAGAAGTTTTGGTTGCAAAAATTGTTTAAAATAAAGTAGTCACTCAGGGGAACACATTTAACTAAGACCCTTTATGGCTACGTGCAGCTGTAGCATATTTGCTTCTTTAAAAGAGATGCCTACAGCACTAAAAGAAATTATAAACCCAATGGGAAAATATCTGTTATTACCATGAGTTACAATTATATGTGTGTTTGAATAGGTATGAATATTCTCTATATGGAATATAGATAGTGACAGCTTTTACAGCAGTAAAAGGAAATAAAATTAATTTTATTTCCATATTTATTGAGTGCTCAATTTCACATTTTGCTTGGAGAGACACATTCAATTCATATGTTCTTAACCAGTGTTTTGTGTGTCATGTAGATGGGAACTACATAGTACTTTCTGTACAGCCCCTAGAAGACAAGAAATACTGTGTATATGTTAATCAGTGCTTTTATTTTCTTATTTAAATGATATTAAACTTTACCAAGACACTTTTAATTATTTCAAATTATCCAATCTTATTTACACAAAATGCATAGTATTGGGGAAAGCATTTAATCAATATGGGCACACCCAAAATGTATGGTATTGGGGAAAGTGTTTCATAAACAAGGGCAAACACAGCCCACTGCACAAAATCCTATCTGGTAGGGGTATGGATCCTGATATTCTGTCCTTGGAGAAGGAAGTGGTTTAGACTCCTAAACAGGTAGTGAGCTTCCTGTTAAAGTCTCTCTTCTTTTTGTATACGTTTGGTTATTTTTTTAAAGATGTGTTATTGTTTTTTCATGCTACAGATGAAATGATAGTAACAAATTTAGTAACACACAGTTGCCAGTTAAATTTAATATAAATAGGAGACTATAAAAACAAGTAACCAATGAGGGAAACAGATTGTATAAATATTGCATTTTAGAGTTGCATAGTACAAATATTTTATAATGCATGTGTTGTATGGGACAATATAACGTGAAAGCAGGATGGCTATTAAGTTGCTGACAGATTTAGTCTGTGTCCTAAACAAGTTCTTTGAAACTCTTTATATCGCCTATTTTTTCAGAGCTTTCACATACAGTATATTATATTTCTTTCTTCCTTTTACCAAAATAATTGAGGTACGACATAAATACAGAAAAGAGAGGCATTTCTAAGAGAAACCATGCATATAACTGCTAATGGCTTTCCTAGCCCGTAAGTTTTAAGAATAGTTAAGACCTTAGATTATATATTCCAACCTCCTGTATTCACAGCCTCCCATTCACAACCCGTTTCACCCAGATAGTTTACACTAAGGCCAACACATTGGATTAAACAAAAACATTTCAACTTTCGAGAGCTGAAACAACTGTTGTATCCCAGCAGCGAACAGGAAAGACTCAGGTTCCCCCAGAGCCTGAGGCTTCTGAGTAGCGAGGAGCTCATTAAGTAAGAGATGTTTCAATGATCTGAGCAAGATGAATCATAATTTATGCCACAAGGGAAAGGAAAATCACAAGTAAATAAACAACCTCTCCTCCTCAATAACAAACACAAAACAATGAAGCAACAATAACAAAAACCCATAGGCCAGTCTGGTCTGCAAAAAGAGAATGTATTTTTGATCTGAGACCTGACAGCCAGTTTGAGCTCTGGCATATGGATGAATACCAACCCTGGCCAGCCCGCTAAGATTCCTTGTACCTTCTCTGAATTTTAATCTGACCTATCTGGTACAAACTGTCCATTTACTGCACCTTCAAACTAAAACCTGGGCAAACAAAGAAACTCAAAATTCATCTGTCACTTGTAAAGAGAAATGATTCATTTCTTCTTGCATATAACTGCCTGAACCTCTCAGGCATGCTGTGTTTGATCATAGTCATTGCCATGTGTTTTCTGAGGGCAATGCAAAATGTATGTTCTCTTTTGACTCACAGAAGAATGGAAAGCAGAGGGGAGTTCCCTGAAATGCAGAATTAGATGTCAAGGCCAAAAGAAACATTATGACCACGTTACTCCTCTGTCCTCTCTGATTTTCCCACTCAAAGATTTTCTTCCAGGAGTTGACTTCTTGTCCTTAAGAAAGAACTGCAATCTTGTTCTAATGATTCCAAGTGACCTCGCATCTGCTGCCTTTCTGCTGTAAGCTATTTCTACATTTAACCACTGCTATGAAAGCACCTTCCTTTAACATTCAGTTTGCCTGATTTGAGCTGCACTCACTAAGCCTTTTAACATTTTTCTTCTCATTCAGTATCAAAGCTTTCCTCAGTATCACCTGAACACAGGGCCTGTCTTCTATGAACAAAGAAGTTCACAGAAACTGAGCTCCTTTTAACTTAAAGTACAAGCTTTATACTCTTAAGTTCATCTTCAGAACTGTTTGAAATTTTTAATATATCTGCATTCTTTTCAAGTATAGATGATAGCACTGATGTCCTAATCCAGTATAGCAGTGCTATGTATAGAAGTAATATTGCTTGTCCCCTTCCACCTGGTATCTTGGTTATCTCCTAAATAGCTAAGATTCACATGGATCCTTTTTACCATAGTCTTTCATTTATAATTCACTCATACTGAGAGACATTAATTTACAGCAAAATCTGATCCCTGCAAGACCTACTATTGATTTCATCCAGCGAAATGCTTTTGTGGTAACCAGAGTTTGGTTCCAATTGACTCCTTATTCTGCCCAAAATGATTCTAAAATCAATATCTCAGCCAACATTTTGCAAAGGCTTCTGTCTTCAAAGTTAACCTAAAGATTTAAGTGGGGGAAATACCCTGGAAAATACCTGGGAAATCCTACAATCTGGATCCAAATGTGGATCACTACACATAGTCTGGAGTGATCTATAATTTCTGATTCTGAATCATATTTGTATAAATTCAGATAACTTCACAGACATCAGCAACAAGTATGAGAACAGAATTTAACACAAAATATGTACACGGGCCTAATTGTAACAATAAAACTTTGGGTATAACCAAATCAACCAAAATTAGATGTCTGATGTCCTATGGATGAGTGTGTGTGATAAGGGGTGGTAAAATGACCTAGTCCAAATAAAGTAATTATCTAAGTTACCCACAATGTCAACAGACATATTTCTGAAAATATACAGAGGGAAATCCAGGCAAACTAATTTAGGCCTGTCCAGATAGCAATCCCATCTGGTTAAGTGATACCTTTGAATTTTCCAAGGAAAGCAGAAGGAAAAAATAGTAAAAAATAGTCAGGGACCCCTATTTGGAGTCTAGTCTGCAGAAACTGAACACCTACTGCAAATGGCATAGTAGAGGGACTACCCATCCACTGCGTAACGTGTGCTCACAGCACCCCACTCGTCAAAATGGGAGGCTGCAGTTCTTTTCAGACTGTGTATGTAGGATCTTGGACGCATGTCAAGGAGACAATCAGGCTCCTGGTCAGTGTGACTTTTGTAGATTTTATAGATTCATAGATTCAAAAATACCATAGAATACCCTGAGTTAGAAGGGACCCAAGAGGATCATCGAGTCCAACTCCTGACTCCACACAGGGCAACCTGAAAGTTAAACCATATATCTAAGAGCATTGTCCAAATGCTTCTTGAACACTGCCAGGCTTGGGGCCATGATCAAGCTCCCTGGGGAGCTTGTTACAGTGCATGACCACCCTCTCAGTGAAGAAACAAGTGCATTTGGAGTGAACCAAGAAGTAGCTAAGACTGTGAGAATCAGCAGGAGAGCCACAGTCGTGAAATTCAGCTCGGGTTCCTTCCCCATTTCCTTCTGTTACATGAGAATGGACAGACATAGCTACAATCGGAGTATCCATTTGGCTAGGAATAATAGTCCCCCAGGCTGTGAGTTAAAAACTTAGCAACCTACACAGAGTCTAGAGCCTCTCTCCTCTGTGAGTAGGCTAATCCCTGCAGCACTTGCAGTACTTATTGCTAGGAATTGAATTAGGAAGTTGTGGACAGTAAACAGACTACATTTCTGTATAGACCTTAGTCCCTGATACTTTAAGGAGTCTGTAAATTTCATATATTTTAGCTGTGAAATCACGTTTGACTCAAAACCAAGACCACGATCTACACCACTTTATAAATACTCCACTCCTCCACAGACAGATTATGTTAGTGCCATGAGCATCCTACCACCTCACCCATCCTTGGTGATTAGATTCTGCATAGCTATAACTTGCTAGCCTACAGTAGCTCATGCTTACCTACATTTGGTACAACTGTCACCCTAAATTTTTCAGTGCTCAGACTCACATCCTTAATACCTTTGAAATAATGTTGCTCCTTTTTAACTGCGTAGATAAACCAAATATTATAGCTAAAACCTGTGAGAAAAAAAGAAAAAAAAAAAAAAACAAACAACAATTTGATTCTCTAGAGTTTAAAATATAAACATGAAGGTGCTTTGGTGCCACAGCAAATGTGAAATTACCAAACCATTGTGTTATAAGAAAAATATGAAATTTTTAGACCTATTAAATCATGCACTTTTTCCACGGCATAAAGTAGATCAACACACAAAAGGCAGATGCAAGGGTTTTTGTGCTCAATACACAAAAAATTGTGTGGGATTCACTGGCCAGAAACTTGCACTTTCTCCAGTATAATATAGTCTTCATGTGGACTTGGTATTAGCACAGAACTATATAAACAAACACTTAAATCTTGAGATTCATTAATAGAAAGGGAAATGTAATGAGGGAAAGGAAGGCAAACCCATGAAGTTTATTCAGGATCCCAATGCCTCATTTTATCTGAATTTCACAGTAAAGATTACGATCTCAAATATTCTGAATACACACTCATGGATCCTCACACTTTTTCATGGGTTATTTTTCAAAAATCGCCATCTGGATTTGTCATTTTAAGATCCTCTTTGTAGTTGTAGAGAAAATTACAGTAAAATTATGCTAAAATTTGTTTCATTTGCTGCCCATGCTGTTTGTTTTTGCTTCTTTTAGAAATGTTTACGTATGTTTCATCTCTTCAAAAAGGGAATGTGAAGATTTGATGAGTGTGCCTTGAACCCAACCATCTCCAGGTAGAATGAAATATGTTGCCTAGGTTTCCTCGGAATACACCTCAGGAACAGATGAAGATAATGTGGTTGCATATTATGTGATAATGATTATTCTGACTGATGTATTCACCCCAAGGTATACTTGAGCATCTGTTGTTTATTTAGGCAGGACTCGTCATTCCTATTTTTAAGATATTTAAGTGGGTGAACATATTTCTCCTTAAAGACTGTCAAATGGGGGAAAAAACTAACAAGAGGCACATGGGATTACGTACCAGTGATGACATGGAATGCAAATCCAGGTGGGAGATTTACTTTAGTTCTAACACTGTTGATTGCCTTAGGAACTTAGGGTCTGTATTTGAGGAAGATGTTAGTTTGGTTTGTCTTGACTTAACAAAGCAATGAAGCCACATTAAGAGCAAGCGTGGCTGTAAAGCCTTACTCAGTACTGTACATATTTAACAATAAGGTTGATAAATCACTGGTAAAATATCATAGGGGTGAGGTATCCTTTCTGTCATATGGAGCCTTAAAATCTGATTTTGGTGATTTTCTAAGATACTGTACCTCAACAAGAAATTATATGCTATGTGAAGTAAATTATATGGTGAAAGTTTCTGTTCTATGTTACACAGAAACCCATACTAAGTGACATAATGGTCCTTTTTCATCTGAAAGTATAGGGTGTTTGCATCATTTATGAGTACAAATCTACCTACTATACAAAGCACAAATACAAAAATGGTCGGTTGAAGAACCAGTACACGACAGTGTGAATGCTTTCCTCTTATTCTGTGAATATTGTATTACACAAGCATCACGTTATCATCCAATTCTGATTTCTGAATACTAGTATCCTCAAAACTGTTCACCCACTAGTGGGAAGACATTGAGTTTTCTATGGCAGTCCAGCTTCACTTCAGTCTTTGGACTTTAGCAAAGCTCTTAAAAGTAAACCTTAGGAAAAATTGCAGGCACACGGGCTACACTAATTATTTTCCTTATTTTATTTTCCCTGATAGTTTTATCATTGCCAATGTATATTTACACACACACACACAAAAAAAAAATAATCAAAGACTTAAGCAGGATATAACCAAGTTGGGTAGAGTACTTACATCTTTCACCACATACAAGTTTCACAAGCATTGATCTAACCTTAGGGATGAACTATACATAAAACATCCTGAACAGAAAGAGGCTTAGTCTGTCTTAAAGGATCTCCATTGACGAAAAGTTCACCACACCTCCAGACAATCTACTCCTGTACCACAAGATAAAGTGGCCCATCCCACTCTAAATAGCTCTTGCTAAAATGTTAGCCCATTACCTCTCCAAGTCTATGCAGGTATGGAGAGAACTGTTGATTTCTTTGTCTCCTGCAGCTACGTTTAATATTTTTCAAACATATATATGGTTCCCTCCAACTTCGTTTGTCAAGCTAGAAAAGCCTTACTTTGATCAAGTTTTCTACACAAGCATTTTGAGAAAGCCTCTGTTTTCTACACCTCTGATTATTCTCATTTGTTTCTTCTCAGTTTGTTGAATCATAGAATTTTTTAAGTTGGAAGTGACCTTTAAAGATCATCTAGTTCCAACTCCCCCGCCATGGGCAGGGACATCTTCCACTAGACGAAAGTTGCTCAAAGCCCCATCCAACCTGGCCTTGAATACTTCCACGACTTCTCTGGGCAACCTGTTCCAGTGTTTCACCACCCTCAGAGTAAAAAATATCTTTCTTTTATCCAATCTGAATCTATGTTCTTTCAGTTTAAAACCATTACTCCATGTCTTGTCACTACAAGTCTTGGTAAAAAGTCTCTCTATATCTTTCTTATAAGTCCCCTTTAAGTACTGAAAGGCTGCTAATAAGGTCTCCCTGGAGCCTTCTCTTCTCCTGGCTGAACAACCCCAACTGTCTCAGCCTGTCTGCATAGGAGAGGTGTTTGAGCCCTCTGATCATCTTTGTGTCCCTCCTCTGGACCCATTCCAACAGGTCCATGTCCTTCTTATGTTGAGTGCTCCAGACCTGGACACAATATTCCAGGTGTGGTCTCACAAGAGAGGAGTAGAGGGGCAGAATCACCTCCCTCGACCTGCTGGCCATGTTTCTTTTGATTCAGCCAAGAATACGGTTGGCCTTCTGGGTTGTGAGAGCAGTTTGCTGGCTCATGTCCAGCTTTTCATCCACCAGTACTCCCAAGTCCTTCTCCTTCTTGGCAGGGCTGCTCTAAATCCTTTCATCCCTCAGCCTGTATTGATACCAGGGGTTGCCATGACCTAAATGCAGGACCCTGTACTCAGCCTTGTTGAACCCCATGATGTTCACACGGCCCCACTTCTTGAGCTTGTCCGGGTCCCTCTGGATGGCACCCCATCCTTCAAGCATGTCAACGCATCATTCAGCTTGGTGTCATGTGCAAGCTTGCTGAGGGCGCCCTCGATCTCACTGTCTATGTCATTGATGAAGATTTTAAACAGTACTGGTCCCAATACAGACCCTGAGGGACATCATTCATCACTGATCTCCATCTGGACATTGAGCCATTGACCACTACCCTCTGGATGCGACCATCCAACCAATTCCTCATCCACCTAATAGTCCACCCATCAAATCCGTATCTCTCCAATTTAGAGGGGAGGATGTTTTAGGGGACTGTGTCACGTGAAAGGCCTTACAGGAATCCAGATAGGAGACATCCGTAGTTCTTCCTTTGTCCACTGATGTAGTCACTCTCTTCCCTTGTCTGCTGATGTAGTCACAGTTGCCTCCAGCTGATACACATTTTTGCCCAAAGACATTACACAGAGCTGGAATAGAGTTTCCCACATTATCCATGCTGGGTTATAGTTACTTCCACTGCAGTTCTTCAGATGTGTTAGGGCTTTGACAAGCGATCACGGTGACTCCATTCTCTGTAGTTTAAGGTCTTACTATTCCTGGTTGCCAGTTTCACTCTTTTTCCAGCAGTAACACTGCTGTAGCAGAATTGGTAGGTGAGGATATGTCTGTGTCAACTACAACATAAAAGCATAAAAGCTCCCCCCACATTACAAAAAATGTTTCAAAAAATCTGTGCAACTTAAATGTATAAACAAGTTTTCTAAACAACATTTTCAGAAGAATGGACATACTAAATCATACCTAAACTCCATCGAATCTGCAATGCTGTGTCCAGCAAAGGTCAGCTGGGCTCCTGTGGTCTAACAAAAATGGTCTGATTGATGTTTCACCCCCATGAAACTCTCTTTCATCCTACTTTGTATTTAGCTGACTGCCATATCTATTTTCATTCTCACTTCTGTGGCATTTCCCCTGATCCTTGGGAAAACTTATAGTATATTCAGATAGATGTAGTTTTTATTCCATTTTTCTGGTGTTTTAATTAATAGGAGATTCCAAGGGAAGACTTCAAGAAAAGGGAAATACACAGTGATTTTTATCTCGAGGAGGGTATAAATCTCTTTACAATGACAGTGGTTTGCACTTAGCATCTCTAAAATTTCATTCACACCTTAGTTGTTAAACGTTTTCTTGACACTTGCTCACAAAGGTTTCACTTCCTCTGGTTCCTTCCATGGTGCTCAAAGTAGCCCCAGGCATGGTCATCCGATTGCAGACAGCTGGTCTCTACAGCTAAGAGAGGATGCTGAGAAAGACTTTTTCTGAACTCTCACAAATAGTAAGGAGGGCAAGAGCAACAAACTCCAGAGTCTGGAGTAGTGAAGACTGCTTGGGAAGCTGGAGATAATGAAGAACTCTGAGGAGGTTTGCAGCTGTCTGCAAAGATTTCCTTGCATATTTAGTTAAGGGCAGTCCAAAAATTGCTTATGACCCCTCCAGAGTAAATTCTCAAAACCCAGCTGTAAGGTCAATGCTGACAGTTTATGACGGCTGAACCATTCGCAGTGGAAAGAAAGGTACTTTGAGATCACTTTGCTGCTATGGGCAATAAGAATTACACCAGTCTGAAGCCCGGCTGAGAGAGCGCCTATTTATTGTGTTGTTTCCACCATTGTTCTTATTCAGCATATTTTGTCACATTATAAACCATGCGCTGATGAAAGCTGTTCAGTGGTGCCTGGCAAAATCTCAAGCATCCACACATCCAGAGCACTAAACACCTGACTCCTAGTATTTGCTGACACATTGGGTTTTAATACCTTGGGGCATTTTGACTGTGTTTACGGATAGGTAGACAGGCCAAGCACTTAATGCAGGCCTGAATACACAGAAGCAAATGTTTCTTAAACACAGAATCTTCTTTCCCCTCCCCCTGCCCTTGCCTTTTCAGACTCAGCTTTTCACTATGAGGTTATTTCTCAAAAAAATGAAGATTGCTTAAAAGGATACGGGAAAAGATTGTGGATATTTTAGTTTTCTTTATTATATTTTGGAAAACACAGAGATGTCATTTGCTCAGACTTTGTAAAAAGAGCAGAACTCCTTAAAACCTGAATCTGAATGGCATTTTTAGAACCATTTTTTTGACTGAATTTCTATCCTAAAATCCTTTTTAAATTATGCTTCAGAATAATTAAAAGTGACTAATCCTTTACTATTTATAGCCTTAAATGCTAAGCAATAAAAAGAGTATAATGATTATTGGTTAAAACAGAGCAAACTGTTCTAGAATTCATTACCATGATCTGTGATGTCACTGCAACAAAGCACAGTTGTGAGTTTAGTTAGGTCTCCCTACATTCTTCTTTCATATGAAGGAAATAACAGAAATCATGTCTCTGCTAGCCCGGTTCAATATACCACTTGAAAAAACAAACTACATGCAATACACAAGCAGAATAATATGACCTAAACGGATACAATAAAACCCAGTCCAGATAAATAAAAACAGAATTGTCAAGGCTTAGCATGCCTAGGCATAGAAACTATACACTTATGCCTCTAGAGAATAGCTAAGAAATTATTTTCAAGTTAAAATTTCAAGATCATGCCAAGACATGGAAGTAAGCCTAGTATTCTTCATAGAATCATAGAATAGTTTAGGTTGGAAGAGACCTTGAAGATCACTGAGTTCCAACCCCCCTGCCATAGGCAGGGACACCTCCCACTAGACCAGGTTGCCCAAGGCCACGTCCAGCCTGGCCTTGAACACCTCCAGGGATGGGGCCTCAACAACCTCTCTGGGCAACCTGTTCCGGTTCCTTACCACCCTCACAGTGAAAAATTCCTTCCTAATGTTTAATCTAAACCTGCTTTCTTCCAATTTAAAGCCATTCCCCCTCGTCCTATCACTATGTACCCTAGTAAAAAGCCCTTCCCCAGTTCTCCTGTAGGCCCCCTTTCGGTACTGGAAGGCTGCAATAAGATCTCCCCGGACCCTTCTCTTCTCCAGGCTGAACAGCCCCAACTCTCTCAGCCTCTCCTCATAGGAGAGGTGCTCCAGCCCTTGGATCATCCTCGTGGCTCTCCTCCAGACACACTCCAGCAGGTCCATGTCCTTCTTCTGTTGGGGACTCCAGAGCTGGATGCCATACTCCAGGTGGGGTCTCACGAGAGTGGAGGGGCAGAATCACCTCCTTTGACCTGCTGGCCACACTTCTTTTGATGCAGCCCAGGATACTGTTGGCCTTCTGGGCTGCGATTGCACACTGGTGGCTCATGTTGAGCTTCTCGTCAATCAGCACCCCCAGGTCCTTCTCCTCAGGGCTGCTCTCCAGCCATTCCCTGCTGAGCCTGTATTTGTGCTTGGGATTGCCCCGACCTGGGTGTAGGACCTTGCACTTGGCCTTGTTGAACTGCATGAGGTTGGCTTGGGCCCATTCTTAATGAACAAATTTCCCCCTCTTCCTTTCTAAAGGACCAAGAACATGACACTGTGCACAGCCCCTCTTATACATCCAGGCAAGGACAGAGACAGTTGGAGAAAACTGAAGTAATATATGAATACCAGAAGCTAGGCCTCGTTTTTATTTATTTGTCCATGAAAGCCAAACTGACAACATTGTACAAGGGTGGCTTTTTTGTTTGTTTATGGGTTTTTTCCCCCCAAAGCAGGTGATTCTTGGATTCTAAAAGCTAACAGCTAAAAGCTCTGACTTAACGTGACCCTGAGAGATAACTTCAGCCTCTGGCCCAAACTTAAATTAGTCTAAACCCTTAATAAAGCAAAATTAGGCAGAAGTCTTGTGGCATCATTAATTAATTTCATAATTTTCAAAGTGGTTTGTGTTCATTAGGGGGAAAGAGGCAGAGGAATGTAAGAATTAATAGTAGTTTCTGTAGCCAAAATAAGTGAGAGGCTGTAGCCAACAGTCTGCACAACGCATTCCCAGGCATGTTGATCATACTTTCAGAGTGGAAAAACAAGGACACTGTAATCAAAGTGGAGGAGGAGGTTAGAGAAGTGTTTTAGTGAGAAAATGGGAAGATGGATGACAAGGGGAAGAAAAAGGAGAGTGAAGATCCCAAACATTTTGCAGTAAAGAGTAAAAAGGGAAAGATTCCCCCTGTATAACTCTTTTACTGTTCACCCCTTTCTCAACATCTTCTTCAAACGTATTTGTGTTGTATCAGTTGCAACACATTTCTCCAGCTCTTTTGCCACATTTGGGCTTTCTTTCATTTGGCCTTGATCAGCCAAGCTCCCTAGTCATAAACTTTCTGACTCACTTTCACACATCAGCATAGTTTCTATAGTGTAGGAACGCGAAAGAACAAAAGCCTAAGGTGATAATCCCTCCTCTTCACACTTAACCTCTCCATGAAACAAATTCCCTCAGCTCTGAACCTTCTTACGCCTTCTGACATACACAAATGTTTATTTAAAATCATCACATGTGTATGACCTTCTTGACCTAAGAAATCCCACCCTAACATCAGAAACTCCTGGTCCCTGGCTATACACCACTAAGAGCCTCAGATGATTTAACATGCTGGATTTAAAGCAGGAACAGAGAATGCCACCATTCTGCTTCTGTGCACTGGAGTGAAAGAACTTCATATTAGTGTAAGTTTCTTGCTCTGATGCCTACACATATTAACCATAGAAAACAAAATTTTAATGAATTTTTACCCTGTGTTCCTTGTCATCTCAGCATCAAAGGAGGAAAAGAGCACAAGGTGCTGTCAGGTGAGATGCATGTCCTGGGATTGAAGGCCTCTATAGCATCTGTATTCCTCTGTAAAGATATACATTGCCACACTAGCTGCTCTGCATACCAGTTACACCATTTGTAGCCATCGTTTGTAAGACTCATGTTTGCTCTGGACTTTCTGAGTCATCAAAATAACTCTGACAAAACTCATTCCTCTCCTTGTGATCAACCAACCACTTGTGATGTTAATGGCTGGTTATCATGGAAGTAACAATAAAACCAGTTTCATATATAAAGCAGTTTCAGCTTTATATAATCTCTTTTGTGTAATTAGGTACTTGTTTTCAACCATGGGCAAAGATTAATCTCCTTCTGATGATCTAAAGTAACTGGCATAAATAAGCCTACGAGATCAATGAAACTGGGCAATTTTGTCTTTATTTTCATTTCTTTGCAGATGAATCACTTAAATTACTGATAACAGAACACTTCCACTGAATGACTTGGCTAAACAAAACTTCCAAATCAGGCTGGCTTGTCCCAGCAGGAATGGTGGAAAAACGTCTATGGTAAGGGTTCAGAAGTATTAAGGAGGATATGGAACACAAAGAGGTATGTATTAGAAAAGAGTCAGAATATTTTTTTTTCTTACTGACAAACTCTTCAAAATTCTTTCAGGTAATCCTACAGTTTCAATAAGCTCTATTGATTTAAGGAATGATTCACACTTGGACTGGAAATGAAGTAGCTTTTAAAGTGCAATCACCAAACCCATATGGTTTATTTCACAACATCTTACCGCTCAACTTTAGAACCAATATAACTCGAATCACAATACAATGATGATTGATGTTTTTCATCAACACCCAATTATCATTCCATCATGGCACAAGACTTTAAAGCAGAGTTGTCTGAGCCAAGTAAAACACAAAGTGAGCATCTGAAAATCCAGATCTGTGCTCTTACAAAATGACTTACCAAACTGCATTTATTATTTTCTAACATGTTAGGTCATGTTAGCTGTATATAGGTATACAAGATGAGACATTTATTTTAGTCTCACACTCAGGTAGCTCATTTCACTAATTTCTGAGTAAGAATCATATCTGCAAAGAGATTTTTTTGTTTTGTTTTAAACAGAGCTTGAACTGGAATTCTTAGTATCGGTGGGATCAGTTCTCAGGTTTTTTTCAGTTTCACTGGACTTCTCTAAATATTTGATACTGAGCACTAACAGAGCTACCCGACATATGTTGCTGGGTATTTTATGGGCCTTTCATGACCAAATAATTACAACTCCATTAAACTTCCCTTTTTATGTGCAGAATCTGTTAGAATACATATTTTACATATTTATAGAATCATAGAATATAATACGTATAGATAGCCTAACATGTAACAGAGAAAGAGGTATCTCTTGCTGTTTCTCTGCACCGTCTGACATGACCCGACATGATTTTAGTTGGAAATTAAGTTCCATAATTCAGAAGCAGGTTGTTTGGGGTTGGGTTTTTTCAGCATTACACAGTAACAGCAACAAAACGATGGGAGGTTATGGGAATAGGAGGAAGTAGTTTAAACATGCAAATACTTTAAAAATGTAGGTGTTAAAAAACATGTTAGTAATCTATGCAAATTGTTACAATATGATAGGTTCTGCATTTCTTTTAACCATGATAAGTATTACCTTATTTTCATACTATATATTATTCATAACCTTTACTTGGAGCACAGTATACTTTTTGTCCTCAAGGACTGTAAAATAACTAATATACAGATTATATAATAAACACTTCATATTTTGCTAAAATGCAGCCACCTCAGGTGGGCATAAAAGCAACTATTTAATAATACTAAAAAAATAATACATATCAATTAAGAAAAAAAAAAAGAGAATGCTATATTCATTAAAAAAAAACCCTCTAGTGCATGATAGATAAATGCAAAATAATAACCAAAGATAGAATTTATCTGACACATTTTGCCTGACACAGCTACCCCAAAAAGACCGCATTTTTTATTTTGGATTTAGGTTTTATCCTGCAGCTCAAATTATGGCATTTCCTATAACTGTAGTTCTTAATTCTGAATTGGTGCTATGATTCAGTGCTATAGGTGTTTGATGGTTTACCGAATTTTGTGGGAAGAAAAAAGAGAAGCATTCCAAGGGGGAGGTGTCATTTTAATGCACTTGCTCTTTTGCAGCAATGAAAATTCTGAAATAAAAGATTTGCTTTACAAAAGTGTCTTCTGATTTTCTTTAAAAAAAATCTAACAAACTCCAAAAAGCATTCAATTTTTTACTTAGGTTACCAGATAAACCAAATTTGAGTGATTTAGTAATTATATTGTTGGGTTTGTTCTTTTTTTTTTTCCAAAAGCAGACTTATTTGCTTCTCATTTTCATTGAAGGAGAGAGAAGAAAGGTGTTTTAACACATTTTCATTTTCTCACCAAGCCTTTCTGAAAGAAATAATTTTGCCTCTGATACACTAGAAACTTTTATTATAAGATCGAATGAAATCATATATTCAAATAAAATGTGTTCAAGTACATGCTCTATAGTCATTAGAACGCATCATTACAGCATCACACCGGACATATGACACATACCTTCTGCATTTAGTTGCCTGTTCCTTTCAGATAACCATTTGGAGCAAAAAAAGCAAGCACACTTTCAAACAGAGGTTTACAACAATGTTCTTGACTAACTGCTTGGGTGACATTTTGATTCCAAATCCATTTTGCTTTTGATTTTTGTTTGTCTTGTACTTCCTATACTTTACCTTGGGGAAGAAAAGGTTAAAGATAATGCCTGCTAACTTTGGCTTTATATCTTATGAAAACCTATATGAATACAATATATTTTCCCTTAATAAATTTGAAAATTTCTTCAAGGATTCCCAAAGGCCCCTTTATACAGGTCCAACAGTATAAAGCACACTTTAAGTGGATGCAAATAGAATATTCATTCCTTTTAAAGACAATTTGCATTGCTTACACATAGTGTAAACAAAAGCCATGTCCCAAACCGCTTGTTTTCAACAGGACTGATCTTTGGGTTTTGTTCAAAATTGAATTCAAACAAAGTTACCTCTAGGAAAGGGAATTTGTTGACCTGAGAGCATCCTATAACCTAACACTCTAATTTTTATGACTCCATTTCGCTTATACATGCACATTACCAGATGTCTCTTCACGCTATAACCCTGTGGAAAATAACTTCATTATGCACAGGTAGCAATCCATCATTAGCCACCAATTAGAAATTCATGAGAGAGTGTGAAAACACTCTACATTCTGTCTGGTTGCTTACAGTGTGTGAGGCCTGTCTTAAAAAGAACAGTTCAATGTCAGACTGAGTTTTGTGCTGTGCTGCAGTCCTAAATGACAACAGTACCACATGCAGTCCCCTTTCTTCTGTTGCAAATACTCATTCTCTTCTTTTGACATATCATCACCCTAAAGTATTTCAGTTGGTGGCCCCTAAACTGATGGTTGTGGCACTTACAAATGGAGCTTGAGACACTAATAGAAATTCACTTTTTTTCTGCTCTTATTTGGTATCATGAGCCTAGTAAATCATATCTTTGCTTGCCCGTCCGTGCCTGGGTTGAGATTGACACAGGAGGTGGCACCCCCTGGGTGAAACTCACAACCATAAATTAAAGTTATATGATATCTTAAAAAAAGTGTGATCTGCTAATTAACAGCAAAACAGATAAAGAGTGAGCAGTGACTAGGAGGAAAAATTACATTGTATTAAATTCCTTTCAGGAAAATTACTTTCCCTGTAACCAAGAAAATATGCAATATGGCCTCTTTAGACATTCTTCTCAGTCTATGGTCAACAAACTGCAGGTGCTAACACTGCTTTTTATTTTTTAGGCAAAAGGTAAGTGATGCATCGACTGAAAATGCTGATAATTGTTTGGACTAATGTCTTATGCGCGTAGCAAGAAACAAGGTTAATCACTCACCTCTCCTTCCACACAGAACAGTAAGGGACATCAAGTGTTGCAGAAGAACGCAGACACCACTTATGTGCTCTGTGTATTCAGGTGGGACACAGTTCATCCAGAGCCCATCTCATTCCTAGATGACAGCCGTGCCTGCTTCCTTTCTAGGATTACTTGTCTTGTAGGCACCTCACCTCATGTTCCAGGCCACTTGGTTGCAGCTGCCATATGTACCCAGAGCAATGCCCTATTTGGGGAGGACAGGCATCCACCTCCTACCTCCTCCAAGTCTGTGCTCCTACGGGCACAAACTTGAGTATAGGAAGTTCCACCTAAACATGAGGAGGAATTTCTTTACCTTGAGGGTGACAGAGCACTGGAACAGGCTGCCCAGGGAGGTGGTGGAGCCTCCATCTCTGGAGACATTCAAAACCCGCCTGGACGCGTTCCTGTGCAACCTGCTTTAAGGTGTCCCTGCTCTGGCAGGGGGGTTGGACTAGATGATCTCCAGAGGTCCCTTCCAACCCTATGATTCTATGATTCTATGAAAATTATCATTATCAAAAATAATATAAGTTTCTAAAATTATGTTGCAGTCTAGGATTAGGCAATTGCTGAATTATGCCAAGAACGTATATGGATGCAAACTAATCTAGCAAATTTTCAGATATGTCCTTCCTCCACCAGGTTGAATGTTGTGGCCAGGCAGACCCTGATTTGCAACTGGTAGGTGAAAGGAAATTTGAATGGTGTCATCCGTATACACAGATGCCTCCTGGAGCCACAACCACAGGTTGGTCTTGATCTGCTCTTTCTAAGCTGCTGCAATGTCTTGTAGGCACATTTGCACTATGTGGAGCTCTGTGGACACTGCACTAGCAGCTACTTGGACTGCATCTACACAAGGCTCAGATAAAGACCTATATGAATGGTACAGGCTGGTAAAATGTGTCTTAAATCTAAGCCATCGTAGTCTAAACCAGGTGCTTCAGCCACTGTCAGACAGATATCTGCCTTCTCTAATTTTATGTGAACAAGTAAAGCAGGAAAATCTTTTGATTCACATGTAGGTCTAAAGATATCTTCACTTATGATATTTTCATTGCTAGTTTGAGTGCTAAATTTTCAGCAAATACTGGTGAACACCTTGATATTCGTATTGCCAGTGCTTGGGCCAATTTTTTTAAGAGGGGCTTACATTTAAAGACCAAGACAATGAATATGAGTGATTACTATATAGAAATGTGTAAGAGAGCCTAAATGCAGCAAGGATGTGTTCAGGACACAACAAGTAACCACTGTTTATATACCACTGTTTACACAGTACGTGATCTGAGGTGAGACATCAGCATATTAACACAATTTATGTTCCAGGGCACATTTACAAAAAAACACATCGTAAGATGGAGAACTTTCAAACTGCTCAGGTGCCAACCTTGGCCACAATTTCCTAAGATTATTCAGTTCATAATTGCACATGATGATCAACACAAAATTAAATATCCATATTGCCTAATTACATGTATATACTCTAATGGCATAATTAAGATACCCAATTTTACAATTAGAGTGTGGCATTACTTAGTAAACAGCTTTTCAAAGCTTTGTTTCACTCATTTTAAATTACTTCCAGAAAACACAAATTCATATGCAAGATATGGTACACTGTAAGAACATTAAAAACTGTTTAATAATGCATATTCACAAGGGACCAAAATTAAGACTTAATAGGCATACTTGACTACCTGTGTCTTGATTTTTGAAAACTTAGCAGTACAACTTTAATCTTCTGTCATTATGGTTTATGTCTGGTTGTTTGAAATAGAGCTTTTGGTTTCAGCATTTCTAGAGAAAAAAAATCCATGCTTTAGAATGGTGTACTCAGTCAGAAATGTTTGCACATTTCATAAGAAGTGAAGGCAATATTATTTTTCATTTTATTAAAAATATTTTTTTCAGGAAGTCAATGGACTGACCTGAGAATTGTCACTTCTATTTCTAAGCAGTTGTGAATTTATAAGTAGGCAAATACCTATCTTCTGTAACGTTCATTATTTTGTTCAGTGGTTCAGTGGATATTTTCAAATATGAATACACAATTTTGCAACAGTCTTTGTTCAATGTCTTTTTTTGGTCTTGGAAATCTTGCCATTAACTTCACTAATATCTGTTTTTTATAGCAAGTATCAACATTAGTCATCTACAATAAAAAGTAGCAGTGTGCAACACAAATTTCTTTTGATTCCAGATGCCAACAGGGGGTAAAAGGCTGTTCTCACATGATTCCGCCTTACAAAATAAAATTTGCAACACTCAAGACATAGCCAAACTTAAATCAACACTCAGTCTTTGTCATTAATGTCTGCTCTGTACTCATTTTTTTCAGTATCTAAGATAATTAATAATTCCACAAATATTTTCCAACGTCTTCTCTTGGAAGTCGCTGAATGTTTAAAAATTAAAGAAAAGAAATAATACCTTAGGGAAAAAAAAGGTCTGGAAAGTGTTATCTGAAAATAATAGATGTTTCAAACAAACTGTGAGACTGACACAAGCACAGAACCCAACATATAGACATGACTAGTGGATAAACTGTTGCTAGAAAATTAATAAGATGTGTCTGTCCTCCTGCATTGCTCTTTGGACTGATTCCCACTAGATGAATTAACCGAACTACCACACTTATTTTAGAAAAATACCAAGTATTGATTTTAAAATACTGGTTGAAGAGGTGTCCATTGTGCATTTAAGGAACTGGTTCCAGTGACTAATCATCCCTATTCTTAACTCTTGTGTCTACAAAGCTAATTTGATTTTTCTTGGCTTTAGCTTATGTCCACTGGATTGTACCATAACATTTCACCTGAGCTCACAGAGTGTACAAGTGAATACAGGCCTAGGTACGTGTCTCGTAAGAACTGAGTCATAAGGCCAAGTTGTGGCTCCTGAGGGATCTTGCTTCAGTACTGAGCAACAAAGAACAACTTCATATTGCACATACTGTCTTAAGTCATTCCTTATACCCTGTATTTATCCTTTGTCATTCGAGTTTTTTGACTGAAATATGATACTATGTGATATCAAGTGATCTGTGACAGAAGTCTAAAACATTGTGACACAGACTTTAATCAAAATTATAAGATCATTAAAACCAGTGGATTAAATTATTTTGACAAGATCATATGAAATGATCCTCTTGACACTCTTTTGATTGTTTACTGAGCATATTCGGCATTGACCATATTATTTATCCTGTCAAATGTCTAGCTGCTTATTTAAGAATTAAGAAAACATAAAATGGGCCTTCCCTTTCTCTTTTTAAAACCATCATCAGAAACAGTAATTTTACTGCAATTTCTGAAAATTTAAATCATTTCTCAGACTTATTAGAAAGTAACACAAGCAGATTATAGGTATTACTTTAAAAGATCTAAGAATCAAATTATCCATAACGCTAAATTACAGATGAAAAGCTATGATAGGACCAACTGTAGATGCAGTTGGAAATTTAAAAAGAAGTAATAATTACATATGGAAGAAATATATCATTTGTCTTTTTCCCCAAGTGTAGAAAAGGAATATTTGTCAAATGTACACTTTTCTGCTTATCAATTGCATAACAAACAAAAGAAAAAAATTCTTCCTCTCCCTTATCAAGTAAATTTAGCCATTGTAGTCCAGATAAAAATGATATCTCAGTATATGTTAGCAATGGAAAAGTCCTATTTTTCTTCATCTGAACACCTACCTATTATGTATCTTCCAACTGCTTTCAATACAAAATGTATCCAGATCAATAACCACTGACAGCAACTTTCAGTCCTGATTTGCATCCTAAGTTTAATTGATGAACACAACTAGTGTTTTGATGGAATTGCTGGTTAGCTTTTAGCAGTAACTGAAGCTTGAAGAGAAAGGCAGCTCTCCATAGGGCTGACAGACTTACCATTTTCTTTCAATAACTGGTTCAGAAAGAAAAAAATTCAAATTCAGAATTGTGCAGGGGAAAAAAAA
Source organism: Vanellus vanellus (assembly GCF_965231255.1). NCBI lineage: Eukaryota > Metazoa > Chordata > Aves > Charadriiformes > Charadriidae > Vanellus > Vanellus vanellus. Next base: position 35,825,324 of record NC_138905.1, on the reverse strand, counting down.
AAAAGAAACAACTGTCAGTCTTTTTGTTGGGAGACGTATGATTTCTTCTTCCTTCATGTTCAGACAGGCCCTTGCTAGCTCCAGACTTACTTGAAATTCCTTGGAAATTATGTAATAATGGCATTAGTTCCCACAATTGCAGCACAGTTTTAACTAGGTGATCAGCTAAGCAGAACTGTTAAAAAGACGGTACAAAATTTGTTGGATTTGCCCCCAGGTGACCTGGACTTTACAGCTTTCTGTAAATATTATCATCAGACCATGGCATAAGCTCCCACAGTCACAAATACTGATAGGCTTATATATGATCTTAAACAATGTTTTAATCGTTTGGGGTTTTCCTGAAGAAAGAATTGCTGTTGGCTGGGCTTCAGCCTTCCTCTGTACCCCCAGCTGCTCAATAGAGAAGTGTGAAAGGAGTTAAGATACCTTAGAAAGGTTGTCATGTGGGACATCAGTAAGGTAATTAGGTTGCTTGGAAGGTCTCTGTCCAACTGGCATCGTGACCAAAACGGAAGAAATCATCTGAACGTGGTAGGTAGAACTGTCAGTCACACGCACTGTGGGTATCTGTGTATAGACATGTGTGTGCACGGACATATCAGCACACCCGAACTGATCGTTTACCTGTTTGCTTTTTATGTTGCTGCTCGATTTGCTGTTGATCTTTTGCATGCATTGTTTGTTTGTTTTTGTTGTTATACCAGAAACAAACAATACCCTGAAAGGAAATTGTAGAAAGGTATATATATCAGAATGAGGGTAAGCAACACTGAGTCAAAGGAAGACACTAGTTGTCAACAGCTTATATTTCCTGGTTTTAAGGAGAAGAATAATGGGTATGTTAGAAAATGAGATTTCTCTTTACTATCTAATGAATGAGGGATAAACTGCTTGAGAAAAGCAATCACAGTTTAGGCATTCTGGTCATTACAAATTCTTAAGGTCTTGAGACCAAAGATGGAGTGACTCCGTATGGTGTGACTCATTGCGGATGACGGGCTTACTTGGCTGCCATGCTAGAATACAAAAATGTCCCGTTCTCCGTGCTGTAAATGCTTAAGTAGCAGCGGATTATGTTTCAGAGATTAAGTTGCATCCCTGATAGCATTTGAACCACCTCCTGTTAATAAAAAAGAGTGATCACTGAAGAAGCAGCCATTCTTCTGGAGTAGCCTGGCTTACGAAAAAATATAAAAAAAGCTAAGTCCTGCCAGCTCGTTGCCAGCAGATATGCTGTAGAAAGAGATCAGGCCATCAGTCCCAGCACTGACCTGATCACAGGACAGAAAGGGAAGCTGCACTCACTGCAGCATTTCACTGCAGGGACCGCCACTGAACTTTGCACCACACAAATTCTACCTTCACACGAATTCCACTTTCTTCAAAACACTTTGATGGCAGGTTCTCTTTCTTCTGCCTTTGTCTGTTTCTTTTCAGTTGCTCATAACTATCCCTTTCTTACTGAAGGAGGTTCCTGCACATCCACTCTTTCTAGCCCTGATTTTTATCCCACTCCAGTCGCGAAGAGCTAGGTTAGTTCCAGCAGGTGACTTTTAGACAACATGGATCATTTTGACAGAGGATGTGGTGAGCACTGGGAACAGTAAACTGTGGAAACGCACATGTGGTCCAGCCATAACCACTGTTGTCTCTCACGTGCTAGCTCAGGGTCCCCAAAATGGAATTTAAGCCATGGCTTAAATAAGCAAGCACAGGCTTTTCAGTCAGTTATATAATTATAAATGTACTGAGAAAGCAAAGAAGGGATAAAAGATACGTGTGCAGTCAGACAAATTCTGGTTACAGCAAGGAAACCAGCACCTCATAGTTGGGAGGTGGTGTTTAAAAAGAAAAGAAAAAAACAACAGAGATTAAAGTTGCTAACAGTTGAGTTACAGATACAGAACTAAAAGAAGAAGCGATAGCCATGACTACAAGATGTCACATTCCACTATTAAAATACTGCTCCACCATTGTATTTACTTTAGTACATAATACTGGCCTTGTGGGCCATCTGAAACCTGGAATGAAAGTACTAAGAACGGTAAATTCTCTTTTAGCCCTTTATCCCCTTTATTCGTACATATTTATTCAGGAGGTTTTTTTCAAAGCAATGAAGCTAGTAGGTGGAACAGCCCACCCTTTTTTTTTTTCAAGGAGAATTAGGCTTTCCCAAGTGATCCAAGCTCAAGAGTCTCAAGTTATGTACACAGCTTGTGAACTTGGTTGTAGTGAGAGTTATGTTTTTAGTTTCAAACAGAACAAAGTTCTTCAGGGTTGTTATTGGGTTTTCTTGGGTTTAGGGTTTTTTTGGTTTCTTTGTGATTCTTTTGTCATAGGCCTGATAATCCTACAGAAAAACAAAACGAAACACTCTTGTTAAAATGATTATGCAAAATGCAAAGCTTCGTGCAGAAAAAAAATCTCTCTTCTGACAGTTGCATACACTCCTCTAATGGCAGAACATCTGGGAAGGTATATGCTTTCAGTAAGACAAATTTCTTCTGGAAAGAGAAAAAAGAGTAAAAGTAGACAAATTCCTAACTTACTAGCGGGGAAAATTTGGTTAGAGAATATTTGCAATTCAAGATCCTTGGCCTGGCTACTGTTGTGTTGGCCTGACCTGAAAAGGAATGAAACCCATCTCTGAAGCGCTGCTTACATTCTGCAAAACAGGATTTGGGGAGAAGTACAAGCACATTGAAAAATTCCGGACATGCAGTAAACTGGGCATGCAACTACATTGAAGAAGGCATCGTTCCTGTGGTAAAATGCTAGAAAAAGACAAATCCTTTTCCTGTCCTACCTAGTAGTTTGCGTTTATGTTTTTAAGAAATAAATTTGATGTCACAATAATAGGAATGCTCAAGAACTACAGAGGACACAACTGGAGAAACAGAAAGTTACCTCCACTAATCCTCTCAGCTGCTCAACTTTTACCTTAGCTGCTAATGGGGAAAACTGCTAACTCTAGTTTGGGCGCTTTTTTTTCGTGTTTAAAGATATAAAGGGGCAAATACATAAAATACAGTCTGGAAATTAAACTATCAGTTTCTCACAGGGGCCACGTTTTCATGCTTCTGTGAAGTGACCTGGCTACTGACTACTCCAGTGTAGCAATACTGATTATTAATATCCAGAATCAAAATACCATGCCAGGTATTCCTCCTCTTATCTCAAACATCGACAATATATTACTCCCTTATTTCAGGATTGTTTCATCTAATTGCCAGTTATGTTAATTAAGGCAAAGTGTAGTTATTTTCTTGTGCATGGAAGACTTTGAAATAGCTCCTACTTTCTTAAGTCTCATTCTTGGTTTTCTTAATGGAAGAGCACCCCTTTTAGTCCCAAAACTTTTAGTTATAAAACCAGCAGCCCTGTACTTAGAGGTAGACTTACATATGGATTTAGTAATTGAAAAGTGTGGGGTGAGCATACATAATGGGATTTTCAACGCTAAACCCATTTCCCATCAGCTTGCTCCAGCAAGTGGACACTAAAAATGCATATAGGGGCATTTTACAGCCAGTGGAAAGAGATTTCTGTGGTCTTGCTAATGCTCTCCATTGACCGTATCATGAGCTTGGGCACATCACCCAATCTTGTTAGACTCCTGCTTTTAAAAAAGGCCTGAACACATTTCAAGACCATCATCTGATGTAAATATGATGGAAAGTCTGGGCCCAAGTTAGTTCTGTAAGTCTCTCTCAGTGGTTGTCTGCATCTTTAGACGACTAATTACTTCTCAGTCTTGGCATGCTTGTTTGAAAAGTTTGTAAATGTGTTTAGAAATGTATTACATAAAAGTGAATTTGGAAATCTCTTGATATCGGTTAACAGGTATAATTTTTTCTTGTTTTTTTTCTTAGATCTTTTGCCAGTAGACCTTTTTTACTGAAACATATAATAGCATGGGTGTGGGGGTTCACAGCAAGCACTCCAAGGCACCTGCAACCTTGTACGCACTGACACTCCCACTGCTAACCATCCCGGCACATCCAGGTATCAAATCAGCCCGTGGCTTCTGTGTGTTCCAGGACATTTTCAGGTGTGAGACATTCGATGAGTTACTGACCTGGATGTTTTATCTTTCAATTCCAGCTTTGTTGTTCTCTTGATGAATTGCTTACTTAGTGTCTTGAAAAAATAAAGCTATCAATACCAATGATAGCGTCAATGAACTGTGGCAAACTAAAGGATGCGGCAGATTAACAATCATTGTGTGTCAGAGGCTTATGATATGATGATGATGGTTATTGGCATACGTATTTACCTCTACAAAAAGTAATATTGTAAATAATTAGAATAAAGGATAACTTTAAATTCTGTATAGCCTGCTTTATCCTTAGCAGAGAATTAAGAATAAAGTTATAGATGAAAACCCAAGCTATTTTAATTGTTTATGTTACACAGATGCAAGGCAAAACCGAACTTGAACCTCTCTCTGATATTCACAGGGAATATGTATTTTAAGTTACAAAATATTTGACGTATAATATTATAAGACTTGGATTTGATCCTGATTAAAAAAAAGTTAATTAAACTAATGTTTAAAAAAGATCAAGTTAAATAAATTTCCGTGTTTTTACCAATAAGATTATTTCCTTAATTTGGGAATTAATGTTATCTGTACCCTACCAGAAGTCTTTTAGAGGTAGACATGCAATATAGTCTTCTTTAAATCTAAAGAAATTAGACCCATTTATGTGATAAATACATTTTTATTTCTGCTGCTGATATGAAAAGGGAAGTTGTCTTTCTGCCAACTTCCACTTATTCAATATACAAAAGATATTAAATCATTTAAAACTCTGTTCACAGGGTTGTATAGTCACTTTCCAGTCAAATGAAACCAAAGTCTAAAGCGTGTGTTACCTCTGTCTTCTGCCACACAGTAATTGGTCTAACCTCCCAAATGAAATTAAATTTAACTTTCCTTTGATGACTCAAGTCTGAAAGGAAATAACCATGCCCATATTTAAAGCTCCTACTTACCTTTCCCTTTGTCTTCTTAACAGAGACAATCTGGAGCTTTGTCCTAGCAATATAGATGCTAATTTTACTATCCAGAGAAAATCACAGTGACTCTATCAGACCACACAGAAAACTCCACTCCTACTTTCCCATTATTGGCATCTAAGATAAATTTTTGTGAATAATTTTCTTTTTTCTCTCTTTCTCTCTGACTCCTATACAATTTTATTAGTAATGTCTTTCCTTCTTGGTACAGAGTAGAGAAAAATATATGAAGGCTCAAATGACAGTAGGAACCTGGAAAAGCTGCTTTATCTCTGCAAAATAAATATATATCAGGTGACCCCTAGTAAACATGCTAAAAGTTTTTATCAAGACGTGTAACCTGGATGTTACCAACCCCCAAAATGTGCCCTTAGAATTTACTTCAGGATGATACCTTCTTCAGAAATTGCTTAATATTAGTGAGAAGCAGTCTCATGTCAGCAATGACCTTGCTGGCACACATAACTGACGTTGCATTTTCCCTTCTGGCCAACGTTAAGCCTGGTCATAATTTATAGGCACCTATTGCTCATTTTATCCCAAGCTCCACCTCTTCTTTTCATTACACCCTTCAGATCCACCAAGATAAAGTGCTAATGCAATTGATTTCTAACCCAGTTTGGTCAAAACAGTTCAAGTTGTGTGGCATTTAATCTGTTGAAACTGATGTCTGTCTGAATGAACTGGGTTAAGGAGCAATTACACAAGCAGTTGGGGCAATGGATCTGGGCTGCAGTTCCTTAACTGGGTGACTGCTGGCTGCTGTAGTCCTGATACATCCCAACCCATCCCCGTTCCTCTGTTGTCCCTTCCCCAGGCTCCCCTGGCCCTGACAGAACTTGTTAGAACTCCTAAACCTACAGAAAATGGTCCAGTGCAGGATCAGCCAATGACCAGAGCTGGTAAAAGGGAGGTGACCAGAGAAAGTAACTAAGAAGGAACATGAGGGAGAGGAGGTTAGTTTTAAGGAAGAAGCCAGGTTCTGGGAGCAAAGGAGGTTGCTGGGGTCAGGGAGTTCCTCAGCCTGCCTGGAGGCATCCAGGACAGCAGAGGTGACTGACGGCAGAGCACCGGCCCCTCCATTCCCTAATCTTGTTCCTGCCACATTGAGAGGTGTCTTGTTTCAAGGAGGCCAGAACTGGACTCCAAGTGAGCAAGAAACCGGGCATACTTGGAGCAAGCCATGATGAGGTACTGGACTGTGCCAAAGAGGTGCATCCAGAGCTTTTAAACCTATTTAGCCAGAGATTTCAGCATGGTGTTCTGAAATAAAAAAAGGAACCTCCTGCCTGAGGTATTTTAGGTTTGATCTCCCTCCTAAAGTTAGGGTAGGAGCAGATGTTTTCTCTTTTCCTGAGCTGGAGATTCCTGCCCCAGCCCACTTGTGACTGACTCAGTCTGTGGGGCAACTCCCTACCTCACCCCAAAGAAATTCAGCCAGGTCCATGCCAACAATATCTGCCCGATTTGAGCTGATCCTCTTTGTTGTGCCTGAAGTGAATTAGGGCGTGCATGTGTTGACAGCCTGAAGATGGGCAGGGATGAGCAGCTGCTGTGAACCAGAACTGGCACCCCTGGAACCAGCAGAAAGAATCTGTCCTTGATGGCAGGTTCATAAACCAACCCACTTCTCACAAAACACAGGAGGAGGAACGTATTATCCCTTGCATAACGATTACAAGCCCTCACCTCAGAGTGGGGAGACAGAGTTTTAATACTTTTTCTGCACAGGAGAACTTGCACCCACGTGCTTGGGACAGCCAGTTTTCAGATTACTGAGCATTTCAGAGCAGGATACTTTGTCCTTCCTTCTGCAATGAAATCTAAAGCAGGGTACAGAAACCCTTACCACCCAGTGAAACTCTTGCAGTCTAGAGCTTGGCACATTCACCCAGGATGGGAAAGATCAATAGCCCAGGCACTCTCCACCTCTCCATTGGGAATTTGCTGTTTAACTGAAACGCAAATCCCTTCCTACTGACTATCCCAAAAGGTGTCGCCAGACAGCGGCTGTTTGACACAGCTTGCTCGCTCTCTGTCAGAACGAAGACCTCATCGTCCGCTTGCTAAGATAAGCACTCAAGCAGAGAAGGAAATTAACTGCAGGGTGATGCTGTAACCACAGAAGTAAAAGGGGTATTATACCATCTGGTCTCACTTTTAACGAAGAGCAGAAATTAAGATTTGATCTGAGTCTGCTGACTGGATTAGGCCCTGCCAGCCAGCCACGCAGAACGATGTCTAATTTATATACCACAAATATGTTTGAAACCTAAGCTAAAGATGCTCACGTGATGATGTTTTGGCAACTCCAGGGTATGAACAGTTGCAAACACTTAGACGTGGAAGAAATTTAAGTGATAGAAACTTCAGTGCTTATAATAATCAACCTCCGCAGAGTTAAGTGACAGCCAAGTAGACACTCTGAGGCTATGTATTTTAGACTTAGCAAACTCGAAAGGCACTCAGATACCTGGCTTTATTTTGTATATCAAGGATAAAATCCAAAGAGTAGCCTCCGGCCTAAAACATGTTTTCACCGCCGTAGAGGATGGTGGTTGTACGACAGCCACCCTCTAGTGCAGGGTTCCAGGGAAAGCAGAGGCGAGGAGAGACCTGGGGCCCTGGCTGGTGCAGTCCTTCCCGCAGGAGCCCTGCCTGCACAGCTCCTGTCTGCCTTGGTCCTTTCCACCCTCCCGGCCAGTGACTTGAAGCTGCAGTGACCAACACCAATCCCACCCTTCGGAGCCGAGGTTGTCTGTGAGCAGCGTGTTTACTAAACCTCCAGTCCTGGCTTACTTTCTACTGCCAGGAGTTTGGGGCCTGTTTTCCACCAGCATTCATTAACTTCAAGTTATCATGCAGTGTGCCAAGTTTCCATCAGCCCAGCAAAAACATTCCCAATTCCAAACCCTGTTTTCCCCGTGGCAGCTCTCTACGCTGTAGATTTTCTGAGCTGTCTTGGCCAGAGGTATCTGTTTATGCAGTTAAATTTTCCTAAGAAGCTGATGGGAGCATACACACTTTAATAAGGCAGAAGATTATAGCGGCCGCTGGGGCTAGTGCTTTCTAAAATCAAAACAATGAGGGGGGAAACTCCCAAACTTAAAAACAGGGCCACAGAAAAAAACAAGCTGTAAATATATAGAATTTTGGTCACAGATGCCCAAGGCTTCTGGTCCTATAAATCCAAATCCTAATCCTAACACTGTGAGGCTGAAACTAGTTTGCTTTTCGTGAGAATCAGTGAACCAAACCTCTTCAGGTCTTACTCAGAGATGAAAGAGGAATCAGCAGCAATAAACATAGCAAATAAAAATCCCGCCTGGCTGAAGACGGGAGATTTATTTTGGCAAACTTCAGTCCTTCTCAGCATATTTTGTGAGTATGCAGGTATCTACCTCCCGGTACAATTAAGTGAGTCCTTAATTCCTGTCCACTGAAGTAAACAGAGGTGAAGTCATCGATTCAGCTGGGTCCTCAGCTTGCCTCGGTCTACAGATTGCAAGGATGTGACCGTAATGACTAACTGCATTACTAACACCTGGTTGTTTCATTCGTGAAGGAAAAACTGCTCAGTGGCTTCTCAGTGGGACAAGGTAACTGTTCTAAATGAAGCAGAGTTTCATGATTGTTTTTACTACACAGAGATCTCAAAATCTGCATCCTGCTTCGAATAACATACCACACTTAAAGAGACATCCGTGGTTTTGCAAAGGGAGCTGGAATCCTTTTATCAAATAGGAATAACTAACATTTGAAATGGTCTCAACAACAGAGTAATGAGAAATTATCAATGTAACAAAGATTTTTAAGGTCCTTCTGAAAGGGATGTGAGGAACTGTAGACTAGGAAATCTTACATTCATATTAGGAAAACTGGTAGAAGCTTGTAATAAAAATATCCCATAATTGATCAAAAGGTGATAAATATTTTATAAGATGGAAGAGCGGACACTACTTTTTCACAGGGAAGTCATACCTTATAAATTAACCAGAGGTTTTGAAAGGTGCTCAAGAACAGGCAGATGTGGGAAATCCAGGTTATGTAGTGAGTGTAGATTTTCAAACTACAGCATTTGTCTCCAAGAAACTAGGCTGGCACTGTCGTGCAGAAGATCCTCTCAAAACTTCAGATCTGATCACAGTATAGAAACAAAGAGTAGAAATAACAACCTGATTTTACAGGGAAATGAGATCACCAGGAGCTGTGCTGAGGCTTGCATCGTTCAATGTCATAATAAATGATCTAGAAAAGGGAGAATATCGTAAGGCAATGACATTTGCTGGTAATTCAAGGTTTCAAAAATGAATATTCATGTTACTTACTGGCTGGGTAATGAACTGTCAGGGGAAATGTAATGCTTATAAATGCAAGACCATAAACAAAACCAGTCATAACTAGATCTATACAGTGGTGGCCTCTAGACTAAATATTACTACTATAGAAAGAGATCTTGGAGTTAGTAAATAAGTCTGTAAAAATCTGCTCAATGCTCAGTACTGGTTACAGAGGTAAATAGAGAAAGTCTTAGAATAGAGAAGAAAAGCAAAATCATTATTATACTATTATTATAAATCTATGATAGGTCATAATTTTGGTTATTATTTTCTATCCTGATGACATTCGTGTCAAAACAATACAGTGGCGGAAGAACAGGTAGAGAGGAAATGATTATAATCAAAGTACAGATTTCCTTCCATGTCGGGATAGGTTAAGTAGACTAGAACTTGTAAATTTGGAGAAGACTCAATGGATTATGCTAGAAGTCACTGATGATAATCATAAGAGGGAGAAGATGAAGAGGATGTAATTATTTAGAAATTTATAGACAAAACTAAGGGGCAAGAAATGAAGTTAGCAGACACTAGTTTGGAAGCAAAGAGGCGTGCATTCACTGCATGTAACTAATTAAGTCATAGAATTCACTAGGAAGAATGGTATAGAAGCCAAAATCTGAAACGGTTGAAAGGCAACAGATTAAATTATGGGAAAACAATGCATCCGTGGCCTTGAGTTACAAAGGTACAATGGTAGTTCAGGAAATCTATGGACTGCAGAAGGCTGGAAGAAAAGGCAGAAGAAGTCTAACAGCATTATGCCTTTTCCCGAGGCATCCACTGCTCTCCCCAGGGAGAGACAAGGTGCTTCACTCTTACCCACCACTGGCTGTTCTAACATTATGTGCTTAATTGCATCATGTCAAATCTCTGAGCTTCTCTGGGAATCCCATAAAAAATTATTTCCTCCTGACAATAAAACCAAACTTTGAAATCACAAGAAATGTCTCAGGTTTTAACATTTTTTCTTGAACTTCTAATTCAGGCCACATTCATATAAATTTATTTCCATTGAAGGCAGCTGGAATACTTCTAGTGATTCCAATGCAGATGTCATAATTCTCCCTTTAGTATTTCTATCACACATATGTCCACAATGCTTTAAATAATAATGAATATTTTGAAAATGTAAAGAATCTTATAACTGTTTGCAGATAATGTAACAATAATGAAAATTGTAGCTATGTCACACAAAAGAGAAGATGGGAATTGCTTTTAATTGCATACAAATACTAAATTACTCTTACAAGGGACTGAATTCTGAACTGGGTCTTCAAATATGGGTGGTCTTTGATAACTGTGTAAGAAGAAAGACAAACTGAGCTATAGGAAATACTAGCTGTAATAACGTCCCTTAAACCTTTTAAACACTATTCTCGGAATCTTTTGAAGTTCATCAGTTTTCTTGGACTGGAGGAGACAGATGGTACTGCTGAAAGGCCGGACATGCCTGGGAAGGCTCTCCTTGAGGCCCTTTACAAGTCAGAGACAAAATTCTCATTGATTGCAGTGGGACCAGACGTTGTTAACTCATTAGGAAGGGATGGGCTTTTTGACGATTGATTTAAAGACCGGGAACTGGAATATGCAGGTGTTTATGCTTCGCTGCTAGTTCTGAGCAATTATTATCATAACATTTTACTACATTGCTTTCTTATTACTAAGTGTGGGCAGAACTACGGTGTGCCTCAAACGGTACGATGCTTTCCCACAAAAAATTAGCATCACTCTTTTTGTTATCTGGGAGCTTTGCCACTTGTTACTGAGCTGATTACTCCACCATGCGCATTCTGTACACCGCTCTTATTAACCAAGGAGTAATATTTAAGCTAGGTGGTTTACTAGAATTATTGCTCCAGTCATACCATCAGATTTATCAGATCTGTAAAGAGGCCACCCCATACGGTCGGAATGCGTGGACGCATTCTCACAAAGTCTGTATAGGTGAGGAGACTACACTATTTCAATGTTAGCTTTCTGTTACAAGAATCAGACTTGAAGAGATTATACTAAACAGCCTCTATTCAACTTCCTACCTAACAAAGACTTAATAGCAAAGAAAAATCACACAAAATGAAACCTCTTTTCCTACCATTTGAGTGACAACTGCTCACTCTCTGGGCCAGGCTAATGCCTTTCACACTGACAGCTGTGGAGAGAAACCTCAACCCAATCTTGTATCCAAGCCCTATGACTGAGTGCCCATTGCAGCCTCAACTTTTCCTATCACCCCTTGAACCCACCACACTACACAAGGCTTCTTCGTGAATCCTGGAATCTCACGCCCCAACCAGTGAAGCACTGCATGCAACAACCTCTGAATCAGCTGAAATCAGTAGGGGTAGTTGGTTCACCAAGGTATTGCTGTAGGGACTTCATGGGTAGTGTTGAAGGAGCTGATCCTTTGAGTTCACAGAAGAAACTTTGTAAGGATTCTGGAAAAGATTTGTTATTTTGCAAAGTCATCTATGTCCCATTAAAAAAAAAGATGACCGGCTAAAAATAATACTCCTTGTGACTTCATTTATATTCTCATTATAAGATTTAGTAACAGTATACTATACTGATCAGTGGGTTTAGATTCAATAGACTTTACTTAGGTCTTTCACATAACAGAGAGAATTATTCTATGCAAAATTGTAAATGCCAAGTGAATTGGATGGCTAATATTACTGTATAGTGAATGTAGCCACTACCTTATAACCTCACAATATTTCTTTACAGAGACACAAACGCTTCAACTGAATGCATCGTAAGGAACAAAACACATTCCAAACTAGGAAGGAAAATACTTTATGACCCCGGAAAAGACACCTAATTCATCAAAAGTCCTTCTTTGTAGAATCTTATTAAACATAAAGCCATTTACAAAGTACTCAGTCATACATACTATACAAAGGCATGGTGATTTAGAAGACACTGCGGAATGCTCAGCTAAGACAATAACTCTCATTTGGCAAAAGTAATGGGGAACTCAGATTAGGACTTTTCAAATATCATTCCTGCAGACAGGCCAGACTGTGAATACTGTGTATTATGTACACTAGCAGATATTCAAAAGCCGTGTGAATTGCAGAAGGGCAAACAGAGAAAGAGTGGACTTGTATTAGGGGTCTGATCAACAGCTTCTAGCAGGTCTTACTGCAGCTGGTTAAACTGCGATTCCTGGCAGTCTTCTCCACCCCTCTGCTGGGTGTTAAAATGGCTGTTTCTGTTCAGACCTGGTTCTCACTCTTTATGTTTATAATCTAGTAGGTCGACCAAGTTCAGCAGAATTAATTCTGTTCTCTCTGGTGGACCTTGACATAGCGGATTGGCCACTGTGCAGTTTTCGTGCTGGAGAGTATCTCTTATTTAGGACAAAGAGATACAGAGAAAACAAGCCCTAAGACAGTCAATAGTCTGCACACATCTTCAGCTTACTGTTAGGTGTGCCAGTAGCTATAAACACAAATTCCTGCAGCTGTTCTAGCCTGTCTCTTTGCCTGTCCTCTCCATTCCTCTCCAGGCTGGGGTCCTGTCTCCAGCCTGTATCTTTAAAAAAATCTGTGTTTCTCTGGCTTTGTGAACTGTGAACTAGGGCAACTTTCCCAGAGGGTGGTGCTTTCCCAGACTTGTTTACCTGTCTGGGGAATTTGCATTAAACTCTCTCTCCAGTGAACTGGGAATATAATACGTAGTACAGCATTGGAAAAATAACTCTTATCTTTCTTTCTTTCTTTTTTTTTTTTTTTTTTGTTTAACATTTGCTGTTGTTCTACCATCTAAGACATCTCAGTATAATTGTTTTTGAAGTTTCCGGGCTTCCAAGTTGTTACAGAAACACTTAAAGGCTGCGGAGAATTGGATGAGAGTTCCTATCTCACTACCCACTAGTATCTGCTCTTTGGTGAGGAAGCAAGTGATGCAGCCAGTAGACTAAACCCATACACGTCTGAAGACCTAAAGCATAGCAGAAATCTGAAGAAGGAATAATATTAAAAGAGATCATATTATTAGAGCTAACACACATTTCTAAATCTTGGGGGGAAAATACAGTATTTTTAAGTCAGATCCAGTCTGAACAAGTTCTGTCTAAAATGTGAAATGGATGTCCAAACTTAGCCACAGTCTTGGAGAGAAATACAATCTGTCCTACTTTCCAGGATTGTCTCATGTATAGCTACATAAATTCATTAGGTCCCTCCCTTCTTAGCTTGAAAACTTCCGAGGTATTTACCTTTAGTCTCCCACATATACTCAGAAGTGGAAAAATGGATGCTTATCTCCTACCTACACATCTTATTTAATGGGTTAGTTGGACTGGTACTTGAACTCAGTTAAAAGTCCCTGGAGAAGACTGAAATGTTAATTGTGGCCAGGACTACAACTTACCACATCTGATGCTATGGTAGCACTGCCTGCATAATTGTTTAGTTGCTAGAATATTCACCCAGGAAGTAAGAGAACAGAAATTTAGTTCTTAATTAGCCCAAGGGAGTAAACGTGCATCTCTAGCACACTAGAGGCTCGGCACCAAGCAACGGGATAACTTGGAGAAGATCACATTCCCTGGGGAAGTTAAGCCACTTGGCAGGCAGGAATGCCAGGGCTAGGAGAAGAGTAGATTGGAGGTGTCCTTGCTGCAGCCCATGTGCCCACACTCTCAGTTTGGAGGGGCAGGGCTGGGCAACTGGCACCCATTTCCAACGCTGCTTTTGGTCGCTAAACAGTGACAGTTTAATGCAAAACACCTACACATTTCAAGATACAGCTGCTGCTTAATAACAGTTCTGCCCTCACCACTGTTTTAGCATCCAGCACAATCATTCCATTGTTGGTAATATGGTAACATGGAAGAAAGGAGATGAAATGGCTAAAAGTCTAAGTTATCTCCGTTGAATTCAGTAGCAGAACTCCAATTTCAGTGAGATCAGCAATTAAACTTAAATGACAAACTCAGACCCACAACATAAATTAATGGCAAAAGTAAGATTAGAACAGAAGAACTGCTGGCAGGATTTACACACAAACCAGTCATGCTTCTGAGACATAATTCCTCTTAAGTAAAACTTTGATCAAGTAAAATGACACAGAACAATTGGGACCATTACAGCCATATATCTAAAACTTCTGAATTTGGTAGAGGCCACAGGCTTGAAATATGGGCAGGATGCTTTGCAAAGTGCCAAATGTTGAATTAATCCTGAAGCAACAATGTCATCAGAATCCCAAGTCTTTTGTTTTGCCTATTATGTCTGACTGCAGTCATCTCCTCCAACTAATGTAACATCTGTATTACTATGTGACCACTTTAGATTTCATAGAATCATAGCATGGTTTGGGTTGGAATGGACTTTGAAGATCATCTAGTTCCAGCCCCACTGCCATGGGCAGGGACACCTCCCACTAAACTTGGTTGCTCAAAGCCCCATCCAATCTGGCCTTGAACACTTCCAGGGATGGGGCATCCACAACTTCTCTGGCCAACCTGTTCCAGTGCCTTACCACCCTCATCATAAAAAATATCTTTCTTATATCCAATCTAAATCTACCCTCTTCCACTTTGAAGCCATTACCCCTTGTCCTATCACTACCTGCGCTTGTAAAAAGTCTCTCCAGCTTTCTTGTAGGTCCCCTTCAGATACTGGAAAGCTGCTACAAGGTCTCCTTGGAGCCTTGTCTTCCCCAGGCTGAACAACCCCAACTCTCTCAACCTGTCTTCATAGGTGAGGTGCTCGAGCGCTCTGATCATCTTCATGGCCCTCCTATGGACCCACTCAACAGGTCCATGTCCTTCTTGTGCTGAGGCCTCCAAAGCTGGCTGCAGTACTCCAGATGGGGTCTCATGAGAACAGAGCAGAAGGGTAGTATCAACTCCCTCGACCTGCTGGCCACGCTTCTTTTGCTGCAGCCCAGGATGTGTTTGGCCTTCTGGGCTGCAAGCACACGTTGACGGCTCATGTTGAACTTCTCATCCACCAACACCCCCAAGTCCTTCTCCTCAGGGCTGTTCTCAATCCATTCTTCACCCAGCCTGTATGTGTGCTTGGGATTGCCCCAACCAGGACATTGGACAGGACATTGCATTTGGCCTGATTGAACTTCATGAGGTTTGCACAGGCCCACCTCTCAAGCCTGTCCAGGTCCTTCTGGATGGCATCCCTTGCCTCCATTTCTCCTCAGACAGGGAGTAGCATAGCCTTAATTTTTATTTACTGTGTCACTGGCACCTTCTGTGCTAAGTAAATGGCCAAAAATTAGATGGAATCCTCTTACCTGCTTTTATATTTGTATTTTATATTTAATATAAACATGAACAATCCTACACTCGTTATTACCACTGCATTTCAGAGAGTGTTTTTCAGACCTGAATTCAAGCACATAAAGAACTTTCGCACCTAAAGAAATATCAAGGAAGAAGAGGGCATGTAAATCCGAAGCTCTGAACCCCAGAACTTGCTGCAGCAGCATCCTCTATAGAAGTCAGGTGACTGATGTACTTGAGGGGGGACATTCACAAGATGAGCATCCCTGATCACAAGACGGGGGAAAGTAGTATTGTGATACTCAAGATGACACTCTTTTGCCGCTGGGTATCTTTGAGGGTCCTTGAAGATCCAGCAAAGTTTAGCTACAGAGTCATGGCTCCTGTATGGATGCAGGACTCCATGCAACAAGCACATACCTGCAGTGGAAATGAAGCTGCACTGGTGCTGGAACAGACCTGTGAACATCTCAGCCATCAGCACCGTGGCTGGGAAGTGGGGAGGCAGGAGTGGAGGCACAAATCTTCATATAGGCAGTCTAAATCTTGTTATTTAGTATAAAATAGAAGAGTCAAAAACCCAGGATGCCTCTTTTCATATGAGTGACTAACCACGGGACTCTAAAGCCAGGTTTGCGTGGCTCACTGACTTGTGAAATTGCATGGTCCAGCTCCAACAGAAGGGTCGGTGAGCACTTTGTGTGCCTTCTTGCTGCTCTCCTCATCATCCTCTGCCGGTGTGCGGCTGGGGGCACCTCACATTTCCCTGGGAGGTGGCAGATACGCATGTGAATTCTTTCAGGCTGAGAAGCAAAATTAATTACATGCTTTCTTTGCAACTGCTATAATCCCCAGGCTATTACGTAAAAAGGTCCTTGTCCAGTCAATAACTTTCAGAAGAAAAGCGTGAACCCCGCTCCATTACTTGAGGGAACGGTTTCAAGTTTCCACCACAGGGGGAGGGGGAGCAAGCGGCAGATTTCAAATGGACAGAAGCACTTTTTGGCAAACGTGCATCGAGCACCTCAGAGTATATATACCTGACTTCACTAATGACTTTGCAAAGGTCTCTGCACAGCCTACGGGATTTGGAGTTCCATGCAAAGTGTCTGTTTCCCCAGGTCTGTACAGGAAGGACAAGAAATTAACTGAGACTTTTGGATTTCACTCTAAACTGTGGACTCAGAACAATGAAGTGCTGTATTGCCTCATTTATAAATAACGTACTTTCTTCCAACTAAGCGCTGTCGTCTTCTAGTGGATATCAAACACACTGCTGAATCACTGGTATGTTAGAGAATCAAGACAGAGATAAGAATATAATTCATGGCAATTGACATGATGAAGTTTGCCACATTTTCACTTTGTGAGTGACAGGGAGGGAGAAGATAAAGCCAGAAGACATGAACTGACAGTGCCATTTTCCTTCACAGAGGTCAGTTCAAGGAAACAGGATGTGCCACAATGATTCAGTGGTTTGTAGGTATAAAGTCATGCTTGGACGTTGTTTGTAAACCCCATATTTTAAAAACAGGTAGCCCTAAATAATGCTGAATAAATAGTAGGTTGCTGTTTGAATCAGGAATCCACACCCAGCAATTTTCTGCTCTTCCAGCTGACTCTTGAGAGCCACTAATCACAACAGAAAAACTGATACGAGAATCACGTTTTCCAAATGACTTTGCACTATTGACTTGGAATGCATTGTCTCAACAACCCTTCTTCCCATTAAACTCAGGCTGTTGTTTGATGATACAGTAAATCCAGATTAGGGATTTTAGGACCTCGTTCTAAAAATATCCTGGCCACAGGATAAAAAAAAACCTCTAATATAACCTGAACTCAATCCACTGCAAATTTGTTAACAACAACAAAAAAAAAATCGCAGGGTTCTTTTTGTGCTGTCAGGTTTTATGCAGAATCAGGTATGATTTGTCACCCCACTCAAACTTTGTGCCAGATCAGGTATCATCTTGCAGCAACTGCAGCTGCCAGAAAGTCAGCATAAAAGCAGAAAGTCAACATAATTTGTTTGTTGTGTGCTCTGGGTAATTCAGCATAGATGGGATCATTTGCCCATACCTAATCTGTATCCTATTTGTAGTGCTGGGTCACCTGGCAAAGCAGAGACTCACTAAGAGTTATCATGAAAGCAAAATCTTATTTGCCCAGCAAGAGAATGGAAAGGAAATACAGGAGTATAAACAAAACATCAATTAATTATAAAACCTGCAGGACCTTAGGAATGCTGGAGATATCTTTATGAATATGTGCACCCAGTGAGATTGCACTTAACATACCTCTGGTGCACATACTCATAGCCACTATCTATAGGCAGAGAAGGTCCAAAGAATCAGTCTTGCCATGTGTGGATGCCATGACTGTCTGGCACAGCGCGTCTGGCACAGGACCAACTCTGTGGATCTTCTCAGAATAGAAGCCCAGGCTTTTGCCCTCAGGAGTTACCACTTGGAGAGCACAGTATGAAATACCTGCATGATTTGCCCTTCACATGTGTGTATATGTGCGGAGAGACGTGCTATTTCACTAATTCCAGCTTGGAAGATGTCATGGTTTGGGCTGGATTCGCCACTCAGGTGGAACGACAGATGCTCTTCCCCACCTCTCTCCGAGGAGAGGCAGGAGAGGGAGAAAGAGACTTAAGAGTTTAGAAGGAACTAAACTGCTTTAATGAAATATTAATAATAGAATAAAAAAGAAATAATGAAATATATACAAAAATGTATCAAGCTCCCAGGATGACAATCACACCAACAGCTGGCACTGGGGAAGTCCCAGACTAGACTCAGTGATGGATGGGAACTGGATTCCAGATCCGGATTCAGGATCGGGATCACAGGCAGACAAACAGAGAGAGTCCTCCTCAGACGTCGGCCATTGAAGGAAGAACACTGACCCTTTGATCCCTCAGCTTTTATACTGAGCATGAGGCAGATGGGATGGAATACCCTGTTGCTCAGTTTTGGGTCACCTGTTCTGTCCGCTCCTCCCCACAGGTGGGACCCCTCTATGTTTTTCCACTTCCAACCCTCCAACGGGGCAAATAACCAAGTTAGCTGCCCGTGGGTGGTATAGCAATAAGTATAAGCAAGAGCTTCTCTGCATACCATGCCTGGGCATCAGCTATAAACATAGGTCTTATCACTCTAAGAGCGAACAGTGTCTGCACAATATGCTGCTAATTTCAGCAGTTAGACGAGGCTTAGCTAAAAAGTGAAGTTACTGAACAGAAAAATTATTCTGTTTTACCTCAAACCAGGACAGAAGAACAATACTCTCTTCCTCCCTTAAAAAAGGGGGGGATAAATTGAGTGAAAAAAAATAAACACATTTTCATAGTTATAAACCTTTTAATATTGACTATGCACTGATAGAATGAATGTGTTTTTCTTTATTCTACATAGCTGGCTCTTTTAAAATTCTTTGGATTTTTGGTGCATTTGTTCAGAAAATCCCTTCATTTTCTCATCGGGCTTCTCATAGTGGTAGGAGAATATCTTATCTCCTTCATCTTTTTCCTCCTCTCTCTCTAGAAAAACACATCCTACGACCTTTCTTATGATTAGGGAAGCCAATGCATTACTCCTGTGCGCTGGTGTAATTTCGAATGTGCACAATTTGGAAAGTGCCTTAGGCTGGCACGCTACTGGATCTGTTCCCTTCTAGATGAAACAAATCAAAGTGAGACAAACTTCAATGCCCTGCTGCTGTGGCTTCTGATCACTCCTGTATTCACAGAAAAAAAGTAAATCCACCAAAAGTTGCTTGTGGGTAAACTGAGCAGAGAATATATATCGAAGGGCATTAGTGAAGCCAGTAAAAGTAACCCACTCAAAGAAAATAGTTAGATTTTTTTCCAGTGTGCTGTATTCATTTGAGGTTAGTGGTTAAATACAGAAGATTTATATCAGAGTTTCCACTTAATAAAAGTATTTGTGTGGATGATCTCTGTTTAGTTACTGTTAGTAGGGATTTTGCAAAATGTAATTTTCAAAAAAGCAGCAGACTATCTTATTGATACTATTATCAAAGCTTCATGAAATCAGGGGGTGTTGATTGTGATAGAACATAAATAGCATTCTTGATTTCTTGTTTTGCTAGGCTGGAAGAGGAATGCATAACTGGAGAAACTGATACATCTGCTGTTCCAAGAACACAAATTGAGTTTATGACCTGAATATGCTGGATGTGTAGAAAATAAGCAAATATATAATCCCATCACATGGTAGATGTGATAACTTACAGGAAATATGAAACTGGAGAAATCTTATTGTTCTGCTGCAATACATGTATTATGGAGTCATTAGAGGAGGCCAGACTGAACACAGGAGGGAAAGGTGAGGAGTCACACAGACATCTCTTTTAGATTCATAGGAATTACTCGCAGGTACTAATATCTGAGGTGTTCACCCCTGACTGTCAGGTGGAGCTGCTGCCTTCACGCTTCCATCAGCACCACAGTGCTTCCCCTCTCTTCCCAGGGAGCCAGGATGTTAACTTGGGCCCCTGTTTAAAGTGTTCTTCTTAAAGCCCTTCATGGCCCATACTGTCCTCTGTCAGATCCTTTCCTTTGTATCCTTCCCGGGTCTTGCCTTGTCACACAGCTCCTGGACATCGCCTCTGCTTTCCCACCTCTCTCCAGAAAAAAATGCCAAAGGGCAATTTGTCTGCAACGGCAATTAATTATTAAATAGCAAGTGAAATTATGGATTTGATAAAGGTAACAATGTAAATAAATCAAATATCTTTCAGCAGGACACCACACAATATCATGAACAAGAAACTGGAATGCTGTAAATTCAACAGGGAACACAGCAAATAGATTAGAAACCAGCAGGTTTTGAAACGCAACTATAAACATGGAGCAATTGTTGAGTAAAGTCCCACAGGGACAATCTGGCCCTAATTTTAATTTAAATTGTAATTAAAGAATTAAAGGAGGAAAAAACAAAACAAAACAAAAACAAACCCCAAAAAAACCCCAAACCAAACAGATACGACCACAGCTTGCTTTTGGCACAAATGTGAGAGGAGTGGTGAAAAAAGAATGCAATGGCTGGTTTATTGACATTGTTTTATTTTAGTTGCTTAGGTAATGATATGACTTTTGTCACAATCAAAAGTAAAGTCATGTACTTAATAACAAAGTCTAACGACCGTTCTCCCAGGACTGGGGGAGGGGGACCAAGAGGAGGGGACTTTTACTGGATCTAATCCTGGTGGATTAGACTTCCCAAAGTGATGGTGGCACCAAAAAGGATAATGGAGCTCATTGACATCTAAACAAGGGGATAATGGTTTGAAGTGGGAAGATTTCTCTGTGGTACACTGCAGTTGAATCAGAGCTATCTGACGTGAAGTGGAAATTATTACACAGCAAATCAGTTGCCTTTGTTATGTATGAGGTCAGGGAACAATCCCTTCTGGTTTTAAAATATATTAATTTATGTAGGGGGGCGAAAATTACCCTCACTAAAGCTTTATTCATCCCGGGAGGATCAGTGGAGTGTACAAGGAATAGTAATTAAGGTTCTAGTTATTATTTTAACAAGAACATTGCAAACAAATCTCAACATTTTTTCAGACGATTCAAGGTTTTCCAAATGGAAACTTCAAAATGTCAACTGTTTAAAACTTTGCATTCGTGTGTTTTCCCTTTCCCCCTCCCCTTCACCAGTGAACAAATGATGTTCAGAGGTTTCACTCCGTCTCTAGTCCAGTTTTGTTTTGGGTTTTTTGGTTAGGTTTTTGGGTGGGTGTGGTTTTTTTTTTTTTCCTTCTCTCTCTGTTATTCTCAGGAATTCCTCAGTTTTGAAAAAGTTACAGAGTAAAGAGTGGTTCAAGGAAAAACGACGGTCTCCGCTCTGGCAGGCCCTGGCTGTTTTCCCCAAGCCCCGCTCGGAACCAGCTGCCAAAACCCACAGCGGGTAACGGCAGGAGGGCAGCAGCCGGACCCCCACAGCCCCAGCGACACCCCCTCCCTCCCCTCCGCACCCTCTCTGCCGGTGGCCGGGGGGAGTTTCGCTTAGGAGCAACTCCCACAACCCACCACCACCACCTGCACTTTTCCCCAAGGAAGAGGGATCTGGAAGTTTTATGGGGTGATTCGAAGCGGCCAGAGCAGTTTGGAAAATCCGGGCGTTTGCATTGCTCTCCTTTTCCCTGTCTTCAATTAAGTGTTACGTGGCAAATGTAAATTGTTTTGAACAGAAAAAAAAAAGAAATTACGAACCTTGCACACGTCTGTATAGTGAAATCCAGACTGCCAGATGAAAGGGACAACAATTAATTAAATTATTGTTACAAGCCAGGACTTAATCATGTTCTTATGGGTTATAGAAAAATCAGTGTTGTCTTTAGACAGTTTGCTGATATTCAGTATGGCAGGTTTTCTTTAGAGTTGCTCTGGGGAAGAGGGCTGGGGAATGCAGAGCCTACCATTAGAGACATTTAGAAGTTGTTTTATCAACAGCTGGATTACAAATCTGTGACAGAAAAATCACTCCGGTCCTTTCAAATTGCTCTATACTTAATAGAAGACCGAGTATTTAAGGGGAGAAAAGATACCATAGAAAGAGTTTTCTGAAACTAGTGTAATCTGGCGCTGAGGAATTTGGAAGGTGTTTTATATAGATTTTTGTGGTTTTTAGCTGGGTGGCCAAAGTATACTACATTAATTTTAAGTCTGCACTTACGGACTGCACCAGAGTGGAGAGTAAACAATTAGGTTTGTTTGCTCTCTGAATTGCAATACTCTGGGTCTTTCATTGATTTATAGGTATGTTGATCATATTTTACGCTTTGACAGCACCTGCCAATCCAAGATCTCAAATGCTTTACAGTAATTAATCAGTGAAACCCACAGACCCTTCCTCCCTCTTTAAGCCAGATACAATAATGCTGAAAATGCAAATACTTGATGCATACTTATGAAAAAAAAAAAAAATACATACTACTGAAAAAATCTTACAAAATAAAAATCTCTTTCTGTGATAGGTAAGTGTTAGGAATTCTATTTTGTATATGGAGGAATAAAACAGTAAAGTTGATAGTCACAGGCAGTTAGCAGCAATGCAACACATAAAAGCTACGACAACTCCAGCAGTAACCACACCTGGGACCCAAATTTCGAGAGGTGCCCAGTACCTCCTGTGCTTCTCCAAGTAAATGCCCAAATAAAAACAACCAGAGTTGGAGTTTATATAAAAAGCCGTCTGCCAGTTCCCTTCTTTAGCTTCCAAACAAGGTTACTCCCAGTCCGAGATTACAGGATATGAAAGGCTTGTTTCTGCTGTGATGGTAATGGGAAAATGTGGTAAGGAAAGGCTGAGAGAGAGCATATGTTGCTCCAGGCAATGCTAATGAGGGGGCCGCTCATTAGCACAGTAGCCTTCCCTGCCATAAATCTGCCCCTGATTTGTTAATGTTTGCTAATATGTAGTTTACTGTAATAAATTAGAATAAATTGTACTAGCTAAATTGCCTGTGAAGTTGCAGTTCCCTTTGCAAGACTGGAGCTGCCTATTTGGTTCATTTGCGCGTTCCGTTCCCTTCTATCCCGCTCCGCTCCTGCCCCGCTCCCTGCGCCGCCGGCCCCAGCTCCCGCTCGCAGACCCCACGCACCCAGGACCGCTAAGCAAAACGAAATCATGACCATTGAGTTTCGCTTGGTTTCGTGCTGAAATCATGCAAAACCAGACACGTTATTTTTAGAGAAGTCAACAAATTAAGTCATCCAAATGGGGTTTCTAAGAAGATTCCAGCCAACCTGGGATGAGATTTGGGGTACGTGGGTCCAGACTGAGACATTAAGCCAAGACAGTACTGGTCACAAGTACCTCATGGTCTTTTACCAGCGGGTACAGTGAAATGCTGATACCCACTTACTAGATCCGTATGCTGCCATCAGCACTGTTGACCACACAGAATCTAGCTGGATGCACAGAAAAATTACACAGTTGCTCCTTAAGCCATTCATTTTCTTAGGATGAAGTTTGACGTTGCAGACAATAGGTAAAGGAAGGGATCTCCCACTTTCTGCCATTGGCTGTGAACTCCCCTTCACTGCTGACACTTAAATGTGTAGCACATGAGCTGCTTCAAGAAGCTAAACAAGAAGAAAAAGGTGCTTTTTTTTTTTTTTTTCCACAGGTTTAACATGGTCCTGACCCAGAAATCTGAACCAGTTAATTTAAGAGGCAAACAAGTTACTCAAGTCAGCCAAAATACCGGTGATTATGCGAGAGGAGCAGAAGGAACATAAGTTGAGGGATAACAGGATTTTCTGTAAAGCAAAAATGCACCCTCAAAAATCCTATGTATTATTTAAATAGCCTGAAATTAGCAACATCTTTATTTAAATATAATTAACCAAATCCAGATGCAGTTTCACCAAATCACAGAATGGTTGAGGTTAGAAAAGGCCTCTGAAACTCATCTGGTCCAACCCTCCTGCTCAAGCAGGGCCACCTAGAGCCAGTTGAACAGGACTGTGTCTCCAAGGATGGAGACTCCACGATGTCCCTGGACAACCTCTGTCAGTGCTCTGTCTCCTTCACAGTAAAAAAGTGTTTCCTGATGTTCAGAGGGAACCTCCTGTGTTTCAGTTTGTGCCCATTGCCTCTTGACCTGTCACTGGGAACCACTGAAAGGAGACAGATTCCCTCTTCTTTGTACCCTGCCTTCAAATATTTGTACAAATTGATGAGACACCTTTCCCCGAACCTTCTCTTCTCCAGGCTGAACAGCCCACATGAGAGATGCTCATAAAATTCTGTGAGAAATTTTTTTTATATTCCATCTCCTGTGAGGTCAGGTAGTAGAAGACAGGATGGAGTGTGCATTAAAATCTATCATTTGATCATACTGAGGTGTCAGTGGGACATCTATATGCTTAAGCTCTCTTTATAATAATTTGATATTGTGTGTATATAGTTCATGGAGTCCAAAGAGTGATTCATCCCATCCTAAAGTAACTGTCTAAAACAAGTGAGATGTACCATGCTGTAAAATTGCCTATTTCAATAAAGGAAGCATAGTGTAGTTATTTACCCTGATGAAGACAAAACTTGGACAAAATCAGTGTCTCCTGTAAGTTACATAGAACTCTAAAGTGGAATTTGTTAAAGCGAAAAATAAAAATACAGCTGACGTGCTTATTCTGCAAAGAAGGCATGCAGGGGGTATTCTAAGGTGCTAACTTAGTGTCGTGATCCCTAAAAATAACTTCAAAACAATTTTTCAAAAAATCTGTTCTCGACTGCAGAAATCTCATGTCTTTGACAGAACAAGATTTGAAAGCTTTGATCTTTGAAAATAGGCCTCATAAAAAAGATTTCTCTGGCAAACAAATTTACTACAAATGCACTATTAGTTGGTTAATGGTAAAATATTACAAATGTTGGCCTAGACCATAAAAATATTTATATCAGCTGCCGTTTCTGGGGTCATTTATGAAGTAGGATAGAAAGCGGGATAATTGTCATTGCAAGGAAGATACTGTGTTGGGTAGTCATCACCTAACAATGTACTGTAGAGATTTAGTTTTGGTACACTACTGTGTTCTTTTTTGTTTAATGAACAGTCTCTGGTTTGTCTGAAACTTTTGTAACTTTTTGCAGATGAAAGAAGCATATACGGTGGGAGAAAGGAGAAATTATGGATGAGCTTCAGAGGGGCTTTGATAGGATACAGATTCAGCTTCCTTTTAATCATCTGGATATCATCTGGACAATCATCTGCTCCTTCACAAAAGAAAACAAACACTAGACATTTTTGGCACAAGATTTAAGTTGGCTGCTATTAAACAGCAGCTGTAGATCAAGTCCCTCTATAGTAACCCTCCCCCTCAATAGAGATTCTAATTTTAAATATTTAGGTTTCCATGTAGATGAGACTGTGTATTTCTGGAGACACACTCATGCATTTGTTTATAGAAAAGCGGTTGAGATGAAATTAGGTGTGTTTTATTATTTGAAGACTTGTTATACTTTGCCTGTCAGGAGAAGTTTAGCACTATAATTAATGTTTCCATGAATTAAACACAGGAGTCTAATACATACAGTGACAGTATTTTAGGTAAAATATATGGTTGCTCTATCATCTGTTTAACAGACTTTGCCAGTTAATATTTCATGTTCATTTTGAATATTAGTGGATCTCTGGTTGTTCTGCCTTTAAAACACCATTGTTGCATTGCACAAGAAAGAAATGTAACTGTGTATTACTACAAAGAACAAGAAAGTCTTTTCAATATTCTCCAAGTAGTCAGAATATTTGACATGAAGCATAGGCTCTGATACGCGTCTGGGGTTGCACCTCTAAGTGTGGTCTTTTGGTCCTGGAAATAATTCCAAACACTGAAAACACTGAGCATTGAAACAATTTCTTTACGCGTTCTATTTCCTTTCAAAATACTGCAAAAGATATTTAAAATATTTTTGCTAGTTTACAAGGATATAACCTAGTAGCCATACGGACAAATAGGCTTTACTGGAAGATCTGAATTCAGATGCTCAAAATCATAAGGCTCTGAAAGGAAGAGAAAAAGTTATCAAGATAGGTCAGTGCCTACCCGCTCTCATTATTGTCAGTAAGGACTTTGGCACAGGGGAAATCTGTAAAAATCCAGGTACTTCTGTACACACTGAAATGAGAAGTGGTAGGTGTAAAAATCCATCCAATAAAGTGAACGATCTTTCAATCCAGTTCCTTATGTCAGTGCACGCTAATCAAAAGGATAAATCCAGATCATTTCACTCTCACTTGGCATTCCATTAACTGCCTGCAAATTGAATATTTGGGTCTTGAAGAGTTTGTGACTTAAGTGCTTCCCCGACATTGGATCTGGAGTAACTAGAAAACTCAACTTACTAAATTTTTCCCTCGAGTGGAGAGAACAGGGCTGGAATCAGACATTATCTTCCAATATTCTGAAAGAAAACAGTGCAGTAGCTGAAACCAAAAGGAATGCAGGGGAGCCCACGAGCAGCATCCAGTATGAAATGCATACAGAGGATGTCTTAAGAGGTTCTACCCTTCAGAAGCTAACCACAATGTTATTTTCTTGATAGACAATAAGCAAAGAAGCATGGTAATGACATGCAGGGAGACAGGGTCATGCTGACAGGGGGGGATGGATTTTAGGAGAGACAAGGGCAGGAGAAATATGGTAGATTACAGAGTAGAAATTAAGATGCAAAACCAATACAGAATATGAGGAGATGTTTTTTTATTGTACCTTTTCAACATTTTTTCTAATGGTTTAAGTCTTTTACTCCAGTTCACAATGCATAGAGTCCAGAAACGGTTTCAGTGACAGAGCTGACTCATCACAACCGTATTGCCTCCTGAGATGGAGAATTCAGGACGAGCTTCACAGACCATTTCTTAGGGTTGTACCAAACAGAGGATGTTCAGAGATGAAGAGTAAGTCTATTTTACTCAGGCAGGAGGAACTACTGTTTGGGGTTTTTTTTAAGGCTTTCAGTTTTAGCGCAAATTATGTGAGTGACACATGAACAATTTCAGTTCCGTGTTTCCAAAGACAGTTTACAAAAGTATTCATGACTTCATATTCACCAGTTTTGCCACATATATTTATCTCTTTTTTACTACTGAAGCTATTAACTGACTAAACCCACATTAAATTAAAAAGCTATGAAAGATGAACACATCATTTATTTTGAAATGCAAGCTTAATTGAACATATGTTTTGACCTAGAGAGGAACTTGTTTGTTTACCTGTAATGACACAATGTGCATGTGGTGAGGTTGCCACATAAATGGACTGGGCAAGTGAAGCAAACAGTCTAAATGAGGAACTTGGTCTCTGATATTTCTGACCTTTTATTTTATCAGTAACAGCAATATAGGCTCATCAGAGGTATAGGGTCAAGTGAACTTATTCCAGGAAAAAGTAGTAATGAAAACTGGAAAACAATAGAGAAAAATATGAAGATTTCAGAACAGATAATAGAAATAGTTTCTTTTCATAAATTTCTCCCTGAATCCTTTTTCATTATACATTCTAATTGTTTTCAAGGGCAGTGATTTAACCCTCCCATTTTAATCAGGAGAAATGTAAAAGCTCTATGATGAAAGAAATGAACTGGGTAGCTATTTACCTCTTTGTCGTTCCTACCAGTGGATCTTCTATGTCAAAATAATGTGTTGCTTAAATTCCTGACTAGTTTTCCTTAACAAGCCCACAGGGGTATTTGGTATATGCAGAACATTACTCACACTGTATGTAACTTAATCTTTAGCGCAACAGACTTTTCCAAACAACAGTTTATAAACACGAGCCGTTCTGTTATTACTCCAAGGGCAAAGAACGAGATTTTGTTCCAAATTGTACTGGCAACTCTTTTCCTCTTTCGAAATGTGTGGAGTCATTATAAATTTGCACCAGAGAACCTGCAAGTAGGGTTTTTCCCGCTGCACAGCATAAATCAAGCTGCCGTATGGACACAATCCATGAGTCACACGTGTTGAAGTTAGTATACATGCAGGCACAGCACGCAGAGCTGCCACTGCTACATGGGATATACCCTGACATCGTGCTGCCAGTGGCAGTAACTAACAAGAAAAGCTCTGGTGACCCATGCCTGGATCGTACAAGACTTGTGGATATATATATATATAGACAACTATGGATCTGCATCTCTTTCATAGAAAGAAGAGAAAATCCAGGTCACTGATTTCTCAAGAGCCTAAACATTTGACTCTAGGAAAGTTTATTTGAGGACTAAGAAACTAGGGACTTAGCAAATCTACGTTCAGCTGCATGCAAGGGAATGGACTTTATGAGCCAGATGGTCCTTCTCCATCCTATGTTCCTTGTGTGAGAATGGAGGCTAATATAAGCAATTTTAATAACTCTTTTAAGATGTTACATTAACTGTAACAAATTTAGGCTTCTACTTTCAGTGTGTAGCTTTGAATGCCACCCAAGCTAGAGATTTCAAACAGTCAAAAATCAGCTCTGCAAAAACCCCGGGGTCTCTTTTTGAATGAAAAAAGATAACAAAACTCAGACTCTTTATGGTGGAAAAGTCTCTTCCACACCATAACCAAACACTGTTGACACTAAAATAATTTGTTTTTATTCTGTTACAAGTAGCAATACTGGAAGAGTTATAATAAATGGACCTCAAATTTGTTACCATAAAATTCAGTTAGACAAAAGAAAGTGGTTAAAATCTTTTTAATTGGACTACTTTAACATACCCTCTGTTGCTATAGCAATTGCAGCAGAGCAATAGAAAATGGGAAAATTACCCAATGCTGAGAGTTTAACTGCAATTGATTTGCCTGACGCTAGGTAGAATGAACACAGCAGAAGACTATTACACATTGCTCATAAATTGACAAGATCTAGCCACAAAGAGAGCACAAAAAGAATGCCTTTACAATCATTTATTAAAGAAAAACCTGTGTTCTACATTCAAGCTACGTAAGCAAATAGTGTGGACAAGTAGGTGCAAGATGGTGCTGTATGTATTTCAGAGGTGTTTATTTTGGACTCCTAGTCTGGTTCTGTGGACTGAATGCCCATTAAACAACTGGAGCCTTCTGACCACATGCCCGGAATACATCTGCAATGTGGACTAAAGCAGGGAAAGTGGAGACAAAAGTGCGCTCCTTATGACTACTGGAAATCTAGTCAACAAAATCGATGGAGTCTAGCTCCATAAGCTCTTATTTTTTCCCTGTTGACTGTAGTGAGAGTTTGACATGATGAGCATATTGCAACACTCTAAACTGAGGCAAATGCCACATTCTCCATCTCAGAAGATGAGGATGCTGTCTAGCAGTGTCTAGCAGCATCGCCCTGTGTGAGTTCTCCCATATCACTAAATGTAAACTACTCCCTCAACTCTTCTCTTTGTTGCATTCAGAATGGTCCTTTTCCTCTTCTTCTGCCTATTTTCTGGAAAATTAGTGGCATATAACCTGCTGGTCCTCTGCCTTAGTTAAAACTGATAGTGGGTTCCAAAATGGTAGGGGATGATCTGACAGACAGACATGAAGAAGGACTCCTCAGTCCTCTAAATTTCATTTATTTAGGAAAACATAGGGTAAAGCATTAAAAACTTTACCAAAATCACAGCAGAAGACTCAAAAAAGTAACTACTTTAAACAAGAAATAGCCAGTGCTTTATAAGATTTGTAGTCAAACTCGTGTTGCCTCACCCAGTGTGTGAGAGCAATGGGACACTGCAGATTTTTTTTAGCTGGAGCCACTAGCTGTTAAGCAAATATCTTTCTTTCAAACCATTCACTTCCAGTTTGGTTTTAAATTACACGGGCAAATAGAGCTAAAAGAACAGCGCTGAAGCAAAGAGGCACTGAAATTCTGCAAAGGAACAAACCAGAAAAAGGCATTCCTTCGTTTTCTCGTATTCATGCAAACGGAAATCTGAAAAGTGAAAATGCTAATGGTACTTCAAAAGTATGAGTATCTTGGGCAATTTAAATCCTTAAAGATTACTGCAGAAAGATATTTCCACAGAGTTATTCTTTTCCAGTATCAGAAATTACCCTTTATTAAACAAGTTCAAATAACAGCTCAGAGTTTCCAAACTTAAAGAAAATGTGAAGTGTTATGTTTTCCACTGAGAAAAAGAGACAATATTTTCTTTTCTGGAATAAGTCATTTTACGTTAAGTAAAACAACAAAACCAGAAAAATATAAAAATATCAAAATTGCCAGTTTCATCAGAGAACTGCAGCTACCCCAGAAAGAGCAAAGTCCTGGAAACATCCTGCATGGAAAATGGAATCATTACTGCTGTATGTTACAGTTTCATATACCACAGTAAAGGCACGTCTGTCTCTTTCCTCTGGAATTAGAAAATATTTTACTGCATGACCCAAAAGTTTCACTATATTTGGTTTTCCTGAGTTTCTGTCAGCAGCAGTTCATATTCTAGAAGATGATAGAGAAAGTATCTCTTATAAATACATCATATATGTAAGAATAAAGTATTATGGATAAGTCTGGAAGTGATGACATTAACAAATATTACCGTTATCAAATGAGATGATTTCTTGATCTATCTGTGAAAATAACTCAAATTGTTTCAATCAAGGAGCAAACTTTCCTTCCTCAGTTTCCAGTTTCGAATTATTCCTGGTGAAGAAGCAAGGATAAAGGAACGCAAGACAGAGACAGTCTGACTGCAAATGTCTTGGCTACTCTGGTGCAATTCCATATTGTGGAACGCAAAACAAAGACAGAAAAAAAAAAGACCTATATTAAAAGTATGAAAACCAGAACTCCATTATATCTTAATGTCATATTAAGAATTTAGAAAGCAGCAGTGCATCCAGTAATGAGGGCACTGATAGACTTGATCCAAGATTTTTAGATCTTTAGGATTTTTAGATGATTTTCGGAAAATGTCACACAGTTTCAGATCTTTCTTGAGAGAGAAAATAAAGTTTTAACAAAAAGCTTTCAAAGGGGAGATTTTCAGCGTGGAGCTTTTGATCAAGACAAGCACAAAGATAGCAGAGCAGCCAGTAGCTGCAAGAGGTAAGTGCAGCATAAGAGCTCTGGATTTAAGTTCCTGACCCGCTTATACAAATTGGAGCAGCTGCACCGTGAGGGGTTGAGAGGTGTGACTGAGTACTCAGTGATCCTGTGGTTAAGACATCCGTGGGGTTGCGCAAAGAACTAGTTGTGCAAAGCACAGGTATGAATGATATTCTATATCGCTGCGTTACGGGCCAGACTATTCTGTGGTGGGTCTCTTGCCTTCCGTTTTGACCAGACGCGCCACCTGGTTGATACATACCAGTTTCTATATTTGCCAATAAAGCAAGTTTCACTGGAAAATTCCCAACCAGCTCACATCAAGAATGGGCTCTTGTTTGTCAGGCCAGATGAGCTACCCCACCAGCCGGTAACCTTTCCCACACTTTTTGGCAGGGAGCACTTGGTATGAATGCCAACGGACATCATCCCAACCCCAGAAGGTGTTCACTGTAAACTGAAGCAGGCACCGAGGGGACCCCCAGGAAACAAGACAGCAGCTGGGAACATTCTCATTACTGGAGGAGAGAGGTCGGAGAGAAGCAGCCCATGATCATGGCATCAAGCTTCAGCAGATGCCTACATAGGTGCTAAGACAGATGTACCCGGCTGAAAGCAAAGTGGGGGAAAATTATGTTCCCTATTTAGAAATCAGATTCCAGTTAGACAGTGAGAAATGGAAAGCCATGAGTGCAGTGCCCAGAAGAAAAAAATGAAAACAGACTGTGGTGATGTATTTTTTCAGGTACTGCAATTACCTATGAGAAATCAATGCATTCTTCGGGCAATTAATTATGCAGTGTAAAAGCAGACGGAGACACAAGAACAGATCACAGGCAAAGTGTTATTCCCAATGTACACAATCCCTACAGGACAGCTAGAACTGCACTGCGCAAAGCTGCATTAGCACCGCATGAAAACCCAAGGCCATGTTCTCTGGAAAGAGACGAGTCAGTGGGATGCGTGGTCTCATCACCAGTACCATCACAAAGAAAACACTGCGTTGCTGCAAGACTGAGCACATTTCACATTACCCAGACGCTCGCGTTATGCTGCAAGGGTAAGGAACAACTCACTAACAGCATTACTAATGACAGAGATACACATCAAAGCATGCCTTCTGGACACAAGTATTCTTCCAGCTCTGTGAAACTGAAAATATATGCAAAATGCAATACTTTTGTTTTTCTTTTGAAAGTGTTGAGAATGGCAGACAGTAGAAAAGTTCCTACGCCAGAGCTAGCCATGTCTCAAGGAGCAAACACCTCGGGAAGTTAGTCCCTATTATAGACAAAGCTACAAAATGGAGTTTTGTTTAAAAAGGCAGGGATAAAGCAGTAGTTTCAGAGGATTTGGAAGTCAGCACAAATGCATTCATCACATGTGGAGAAAGAGATATGTCTGAGATGAGCAGGGAGAGTAGCTACTTCACAAGCAGAAATGTTAAATCAAGCATATGTAGATCTATGAAAAAAAAAATTCTTAGTCCAGCAATCAAGAGAACCAGAACCAGAAGATCTGTAATGGATCTTTTCATTATTAAAAGTTACAAAAATTACAAGATAGCAACAGAATAGTACGCTA
Source organism: Vanellus vanellus (assembly GCF_965231255.1). NCBI lineage: Eukaryota > Metazoa > Chordata > Aves > Charadriiformes > Charadriidae > Vanellus > Vanellus vanellus. The sequence goes on along the minus strand of NC_138905.1, from coordinate 35,792,566 downwards.
TTTCCTAGGAAGCGGGCTGAATGTGAGGCAAAACTAAGGGCACAGTCAAAAATGTCTGTGTTGCTTATAAAGCCTGTCAACTGGGTGCTGTGATTGTTTTGAGACCACTAACACCATGCTGGCCAGGAGCTTCTTATTGCTTCTTTGCTCTTCCCTATCATCATTTCTACTTGCGTGCACTGATTCTCAGCTTTCATACAAATTCAGGCAAAGACTTTTTGATCTTTGAAAGATGTGTAGCAAACCTGGCTTGCTGAGACAACAGGCCTCCATGCCCCGCGGTAGAACACAAATCAGTCGATGTCAATTGGAAAGTTAAGCACAAATTATCGTCTAATAGGTGCTTTGAAAGCAAATGAAGACAGAGTTGCAAGACATCCTGGAGTGTTACAGCAGTTATCAACCATTCAAGGAGGGACCTCAGGAAAGGGTACATCAAAGAACAATGTTTTTGTTTCACACTCTTGCAGAAAAATGAGTAACAGAACAAAAGAGCAGTAAATAATAGGGGACAATAATGATCCAAAGATCCGAGGCCAACTTACTCAGGTCAGCAGATCTGGATACAGCCCTCAAGGAACGGGATAAAGCCGGAGCAGCACTGCAACAGAGAACATGGGAGGTACATGGCAGATTGCCCTGCAGTAGGCAAGGCAAGCAGTGAAGTATTCTTAGTGATCGGTCTTCTCCTATGTACTTAGGCCAAGACCAGGATCTGAACTCAACAAGAATCTCAATGATCTGTGACACCCAACATTTCTGATTTTTCTGCAAGATTTACAAACAACATTAGATAATAATAGCAACCAACATCAGGAGCAAGCTCTAGGCTACATTAAATAGAACCCAAACAAGCACGTAGAAAAGACTAGTAAAACCATGATGGCATGAAGAGAAAGGATGGCTTCCCAGAACATCTGCATACTGCTAATGTCTGGCCCCAGCAAGTCAACAAAGACTTTCACAGAGAACCCAGAGTAGATACTAAGGGAACTTGTATGTACAGCTCAAATGGAGAGATATGGCCTGGAACTGTTGATTAGTCGCTTCTTAAGCTGTGGAGAGAGGTTCCCTTATGGCAAAGCTGTTCAAGAAGTATATTCTGAGCTCGTACTAAGTCAGTGGGCATAAGTTCTAAACAGTATGCAATGAGGACTGTTTAGATTTTCTCTGAAGAAGGATCAGTGTTAAGGTGTGCATTCTCCAAAAAAAGCATCTTGGAAACATCTTCAATCCAGACCTCATATTCTGCATTAGAGCTAAGAGAAGATTTTCTCTGGGTCTCTCCATGAAATTCTCCAGACAGTGCTGATGGTCATGTTGGAGGCAGCTAGCACTTTTCCTTCTTCATCCAGAGGTGAAAACAAATGGTGTGAGAGCATTCCATATTAAAAGACAGTAAAATATTTATATATGTGTTAGGATTTATGTTACACTGAAGCAGATCTACAGCAACCAAATGAGGAAATCAATGAAGGGGGTGCTGACAGATACAGGGAAATGGTTAAGAAAGTCATCACAACTTTTTCAAATGTTGGCTGCAGATGTTTGCCTACAAGTAACTATATTCTTTAAGAATCTCTGAATCCTTGCTTGGTGAATTAGCTACTTGCAAAATAAGTAACTGTTCTTAGCATGCAGCTCCAGGCAGTGTGCAGGGTGCACTAGGGAGCACCAGAAATCAAAACCTAGGTAGAATTTTGATAACAGCAGTATTGGGATTAGGAACTTAATTTATGGTACCTGACTGCTTCTGTGGGCCTAAGTCACTTATTCAAAGGTGTATTCGAAGTCAATGGCAGAGTTGGAAAATCAGTTTTTACTTATATACTACAACTCTGTGCTGAGGCCATTCTTATGTGACTGAATGGAAGGTGAATTTACCGGGTTGATAATCTAGAAAATATGTGTGGAACAGTGTCCTTGCTTATCTTAAAGCAGAGATAAACTCTCTTTGCCTTTTTTTCTGAGAGTGACTTCGTTCTATACATCACTTTTAGGTAGGTGCTTTATTTTTTTTAGGTTTTGGGGAGAGAGAGAGGGAAGGAGGGAGAGAGGGAAAGAGGGAGGGAGGGAAGAGGAGGGCATCAGTAGTTCCCTTTCAAAATTATTTTGCAAATACAGATTTTGCTTTTCTGTATGTAAAATTTTGATCAACTTGTAACATCTATTTTGCCTGAGGCTAAAACCGTCTTTTCTGCTTATGTAAGGGACAGAACTGAGACTTATTGGATCTGTCTACAGATAATCTCCATGACTTTTTGTCTCTTCACTCTGTGGAAGCTTCTGCCTCTGGATAACACAAAGTTTCAGAGACAGAAAGCAGTAGGAGAGGAAGCCCATCTGCTAGCCACAGGAGCTTCCCCTGCTGACTCTACATATTTCCAGGTGGAAATCCAAGGAAGAGTTAATGCCTGCTTCAAAGCCTGAGGCACAGACAACTTGGCTTCCACTCTACCTGCCTGCAGCCCGGAGCTGCTGGGGGGGGTCTTAGCATGTGGCAGCCAAATCGCGTGGCCATGCTGCAGGGACTACACTGGGCACCGTGAAGAACAGGCACTAAAACAGACCCTAGCTTTCCTCATTCCTGTGAATCAAAGAATCACAAAATACCTACCTATGTCTAAACAGAAGCAAAGCCCAACCTTCTGTTGTTATTGAAATTTGACAGAATTATTCCAGAAATGAACCTCTACAAGCGGCATGATTGCCAGAGAGTGCCATCAGTCACTGCACTGAAATACCTGATTTATTATGCACAGGTTTGAGGTAATTACTACATATTCATTACTTATTATTTTATTATGTGTTTATTTTGGAGAGGCAATAGACTATCCGTAATTAGGTTTGCATCCATTACAAAGCCCTTTTATAAGCTGTTACATACCTTTCACTTGCCTTGGCTTGAAAATTACCACATTTATTCTGCTTGCAATGGGGAAAGGGTCTTGTTTGCTTTGAAAAAAAAAAAAAAAAAAAAAAAAGTCCCGGTGCTTCAGTTACTGAATTTCAACTCAGAAACAGCAAAGGAAGCAACTTTTCTTGCTTATTCCATTCCAAAATTATGTTTGATGGAGGAATTCCATCTGTTTTGTTCAGCTTTGACAAGTTTCCTTTGAAATCACTGGTTTTGAAGCACGTGGGCCTCAGTCCTGCCATGAGCTCCATCCTTTCAGAAGTCTGAGCATCCCCAAAGCCTGCACGAAGCAAACGAGGAGCATCTGCCTATTCTTACTCCATCCTCTGGACTCAGGGGTTTATGATCTGTTTTCCATTTGTTTCCCAGGCATCATCCTCTGTGAGATCGATAGGATATTTGGTCATGAAACGGGGAAATAAACTGTCTTTACTTTGAACTGAAGCACTGCAAGTTCCTTACTGGTACCCATTGTTGCATTTGAATTGGTGTCCTTTTGTATAAAAGATTCTATTACCAAAAGTTTGTGTGTTCTTTTCTCGTTATTTAAATGCAAAACCTTGTTTCCCTAAACAAGATCCTCCCCTTTTAGTGGCAGAATGGTGGAAAGTAAAACATTCGATTAATACATTACTTGGCAATTTCCCACCAGCACAACCAGAGATAGAATTGTTTTTTATAAGAATATTTTTTCCCTCAATAATTCTTACTTGAGGTTCCCCTTAAACCCATCGAGGTCAAGCCCTTGCAGTCCTCAAATGCAATTGATTTTATCACGTCTCCCTTCAGTACATAAATGCAATTGGGTTTATTCCATTTTACTCTATTCCTTAAGGAGGAAAAAAATTTCTTACAAGTTTATAATTTTTAAAAATCCTAACAGTAACAATCACCCCATTGACTTCAAAACTTTTCTGGGTCTAATTTCCTCATGCTATTTCCTTTCAATATTTTGTAGTCATCCTAAATTAATTTAAAATTGAAATTACATCTAAAGAGAAGTGTTAAAAGATTTTTTTTTCTTTCTTAGGCAATAAACATCTTGAGATTTCACAACAGGTCTCCCATTTGTTTAGTTAAAGCACATCTTTATTACCTCTTTCAACCGGCTCGAAAAGGTGCAAACATTTCGCCATTCTAAAAGCTTTTTGGTGTGCCGAGCTCAGAGGAATAAACAGACTTGAAGCTGCCGGTGATGGTCTGAAAAAGTAATTACTGAGGGACTTTCTAGAAGGATTTGTGTCCTTTAATATGCTGATTAATCAGCTTTTAAATAGTGAAGAACCTTCAGTAAGCCTTTCCAAGTAAAGGGGATGCCTTTGCTTGCTGATATATATATATGACAATGGTATTTGAAAAATCAAAAGTGATTAATACCTGAAGTGTGCGTAATTGTACAAATATAATTATTTGCAGAAAGAAAAAAGCGCTTAGTAATACATTTATTGTCTACCTGTACTGTCCGGCTGAACACTTCATTTAAGGGTTTCCTTATTCTCCCACGGAGTTCAATGAGAGCGCAGCCGGGACTGAGCCTGTCGCCCCCGACGACATCCGCACGGGTCGCGAGAGCCGCTGGGATCCTCGCCACCCCACCCGCTCCACCATGACCCTCAACGGCGAGTTATGGAAGGCATTCAGCATCTCAAATCGCCTCGCACTTCGCGAAAGTGAGTGCTAATAGGCGTGCTCTTTCGAGCTCTAATTAGTACTATGCATGGGAAATGGCTCCTGAAAGCTTCTTGTGATCTCTCGGTCGAAGGCAACCTCAAAAAGCAAATAAATAGCAGATAAGTACTTTTTAAAAGCCCGGTTATAATTATTATTCAATGTAACAGGAATACTCTGCCTCTTTCCCACAAGTAAACACAATTATTTGCCAAGGCTTCTAAACTTTTAAGTGGCTTGTCACACCCACGTCTTTATACGAATTTAATGAAAGGAAAATGTCAAATGTCCCGTTGGGTGAAGCAGGATTGAGTCTGTGCTGCGTGGTAAGCTCAGAAGTGTACTTCCCTGATCTTTCACTTGTACCCCGACTTTTGTGTTAATTTTCTCGCCTTCTGAGTATTCTCCTCTATTGCAATCCAATTTTCAGAGTGCAATTCACTATATATATCGATTTAACTTTTTTTTACGATTAATCGCCTTCAGAAAACACACCCACAGCTCTTATGTCTCTGTGTGACTTTAGATACGAGAGTAGTCCGCTGGAATTAAAAGACCACTCACACTTCTAAAATTGAGCGTGTGTATAACTGCAGAACAGAGGCTTAAATTACCTCTTGTCTCTATTTCTAATATTTCCAGGTTGCATTTATTAATTGCTGTCCTTTGTTGTGTTTATATTCTTTACTAATTACAAATATACAGAAAAACACTTTTTGACCATTTCTTGAGACCACAAATGAAAATGAATACATTTCTCTCCAGTGTTTCTCCAGATCCTTTGTTGGTCTCTCCTGAAGTTTCCAGCTGGTATGGCAGATCAATAAACAAACAAACAAATAAATAAATTCGGTTTCATGATGCGGTGTGTTGAGTGCTCTACTTCATTTCCTAGAATGGGCCAAACACGCTCCCAGAATAATTCACCAGACCCATGGCAGCTGTAGAACTGTGTTTACGGTCCCTGTTAGAAACTATGAGATAGCACTGTGCTATTAACTATGGGACAGAACAGCATCTCTCTGATGGGGAGAAATGCCCAGCCTTTTCTTTCATGGGGAGAAATACCAGCCTCTTTAAAGTCATGCAAGAAAGCTCCCGTTAGCTCCACTGTTATCCCCCTTACTTGATGCTTATTTACTCTATGTGTGGCAATAACACATATTCCAAATCTAGCATCAAAGAGACTCACAATTGCAGCTGTATAACAATTTGGTGAGTGTGAAAGAGCAAAGCGAAGGTTCCTTATTTGGGAACTTGTAATGCCTCAGAAAAGAGGATGCTTCCATCAGCACTGCAAGTCACAGAAACCCGTGGGGTGCAGCAGGATTTGCAGGTTTTCCTGCCAGGCTGCTGAGCCTGAGGCTGCCATAGATAGTCTCAGTTGAAGGCTGCACTAGCTGTGCTTGGAACCTACTCTACTCCTCCTGACAAAAATGCACGCAGTACATGAAGTTAAATATCACGTGCACAGAAAGTTAAAGTACATACAAAATACACTCGTGTGTATATGTATATATGTGTGTGCGTGTGTATGGATTTACATGTACAACAAAAAAAATGGAGGTCTGAGCATTAACTGCACGTAATTCAAAATCAGAAAGCAGGATAAAAAACGTGCATTAAAGAACTGCAGCACACATGCAAACTATGTGGCTTTAGACAAGCTCCTACAGCACTAGAAATGGAAGAAAAACGTAAAGTACAAGCATTGATGCATACTGTCTGGTTCGCTTTCAACCATTTTTCTGTTTCTGAGCCCCGATACATTTTTTACTGGCAATATGAACGTCTGTCAGGCTTATGAAAATGAGCTTGTTTTTCTTGTACTGCAGCTTGCATGATCATTAATTCAAGACCTGCACATTGCTGGAGTAAATGGAAGTGGATGCAGGTCGGGTGTGAATACACAATTACATTCTGATAAACTGGACAGTATGATGCTTAATGCTATCTTTAGTATCTTATACTAGTTTTGTTTAAGCTACAGATAGATCAGCTCTGATCCAGCATAAAGTTAAACCAGTGGAGAGAGGCAACATTTGAGCCGGCACAGTTTCAAGGACAGAGATACCTATGGAACAAAATTCTGAATTCATTTGAAGAGGCAGAATGAAGTTTTGCAATTTCAAGGGATTGTGCTATTTCTAATGTCAGTGCCCAAAACCGGGATTTACCACCACAGTAAATGAGATTCTTCAAGCCACAATTTTATTTTTTTTGTATGTTGTTTTCATTGGTAACAACAGCTTCAGGTGAACCCGGGACCCCTAATGCCACTTGTTCCCTGGTCCACATCATGGCACCTGGCACTGTTCGTGGGGCCAAATGACAAATCAAATGAACGAACAGAGACGGGTTAAAAATAACTCCAGCAAAAAAAAATCATGATCTGGCTTCTTGTAAGGCACCACAAGCAGCTGTGCTCACACCATGGAGAGGGTGGTAGGGGCAGGTCTGAGCAGGCAGCGCGCCGGATGGGAAAATCTGAAGCCACCCCTACTTGAGAAAATGGTATGAGGAACCGTTCGCAGGGACGCTCCGCCTGCATAAACCACTTGAAAAGTTGTCCGCGGGTATGAAAAGGTACCCAGGTCACAGGCTAACGGCTATTCAGGCACACCTGATTTGCTGAAGGAGTAGTGCTAAAGACAGCTTAGGGCTACTCATGGTTACCCAACGCTTGCAGTTCACCAAGGGGTCCTGGTCAGGAAGGGGTTCTCACCATACACCCCACCAGGCTTTCCCTTTTGTGTCCAAACCTTCTTCTTAAATACATGCTCAAGTGCTCTTCTGAATAAGGTCTTTTCACAACAGTCTATTACAGCTCTGGAGATCAGTGTATGCCACTAAATAACGACAACAATAAAGGGTTGTTTGCACTTGCAAAGCAGTCAGTAGTAGCTTCTCTGGTAGAATTATTCATTTGTGTGAGCTGCTCTAACGTTTTATAATTAAATATATACTGAATTTACAACACATCTGATAAAGAAAATAAATTAGAGAACAAAGTATTGGAAAGCACTAGAGTAAGTTTAAGAGACTTAAAATGCAAGAGAATTCAGGCAGCTATACCTAAAAATTAAAAACAATCCTACCACTTGATATGTGACTGTTGCCATTTTTTAGACAACAACGTACATTCAAAAGCCATGTAAGAGATTATGGGTTTAGTTTTAACTCTGAATGCCCTTTTCTTGTTGATCTTATTTTAACATACTTCATGGTTTATTTTTTATGACACGCAGTCATATTTATGTGTAAAAAGCACATTTATTTATAATTTCAGAGATTATTTTATATACAAACTGAAATATACACAATGCTAAGTTTCTTGGCTAGATCTCTTTTGACACTATTTTTAAATTGTATTATTTTTAATAAGATGCGAGTCCAAGGGTTTAACATTGCCCTGGGAGAATTACAGTCTCTGAGGAACACATTGCTCACAGCTGCGGCGAAATATCTATCACTGAAAATTTCAGCACTTTTAATTCCATCTCAGTGACATCAGTGGGATAACTGAAATATTACTCACATGTGGTACTCAGTGAGTGTGTGTATGATTTTATCAAAATTCTAGGAAAGTAATTTTGTCTTTGTCATTAGCAGTTTTTTTCTAACAAAAAATCAGAATGAAAAATATTAGCATGGATAACGTGGGGGATTAGTGGTGGATTTATTTTTATTATTATGATTAAAATAAGTTGTAATTTTCCCAAAGTTTAAAATGATCAGCAAACCTCTTCCTGTTTACTCTAGTTTCTAGCTTTTTTTTTTTTCCCTTGCCCACAAAACTGGGAAATTCATACTGTAGAAGTAGCTCAGCCAACCTTATGGAGACTTTTCTGATTATAAATCACTCAGAGGATAACTCAGTTATCGAGTGTCTGCAGTTCGACGAAAGCCATGGTTTCGTAATCACTGCTGCCAGACTTGTGCCCAGCCTGATCGTGTGGTAGGGCTGTTTGGATTTTGACACCGTACACGTGGGCCAAGGCATCTAATAACCCACCTTGTGGCACTGTGCCTCCTTATCCACCTAGGATGTGGCAGGATGCTGACACTGGTGCTGTTTTCTCACCAGGTTGCTTTTTCTGCTGGTAAGGTCAGTACAGTCCAGAGGTATTTGCCCTGTAGCCCCGCGAAAGCATCGCACCCTTTTATCCTATTTATTTCCTCTCCGGAAGCTGCAACAGCAATGGAGAACACAACTGCAAGGAGAGCCCCTGAACCAGAAGTTTCTTCTATGGAGATGACAGTGCACGACCAGAAAAGTATTTCACGATCCAACACGTGCAACTCTGCATTGCTAAATATTTCCTTTGATAGATCAGAGAGTGTAGAGAGGCCGATGAAAGGGAGCAATAACTGAGAGGAGATGACTAGGCTGCAAACCTGGGAAGGAACACAACAAAGTAAAAACTTCACAACAGACAACATTCATGGAAATGTGTGCTGATGGCTGTCTTTTAGCTTACTCTAGCAGAAAACTCACTTGAGAAAGTCACAGAGGGCCAAGAGAAGAAGTGTTGTGGCCATTAGGAAATGGACAAACCCCAAAGCCCTAGTTTTAGCTGGCAGCCAGCAGAACTATTTGGAAAGTGCCATCTGCATTTCAGAGGGTTCCAAAACCAGGTCTTGAATGTGAGAGATGTAAAAGAGGGCATTTGAAAGTTTTGCTTGTATAAAATTCTCCAAAAGCGTCAGAGCCGTGAACAGGATTCATACCAGTACCCCGTGCAGTTTCTCCCAGCTCCATATTATCAGGATCAATACAAAGAGCACATTGCAGACCAGTGTTCACCAGTCTGGCCAGCTGGTGCACAGTGCTGGTGTTTGCTGCGACTCCCGCTGGGCTACAGCTGGCACCCAGCCCATCCAGATCAGGGGGCTGTGTTTGCTGCCATCTGATCCAGACGGCTCTTTGATGCTCGGGCTCAGAAAGTCAGACTTTATTGGCAAACGTGGCTATTGCAGGCAACTGCTTGAGCAGCTGTGGAAGTGGTGCAATGCGTGTTTGGCCAGCTTCTTACCGGGACAGCGCCTGCTTAGTTTGTTTTATATAATAATTGGGAAAGCAACAGGCAGCAGACAGCAGAAAGGGGGGAGCGAGTGCAGGCGATGCTACAGTCTGCTGTGACTCCCTGGTTTCCCAATGACGGCAACTGGATGGCTTTGTGTGAAATCTCGACTGCTGCTTGCTGTGCTGCGACAGTGGCTATTCATTTTGTGAGAGCTGTAACCTGTGTCCTCCTCAGCCTGGTACCAGCTTTCCATAGCCCTCTCCTCTCCACTTCCCTCCTTTTATATCTGACCCCCAAATGGGATGGAGTACTTCATCTCAGCCCTCGCCAGAACACTATTTCTTTCTCTCACACAGAAAAGTCTAACTGATATACCCCAAAATGCCACCTTTGATGTTTCATTGTTGACACATACTCATTAGTTTGTGATGCACTCCTAGATCCTTTTCCACAGGGTCCTCATTTTGTATTTGTACATGATACTTCGCTTAAGCATAGCACTTCCCATTTGTTTTACTAAATCTTCTAAGCTTTAATCTGTTAAAAAATCCTTAACACAACTTGTTACATCAGCAGACAACAAAGCAAACTATTATACAGGTATAATAAAATTAAAACCTACAATTCATTATTTGTAAGAAATTTTGCTTATTACTGTTACAATGACATTTAAGGTACCTATAATCAAGAAAGTTTGAGAAATATGCTTACATATTAGTCTATTTAGCTATTTAACATATATGGTTGAAGGCACAGAATGGGAATCATCTAAAAATCCAGGGTCTAGCCTAAACTAGACATAAGGCTCTTTCTTGTCAATGGAGAGGGAGAAACTCCTCCAGAGGCTGATGCATTCCAAATGCTTTGATTGCTTATTTTAGAAAGGTAGTAATCACTCTCTGGATATGTCTTTCTCCACTGACTACAGAAGATGCCAAGACAACTGCTTTAGAATAGATACCTAACTTCCAAATTGCTGAAATTACACAAGATGAGTCCCAGCTGTAGCTTGTTCCTCCCCTGGAACAGGCAATCAGACCTAAATTCGTCAAAGATTTAGGCTCTGACTCCCACTGATTTCTCACTGTGAGATCCTTTTAGCTGTTGACTTCAATGAGAGTTACACACCTAAACGTAGTGAATAGTCAACATCGGGGGCTGCGAAATACTGTCAAAAATCTTACCAAATGTGCCCGTGACAGTTTAAGCAGATACAGCCTTCAAGCACCCCCGCCTCTCCTCTGGCAGGAATTTCCATCCCCGTTGCAGAAGGGAACATGTGTTCCTGCTTCAGGTGCAGCAACCCCCCACCCCGAGGAAGGGGAGGAGCGAAGAGCTGAAGACATTACTGTCTGGGAGAGCCACCACTACTTGTGACAGAGCATCTCTTCTGGATCCCCTTTTTGGCCACTTCTTGATCCTTCTTACCGCAAAACGTTTACTAATTTTAAAAGATTATTTAAAAAAAAACCCAACAAACTAAAACAACGAGTAGAACAGACCTGGCAGGTGTTTTATTACAGTAGCACCATCCTGAAATTACATCTACTTATTTTTATTTAAATTGACAACATTTCAACTTGAGTGCTCCTTAATGACATAAAACTAACTCTTCTTTTTTCCTCTTTGAAGTTACATCATTGTAGATGTTGATTGTTTAATTGTCCTTCCAATCATGCACTTAACTTCCCACTTAGCCCCATGCAGGACATGACTTGAAGACATTAACAATCGTCGCTAATGTGGATTGCCTTAGGATGTTTAAGTTTATTTGTAATGGAGGCAAACACTCACTGTTTGGATTAATTCTATAAAAGCTGAACATTTTCTGCCCTAGGCAAAGTTTTCAGAAAGAGTTCATACGTTTTTTCTTGTTGTAATCAGTGCATTCAAATAATGCATAATTGGGGTTTCATGGTTTCAGTGTTGGATCACATAAAGTCAAGTATAATTACTACCAAAAATAAATTTCTGTACGCACCTTGGGATATTCACTGTGGACTTATGACACATTAGTAGGAGATTCACAATTACTAGTAAATTATTTAAGAACATTAATAAAATGTTTTCCTCAAATGCAAGTCAAATTGCAATGGTTAATCACAGGAATTGAAATAAATGCCCATGAAGTCTTAGTGGTATTATAAAATAAAAGTAATACCAATTGCTACATCCAATGGGCAGAAGGAGGGTGGGAAACCTTTGCATTTAGAGCCATTTCCATGAAAAACATTCCACGATATTGGACGAGATTCTTGTTTACACACACGAAGTGAAGAAAAGAGTCTTCTATGTCCAATGGGTAGTTTTTGTGGGACTCTCTAGTAACTTCCAGACAGGTGCCTAAGGCAAAACCTTCTATTGCCTACTGCAAGCTACTTCGTGTGGTTTATGCAAGCAGCCTCCACAAAAAAGCATATCCTGCTCCACTTTTTTTTTTTTTAAAGCAGGATGCATCTCACCGGTTCCTCTCTCTCTCTCCAGCTGTGGCTTTAGAAAAAGTTCTGTTAGCCTTAAGATTTTTATGTTTGTTTGGTTGTTTTTTTTTAAACAGATTAAATCGGGGAGCCTGCAATAGGGAGTGATGATCTTCAGCGGATGAACTCTTCGTTTCTTTCTCCCACATAGTCCTAAACGTCTTTTTTGGCTAGAAAAAAAATGGAACTGGGAAAGTTTAGGAATAAATAGACAGGATATTAATTCTGCCAGTACTCTACGGGGCCACTTGCTGATAGGAAAGTGGATAGATGGGACATTGATTTCTATCTCACTCTATCAGAACTGAGATGTGTCAAAGCATAAGCGATGTTGTTCTGCTTTGCTTCTGCTTTTTGCTGCTGAACACTTCCTAAATCACTTCATTTACCCATGAAAAGTAGAAAATCAGAAACAAATACTAGACACAGATTTGGATTACCTGGTGATCCAGGAGTACATGGAGAGACTCCTAATTCCCAAGGTGGCCTTAATGGATGTAATCATTTAGTAGATGTAACTGTTCATTCCTCTTGACCTTCTGACATAAATCCTGCAGATTTAGCTATACATAACTACATATAGCTATCTGTAATTGTCTCATGTATTGGCTGGAGACTCCTTTGAAAACTGACTGAAAAACCTGAATTTAGATTAATCAAACTGTTAAAATTACTAATGTTATAAAAGATGTTCTAATTTTAACTCAGAACAGAAAATGTATGGTACCTGAATTTGGTTTTGCTTAATTTAGCAATAGGTAAATTACTTTTAATAATCTGCTAAACCCAGCCTGATTTGAGGTTGACCTTTTCTGGAGGTAGGTTACTTGAAAGCACTGCCTGATTTCAATGCGTTAATGATATGTAAAAAAAATCATACTTAGCTTCTGGGTGTGTCTTTTGCCTGAAGTGAATGCATATTTTAAACAACATATGTTTGGACTTGAATCTGTAAACCTGTGTTTATCTGATTTAAAAGAATCAGGGACTGAAAAAGACACCATTAGAGCCAACCCGTAACATCCCAATGAAGGGTCTACAGTTCACTGTGCAATCTCCTTTCCTCCACCCCCAACTCACCCAGATTACTGTGCTCAGTAGTCTCCTGGAGGAAACTAATCTCATTAGCCAAAGACAGAGCTTGAGGGTCTAGTTTTACAAGAATTTTTCTCTGCAGCATGCTTCCCCCTCCTCAACAGCATCCCCTCAGGCTGACCTATATTCAGGCTGCCATGGAAAGGGCCTGTCTTTGCGTAAACACCATAAATACGTCCTCTTCCTTGTGCAGCTACATGGAAAACCGGACGAGGGAATTATTCCAACCCAGAACTAAAGCGGGGGGGTTGTTATTATTTTTGGTGGGGTTTCAGCCAAATCAGTCCCTTAATCCTGTTGAATATGCATTTACACTAATGCTGTTGCCAAACAAAGGTCGGCAGAAATCCCTTACTACATGTGGAGGTAACAGGGCAGAGGAACGCGAGACCTCTCTCGTTTTGATATAAACTTACTTAGAGCAGAACTATTCCAGCCAAACCTATGAAGGAGACATTTGTATTCGCTTATGTACTGTCATGGTGCATTCTCAACCTAAAACTAATGATGAAGAGACCCCTGGGCTTGGGGGCTGCCAGCGCTTGCAGCATTCATATCAGGTGTAGAATTAATCCCTGAGAGTTCTGAAGAGAGCAAAACTCCCCGTGGGAAGAAAGACTTTCTGTCATGGGCTCTGAAGTACAGCATATAAGTATTTTAGAATTCATATATAATATGTTTTAAAATGTTTTATTGAGTATTTTGAGAAAAGAAGCTGCAAAGACAAATGGATTAATTTTCTGAATTGATTTACCTTGCTTAATTTAAAACAGCTTCATATATAATTAGCACTAAATATGCATTAGGTTTTTCTAAGGGCACAGTATTCCATGCCTGCATGGGTGGTTTTCAAAATTACAAAACCAGAAGTTCTTGCCCTTTTCAATATGTTCACCTCTTTTTTTTTCTCCTTCCTTTTCTCAGATTCTTTCGTTCCATAGTTCACATATGCACCGTGTATATTATTGACTGTGATGACAAAGTAAGTTCAAAATGCTTTGTTTGTATTTTTTCTTTCCCTTGGATGTTAAAACTGACAGCTTAATGACTTGTTGCCACTTACTAGTGAATCACCGCCCTTGCCAACACTCAAGATAAGACAAGCTCACTTTTCCCAAATAAGAGGTCCTTTGCTGTGCAATCTGGGAACTGTAGTGTAAAGGTTTAGTTACTTTAAATCCACTTTAATTTTAAATTCCTCTTCCTCTTGAATTTTTGATTACTTCGCAAAAGTAGCAAGTATAGCATATTTTATCTAAATATGAACACAATGTGTTCAAGTGTCCCTGTATCGTAGTATAATGGTGTGGAACAACCGGCACTTTTGAAACAGAAGGAAGCTTTCCCACTGACTGCAATGGGAACAGGTAGAGGCTAATGACGGATAGCTTTGAAAATCTGAATTTGGCACTGTCCTACCGGCTGTTTAGAACAGTCCAGTGTCTCACAGGCTTTGTTGATCTAATGTCACCCTAACGTTTTTGAAAGAAAGAAGGCTGCAAGGAAACCGAACAACTCTGGCACGCCAATGCTGCCAAGATGGTTTTCATTTGCAACAAATAAATGAGAGTAACTTGTAAATACAGACTAATTAATTTTTATCCTGTGTTTTGTTTCTTTGTTTGCTTGCTTTTACATGTAGAAAAAAAAAAAAAGTGTGTTCCTGCCATGTTCGTTTTCCAGCAGAAATTTCCCTGAGGAGCACCAGTGGTCAGTGGAGCACAGGCTGACGGAACACCGCACAGCTCCGCACACCCGATGCACCTGAAACACTCACGTTGACAGCGGCACGTGAACGTTTGCAGTCGCTCAGAACTTGCCCGCTTGGCTTGCAAATTCATGATTCCCCACTAAAATGGAGTTTCATTTCTTTAATTTAAGCTGGGTCCCCCCCCGAGATACACGTGGCAACAATAAAAACAGAGACAAAGTTTCAGCCTTGCAAATCTTGAGAGCGGAGCTTTTGAGGCTCCAGGCTCCCAGTGTCCGAGATGTCTACGATCCTCCAGGTGAAAGGTAGGGATATGAAGGCGGGAGAGGGAGCAGAGCGCCCACGAACAGTTTGTCGTCTGCTGCTGCCGCCGAGTCGGGGTGGGTGAACCCTACAGCAACTGAACCCATGGCAGGGTCCGGGCTTACATATGGAACTTGAACAATAGGTATTCGCTTAAACTGCACAGATTACCTCAGAGATGTGGAATCTGCACGCCCTGCCCACTTCCCTGAACCTCTGGAGCTGGGATCCTGTGGGGAACATAATGGGCTTAATTACGGTGTCTGGACTCGCCGCGCAGGACCCGGAAGGCAGGAGTTAACCTCACCTCACCTTTTACATGCCAGTGACCCCAGGCTTGGCTGGGAACCCGGTGGGGCCTCTGCAGCACCTTCTGCATTGCCGCGACGGCCAAGGGAAAACCCCGCACGGGCAGGGCAGGGCCGGGCCCGGACGCCTTCGCGCCTCTACCCGGCCGGGGCCCGGCCCGCCATCCCACATCCCCCCATCCCCGCGGGGCCGGGCCCGGGCCGGCCGGGGGTGGCGGCGGCGGCGGCGGCCGTCACACGGCAGGGGGAGGGGGCTGCGGCGGGGCGGGCCGCGCTCGGGGCTCCCCCGGCCGCGCAGAGGCGGGCTGAGGCGGCGGAAAGTTTGCGGAGTGGCTGTGGCGGCGCTGCGCGCTCCCCCCCCACACCCACCGCCGCTGCCGCCTCCTCCTTCTGCTTTCTCCCTTTACTTTTCTTCTACACCCCCACCACCGCCTTCCTCCCCCCTTTGGCGGCGGCTCCGGGGCATGAGCGGGAGCCGCCACCCGCGCTGAGAGGCGGGAGGTCGCTCCGCGCCGCGCCCGGCTCTTGTCAGTGAGGGAGCGCCAGGGACGGGAGCGCGGGCAGCGGCTCCCAGCCCCGCCATGCCCCGCCGGCCCCGCGCCGCGCCCGCCGCCCTCCTGGCGCTGCTGCTGGTGCTGCTGCTGCTGGGGGACCGCGCCGCCGCTCGCTGCCCAGCGCCCTGCCGCTGCGCCGGCCACCTCGTCGCCTGTAGCCGCCTGGGGCTGAGCCGGCTGCCCGAGGGGTTGCCGCGGGGGGCGGTGCAGCTGTGAGTATCGGGGTGGCGGGGGGCGCCCGTCCGCCATTTTCTGCCCCTGTGGGCCGGGGGTTGCCCCGCGGGTGGGGGTGGGCGGCGGGCCGCCGGCGGGTTTTGGGGAAGGGGAGTTGGTTTGGCGGGGGTAGCGAAGCGGGAGGTGCCGGCAGTGGGGGTGTGCGGGGCGGGAGGGGTCAGCGCCGGCGGCCGAGCTGTCAGGGGGGCGGCGGCGGGGCAGCGGCCCTCGGGCGGGCGGCGGCCCTGAGGGGGGTTGGCGGTGAGCGCCCGGGCTGAACTCGGTCCCGGGAGCGCTGCGCGGTGTCCTGAGAGGGGGAAAGGGGGGGGGGGGGAGTTCTGGTGACCTTCTTGGCAGTCGGGCAGTAATCATCACGTTAATATTATGGGGGGGGGGGGGGGGAACTGGTCTCGGTTTTGTTCGTGAGGTTTTTTATCTTCGTTTCACGGATAGTTTTGGGTTCGGTGGGTTTTCCTTAAGGGCGGAGCTGGCCCCGTGCGGTGCTGTGCACGGGCTGACGGGCTCGGCGGGAACGCGTACCCAAATGCCACCGCTCCCAAAATTTACTTCCAGTGACAAACTTTTGCGGACAAAGCATAAATTGCGGGAGCTTTCTTAAGAGCCTGAAAGTAGCTGAGGCGCTTTTCACATTTGTTTTTAATCTCTTGTCACTCGGAGACCTTCTGTATTAGTCGTATTAATTTTCTATTACATTTCCAAAGCAGATTGAGATAAGGACTTTAAAGTAAACAGGAAGACTTTCAATTAGTTGTGGCTAATTCTGTTCAATTGCCTCGTCTGGAGGTCATGCTGCTTTACTCATGAAATGTGGATGGCTCTATTGACACCATATGGGTTCAACTGAACATAGGAATGGCTCTGGGAGATGAATATTTCCAGCAGTGGTATAGGAAAGTGTGAGGGGAAAGAAACTCCCCCCCCTCGGTTTATGTGATTGAAGCATACGAATCAAATACCGGATCTGCTTTACATTCAACAACTGGCTTTGCTTCCTATTAAATTTCATCCCTCCTTTTCTTTTGTCTGTCTTTCAGTACACTAACATAACTTCTCTGACAAAACCTAAGGCTTTTTTGGTACTAAGCTAAGCTTCATAGTTCAGTTTCTTAGTTTAGCTTAGTTTACTTTAGCACTGTTAAGTTGAAATTCAGGTGTGACAGCATGCTAAACAAAAAAAAAAAAAAACAAGGGAAAAAGTCACAGAACTTTCATTTTTAGAGTTGCTTTAAAAAAAGCATTTTGCATTAACAGTAATCCCAATTTGTCTTTTCCACTTATGTTACTGAGAGACAATAAAACACATTCCAGAGCTTTTTTGTTAGCACAAGAGAGGTTTTTCTAATTAGAATTCCCTTGGTAGTGTAAATTGTCCTTATGTAAGTTCACATTCCTTTAAAAGTGTGAGAAAATAAGTTCCACTTGTATAAATAAGCTTTGGTCTGTTGTAAGAAACCCTGCTGTGATTACTCATTGGACAGCTGTGTCCCTTGCTCTTAAACTCACAGGAGTACATCTTTGTAGGTGTCACCAAACCATGTGGTCTGGCCGCTTTTGTGTAAATATTTCTTTTGTTTGTGTCAAATGCCTTAGAAGTACCCCGCTCTTTCTTCCTTCCCCTCTTCTTAATAAGAGAGCAAGGAAGAGTGTGGCTGTTGCCTGTTACCTCCAGCTACTCGAGTACTTGGGGCTGGGATTACGATTGTGCTATGTTTAAGATTATAATGCGTTTCGGTTTTACATACGCAAAAAAGGTTTGAATAGCCTGGGTTATTGTTGCAACAAACTGTGCATTTACAAATTGTTAAAGATTGTTTATGAATTTTATTGGTATATGTTTACTGTGTTTTCCATGGAAGTCCATAGTGGGTATAGCCAAAGGGTAGTAGTTTAATTGCAGGCTTTCCAATCCTCTTTAGAAAACAACAACTATTATACCACGTTCTCAACATATGCAGGCAAGATCTCCCAAGCAGGAGAGGGGAAGGTCTTGTGCCTGAGAAGGTCTAGGCCCACATTAGGCTTTACACCTTCCTCTGCCCATCTCTCTGCTTGCCTAGATGGAGTGTCAGATGAAGTCGGCATTATGAAGTTTTGTTTCACTCAGTCATTCATTCTTTTGTGTTCAAATTTTCCGATGAAATAAAATGAGAGAATCTCACATGGAAAGGCTGTGTGACCCTAGGGTGGTGGACAAGGAGGGAGAAAAGAAGATGAGTGTGTACTGAGTTACATCCCCTTCTTTTTGGTGGCAAGCGTGAATCTACTGCTTTGTACAAAAAGGGCTTCACGAAATGGTGTGTAAATAGGGTATAATTGCCAGATTTACTGTGATTTTAGCCCAAAATACCATCTTCTGTGAAGCTGCCTTCACGGAAGGTGACAGACTGCTGAAAACTGACAAACACTTGTAATGGTTTTGTTTGCAAATAGTTTTGAAGTCAGATTTCGATTTACTTCCAGGATGTGTGTGCCGAGATTGTAAGAATGTGTCTTTGTTAGAGCTAGTGTAGCAGAGCTGGAGGTGGAGGGAGAGAGGGAGGAAGAGTGTTGAGCGCTGGCTGGTGTCCTCTGTGTGTGCAAACTCCCGGTGGCACTGCTGTACCCCTCGCCAGGTTCACCGAGGAATGCTAAAACTGTCGGTGGGGCAGGAGGGAAAGTCTGAAAGATGGTTTTCACTTGTGTTTGTATTACATCTTTAGTATTTACATTTTATAAATCCTCTAGTTCTCTACCAGATTTGCCAGAAAAAAGGGCTGTATAGTTTTCACAGCTGTTTTTCAATATTTTCCAGACTAAAACTTGAACATAGCAAGCTGATTTATGAGTCACTTTGGATCAGTGTCTTAAAACAGCTACAGCCTGGCTTTTTGTTTTTCAGCTCTCCTGATTTCTGCTGAATTAGCAGCTCTATAGGCCCCAGTGGGACTGATTAAGAAGCTGTTGCTGGATTTGCATTTTAAAATTTGACTTGGGGCTCAGGTTTCTGAGTTCTCTAAGGAAGAAGATGATAATTGTGACTAAGTGTTGTGAATTAAGTTAGAGTCTAAAAGTTATATTTATAAAATGTGTGAAGAAACACTCGCCGTCTCACTTTATGCATTCGGCTTCCCTTTCAATTTTTTTTATCACACAAACATAGACGTTCAAAGTGATGTTCCAGCTTTCTAATGCAAAGACTTTTGAGTTATGAAAGATGGTTGTACAAACGTAATGGAATATAGAAAATAGTTTCTTCCATAAAACAGGTTCTTAAAGGGCCTCAAAAACTATGGCATGCTTTTTCAAGTGGAGGCAATTCTATTTAAATGCTCAATCACTTTTATTAGAAATCTGAGGTGAAGAACAGGTATACGTACTTTTTATTGTTACAAAGAATTTCCTAATATAAAACTGGTTTCTGAAGTTTCTGAGTGCATTCACTGTTATATCTTTCATGGCTTTTGAAATTCTAGTAGCAAAAGTAATCACAGAGGAGATTTTCTCCCCACTTGTAATGTGGTTTTAACAGAAAAGGAAAATTCAGAAATGGAAAATGCATAGTAATAATCGTAGTGTTTTAACGTTGTCTGTTCCATTTCTCTGGAGGAAGAATACTGATTTGTTTTCAAACCTTTTCTTCGTACTTATTTTAAGATACATTGAGAAAGGCATTGGACCAAAATGTACTTGTAGCTTTGCAACAAGGATGATGGATTTTTGTATTTAAAAAATGCCTCAGATCCAGTGCTTATAAGTTTCAGAAACTTCTATAGGCTTAAGCGTCACTTAGAATATTAGTAAAAGGCGAATGTTTTAACTCTTGGTTCACTTCCAACCACTCTGGTTTAACTTAAAAATGTAACTTGCAAGGCTTTTTTTTTTGGTGAAGTTTCTCATGCCAGTAGCACTGAAATAATGTTTAATAAAATATTTATAATTCGTATTTTACCCAGCAATTGGTAGACAAGCATGTATACAGCTGTGTGAAACAGGCGATTCAGTATTGTCTGTTTGGTTTTTTTTGTTGTTGTTGTTGTTGATGATTTACTTTGGGTATTTTGCAACTTGTGTTTGACAACCTGCTGTAAGGAAACCAGGAATGAGGATTTTGTATGTATGTGTTTTTTAAAGTAGGTGCTATGTGGAAAATCTGAGGGTATCTTTAGTGTTAAAAAACAAACACAAAAAAATAGTTTGAAACCTAGTGTAAGTTGTTACGCTCACGGTTGCCTTGATAGACTCCAGATGGATGTGAGCTTGAGCTATGAGTGAAAGTGTCTGGCTCCAGTGTGGTGATCATGCACAGCAGTGGTTGTAATTGCAGGATTTTTTATAGTTTAAGGACTCAGCCAGATTTTTTTTTTTTTTAAACATGTTATAACTCCAGCAGAACAAATCTACTCATGTCTGTTACTGTCTGGTAGGTCCTTTAGGCAAACATGTTTTAAATAAACCTTTTGCAGGGTTTTTTGATGAAATGAAGAAATGCAGGTTTTTAGCACTAATGTTGAAAGTTCTTTGTTGAAATAATTACCGATTCCTAAGTCTTGTCTGAAGCATGAAGACCAGTAACATATTAGGCACTAACAGCCATAACTTCACTGAATTTTGGCTGTTTATATGCATAGTTCTTATAATCCCTGCAGACTAAAGCCAAATATTGAATTAAGTTTAAGGGTAAAAATTGTTTCTACTTTGTCTGCTTTAAAGGACCAAGTTAGATTTCCCTCTAGATCTTTGTAACGACATACTTTTTCAGTCTTTACATTTAAGACTGCAGTATTGGAATTTCAAATCTGTGCAGCTAATGTCTTCAGGTGCTAAACAAAAGGATTTTTCTCCAGTCTATGGCCAGACGAATGTTTGTACTAGATTTTTAAGCAGTGAATGGTGCAGTCCTCTTAACTCAACTGTGGTTAACCTCATTTACAGGAGAACTCAAAATCATAATGATGAAACTAACATTTGTGGGTTTTTGCAAATGTTAACACTGTATTGGTTTTCCATCTCTAAGAGGAAAATCTGTCAGGGTTTAGACACCTGGAAGAAGGCGTGGATATATATTAGGTGCTTGAGTCCAGAGCTGAGTCTTGGAAAACATCCCCTCTGTGGCCACCTGATGGTGATGGAGGATGTTCCCCTTATCTAGGTGGCCCCCCTTCCCCCAGCCCTTACCCCCCTCTCCCCCCCATTTTTTTTTTTTTTGTGTGTTGGAAAATGCCTTTTGCACCTGCGGGTCTGCCCTGTGTGCGCTCCTGTGCAGCCCTGGCTTGGGAAATGAAGCGCATTATCTCCTCCCTGCCCATGGCCCCGAGCCAGGCACCAGTGTCACAGCTCCGCAGCCTGCTGGGCCTGATCCAGGTGGCTGGCTCAGGGCACACCTCCTGACCGAGTACTGGTGGTACCCTTCATAATGCCCATACACGCCCAGGATTATTTTTAATGTTTGATTTTTATTATTATTTTTTTTTTTTAAACCGCTGACTCCAGGAGAGGACAAAAGGGACAATGGAATTGTCCTGGCAACATTGAACAAGTACTGCATAAAGCACCAAACAGTTGGGGGAGTCTAAAACATGGTTTTACCATCCCCGTGTGCTGTTGAAGTAGCCTAGTTGCCTAGCTGGGTTGCAGCATTACACCTGTGTCTGAGGAGCCGCAGTGGTGGGTGCAGAGAAACCAGAGTTCTCTGGATCTGCAGTTGTTCAGGGCTTAAGTCACAGAGCAGAACACCTCGCGCAGACCCTGAACCTGGCTTGATTTAAGCCGGTTCCGGTCTGTGTGTAGCAAGGATATGCTGTTCATCGGGTTTCTTCAGTTCCAGAACTGTAGATGGAGTCCACGGCAGTCAGGCCTGTGTTTGGTGTGCTCAGTATAGCTGACTGTACTGAGTTGTGTTATCCAGATAAAGTAAGGGACCCCTGAGTTTCCTCATAGATTCAATTTGAAATGTACTTCATGCCTGTGTGGCTTGATGAGGACGCATGTTGGATGACTATTCAGTGCTTAATTAGCACAGGGAAGAATGAGAGAAATTTCTTTGCCTGTACCTGATGCTATAGCGGCTCACTGCTGAAGCGTGCTGATGCAATTCTTTATGTGTCTGCATTGCAGACTCTCACTGTCATGAGTTTAAGAAGTCCTTAAAAATAGTGCAGTTCTTGTTTGCTGGCTTGGATAAACTCAGTGTTGTAACGTCCAGTGAGTGCTTTGCAGATGGCTGAATTGGTGCAGGTGAGGTAGTGACAGGCTGTAGTGTGGGAGCAGGAGGGTGCATGTTCTTATGTATGAGTGGCTAAGAAGGGGGAGGTCTTCAACAGGGCTTGCCATGCTGTCAAGGTCAGTTGTGAATCTATACCACTCGTGCAGATCTCTATAGATGTGCAAGTTTGAGTTTCTGTAATTAGCTTCTCTACCTTCTATTGGTTCTTCTATGGTTATTCTTTTATTTCTGTGTTTTTTCAGTACTACTGAGGCTACAGCAAAAAGTTTTTTAGGACTCTCTTACGGTGTTCTCAAATGTTTGAGAGGACATACGGTGTAGATGCGTGGTGTCTCTAGGGAGAATAATTTCTTGACAGTGGTGGAGAAAATGTGTTGCATTCTTAGTACCCTGGCTTGTTTTGTAGCAAACACTGCAAGGACACTAACAAGATTTCTTATAAACTGTATCACTATATATTTTGGATCTTCAGTACAGAGTGGCACAAGCTAAGTGCTTGAGCTACTTCAAGCGCAATTAAGTGCGGTATTAATGTGACTAATATACAGACTTAAAACTCCAAATAGAATTAGGCCTTCCTATGTCTGTTTTCTTCTGATTTTGCTTGTTTAAGATCCCCATTAAATTTGGTTATGTAGGAATGGAGTCCTGAATTGTGTGAAAGCATGGAAATAGAATTGAGATTTATGGACAGTCCTCATTGTGTACTTAGAATCTGTGTGTTGCTTTAGAGAAGTGAGTAGATGAGCAAATGATACCAATATTATGACTGACTCAAGGAATGAAGCTCCAATGAATATTGGTTTATGAATTTTCCTTGTAACCCAAGAGGTTGCTTTAGCCAGATCTTTTGTTGTGAAGGGATGAGGGAAGGGGATTGTTGTTGGTGTATATGAGTCAAAATCTTCAGATGTTTTTAATGGGTCTTACACACGTCCCAATGAACAGTTCTAAATTGTTCAGAGGTGTAGGAAATTACTTGACACTGCTGGCAGTGATTGAGGTATTTACACTTATTGACCTTGTATACTCAAATGAGTTTCTATTCTAATTTTACTTATATAAAAAAAAGCCTTTTTATATACCTGGAAACAAAGGATAACATAATTTGGACTGAAATTGTATTGCTTTACCTGATATATTATGGCAAAACTGACAGGCTGTTTGTTTTTGTAACTTCACAGGGACTTAAGTCACAACAAATTATCTTCAATCAAGACCAGTCTCTTGGATCACCTTCATAGTCTTCAGGAAGTGTAAGTTAATTTGTCTTAATTAAAAAAAAAAAAAGCTCCAAAGAAACCCCCCAACTGAAAAAACCAACCAGTGGTTGTGTATGCTAATTGTATAGCTGTTTCTCTAGGGATAATTAATTGGTTGAACAACAAAGATGTTTGCTGTTCTGATATTTTAGTTTAAGTGAAACTGAAATTATTTTTTTAATTTTGAGGTGACACTGTTCATCAATTTAGCAAGTCCAATGTACATACTTGTGATTAACATCAAAGCTGACTCTCCCCTTTCTAATATTAATAGGAAGTTTAACGACAATGAACTGGAGATCATTCCAGATCTGGGGCCAATCTCTGCAAATATAACTCTTCTGTCTTTGTAAGTAGATCTTACTCTTGTCCCGAGTTAGTGGAACTAACTTTACAGGGTTCATGGAAATATGTGCATTACAGAGATTAAAGTGAAATAATTGGAAATAGAGCAGCTTGTGGTTAGGAAGTTGATTATGTCATATTATTTAGCAGGTTGTTTAAAATGTGTATAATTGAGCTTAATCCTTGTAGTTTTTATGCTACCCTCAGATACAAAGACTGCATTAGAATTAATTTATGTTGTGGTAGTGCCCAGAAGCCTCAGCCCTGTTGTACTAGGCACTGTACAAACATTAGTAAATGTTATACAAACTTTTACAATGCAGACTTTAAAACAAGAGTTACACTCTATCATTATGCATCTTGGCTGAAATCCCACTTGCATTAAATCATGGCAGAATTCCATTAATTTCAGTGGGCAACATGGGGAAATCCCTTCGGAACGCAGCTTCAGGACAAGTACCTATGTTAGAAGATGTTTTGCCAATATCTTTAAAAAGTCTTTTTGAGCCAGTTCTAATGTGTGGCATAATTTGTTTATGGCTGCAGTTAATGTATATAATTGTGACATACGATTATGTCTATGTTCATTGTTTTGTTTGAAAGAAATTAGTAGGTTACTTGGTGTGGCATTTGTAATATGAGTATAAAGTTGTAGAAGGCATATAGGGCCCATAACCAAACCAGTTGATTTTAAAGGAAATTTTATTCCTGAGCTTTTCACGTGAAATCAGTTCGATTTTTTTTCTCCCTGTGATCTGATTTCTCTAAAATGCTGAAGGAACTACTAACAAAAATAGTTACTATCATACTATTAATTGGAAAAAAAACAGAAAAGACATGTTTTTCATGTGTGGGATTTGGTTTTTATCAATGGGAATCTAAAGTGTCTAAAGCTAGTAATATGTAGCCCTCTGGCCAAATTCTGCCCTTGAATACGAATTGCAAGTTACCTTTCTTGAAGAAGCCTCAAGGGTTAAAACAATACAGTAAACTTTGGAAAGCTGTTCAGTTAATTAAATTGATCATTATTCAATTGCTTACATCTGGTGATTTATAGGGGTTTGTTTTTACTCTAGGCCCAGGTCAGCTAAGTCAGCTGGTGCAGCCGCTGTGTCTGGACTGCTCTGTTTGAATAAGAACTAAGTGACATTTGATACTGATGTGTTTTTTTACAGATCAGAATCAGAAAAGAACGAAAGAAAAAGCAGATGGTGTTTGACAAATAACTTTTGAATTTAAGCATATCTTTTATTTTGCTTATAGTTGACATTTTTACACTGGCATAGCATTCTGTAGTTTAAGGAAGAATAAAGAATATATTAAAGAATATATTTTTTTTTTTTTTTTACCACCTCGGTAAGGTTCTTTTTGCTGCAAGATTGGAAATAAGAACATAATAAAGTAGTTTAGATCCTCCTCCCTTACTCCTGATGAATACAAAATTGATAATTTGTCTTAGCATTTCCTCTAGTCCTTCTCATGGAAACCTACCTAGTTTAGCTGACCCTAAAATCATTCTTCTGCAGCTGTGGAAAGATTTTTGTGTTCCTTTGGGAGAATAAATGAAAATCAGTCACTGCTGGATTGGTTGTTCCATATCCTTAGGTCACTAGCTTGGTTGATTTACTCAGGTGGTCAAACATGGAAAAAGCTTTGTTACATCTGTGCTCTGCAGTATATATGCTGACACTTAAAAGGAGGAAAAAAAAAAAAGTATTTCTACAAGCTCTTATCATATTAGCAATGCAGTTAAAGTTGGTCTGGTTGGGTGTTAGCTTGTTCTCATTCTAATTTCCATTATTTCTGCATGGTGTTGGGACATTATTGAATATAAGAGTGCTCCACCTGAGATTTAATACCTGCTTGATGACCACAGCAGAGATTCCTTGAGATTAATATGGTAGAAGTAATTCATTAAGTAGTTGAAAGGTTTTACTTTTATACATTGACATTCATACGTTATAGTTAAGACAGTTGTTTGTTCCGTATCAAAACAGATGTACATAGAACATAAAATTAGAGAGTGGTATTGCATTGTTCAAAAAAAGCGTCTTATTTCTTTTGCAAAGGTTTCTTTTTAAAACATAGAGAAGAATCATAGAATCATTTAGGTTGGACAAGACCCTTAAGATCATCAAGTCCCACCATTAACCTAACACTGCCAAGTCCACCACTAAACCATGTCCCTAACCAACCACCACATCTACACATCCTTTAAATACCTCCAGGAATGGTCACTCTACCACTTCCCTGGGCAGTCTGTTCCAATGCTTGACAACCCTTTCCGTGAAGAAATTTTTCCTAATATCCAATCTGAACCTCCCCTGGTGCAACTTGAGGCCATCCCTTCTCATCCTATCACTTGTTTCTAGGGAGAAGAGACCGACTCCCACCTTGCTACAACCTCCTTTCAGGTAGTTGTAGAGAGTGGTAAGGTCTCCTCTCAGCCTCTTTTTCTTACAGGTTGGAAGCTATTTATGTAAAGATGTTAAATCTCGTTTTACAGAAAAGAACATAAATAAAGAGGGATAAACATACAGCAGTTGTCTGGCATAAAAATATATGTAATATAGTGGTATCATAGATGGACAAATATTCAATGTAATGATCCATTTTTTTTAGAAGTGAAAATATCTGTTCACTTACTTTTTCTGTGTTGGAAGTTATTTGGAGGGGTTGAATCAAACTGAGTTAGTGTATCTAAGTGATGCAAAGAGAACACATGGAGCAATTACAATACAATTTTTAGAACCACTGTTCAAAGAATCACTGTACTCGAAACACATGATGACTTCCTTTCATATAAGAGTTTAAAATCCTGAAGGAACTTGTGGAGCCTTTCCAAAACAAACCACTGTTTCCTTGTTGAGTCTTTTGTTCTGGCTTTTCAAATAATAGCAGAAATTAGGGTGGTAGTCTTCTGAAACGTGATTTGATTACATTTCTTACGAGGTACAGATACGTTAGATCATTAATGTCAGTTGAAAATCTAGTTGTTTTTTTCCAAGGAGTCTTCAAGGAATGCTGTGGGAGCGGTATCCTCCTTTCTTGCCAAAATCTTCATTGTTGAAGAAACTCTCTTCTTGCAAGAATTTTTTTTCACTTCTTAGTACTTGTCCCTTGGCTGTGGAGCCTTAGAATTCTGCCTGTTCTGCAAGAATTTTCTTGTCCTGCAAAGGAAATGACACTGCTGGTATGTCTCTGGTGAATAATAGTGCTGGTATCTGCATACAGCACTGTATGTCTAAATTCTTTGAGCAGTGTAAACAAGCATGGGTGGATTATCATGTTAGTGTAGTTTCCATTTCTGGAGATACCTCATTTCTAGCTCTAATTGATATTTATCTAGCTGAGATATTTACATGCTGTTGAATTATGCAGGCTAAACTTACCCAGAGCAGGAGATGTTCGCAGTCTCATGGTCTGTCTGTAACAACGATGCCAACATTTTGTTTTTATGGATGCCAGTGGAGAGTTGAACACCATGGGAGAGAAAAGTATCAGGCAGGCACACACACCCCGCCCACCACCCTGGGAACACCTTATGTCTGTGTGAAGGAGTATACAAGCACATGCAGACACACTCTCGTTACATGGTTGGAGATGCATCTATGATTTCATTCATGTGATGAGTATGTAGCTTGTCACATGGCATAGGAGACTTTCTGAGCCTCCTGGGAATCTGGAAACTGCTGTGAACTAAACGGGTGGTACTTTGGGCTAAATCTGGTCAGGAGGCTTTAGGTTGTTGTGAAGCTGTGATGGCTTGTCTGACACTAATAGATGTAATACATTCTGGACAGATCAAAGAGTAGGATTCGTCTTCCCTAGCCTAAATTATTGAAAGTTTGGCATAATTAAGTATGAGTCTTATCCTGAAGAGGATCTACAGTTAGTGTGGAGAAGAAAAGGCTCTCTCGGAAGTGATTTGTCTTCCCTAAGATAGTTCAGATGACTTCTCTCCTGAAGCTCATCTAGATAGCTATTTGAAACTAACTTTTAGATGTCTTAAGTTAGGTTCCTTTTGAAACATCTAGGCAATGTACTTGGGCATACCTGTCTTACAGTGACCTTACTTGCAAAGGTCTGATTGCATCTCTCAGCATGTTTGACCATTTAAGTAAATCACTTGACATTGAAATTGCAGGATGTTCTTTTTGCTCAGTCACTCAGCCCTCTGTCTTCTGTGAGAGAAGGCAGAAAAAGAGCAGTTTACCAAGGCAGAGAGTTCAGCCATTTGCCAGAGATTGCCAGCTTTCCAGTCAGCACAGTGCTTCTAGCCAGGAGGCCAGGTCACACCAAGACCTTGACAACATAAGCTTTTAGAGAGTATACTGGATTTAATAACTGATTACCACAAAAATATAATGTACAGACACTGTACACAATAGTACGGTATTTATCTATTTCTAGAACTAAAATATGTTAGATGCTTCCTAATTTGCATTCCTGAAGTGCTTGTAAAAACAGTTAAATTAATGTAGAATTGCCCTAAACAGTTGTGGTAGTTTTATACTGGAAAATTCTGCAGTTCTGGAAGAATAAATGGATTCTTTTTAATTGTTTCTAGATAGGTGGATTACATTTGTGTCAGGTAGAGAAATAGGCACTAATGCCCTCATTCCAGGAGAACAAGCAGAAGTTTTGAAGTTGGTTACCATTCTAATGGCATTCCTTATCCAAGGTGTACCAGTCCTGTCCTATTTATCCTGAAAATCTGCTAGAATCTGTGATGTTGGTACAGGGTAAGAAAAGTACAGCAATAACAGATGTAAAAGACAACACCAAAGTTTTGTACCTACGTTGAATCCAGAAATAGATTGAAACCAAGTAATTCAAGTACAGTAGCCTTGTAGAGAAGTCCAGCGTGGTGTCTAACTACCAATTACAGTTTGCATAGGGATTTTACTTTAAAACTTTTCAGAAAATATTAAGTACTTTTAGTGTGATTAGTGCTTTGTAAGGAAGAAAGACACTGACATGCAAATACTGCAACATTATTTAAGGTTTTCTTTAAGGATATACAGTTTAAATAAGAAACCCATGCTACTTTACTTGCAGATTTTTTTAAAATACGTAATTGTAGGCACCATCCAACATCATCAGTATGCTGTATCCTTGAGTACTGTGGAAAATGGAAGGCAGTGGTGACTTTTAGAGAGACAAAAGAACTTTGAGTATTGAAGCATCCTGCCTCTCCAACTAAATTATACTGTTCTTATCAAAATGCATATGTAGAAGTAGAGTTAATATTAAAAAGCATGTTTCTTATTACCCACATCCAGGATATATTATACAGTAATCATCTTGTTGTCTGTAGGGACTAGAAAAATTGTGCATGCCAAAGTCTCTAGTGCATATAGTGAAATTCTGACATTAGACTAGCTTTAAACGATGGAGTGTTTTAAATAAATTAGTGATTTTACAATTTATTGAATGGAAATTATTTTATTTAAAACCACTAGTACTTATGGTGCAGGTGATTGAGATGGAAATATCCTTGTATCTTATGTTGTAAAGACCTGTTGCATTAGTCTAGAACACAAACAAATGTTCAGTCTTACTAAAGCCAGGGTGGAAAATACAAAGTTCGTGATGCAGGAGTAAAAGGAGCATGGATGATTAACGATTTAGTAATGTTTTTCAAGTTTTACATTAATATCTGGTTTGTATTAGGTTCCCACTTTTTTCAGAATGTGAAATCTTTTTTTCCTAAGAGACATGCAGAATATGCAACATGGTACATACAGGTTTTCCTCTCCTACCCTGAGAGGATCCTTCAACCCCATCTGCTCAGGAAGCCTTTAACGCAGCTAAAACAAGGAATCACATGGCCATTTGGTTTTGAGTTGAGATGATGAAAAACGTTGCCAGTATTAAGGAGATTTCACAGAAATGTGCCCGCTTGTTTGTTAGGTGCTGAACCAAATCTGCAAGTCGCTTTTCTGAAGGCTTTCTACAGCCTTCAGTTTGTAATGTCTTTCTGTTGGTATATGCCAGTTTAAGTGCATTGGCTTTGAAGACGTGTGTCTTGTCATGGACACCTAAAAAGGTAAATGAACAAAAAAGATTGGTCAGGAGATAAAAATGGACAAAAGGACTGGAAAGTAGCCAGTGTTAATTGACTGCAGGGGTTGCAAGTTCTCACAATAAACAAAATTGTTGCAGCTTTAAATGTAGCTTTCTGATTAGCCACTCTAAAATTACTCTGATTACCTCATTACTCATCTGAGGCCTTTGGTGTTCAATGAGCACTTCTGAGAAGCAAACCAAGAAGTTAAAAGTGAATTGCAGTGCTGAAAAAGTGCAAAGTCATTCTCTTCCAAGGCAACAAAAAAAAAAAAAAACAAAAAACAAAACAAACCCAAAACAAACCAACAAAAAAATTATCTAAGCCATCAACAATGATTTGTTGTGGGTTTTTTTAAATATTATTTTGATCACTGAAAACAAACAAAAACCCGGGGAATGCCTAAAACGTTTTTTCAGCTCCAGGCAGTAGTATGTGCTCTCAATGGGAGGTTCTACTTGCTGCTTGTCAACCCACACAGCTGCAGCGAGGAATTTATTGGAGATCTTCAAGTTTTAGTGTATACCAGGCTTGATAAATAAAATGAAAATTTAAAATTAGGTTATCAGAAGAGCTGAGACTTACCTTTGTGTCTTACTGTATTAGCTCCTTCCTTCCTTGCTCATTAATCCTGATTTCAGTCATCAGTAAAATTTCTTCGGTGGACAGCATGCTTTGCTCCAATCTGAATAAAATCCCAGTGATGAAAGACCTCTTTACAACGTGGTTGTTTCTTGAGATTGGTCAAGCATTGTGCTCTCAGGCAGTGGAGACAGAGCTAACTCAGATGCAATACAAACCTTTAGTATGTGGAGCTTGTGATACTGCAATGGCAATATCTGTACTTCATAGGGCTTTCAGGGTGAATGGAATTGTTCATGCTACCTAACTTAACTGTGTAGTCTGAAAAAGGATTTTTCTTTATAGCCCTTAAAACTAAATAAACTAATTCTTAAGTTGAAGTGGCTCTCAGATCTTTGCTAAACAAGATGCTGAGCTTATGACCAAGGATTTGTAAATTCATCTGTATTTTAGGCAGCTTTGTGCTTGTTTTCATTCTCCTTACCGGGAAGAACAAAATAGTCTTACCTTCTTCATTTGGGGGATAATAATAGAGCGTACACTGGTCACTGATTTTCATTCTTGGTTTAAAAAAAAAAAATAATTATCTCTGTTGCCAAAAAGATACTCTTCCAAAATTTGTGTGCACTGTCACATCATGGCTTTTATGAATCAACATACAGCTTAAGTACCTATCTAACTTTATGCACAAATGTAGTTACTGAAGAAAAGTGGTGGTTAATCCCTTATACTATTTAGAAAGGATTTTATTTTAGTATTGTGTGTCCATTTCTGTTTAAAATATGAAAAAGTTTATTTAAATATGTTTTGTGATTTTATGGGCATCCCAGATTATGGTTCAAATAGTAATTTGAGAAGTAAAATTCAATTACTTGAAGCAAACATGCCAAAATAGATTGTGCATTTGCCCCAGCTGTCAATGTGGCAATAAGAGTGATAGTTTTCACTGTGTGGCAGTATCTTAATGAGGAAAATTCCTTTCTTTATAGAAGGCCCCTTGCAGGAGTTTTTTGATAGTCCTTGTTTGCAGGACTATTTGTATTAGGTGCAGGTATGAGAAACTTGCCTCTTTGTCATCTCACAGTAGTCTGGAAGTAGAAGCTGTATATAAAACCTGGGAGAACGCTGTCTCAGTTAATGTTTAGAAAGCTACAGTCACAAGAAAGAAGTTTAGACGCAACTCCTGAAAATGAAAGCTTACATTCAGTAGGAGTGGATGCCTTTCCCTTCTACGCTTGCCAGAGAAAGTGGTATTGTGTGTTTATAAAGCTAGCATACTAAACTGAAGTCTGGCTCCCAATATTAAGAAAATGTTGGTCAAATATTTTACATCCTTGTCATCTCTTCAGCTACCACTTTATTATGGGAAGGATTAAGATTTGGATGCTGCCTGGAAGAGTTTGTTTTGAAGAAGGATTGAAAGAAAGGATAGAGGAATGCCAGACTAGGCTTCAGGCATAAGGCTACTTGGAGAAAGTCCCAAAAATGAGAGTGGTGGTAAACCATGTGTGACTTGGGCTGAAGTTGCGAGCAAAAAGCTAGAGCAAAGAAACTTACTGGAATTAGTTCTTGCAGTCTTTGACATTTGGTGTGGAGACTTAAGAGGAAGTAAATGAAAGCATTTGAAAAGGAACCTGTCTTAGTCTTGCAGACATGGAAACTAGATTTTTATGGCAGCAATTTATACTGAATGATGGGAAAGGGAAGAAGTATGTAGAAACCCAGAGTTTGTTGTAGCAAAAATATACAGTAGTGAGAGCCTAGACGAATGCTTTTGCAATGAGAATGGAAAAGAATGCAAATTTTATGAGCTATTTGCAGTGGAAAAAAATGGCCTAATTTCCTGATCAACAGCAGTAAAGAAAAAGATGAATTAAAAAGAATCATAATGGATCAGAAAAAATAAAGAATGCTGTCTCTGTGTGACAAAATGGAAGAATAGTAGGAAGTTTTATGAAGGAGGAGTAGCCAAGTTGTAGGGCATACAGTACAGAGAATGAAGTTAAGAGGTCAGGCATGAGTATTGGGGTTATATCTTAGAGAAGTGGTAGGTGGATATTGCAACAGAACAGTGAAATGTAATGACTCAGTGCCTTGAGTGAAATAGAATTGGGCAGGAGAACGTTCCTCAACTTGTATTAACAGTTAAGATTAGGAGTAGATCTAGAAAGACGTGCAGTCTGCAGTGCCTAGACTTTGGTCTGTGCCCTCCAAAAGGGAGGGTTGGCTCTGTAACAATAAAGGATAGGTGTTTTTACTTAATGAGTCCATACATCAGATTAGAAATATGATTTATAATATTGGAGGGCATTATGCTGGGTTTCATCTAGGTCATACTTAAACTTGTCCAAGGTTTTAGCATTAACTAACAGTCACAGAGTGCACCAGGTCTGCAATGGCTTATTATGCCTGTTGTCAGCTCATGCTGAAATAGCTGTGCCTGCGTTACTTTTGTGTACTTTCTTTAAAATAAAGTAATGAATTTACATACTCATTTGGCCATCACGTGATAAGTAACTTGTGATTATTTTGGAAATGCCAGAAAGTGTAATGGGAAACAGACTCCAGGCTATCAAGATGAGAGTTTGGAAGGAAAGTTTAATTAATTACATATTGGTACTGTGACTGGAATCAGGAGAGAATTGCTATGGAGTATCACGTGTTTGGAAGTTTGGATTTGCCTCTGTCTTTTTGATGATGAAAACATCTCTGATCCGAGTTGTTTCATTCTGCATCTTTTTCTTCCCTTTTTCCCAATTTATGCTAGGTTTAGGAATCAACAAGCCTTTGGTCTCAAGTTTTGGAAAGAGTATCAGTAGCCTACAGAGTTCTGAGTTTTCATTTTCTACTTTATGCCTGTGTACCACAAAGAGCACAAAAAATAAGATCAGAGACTTACTGACATCTGGCTTGAAAGAGCAGTACAGGCGGGGATCATGGAATGAAGGAGACCTTCAAAAGAAAGAACAACTGCTCGCCGCAATGAATGCGAGAAGCCTGTATGTGAAGGAGGCATCAGACTTGTAGACCTACCAGTAGGACTGGAAGCGAGCCAGAATGCTGGCTCTATTTCTGGCATCTTTGTCTTGGAGAAAAATAGTTTCACTTGAAATATTTCTTTATCTAACAACTGCAAAGATTAAAAACAAAAAATGAAGTTCTTAGTGCAGTTGGGTGTCTAATGGTGAGAAGAGCTTGTAGTCCCATTCATATCAGGGGATTTTTGTAAGGGTAGTCTTCAGCTTGAAACCATAATTACAATATTTTAAACGAGGTAGTTTTCACAACAGTCTGAATAATAGTAGTCAAATGAATAGAAATTGAAGAAATGAAAATATCTGTTCTTTCACTAACTCCTACAAGAAGGAAGAGTCTGTTTCTTCTGTTATGTGCTCCTTAAAGTTGTCCACCTGTATGCTCAAAGCCACAAAACATGAGTCTTCCAGAACTTTCTGAGGAAGTTTATTACAGTATTGATCTTACCTCTTTACTATCAATTTTTTTTTTTCTTTTTGCTTAAATTTTCTTCAACTCAGTGTCTTGACATCATTATTTCTTACAAAAGCTCTAGAAATCCAAAGGAGTTTGGGAGGAAGAGGAGTGCAGGAAACAATAGATGATATACCAGAAGGTATTATGATGTCAGTGGGTGAGTGGAGGGAAGAACAGGTGAAGCAACCACAAAGACTTGAGGAAATGTGAAAAAGGAGGCTGTGAGCTGTAGTGACATATAACGGAGACCACCCAGTACGTGCTTGGATGTGGACAGTCATGTCTGCTTTGCCTGTGCTCTGACATAGCTGCCTCCAAGCCAGCTCTAGTCTGGAAGCCATATAAACACAAGATGGTCAAACTAAACATCATTGAACCCCAGTGTCTTGGCTTCAGCACTGCTCAGAAAGATATATCTAACCCCTGGGCACAGTGTTTTTTTCTCTTTACGCATCCTCTTAGCCTCTAGCAAGAGGCTCTACTATGGTTTCATTTGCCCGTTTGTGTGGCAAATTCAGTATATTCTGCCTCTCAGGACTTAGTTGAAGGACAGGAGATACCGTCTTAGTCTGGAATCACAGAGATATTAAAACAGTTATTTTACTTCTAACAACTTTGGAGAACAGGCTGCACAGACACAGCTCTCCAGAACAGTCTTTCTAGACAACTTTTTTTTTTTTACCAAGTTGCTCTACCTTCAGGGTCCCACACATGCTCCTTGTCAGAATCATGGTGTAAGATAAGACTTAAGAGGTTCTTAAAACACAGCAGATCAAGATCTACCTGGAAGAAAGAGTTATGCTGGAGAAAGAAGTGCAAGAGTATTTTTGTGCTGAGATTTTGAATAGAAAGGAAAGATAGGACTTTAGGCCTTAATCTGTTTCTGAGGTGGGGCTTCCATGTTACAGGATCAGACTAACGAAGATATATAGATATTTTGCTTAGGTAGAAAACATTACATATTAAGAACCTCTATCAAGAGATACTTAGTCATACTATCTCAGGTCTTTAAAAATTGTTTTTTTTTTTTCAGTACATAAGAACTATTATGTCTAAATGGTGTTAACTAGATCCTTAACAAAATGGATACAGAAGTTGCTGTCCTGCTTTGTATTTCCTCAGAGGCAAGGAAAGTACTAGTCAGTATGTTGGGTACGTTGTAGCTGTTGTTTATGTAGAATGAATCTTGAGATCATGATTGATAGGGTGGTTGTAGATGTTTTGGCCGTGTGGTGTGGTTCAAGTCGTGAATGCTAAGAGGGAAAACTAAGGTTTCTCATACCCATAATAAAAAACTGATATTCTGTCTTAAGCTGGTATTCACACAGGCTTATGTAAAAATAATTAAATCAGTCTGCATGCACTCTTGGGTTCTTGTTTGTTTTTTCTTTGCTGCAAGTCAGGGTGTAGGCATTCAAATTGCAAAAGACATGTTCAAATTCATGCAGGTATTTTTGGAGGCTTTATCTGTGTTCCTCGGTGCTCCTGCTGCTTTAGCAGTAACAGGAGAAATTGTAAGGAAGCTGCATCATATTGCTGTTCCTTCCACATGAAGAAATGGTGATCAAATTGCTGCAGGTCTGCTTCTGTGAGCAGTTGATGTGCTGGTTCTCTTGTTGCAGGGGATCTCCTTTGCTCTGATCTCCCCTTGAGGGGCTGTGAAATGAAACCAATGTGGTGTGTGCAGCTCCTTTTGTCTGAGCACAGTAATAACTGCACTTTGCTGGAAAGTTGGTTTTCATGTTGTTTTTTTTTTGGGAGGGGGGTGGTGTGTGTTTGTTTGGTTTTTTTGTTGTTCCCCCCCCCCCCCCGGTGAACAAACTGGTATACCATTGTGACACATAGAGGGTACTGGTTGGTTCTGCCTTGACAATTAGATAAGCTTGCGTTTTCATAAATGTCCTCTTGGACTAATTTTGATGGTGATTTGGCAGTTATGAGGAAGCTGATACAGTGGTTTTGTTTGATTTACTTAAGTGATGATTGTGAAGAAAAAATCAAATTAGAATTGAACTTTTTCATTTCAACTAAATTTGGGCCTTAAAGTAGAACTATTTGGATATGTTCAGCGCTAGATAATCTCCTTCTGAGAGTGAATTATGGCACTTAATTTTTTTTGAAGAGAAAACTGAACTTGGAGGTTGGGGCAATAAGGAGTGAACCATTCAGATGTTGTTCTATGCATATGAGTAAGCAGGAAGGTGCAGTGAGGGCTGGTTTGATTTTCATTGTGAGATGGACTAGGACTTTGATGTGTAGCTCTGTTTTGGTAAACAGAAGTTGCTTTCTCCCCATGATATGACCTTACCATCACCAAAAAAGAAAAACATTCCCTGAAACAAACAAGCTGGGGGTTTGTTTGTTTGTTTTTATTGTAACCTGGTTTGTGTCAGGTAATTTGCCAGTTAGTTTAAGTGCTAATCTCAAGGCTGTATAAGAGTTTTATTCGGTTCCATTAGGTCCAACTAAACTTTGTAATACAGGGGCTATTATCCTGCCAGTTGTGAGGAATTTCTGTTTTATGGAGCAATGCTGACACAAAGACAGCACTGTGCAAGCCGTCTCTATAACTGAACACTTTCACACTGCAATTTAGGAGGCGTGCAGTTCAGGAAATTGCTGGCTTCTGCTGGAGCACACTTTTACTGCAAGGAAAATTTTATTCGTCACTCAAGTAATTGGCAGTTTTAATACCTTGTTAGTAATTGCCTTATAAACAAACTAATGCATAAAGGCAAGGCTCTATGACCTGTTATCTAACTCACAGTCTTATTTGACCAGTGGGACTGACACATGTTGGTGGTGTTTGTTGTTGTTTTTTATTAAAGTAATTTGTTTCCATTTATTATAAATACTTTCAGCTAAGAGCTAAAAAAATGCAGTGTACCTCTACCAGACAGCCTGAGGAATGAAACATGATACAAGCGCAGCGTTGGAGGGGCTGCAAGATCACTTACCCATTCCCACATGTGGTCAGAAGGCCCATTAATCTAACTTCTGGTTCAGTTTTTGAGTCAGGACTTCTTTGTCTTGAGCAGTAATCCCCCCCCTTTGAATATGTGAGGGTTGTCCATGCTATCCTAAATGTGTGGCTTGCTATTTGATCCAGAGCAAGTATTTCCAATAAAGGCAAACACTTTCCAGAATCAACATTCTTGTTGATAGTTTTAGTGAAATTGCCTTTGCCTGCAGTCTCCCTAGAGCTGGGGAAAGATCCTAAATTTTGATCATTTATCATATTAGGTACAGAATGTACCACAGCCAGAACTGACTTGAATTTCCCAAGTTAACAAGGATCATTTTGGGTTACGTTCATTTAATTGGTCGTGATCTGTTTTCCCCTATTCCCTACCATTAGCCCCAAACAAATAACCATATTAATGGTGCTGATGTGCTTGTATGATTCTATACATTATGCAACTGTGATGGAAAAAACTGGTAGGTTGCTGAGTATGAACATGAAGAAAAAGTACATTTCATTTGAAGTGAAATAAGGGGGTGGTTCCTTATAGTAGCCTAGGACACCTATGTCTTTAAACAGTTCCACAGTTTTGTTGTGGAATTGGGTGTGATGCTTAGCTGCAGCTTGACCAGATGTGAAGTCCAGAACCTCTGCAATGAACTGCAATAGGCAGAAATTTCATTCTTTGCTAACTCACTAGAAAAATCTAGAGGATGAAATACTAAATGTAATTGCAAAATTAGAGAATGTCTTTCTGAGGGAGCACACTGTCATCCATCTCTTCTAATCTAGCTCTGTTTTTCTGGAAATTCAGTCTGATTTTCATGCTGTAGTTTTCAAAAAACCAAAACACAATGTCTACCTACTATGATGTTAATTTCGTTAAAATAGAAAACAACTTTAATCTAATTTCATTACAATACTGTGACATACTGTTCAATGCAAATACCAGACATTTCTATTGTTCAGAAATAGATGATCATAGAGTTTTACATCTTGTTTTAAAAGCCATGAATTGCAGTAATTGGATTATAACACACTTTTTGCCCTGTTTGCTGGGAATAGTTTTTAAGAAATTTTGATGAACACGTTTCTTTAAAGCATTCCAATTTGTGATTCAGGATGGCGAGAAATTAATTTACGTCTAGAGAACATACTTTATTGGTTTTCTTTAACTAGAAATTATTTTCAAGTGAGAGAATTAAGAACTAACTTTTGTCAGTCATGCGTAGTTAGCAAGTATTTATTCTGGAAATGCCAGTATTTTGACTACTGTCCTTAAATTTCAGGACTAGTAACAAGATTGCCAACATCTTGTCTGAACATCTGAAGCCATTTCAAAGTCTAGAAACTTTGGACTTGAGCAACAACAATATATCAGAGCTAAAAATATCATCATTTCCATTGTTAAAGCTCAAGTATCTGTAAGTAAAACTTAGTATTACTTTTTTTTCTTTCAGGTTATTTTCAAAAAACTTGTTGGAAAACTTAGATTGGCAGCTGTTTGTTAAGGTACTAAGTCTTCTTTCAATTAGACACACACTAAATATTTATTCCTACTCTCACCTGTTGAGTTTTAACATAAGCTGCTAATTTGAATACATGAGTTGTTGCAGTGAGATGTTTTAGTTCATAAAAAGTGAAGGTCATCATCTTCATCATCTTGAGATGAAACAAATAGATGTGTCATTTGAGAGAAATAATTATGTAACAAAATTAACTTAAGTTCCCCATGGTTGGGCTAATCTTGAGTTACACGGGGTTTGGCAGACTTTTTTGAATCTGCCTTAATTCTTATTCAGTAATACTGCAATGCCAGAGCTATACTGAGTAAGAATAAAGCAATGGGGTTGCAACATGCTATCTTTTGCCAATAGTACAGTCCTGCAGAGTAGAGAAAAATGTTGGTAGTGAAATAGTATTTGACCATAGACTGAGCTGTTGAGAACTCTAATTAATATGATAAACGAAATTCCATTTATCAAGGAGTAGGCAGCACAAGAGCTTTGTGTTTCACTATTTGGTATTAAGAATTTATTAAATAACTGTAAATTTAACCTTCTAGACATTGTTTCAACAGGTACATTAACAGTAACCGAATAACCTCCATGGAGCCTGGTACCTTTGACAATTTGTCTACCACACTTCAAGTATTGAAACTGAACAGGAACAAAATTTCAGCAATCCCTCAAAAGATGTTTAAACTCTCCCATCTGCAGCACCTGTAAGTGCAACCTACAATTGACTAATTGTTTTCAGGTTTTCCAAAGCACTGGCAGTGCTTGAACTTTAACCTTCAATTTAACCAGAGGCAGAGTGAGACAGACACAGAAAACATATTACTACAACCCTTACTAACAGCAGCTTTGTACTGAACAAAACTAGTCTTATATATTGGTGAGATATGAATAGTCTTTGTGTTTAAAATCGTGTTTGCCTATTAGAAGAAAAAAAAAAGAAAAGGCTGGAGAAGGGGTAATAGCAGTATACCTGTAAGAAAGCATTGGAAAAATACTAAGTGAAGTAAACTTATGTAGTTCGCTACAGCAGTCTCTTATTTGTTTTGTGCTTTCACGGTGAAATGAAGGGAATTAATTTGCTTTCAGAAGGTATGACAATAAGCAATATGCTTGAGTAAATATGAGTAAATAGACCACCATATCAGCCTCACTGATACAATGCTATCTATAAATGTTTTATCTAATAAATAATAAAGTTATTAAATATGGAAGAGGCTGGGGAAATACAATATCTTTTTTTTTTTTTTAAAAAAAAAAAACAAAACAACAACCTTAGAGTGCAGGAAGTTGACAAGGGGAGGGGATGGTCTGGGACTGCACTTTGTCAAGTCCTGAATAATTATTTTCCATATTAGATAGTCAAGAGTTAAAAATGATCAGCTCTTTTAGATTAACCTTGAAAGTGAAAGGTCATAAGAACAGTGAAGTGTTAGGATGCTTGACACATATGGAAACGATGGCTGTGTCTTCTCTGTGTAGAAATGCAGGAAGAGTTTGACTCTAGCCTCAGTAAAAGAGCATGAGAACAGTCCTGCAAAGCTCAGGATTTGTTAACGATCTTAGTAGACTTTCGCATCTTCCAATTCAACTGAAACTTTTTAATTTGGTGATATTCTTGCTTAAAAGAGTTCTACTCATTCACAATTTAATCAGGAGGCTGACCTAGCTATGTTAGGTGGCTAATCTGCAATGAAGGTCAAAAATTTGTGTTACCACCTGAAGGAAGTGTTCAGAGGAGGAGTGGGGAAGAACTGAAGGCTGTTCTTACTGAATATTCTTCACTGCTTATGCACACATAAACACAGGAGGAGTAGTGTTCTCTATTGGGTATCTGTTATCAGGTAGGGTTCATGTCAGGCTACCAGAGAGGAAAGCTGAATCCTTACAAGACTGAGACTCTGAAAAATAATTGTTGTGTAACTATGGAGAGAGAATTATTTAGGCCTTTACTTCCCATGGGGAAGTAAGTTTTGGTAGGACAGGATTCTTCTTGATTTGGTGGGATGCAGGTTGATAGATCTTCTTGAAGGGCCAGATGATCACTCGTTGTATGAGGGCCTTTTCTTAGTATTGTCTAATCCTGTCTCTTTATACTATATATCCATTGTTACTAATAAATATAACTGTTAATTTAGCAAATGATAGCTAATTCAAAATTCACTGTTATAAAAAACAGTTAATATCGTTCTTTGTGCCTCTGTGAAGCTAGACTTCCCTTTTTATGTAGCTCAGAAAGTTGGAAAGCTGCTTGGGATTGGTGCAGGGTTTGGTGTTAAAAAAGACCAAAGTTGAGAAAGTGTTGTGGAGAGCAGGAAAATAGAAAATACTGAATACTACTGTCACTGCAGCTTGCCCTCCAGCTAGTTATGCCTTATAACTCCCTTCCAGGGTACACATGGGTCCCAGCTTCTGACCTACACAGGGCATGTGTAGTGGCAGAAGGGTGAGTGCCAAGACCACTTGAGAAAGGGGGAAGGACCTATTCATAACTAGTTGTGGAGAATGAGGGAGGAATGTATAATGAATGCTTGACTCCAGATTAAGAAAGAGAGGGATC
Source organism: Vanellus vanellus (assembly GCF_965231255.1). Classification (NCBI taxonomy): domain Eukaryota; kingdom Metazoa; phylum Chordata; class Aves; order Charadriiformes; family Charadriidae; genus Vanellus; species Vanellus vanellus. The sequence goes on along the minus strand of NC_138905.1, from coordinate 35,751,280 downwards.
AGCCAGGATATTTAATTTTGCCCAGTTACCACAAGTAAAATTTTTAACTTTTTCTTTCTGACTGATTATTGATTACAATTACAAGCTAATCTTAATGGCTCTACTGCTGGCTAAACACCAGGAACTTGCTTTCACTTCTGAATTTGCAAACAGGACTAACCATGACATTTTAGGTCTACAAAGATTCTTTAAATCTGAAAATCAAGGAACTATCAAGTACTTGTCTTCAGTATCAGAAAGGCAGAACAGTGTTAGCATGGTTAAACATAACGTATTACAGTAAAATGTTTGATTTTTATTACATCTTGCCTCTTTTCTATGTGCAAGAAAAGCATTTAAATAAGGTTTGCTTCCAGAGAGGGAAGAAAGGTTGCTGGCATGAGGTAAACATAGTGTGCTGTAATGATAAATCTTATTAATGCAGGGAACTGAATCGCAACAAAATTAAAAAAATAGATGGACTTACTTTCCAAGGACTTCCAGCTTTGAAATCCTTAAAACTACAGAGAAACGGCGTTACTAGACTCATGGATGGTGCTTTCTGGGGATTAACCAACATGGAAATCTTGTAAGTATCAACTTTCTGGTGATAGATTCTCCTGAAAACACATTAAGTAGAATTGTGCAAAATGAATAGAATTGCGTGTTAAAATTTAAAGATGTTTTTGGATTAAGTTGTTCTAGTATGGTTAGAAAATCGGCAAGCAGTCATTGGTGAATGTGTAAGACAGCACATTCTGAATGCATGCATACAACACTAAATGTAAATAGAGGCTGCAGCTGTCTAACCAGTATCATGAAGTCAGACGTGGACCTGCGGCAAAGCACGCACACCACTGAGTTTCTGAACCTTATGTCTTTTATCTGTTTGTGTGTGTTTGTAGGCAGCTGGACCATAACAACTTAACAGAGGTAACCAAAGGTTGGCTTTATGGCTTGCTGATGCTGCAGCAACTCCATCTCAGCCAAAATGCCATCAGCAGGATCAGTCCTGACGCCTGGGAATTTTGCCAAAAACTCAGTGAGCTGTGAGTAGCTTTTATTCTATTCCAGTTTTGAAAGCCGGGTACATGCCAAGGCATGAACTTCTTACCACTGATCTCTGAATTTTTCATAACAAAGTTTCCAAGGTGACAACAACTTTTTTGTGTGTGCAACAGTTTGTATTTTGTTGAAAGAACTTGAAGCCAACCATGACTGCTTCATTTCACTGTGGCAGTTGTACTAAAGCTGTAACACGGTCATTTTCAAATGAAAGAAATTAATTCTGTAGTAATTTGTGAATTATCAGAAACACTACGCAAGCTGTGTGGTCAAAAATAGCGTAGGAGGTTTTGTGATAGTTGTAAGGGAAGAAACGTTTTCTGCCCTGAAAATTCACCTGGGTTGAACTGGGTAATACGCACTGTAGCATAAACATTAAAATACATTTTCTCCTTGAATTTGCAGAGATTTGACGTTCAATCACTTAGCAAGGTTAGATGATTCAAGCTTCGTTGGTTTAAGCGTGCTGCTTGGACTGTACATTGGAAACAACAAAGTAAATTACATTGCTGATTGTGCCTTCCGGGGACTTTCCAGTCTACAGATTTTGTAAGTTGACAAACTCAATTTTTAAGGTCAAAAACCTTCAGAAAAACCCTCAGTGTTTACAGTTTTTTTTTTTTCTTATGGAATATACAAGAAACTTTTGTTAAATCTCATAGATCTGCATATGTTTTTTTTTTACAGTAGGATTTTTTTTTTCAGAATAGTTGAGAGGAAGGACTTCCTCTTTCGTTAAGGCTGTGCACAGTGGTTGGTGGTGATTATGATATGAACTTTCAGTAGCATTATTATGGGAAAGGCATGTCTCCTTTCGAAGGCAGCAAGCAGCACTGCTACCTACAGCTTTAGGGATCTGGGTCACAGTTTGTGTCTTAACTGAATCAACATTTTCCCTCATGGCAGAAATAAGATGACAAAACTCAAAACTGTGTATTACTATGGATGCTGATGATTGTCGTGGCTGAGCAATTGCTTTAAGCATTTGAGCATTTTTTGAAATGGCATCTCTTAATGGAAGGGGAAGAAAGAAGTAAACTAATTGAAATATATTCTACTTCATTAAAATCTTCCAATTGCGTACCATTGACCCATCTGTTAGCCAGATAAATTAAATGGTTACCTTTCCCTCTAGGCTTTGAAAAGGGTGCTAACATTTTACTTTCAGTGGTTTGCTCACATATTCGCACTTTGGGCGTCTAGCAAAGATGCAGTTCAGAGGGGTGTATGGTATGGTTTTTAACTATACAGAAACATACCGTAAAGAGATGAATTCAGAGACTTGTGAGGTGTCTAGGAATTAAGCGTTAGACTTTTTCTCCTAGATTTTTTTTTTCTCCTCTAGCCCTACCCTGTTGATTCTTTGCTGACACACCATTTTTTTTTCTCAAATCTCTAATCTCTTTATGCTTCACAGATAATTAAGCTATTGTTGTGGATGTTGTAGGATGTAAAAATGATTCACTTGTATGTCTCTGTGTTCTCTGTGTATTAATATTATGAACTTACACAGGCATGAGTGTATCTTGTTTTGAAGGGGTAACAGTTGATTCCTTCCCTTCTTAGGACGCTCTTTCTTTTATGATAGTCCTGTGTCTGAATACCGTTGTAGGGGAATGTAGGTTTGTTTTCTAATTATTCTTAAAATTGTTAGGTTTGTGATCTTTTTAATTATCAGTGGAAAAAGTACTAATAGTCTTCAAAGTCTCTCAGTAAAAATTGAAATGGCTAATCAGGAAAAGCTTCTTGTACAAAACCCCCCCAAAAAAAGCTCAAACCAACAAAAAACAACCTACTAGAAAGCTTTTTTAGAAAGTTTTAAATAATACATGCTCTTGAAGTATGTAACTTGTTCTTTTTAATAGCTCACATGGTTTGATTTCTCCTCCCCCCCCTTAAACAGGGATCTGAAAAACAATGAAATATCATGGACTATTGAAGATATGAATGGTGCCTTCTCTGGCCTAGATAAACTTAAGAAGCTGTGAGTATTGCTACAATAGTTGTATCTCATCATTCCTTAAAAAAAATTAGCTTAGATTATATGTGTTTCAGGGGACAAGCCCAACACTTAATGATGTTATATTTTCCATAGCTGAAATGATTATTTTTTTTCTCCCTTACCATTTTGTTCTCTATGAAATGTTCCTTTTCTATAAAAGAAATTCCAGATTTTTCAAGTCTAACTAATCTTGAAATATTTTATATTTATGGAGCCTCTTTCTCAAAGAATGGGGGTTTCTCCTAGCAGGAAGTAATAAGTGCATATGACAAGGGCATAGTGGCAGGAGATAGTCTTTGATAAGGAAATGCAGCATCCAATGGAAGTGGCTTCATTGCATTGAAATTTTCAAATGCACATCTAGGAAATAAAAAGATGCTTATGTGTATACATTTAGAATAATCCATATCACTGAACTGTACACATTAAACATCTAAAATCATTGTAAAATCTAGATGCTTACTTAAGGGGAATAAATTACTGTCTTTTAGAGGTGAGATGTTTTGCTGCATTGAGGAAGACTGAGTGGTGAATATTAGTCGCATTTTAGAAATAAATGCCAAAAATGCAATTGTTCAGCTCAAAAAATGGTTCCATTTTATTGCATCTCTTTTGTATCATGTACTTATATTTTTCAGGATACTCCAAGGAAACAGGATTAGATCCATTACAAAGAAAGCATTTTCTGGTTTGGATGCACTGGAACACCTGTAAGTAGTAGAATTCACATTTAACCCAACACTGGAAAAAATGAATTTTGCTACTAATTGAAATAAAACTAGGACTAACAAGCTTTACTTATATCTTTGAATGAAATATACTGGTTGCTGCTTTGATCTTGAGCAGGTTCTTTTCTTTTATTTTGGAGTTATGCTGAATATGAATTTTGGAATTAAGGCAGAAAGCATTATGTATTAAGCATGCTATGAAACTCCTTAATCCCGTCTCTTTAGTTTTTGAGCTGGAGAATCCTTTGTATATCGCTAATGTAGCAAGCTATTCTTTGAGTCTTAAATACATTCAATTTCATAAATTATTCTTTCCTCCTGTAATGTTATTTTTCTTTTTTTTCCCCCAGAGATCTAAGTAACAATGCAATTATGTCAGTTCAAGGAAATGCATTTTCACAAATGAAGAAACTCAAAGAATTGTAAGTTTCTATCTAAAGACATAATCTCTATTAAATATATCTATCCATATAAATAAGAGCCTTGTAAGATGTTGCCTGATGTAGTGATAAACTCCCGCGGTAATCTCTCTGAAGTCACATAAAAAGGGTATGTCAGTGGTTTGGTTTTTGGTTTTTGTTTTTTTTTTATGTGATCGCTGTATTTCAGTGAGATAGTGTAGAATAGGAGGCGTTCATTTTCTGCTACATTTGGTGTCTAGAGTCCTTATTTTAAATTGGCTGATATCTAATAGGTATTAGATAAGGGAGACTTTGATGTAATGTGCTATAAGATCAGCAGTGCTATCACTGAGCTAAAGCTTACTGGACCAGTGAAATGCAGTGCTGTAATTCTTTTGTAAAGACCTGGTTGTCAGTGCTTGTAATTGGGTCCTGTCCTATCCTGCTACTATCCTGTAGTAGCAAAGGGGCAGATCTTCAGAGAAGTCATAAAGCGGTCACGGGGATGAATGTATTCTAGTGAGTTTGGGGTTTTTTTTGTTTTTTTTTTTCTCCTCTTACCCTCTTTTTCTGTTGGTCAATGCAGAAAAATGATGTCACTGTTCCCTGTGTTTTGAGCACAGCTAATTCTTCCTCTTGCATATATCTTATGTCTCATCTATTCATACCAGCCTTCTCTAGTCAGATCTGTTCTCCTGAGCTGCTCTGTGGATAATCTGCCAACAAACTAAAGAATAATAAAAAGATGCTGCTCTTGTCATGAGTAAAAACTACCTGGAGCTTGCCGGGAGCTTTTCATTTGCATTCTCCAGACTCCTATCAAGTATCACCCTAGCAGCTGGCACTCTACTTAATCTTGTGGTATTACTCTATGTTGGGTGCCACAGAGAAAGTAATGAGGAGCGTTGCGTATTTCATAGAATCATAGAAGAGCCCAGGTTGGAAGAGACCTCAAAAGGTCATCTGGTCCAACCTTTAATGGAAAAGGGAGCCTAGATGAGATTATCTAGTCCAGTCGTGTCTTGAAAACCTTCAGTGCTGGGGGATCCACCATGTCGCTGGGGAGGTTGTTCCAGTGTATGATTGTTCACACTGTAAAACATTTCTTTCTTGTATCTGACAATATTTGGTTCAGACTAAGTTCAGTTTGATGTTACCCATATCTTGGTGTTGTTGCAGCTGCACTAGAAAGCAGCAGCCACGCTTCTAACCCATAGCCAGGGGTTTTCTGCCTTTGCTCTTCTTTGAGTTGGATCTAGTTGTATTGCTTGATTAGTTTGCTGAATTCACTCAGCCAGCTGCAGGGCAATTGTTAGATTTGGCACAAGAGAAGCAGTGGGAGCACAGTGTTTACAGTTAGGGATTGATACAGATAATTCGAAGAGTGATCAAATGTGATGGAATGACAGGGTAATGCTGCTTCAGGAGGCCTAAGATGCTACAAGATACCAGACTCTAAATTCTTCAATGAAATAATTATTCAGGATTTGTCGGAGTCTTTTTCTGTCCTTTTCTTGAAACACCTGATAGACATCCATTATGTCTGAGGAAGATGTAGACAGGTGGTAGAAAGTACTTTCCCAGAAGTAAGATTATTTAGTATAAATTCCCATCTAGTAATTTTATTCTGAGGCCCCTAGAGAGTAAGTCTGAAAATAATGACAGATACCCACTGCATCAGGGTAGTAAAAAATGCTGTGGTTTCTCTGCCTCTTAAGAATAACAAGAATGCCCCTTGAACTTCAGTGAAAGATGACCTGTTTCATCTCAACGTGAACTGGTGAGCTGGCATCCCTAGGTTTTATCCATACAGTGTTAGTGTGAGAAAAGAACACAGAGAGACTTCCTTTTCTTCACAAAAAAATCAAGAATTGGTATTTCTTCATTTATCTTTAAAGCTGTTTCTCTCCTTGGATCCATAAATTATTTTTGCTTTTCCTCCAAGAATAGGTAAGATTTGAAGAGAGGAATTTTATTACTGTGTTTTTTAATGTTTTTTAAGGGTTATTCTAAGTTTTCAGCCAAAACTGAGAACTATTTCTACTTCAACCCCTGATTCTAGATACTTCACAAAATATCCCTTTGCTTTCTTATTGTTTCTTCCCCTCTGTGAATGTAGCTATTCGCATAGGGTAGGTAAGCTGATAATTAGTTCTGTCTGCACTTGTTATGTCGACACCTGACTAGTCTTCATCTCCCTGCTCCCCTTTTTAAATATCTTCCCCAAGATAAATTCTGACTGAAAGAGAAATGAAGGAATGAAATTCTCTCAGAAGGTTTTGATGTTAGCTTCCAGAGCGCCTCCCTTCTGGTCTGTTCTCCTACCTGCCCATTCTGTGTGTCCTACTGCTGACTGTAGGTTTGTTCCCAAGTCACTGCAAACGTGCCTGACTGCCTGGACTCCTATTTGTAGCAGAAGCTGGGAGTTCAGGATAACATCTGCTTTGTAGAATGTAGGAGTCACGACAAGGGTGTCACCACATCTGAGCTAAATAATATTGCTGTATTTCTCTTATTGTATATGTATTTAGCCTAAAAATTTAGTTTTGTTACTGACGTGTGCTCATACAGATCTGTATTGCAAACAGAAAAAACAAGCAAACAGGCCTTGAATGTAATTGCTTTTTCTTAGGCACTTAAACACGTCGAGTCTCTTGTGTGACTGCCAGTTAAAATGGCTGCCACAGTGGATGTCAGAGAACAACTTTCAGAGCTTTGTAAATGCCAGTTGTGCCCATCCTCAGCTGCTAAAAGGGACAAGTATTTTTGCTGTCAGCCTGGATGTTTTTGTCTGTGGTGAGTATAGCCTCTACTCCTCATTCCATAGAACAAATTTTGCTGAATGCATTGATTTTTGTTGTGGTTTCTTTGATATGTTTTGGATTCTCTAATGAAATGGAGAGGGTTTAATATTTGTTAACATTTCTTTCTCTGTTCCCAAACTGTGATGTAGATACTCAAAGTTTGTGGTTGTGTACAAGATGGGGAGTGGTGGTTTTCTGACTTTTGTTTCACGTACAGCTTGCTTACAAGTACATAGCATAGCATGGAAAGGAAAGCCGAATAGTTTGTGGTGGTAAATGTATATGCCTCTAGATTTAAAAGATGGATATTGTTTAGATAACCATCATTTTTAAGTGAGACATATTTTGGCAAAGTAAAGATGCAGTTTTTGCTTTTGATTATTTGTAAATTATTTTCATACTTCATCAGTCTTGAGGTTATTCCAGAGTTGAGAAAATTTGAAGGTGAAATAGCCATACTGGCCTCAGCTCTGACCTTTTTTTGCGTGCGCTTGTTGTCTACTTCAAAAATTATATGGACCGTGTAAGTTACTGCCTGTATATAAACTGTATTTTAAAACATCTGATTACCACAGTTATACTACTGATATTTTATATTTTAGTACACCAGATATTTTTACTTTAAGACATGAGAATTTGAGGTGATAGGATCCTCCTTAAAAATAAAATTTCTCTATCTGTGTTTAGTAACATTCACTATTACCTGTATGTTATGTTCTCTATTTAAAGCAAAGTGAAGCTAAGCATTCAGAGTAAAGATGTGTGTTTGAGTACTCTGATACATCTGATATATGAACTGGGAACTTTGAAAATACCAGGAAATTAAAAGCTAACTGGATTTCATGTATTTTTACATTTTATTTTTCTTAGTAAAGACAGTTCAAACTATCTATTCTTTGGTGACAAACTATATTTGTCTTCTCAGTAACTTTCCTGTCATAGCAAATAGGACTGCTTAATTTTTACTGTTGCCACTCATACATTTTTATCAGTTGCAAAGCAGGCTCAGAATGTACAATGGTGTACAAAAATGTTGTTTCCTCCTTTCCTATTAGCAGTCAAATGATTAATATATTAATGTTAAATAATGAGTAGATGGTGCGTAATCTAGGTACTGCTGAAAAGGAGAAGTTGACATAGTACAAGAAATTACAGATTGCTTGATAGCTAATGGAGTATATATGAAATATAGTTCTTTATTTGTGAGAAACTCATTCTGGCAAGAAATTAAATCTGGGGATTTAAATATATATCTCTTATTTGTTAAATCATGGGGGATTGTGATCTTTTATCTGCTGAATGACATTTTTAATGAATTAATTTCAAACCCTTAAAGATATATTAGCAAAAAGGGATGTACTAAAAGTTGTTACATTTAATATGTAAAGTAATTGTCATGCAGAAGTAACTAGAATCTCTTTAATACAATCAGTGAGTGTTTCACTGTTAATTAAATCTTCAAAGTGTGCCATCACTAGATGTTGGGGTGGATACACTTGTCTTACAAGTTTACAATGGCCACTTTTGCTTTCATAGTATTTTCAAAGAGTGTGTTAAGTCCTGTCCGAATTTAAAATAAATAATCTATTACATATAATTTATATGAGTGTATAAGTCATTCAAATCATGCCAAGCTACTTTTTTGAAAATAGCTGGGAGATGGGAGGGGAATCATCCTAAATTTTTTAAAGGAAAGCACGTGCTAGGCGAGGGTTCATATCTGTGAAACAAAAACAAAACAAAACAAAATCTCTGTAATTTGGGTTTCTTAAGATCTTGTCTTTCAAACTGAAATAAATCACGAGACATTCCTGTACTAAAGACAACTGTGGAAGACCTGTATTAAATACTTCAAGTTAACATAGCTATGCTTAAAGATTACCATCTAGGTAATGAATAGTTTGCTTTCTGTTACGTAGTAACCAAGTGGCTTCTATAAAATGAGAAATACATTTCTCAGAGAGAGTGTATGCATCTGTGTGTATATGTGTTTATGTATCTGTGTCTGTATGTGTGCATTTCTGTGATACATGTATTCAAATACACTCAAATTATTCTGTTCTGACGAAACACATTGCTAGTCTTATTCTTCTAGAGTGTTCTTCTGTATTCTGTAGTATCTGCTTAAGTGACCTTTTCATTCCCCCCTCCTGCCAAATAATTAAGATTTAAAAATATTTTATTATTCTATTGATAGTACAACTAAAACAGAATAAAGTAGGTTCTCTTGTCCTTTCACAAGGCTAATTTAAGTATTTCCAAGTTTTACTTAGTTATCCCCATGCAACGTCAGTGAAAGTATCAGCTCAATTTGCAAATGGTATAGTTTGTCATGGAGGATTTAAGGCATGGGTATGAAGCTTGAAAACCAAATGGCCTGGGAGATTCTGAAGGCCCATGCTCAGGGTCCCAGATCCGGGGATCCATGTTGCCCTGACACACATCTCCAGACTTGCAAGTGTTCTTGCAGGCAGCTTGAGTTCAGGCTACCTGCACGTCTCATTTTATTTTGTAATATGCAGCATGGAGGTTCTTCGAGGAAATAACGCTTTGACCCTGGTATGTTGTTTCCAAACAAATGACACATAGGGAGGCAAAGCAGCTAGGTAAGACCTGACTCTGCAGCGGAAGCGGAGTGTTTGGGGCCCAGGGCTTTTCCTGCAGTGCCTGTGAAGTTTTGGGCCCTTGTTGATGTTAGCGGGTAGGTGACATCTTGAAAGTTGGGAATATGCTAAGGCTTTTGCTTTTGGGAGACCAAGCATCTAATTACCCATTCCTTTTGTACATGCAATTGACAGAATAAAGAATTCAGAAGTCAACTAATTTTGTAAACTCACAAAATGGCACTTTGAAGGTAGCTTTCCAATAGTAAAGGGATCGCCAGAAACTAATATCTTGAAATTCTTGTGTCCTGCCCTTCAGCACTGCTGTGTTTGTAAGGTGGACCCAGCCACAAATCACTGGAATAGCGACTTCTGTACATGATTGTTTTTTGTGGATTTGGGGAAAACCCTTGACTTCAACTTGCAGTTTTTGATGACAGAAGAACTATGCTTTCAATAAAGAAAAACTCACAGCAGCCTGAGGTGTTGTAAAGATGAAGGGTAGGCTGCATGGCTGACATTCAGAATAGTTCTTACAGATGTCAGGGGGTAGTTCTGTCCTCTTTAGTGCTTCTGTTGAACAAACTGTACACACAGTCTGCTTTCAAATGTGCTTTCTGTTCAATAAGAGATGACTTGGCACAATAAACTCATAAATATGGGATCTTTAAATGCCCTAAGGCTAGTGAAATTTAAAGTGAAAGCATTGTGTATCCATTTTATAAATAGTTATCTGCCTCTTCTCTCAAACTTATAAAACAAGGCTTTCGGATGCTTTCTGAAAAGAGTCCTCGGGCTTCACATTTATTTTTTTCTCTTTTTCTTTTTCTCCTTTCTGTGCAGATGATTTCCCTAAACCACAGATCACTGTCCAGCCAGAAACCCAGTCAGCAATCAAAGGCTCCAATTTGAGTTTTGTATGTTCAGCAGCCAGCAGCAGTGATTCCCCAATGACTTTTGCATGGAAGAAAGACAATGAATTACTGCAAGATGCTGAAATGGAGAATTATGCACACCTCCGGTCACAGGGTGGTGAAGTGATGGAGTACACTACCATCCTTCGACTGCGCAATGTTGAATTCAGTAATGAAGGGAAATACCAGTGTGTTATTTCAAATCACTTTGGTTCATCCTACTCTGTCAAAGCCAAACTTACAGTAAACAGTAAGTATGTTACTTTTTGCTTGTGGACCTAATGTAGAATGATTTTAATCAAGATATATACATACAGTTTTTTCCATTCTCATTTGCATCTTTTAGAAGATCCCTTAGTAAGATGAGATAATTTATTAAAATGTATCTAGTTCCAAAGTTACCATTTGGTTTTACATCTGGCCTCATTGTGCTGAACCATAGTATATGAAAAAACAAATAACAGACCCAATTCGTAGTAAGTCTGACAAAATCTGTGTAACAAGATGGGAAAACGTTAATCTTTTCTTTTTACAGGAGGTAAGCGTACACTCTGTTCCAAGGTACTATGGAAAGGTCATGTTAGGAGGCTTAGCATAAATAAGATTTTGATCTAGGTGGTCTCATATACTTCACAGCCCCCTCCCTTTCTCTTTGCTGGCTACTGGTAGGTTTAGGTTGTATACTTCTCCTGCATTTTTAGGTCCAAGAAGGGTGTTAAGAATATGCTGTGCAAAAAAGGAAAAGTACATTTCATTTATTTATTTTGGTGTCACTAACTTTTCTTTAGTGCTGCCTTCATTTACAAAGATCCCCATGGACTTAACCATTCGTGCGGGGGCAATGGCACGTTTGGAATGTGCTGCAGTTGGGCATCCCGTCCCACAGATTGCTTGGCAGAAGGATGGTGGAACAGATTTTCCTGCAGCACGCAAAAGACGCATGCATGTCATGCCTGAAGATGACGTGTTCTTCATTGTTGATGTAAAGATCGAGGACACAGGCGTCTATAGCTGTACAGCTCAAAACACTGCTGGAAGCATTTCAGCTAATGCAACATTAACAGTACTAGGTAAGACATAGGCAATCCTTGATGGCATAATCTCCTTGAGCAGAACTATTGCTGAGTGCTCTTAAAATCATCAGCTGATTAAAAATAGCATTGTTATGAAAGTGCTGTATAGAAATAAAAATACTCTGCAATAATTTGTGTTGACACATAGTTACAGATTAGAAATATGTACTCTGGCACACAAGCACTATTAGAATGCAAAATAATAAAAGTTAGTTATGTTTCTCAGTGTGTACAGAATATCTGATATGCAGGGGATAAAAAAAAAAAAGGGGGGGGGCTGTTATTTTTGTTTAGAGACAGGAGATTTTGTTTTACTTCTGATTTCCTGACATTTTGTTAACAACTTTTAGTCTAGTTCTCTGCAATCTTGAGCATGTATGATTTGGCCTTTTTACCTTCTAAGGTAATCAAGCGTATAGATCTGATCAATTGACAAGTAAACTGTAGGCTCTAAGTTCAAATTCCTTGAATGTGTTTTTTCTGAGAATGAGAGTAAGCTTCATTAGGCCTTACTGATGCATTTAATTTAGCTTTTCCTCTTGAGCTGTGAAGGAAAGGGACATGTTCCCATTCTTGCAAGGTCATTTATAATATATGGCTCATGCTTCCTTTTCAGAAACACCATCGTTTTTGCGGCCTTTGCTGGATCGAACTGTAACAAAAGGTGAAACTGCAGTCTTGCAGTGTATTGCTGGTGGTAGCCCTCCACCCCGACTGAACTGGACTAAGGATGACAGCCCTCTCGTGGTAACGGAAAGACATTTCTTTGCTGCCGGCAATCAGTTACTAATTATTGTGGATACAGATGTAGAAGACGCTGGGAAATACACATGTGAAATGTCTAATACACTTGGAACGGAACGGGGCAACATCCGCCTTAATGTAATTCCTACTCCCACCTGTGATTCTCCTCAAAACATTGCCCCATCACTTGATGATGATGGATGGGCCACAGTTGGCATTGTGATCATAGCTGTGGTTTGCTGTGTGGTGGGTACTTCCTTGGTGTGGGTGGTCATCATCTACCACACCAGAAGGAGAAATGAAGATTGCAGCATCACAAATACAGGTTTGTAAACTAAAGGTTTGCCTTGGAAAGGAAAAAAAAAATGTTGGTGGTTGCTTTGTGATGACTTTATTGTAGGAACATTTGTGTACTTTGACTCAGAGTCAGAAGGGTGAATTGCTTGTTACCTTCAGCACTTTGCTGACAAGCTTAAAAATGTTTCTACAAACTCTAAAGTATGCTGATGGCTTTGTTGTGTGTTTTGCTTCCCCACAGATGAAACAAATTTGCCTGCTGACATTCCAAGCTACCTGTCATCCCAGGGGACACTGGCTGAAAGGCAGGATGGTTATGGTTCATCTGAAAATGGCAGTCATCATCAGTTCCTCACATCTTCCATGGGAGGGTATTTCTTGCAGCAGAGGGACAGTAATGGTAGGTGTCAAACGCTAAGCAAATTTTCCATGTTGCTTGAGTAGCTGCAGTTTGACTATTGTCTTTCTAACTAATAGAAATAACACTTAAGAAACATCTTCACTGAAGTTTGGGAGTGTGCGAAACATTGCTTAGTATTGCTTCAACGAGATAATAGCGGAAACTTGGTTCTGTTCATCCAAATGACATTATGGTTTTGCTTAAATCATGTTTTTCTCTAGTTTCAAGGGTAAACTTGGAACTGACCACATTTCCAAAACAACTGTCCAAAAGGACTTAGAACAGCATGTCTTCCTCTGTTACAGCTTGAAAAGGATGCCTGTAATGGAACGCAAGGGTGGGTGGTAAAACCAACATAACTTTAATATAGTATAGCTGATTAAACTTTCTTGCTGGAAAGTCATTAAAGTCAGGGTGAATAAAGGATTTGAGGTGACTGCAAGTTAAAAGCTGCAATACTTAATATTTATACATCTGGGTCCTGAAAATTCAGAACATACTTGGGTTAAGGAGGAAAAAGTGCCTTGCTGGGAAGGGATTGGGGTCGAGGTACTGTAAGGAGTTGGGGCAGGTGGGAATTGAACAGTGGTGAGATAGTCTGTGGTTCTTGCTCCACAAAGAGGCTGCTCCTCTCACTACCCTGCCACTGCAGAACTATGTCCACCAGTTTCGGGAACCATTGAGCTGAAAGTCAGGATAGCTGTTCAAGCAACCAGTGACTCCCTCAGACTCTTCCACTCATGACTTTGTTGTTAGCATTCTGTGCTCCAAAAAAGCATAAACCTGGCTTCCAGTGCTTTAGGGGAAGGAAGTCCCTGGTTCTGATCCCTGTGATTGGGTTTGTTCTGTTATCCAGGGACTGAAGCAAAGTGTGACACGTTCTCTGTCAAGCTAATTAACTGAACACTTGCTAGAATTGGAGTTCTTATTAAAAGGTTGGCTTAAGCAAACTCTAAATACAGTATGAAATTTAGTTGAACGGACGAGGTTCTTAAAAGAACAAAACTTACTCAGGAAACCTTAAGTTGAAGCTTAAGAAAAAAACATATGCTGACATGTCAATTTTATTTTTAAGGTATTTGCCATCCGGATAACGGCAGTGAAACAGACTTGGAGGGTGTTGCAGATCCATTCCTGTGCCACTATCTGGGGACTTCAGGGACTTTGTATTTAAAAGGGAACACATACAGCTCTGAGGCCTTTGAAGCATACAGTGCAAGTAGGTTTGGGGACAGAGGGAGACTTTTAGTCCTAATTTGATCTTGTGCTATGATAAATCTGTGTAAAAACAATTTTGCATTTTCCTTAGGTTGCAGCCCTGACCAAAGAACAGCATGCCTGGACCCTTATGAGTCTGGATATTTAAGGAAAAAGGAAAGCTATCAATACTCACCTCCACTGGAAGATCCCTTTGATCAGTGCGTTGGCATAATTGGGATGCAGGCTACAAGTAGCAAATTGATTAACTCCATTTATACTCAAAGTGAAGGAACTGGAATTAAAAGCAGAAGTCTAAACTCGGACACATTTGATTTAAACAGAAGTTTGGAACCCTCATCTATTATCAGTAACAGCACTTTCATGGGTATGTTCTACCTATTGTTTTTTATTCAGGCTGCTGGTGTTCTTGCTTCCTACTTCCAACACTAAGAAAAACTGACTTCTCAGCTTTTTCTTTACCACTCCTAATAGGATTAATTCTGTAGTAGTGTTTCGATGTTCATATAGCTGGTGGTGTGAAAAAAAATAATTTTGTGCAATTTTGCACAGGCTTCCTTTTGCGGGTGTCTGTGAATTTAGTAAGATAATACAGCATGTTGTAAACAAATACTTTAGAAAGGAGCAGAGGAGAGACAGGAAGTAGCTGAGGAAAGGCAGTTTGAGGGTCATCCATGACTTTTTGCATGTGTTCTTGTCTTTTTGTTGTCTTCCCCCTTCTTCCTCCCTGAGTAACTTTCAATACTGCAGCATCTATTTTTTTTAAGGCTCACACAACTGAACTGTACACATAGGCTCACTCTCTACTGCAGTGCATGAGGACAGTTGGATGTCCCAGAACTCAGGGTACCCTCTGGATCCTATTGGCAGTTAGCCAGGAGATGGGCCCTATCCTGTGTTACAAAGGGTCCAGCTTGGGGCTTGGTCAGAAGCAGAAGCGATACACATCAAAGGAGTCCTTAGGTCAAATGTGGCAGTCCGGTGAGGTGGTTCACCTCTGGGTGTAACTGTGAGCCCTCTTCTGCTTCTTGGGAAACCTGACTTCTAAGGACCATTGGATACGATGTCCCAAATGTTTAAAGGTCACGAACAGAAAAGTGATTACAGTAAAACTGAGTAATGAGCGTATTTAGATTACCAGGAGATCTTAATAGCTCATGCTTACATAAAAATCTCATCAGTGGTGTGATTCTTATCTTTTATCTTAATATAGCTGGCAGATTTCCATAAATGTTAAGATACTTACTTAAATACACCTTAACAAACTCCAGGCATACCAGAAGTTTTGCCTGACAGGCAAAATGTGTGCGAGGTCCCAGGAGGGCTCAGGGCAGGTGGGGAGACTTGAACTCCAGTGTATGAGGATATATTGTATAACAGAGTGAGCCAGAACTATTTACCTGTCAAAGTAAGGCACTGTGGAAAAATGCCCTCTCTACCCCTCCTTTGTCTTCTTTTTTCATGGTGTCTATGACAAAAGAGTTTGTCATGGTTTAACTGGACAGAGTTCCTGAAGCTTAATTCAGGGTTTACAATTTTAATCCAGATTGCAGGGAGAGGTAGGGGGAAAGAGAAAAGCATTGCTTTACCTTTGAAGCTCCCTAAATTTTGGGTGTTGGTTTGGTTGGTTAGTTGAAAATGCCTATGAACTCACATACAGCTTTCATCCCTGTGACATCTGAGTGCCACGTGCAGCCCTGGTACCATGGATTGTCTCCCAGCTGGTGTGTCAGGCATGGTTGGTCAAGTCCTGGGTCTGCTGGCTCTGCAAGAGGACATGGGGGAATGTGCATCAGTGGGCTCTTTGTTCTCAGGGGGTGGGGAGGGAGATACAAGCTCTGAAGTTTTCCCCATTCGAAAGCCAGATGTTTGGACTGTAAAACATTGCAGATGCCATGGGCCTACACATGTTCTCCTGGCTGCCTGCCACTGTTGCCGTGGTGGGACTGTGCAGATAGGGCTTTACCACATGTCTTCTGCAGAAAGTAGTTCTGCTGTACGTGGATATATCCAGGAGTTAATGCAACCTTGAGGGCTCATATTCCCCTTTCTGCCCTGAAAATCTATGCAGAGCTAGCTTTTCTTGTCAGTTCTCTGAGCTACTACCCACCCAAGGTGCATCATAATTGCCTTGGACGCTTCATAGTTGTTAGCACTCTTCACTCAAAGAGCCTATGGTTAGATCTTGGAGGTGGTAGCTGTAGAAGTCTTGATATATTTCTTGTCTTCAGTTGTGGATTCATTTCTTCAGTGTCATTGTTCAAATTCAGCCCCCTTTTGCTTGTACAATCACCATGAAGAAGGCAGCTGGCATTAACATCAGTGTTAATGCATGACCCAGAAAGTTCACAGCTTGGATTTTTTTTTTTTAAAGACAGGATTCATTTGTATCTTTGGTGCTGTGAGGTATATCCTTTCATATTGTGTCAGGAGCAAAATTGCTCTGCAAATCATTGATGCAAATATGGACCTTATCCAAATACATTTTTAGTAACTTCTCAGATTACAGTTTTACTTGAAACCTTTGCTTCTAGCGACTAAGCAAACCTAGAAGTATGGCTTTTTGGGTGCAAAATTCATTAATGATTGTAGTGGTAAGTTATTAATAAAAACTGAATTCTTCCACATCAGTCCGTGGCACGCTGTCCTCTGAATATAAGTCTTTTGAGTGTCACTTACAGACACTACAACTTGTAACATCCATATCGTTCTTCAGCGAAAAAAGAGAAGTCTCTTGCAGAGGGGTTGACGCTAACACCTTCCCCATGGTGAAGAGTGACAGGTACACTAATTATTTTCTGGCTAGTGAATCCAGATAGTTATTAATAAAGATTCAACTGAAATGCCAAATTTTCTTTGGTCTACATCTGTTCTAGCCAGTTGTGGGCAGAGATGAACATGTGTGAATGGAGAATTTGGCTGGCGGGACCTTTATTATTAATGGGAGATGCTAGCCAGAAAAAGATTGTTTTGGCATTCCGATTGCACAGTGGGAGGACATGTACAGGGTTATGCAATGTTGGGTATTTTCTTATTTATTTATTTATTTATTTTTATTTTTGCTGAACTGCACAGCAGATTTCATGTGCCATTTGGTCACCGAAGAACAACACAGGACACTGTTCTGACTTTCGCATTAGAAAGTGTCTTGTGATGTTCACAGTTTGGTCAGCGTGCTCGCTTCCCCCCTCAGCACCCTCCCAAAAGAAAAATGGGCATGGGAGTAGTCGTAAAAACAAAAGTAATGAAGTTGTGTGTGGCTACACATTTACTTTGGAAATGTTTTTAATGTCTCAGGCAGCAGAATCTTACCTTATGCTTGTGATCAAGCGTGTGTCTTTTAAGGGGTAAAATAACAGTGAAGTAAAATCTAACTTCGGTGAACTTTTGCTTGTGTTGATCCGTGGCTTGCATTCTAATGCACAGCCCTTAGTGAAACACAAAACTTAGCAGCAGTAAGTCTGTACTTACTCACTTACTGTCTTTCAGGAACATTTGGAAAGCCTTTATGGAGGCCTCAGCTGGACTCTCTTTCAAGTTGTAGACAGCCAGCAAATTGCCAACCAAAAACCTCCCATAATAATCCTCATGCCTCACTGGACTTCGATGCAGAGGCAGATGAAGATGGAAAGGAAAGGACAGTTTCTAGAGGAGAAAACAGCATTTATACTTACAAACAGTCCTTTGAAAACTTTAGGACTTTGGCTTTCCAATCCTCTGATTTGGATACATAGCTCCTTTTGGACCTGCCATTGATTTCTGGAACCAAAGAAATACTTTGACGTACTACTACCTCAGTGTGGAATTTTATTTAAAAAGGGAATAAGGAAAGGAAGAAGGGAAGAAAGAAACGACGTGATGCTATGAATTCAGAACAAATAAATGCATTTTTATTCAAATAAAGCGTAATTGCCAAAATGCTCTACGTTTTTATACAGGGAAAACATTCCTTATAAAAATACTATATTTCTAATAATTTTATAGCTTTGTTTTATGCAAATAATATCTTTTGTAAATTAACGGTGTAAATAATACAGCATATGTATTTCTATGTCAGACTTCATTTTATTGAAATGAGTAGTAATCATTCTAATTTTGTACTGTTATTTGTACCTTTTTACAAATGGAAACTCCATGCTGTTTGCAGGTATCATGCATCTTATTTGCACATTACTTTTAATAAAATATGCTGCCATGTGGTCTCTGACCCACATTAGCGTAGGAAGAATGAAACGCGTGAATTATGTTTATAGATGGAGGAATGCTGCATATGTAGGTGCCTTCTGTTGCATGTCTGCACCTTTATTTGACTAAAACTTGTATCTCTGGATTTACTATGTCAGCTTCTAAGAGCGGGTGTGGTCCTGACCTAACTGCTGGTGGCTGGTAAGGTGGGTTGAAGCTATTTGTGCCAAAATAAGTACGCGAGTCTTCCACTTTGTGAATTCCTACCATCAGATGTATGTGCACATGTTCTCAGTTTTCACGCATGCAAGGCTGTAGTGCCAACAGTCTGCCCATGACCGTGCGCAAATAATGTGCGTGCATCTGGTGGAGGGTATGCACAGTAGATGCACAAATTCCGTATCAAGCTGTTTAGTAAAAGAAGAAAAAAGGCACTGGATGTCTACCCGGTAGCATCACTCTTTTCTAAGTGGCTTAGTGTTAAGTATTTGCCAAATATTCAGTGCATGCTGAAGTCTTTGCTTTCCCATACCCTTTCTCCCTTTTTTTTTTTTTTTTTTGCTTCTGCAGCCACTTCCATGGACAACATTAGGAGGTAATTCAAGTACAAGATAATGTTTTGTTTGGTTTTACTCCGGCTTCTGTTCCTTATTCAGCTGCCTTTTTCTGGTTATGGATGAGATCTGTGCTTTAGTCAGTTGCTCAGTTGAGTTGAGCAATTGTAAATTCTTGCTGGATTAAATTTGCAGCTGTGAACCCAATGCCTTTAACAATATACAGTCAGAGAAAAAGGATTCCTTACTATAAAATGATAAATAAGTGAAAACACCTTATTTTGGTTTTCTACGTACAGATACCTACTTTTAAAAAGCTGTGAATCCTGTTGTCATCACTGCATTAAAACAGCAAGACTCCAAAATGGTTAATATTACAGGACATCGGCTGTTTACATCTGTCTGCTTTGAAGGTGCAAAGTTACATGGTTGCCAAATTGCTTCTTTTAAACTAAATGAAAAGCAGCTGTTAGAGTAGGGCCATCCCAGACATGATGGCTAAAGCTAGAGCAAAGGTTTTGCTGCCTCGTGTAGCTGAGCTGAGGGCTTTTGGTTGTTTGTAGCCAGAAACCTGGTACCCAGATTGCGATGCAATTTCCCTTTAATTTAGGCACCAGTATTAGAGACAGGAAGTTAATCCATCCTTAGTCACTGGTGGTCTAAGGGTAACAGTGGATTTTGCGTGCTTTAGTTGGTCATATTGCCAGATTTTCTGACTCTTATTGTTAATTTGTCTTCATTGCTGCCAGATGTGCAGATGTGGTGGCAGACATTGATATGGGTATTTGATTATAATTAAGCGCATTTTGAAAGAGATTAATTTTTCCTGAGTTAAGCACAAAGCTATAAGTCAATAAGGCAAGAAATCTTAAATTGGATTCACTTGATAACTCTCCTTTTCCCCCCAGCCCCTTGACCCTAGCCTTTTTAGGGGTAGGAGAGCTGGGGGCCATGATAGCTTGTGTTTGTATCCAGATGTTGCTTTTTGACATATGTAAAAGACCAAAGAAAGCTAAAACCAGTAAGTACATCTTTCATTCCAGAGTGAATGTTTGTCCTTAAGATTCCATGTTAAAGGTTCATCATAAAAAACAGTCTTCAGATTTATTTTCTGTAGCAGGGGAAGGTTAGGAACAGTGGCAGTGTCATTTTACTCCTTTTTCATCTTCTCCCTTAAATACTTTTTTTTGAATTGCTGTTGGAGAGTATAAAGATCCTAATCTTCCAAGGACATGGATCTCTCTACCCAAATAAATGTTCAGGGTCAATGACTGAATTTTAAATGCTTCCCATCAAGTTTCACTTAGCATCCTAAAAATACGAATGACTAAAATTTTATTTGATGCCTTAAATACCCAGAAATGGAAATGAATGCTCCCGAGTCCTCTTTTCTGCCAGCGTGACTTTTCACGTTTAGTAAGTTGATTGTGCTTAAGTACAGTGGCAATCTGTAAACTGCAAGATGCTTGCAGCATCTTAATAGTTCTTTTTAAGACAGCTGATGTAACCAAACATCTGTTTTAAAGACTTGCAAGTGTTTCCTTCATTTTTTTTTTTTTTTTTTTTTTTCCTTCCCTCCTCTGAAGACCCAGACGTTAGGGAGCTGGTAGTTTGATACTTACACAGCTGAAAGCTAAATCCTGTTAATGGGATGGGGAAATAATTTGCGGCCAACACTGAGTAAAGCTTACACTGCTTCTCAGAGTCTTAGAATGAGAAACAAGTGTTGATGAACGACAAAACGGACGTTTTTCAGTTTTATGACCAGCAGCAACTGGAATCTTGTCATGAGCTTACTTAAAACTTGTAAAATGTTATTTAAAGGCAGTATCCTCTTAGTGCTCTACACAACAAAATGTTTTGCCCAATGAACTCATACAAACAATTGCTGAGGTATAGTTTCTGCAAGCTCTGAATAATATTTTTAATAATTTTAGACAGATAAATGGAGTTACTTGTTTACCGGAATGTCTCTGGAGCAAACATTTCCTAACTGAATAACCCAAATGGTGTGTCTGAGATGACACCGGGGGGTTCCTCAACTGAAGGCTGTTACTAATTCAAACACATAAAACTTTAAGGAACACTACAGTATTTCAGGACCAAATGCTTCAGTTTATAATTTTACTTAAATGTAAATGGATCTTGACAGTGCCATGATGGCAAAGAGGCCCAAACGTTCTGCTGGAGAATATTGCTACACTTTTCCAACTAAGGACTCAGTGTCACCAAACGTTCAGTCTCGGGGATCTCTTGAACACTTAGGTCTTGTTCTTGGAGCTGCTGCAAAGACTTAAGATTCAGGATCCATTTATACTGCAAACACTTGTGTTCTGCCAACCTTACAAGTCAGGACCGTAATTGGGGATTGTGTTTCTTTTTAAGTACAAATGTAAGCAGAAATTTTACTTGCTACTTGTAAGACTTCTTGTTGCAGATGAGACACATCTCAGAGAATTATATTTTCTTGGTGAGGTATTCTCCCTTTTTTTTCAAATTTTGTGTATTGCTTTGTGACAGAGAATGTGTCTGATTAGTTGGATGTTAGTTTAGCAGCTGTGTGAAATTACTTTATTAAGAAAATAAGGTGGGGGGGAGAACCTCAGCCTGTTTAGTGAAGGGAGGAAACCAATATATAACAAGGTGCAATTCTTATACATATGGTTTTACACAGATGAAGAACTTCCCAGGTATCTTCCTTTATTACGTTTTAGGGAAGTGTTACAGCAGGGAATAAAGGCCATAGTGTCTTTGCTCACTTTGTGTGGTGAAAAGTGCTTTTCATGGTTGTTGTGCCGAAGTGTTGGGGTTCAGCAGTTCCTCTGAAACGACATCTGTGCGCATCCCATCACTCACCGAAAGGCACAGGAACCCTCTCCCATTTCCCACGCTGCTTTTTCTCTCGTAGCTGAATACCACTCCTGTGTCCTTTGGGGACCCTCTTTGGCAACCCACACTGGTCTGTTTCCAGTTTCTTTATTTGCCCTGTCACTCTGTTTACAGGCTCGGACAAATGTATTGCGCTTGCAGAGCAGAGTACAGGTGAAGGCAGTAGGTCAGTAGTGGTTGGGTGCTGGAGGAGAGGAGGGGAAGCGTGGGGAGGCAGGCTGGCCGCAGCTTTAGGAAGCTCTTGGTATGAATATGCCATGAATGCATAATGGAGAAGACATACGCAATATTTATAACGCAATACATGCATTCCTGTGCTCTAAAATGCCGAAAGCAGCTCTGCACCAAAGAGCGTGTTGTCTGGAGAGTTATGTCTTACTGCAGCTAAAATCTCCTTTTCTGGTAGAGAAAAAAACAAGATCCATTTGTTATTCTGTGTTTGTGTTCAAGACTACATATTGCTGGTGCAATGCATAGTTTCCCAGAGTCGTGTGGTCCACTGTGTCAGAATGTCCGTGATCGATTTGACTCAAGAATGCCATGGAACAACAGGACCTGAGAGTGAAGTTGGTAGTAACTTAAGTTTACTGCTTGTAAAACAAATTTAGGCTTTGTGACTTGAGTCCAGGATTTTATTTCCCACACAACAGAGAACAGAACCATAAATTACTCTAGATTATGGACCGCTGATAGCACTTCGGCATGATCACTTTTTCTCAGCCATCAACAAGTGCTTTCATGTTACACAAACTCAGCTTTGCTGTTGACCACGGGCTGTTCACCAACAAGTGCAATGCAGGAGTTTGCAACCTGAGCACCTCTGTATACTATGTTCTGAAATGAATTGTGGCTAATTTTAAACTCTGTGAATTTCCAATTTCCACTTCACAGAGGTAGTAAGATCCCCTGAATGTAAGACAGGCGCTGAGATTTTCTAAGCCGTTTCTTTGAAAGACTTGTATGCAGCATGGTCTAAAGACCCCCTCATTTGCCATAGCAACATGCATCCTACTTATTTTCAGCAATTCCTTTGTAGATGTGCATGGAGAAGCTGTGACTTCCGATTTGGGTCCGCTGCTGGATAATCAAAATTCAGGTATTGATTATACGGCCATTTCAAATAACATTGTCGTGGTTTGGGCCAGACTGGCCACTGAAGTGAACGACAGATGCTCTCCCCTACCTCTCTCTTCAAGGAGAGGAGGGAGAGAGAGACTTATGAGTTTAGAAGGAACTAAACTACTTTAATGAAAATATTAACAATAAAAAGAAAATAATGAAAATCTATACAAAACTATGTCAAGCTCCCAGGATAATGATCACATCACTGGCTGGCACTGGGGAGGTCCCAGACTGGATTCAGTGATGGATGGGAACTGGATTCTGGGTCTGGACTCAGGATTGGGGTCAAAGGCGGTGGTGCCCAGTGGTGCCCAGTGATAGGACAAGAAATAACAGGCACGCACTTGAACATAGAAAGTTCCATCTTAACATGAGGAGGAACTTCTTTACTTTGAGGGTTGCAGAGCACTGGAACAGGCTGCCCAGAGAGGTGTTGGATTCTCCCACACTGGAGATGTTCAAAACCCGCCTGGACGCCGTCCTGTGCAACCCGCTGTAGGTGACCCTGCTGGGCAGGGGGGTTGGACTAGATGATCTCCAGAGGTCCCTTCCAACCCTGACGATTCTGTGAACAGAGAGTCCTCCTCAGACGTCGGCCATTGAAGGAAGAGTGAGCTGACCCTTTGATCCCTCAGCTTTTATACTGAGCATGAGGCAGATGGGATGGAATACCCTGTTGGTCAGTTTTGGGTCACCTGTCCTGTCTGCTCCTCCCCGCAGGTGCAACCCCTCTATGCTTTTCTGCTTCCAACCCTCCAACGGGGCAAATAACCAAGTTAGCTGCCCGTGGCTGTTATAGCAGTAAGTATAAGCAAGAGCCTCTCTGCACACCATGCCTGGGCATCAACTGTAAACATAGGTCTTATCACTCTGGGAGCGAACAGTGTCTGCACAAGATGCTGTTAATTTCAGTAGTTAGAAGAGGCCCAGCTAAAAAGTGAAGTTACTGCACAGAAAATTGGTTCTATTTTACCTCAATCCAGGGTAAACATCTTGAACAGTGGGACTTCAGCTTCTCTTGTGGTAAAATGATGCAAAACCACATCAGTTCCTATCCAGTTAAAGAAACTGCTTTTGGCGCTAATTCTGGTGTCCAATCTACTTGTTTTAGAAATCTACTGGAAAAGGCTGTGATGGAGAAATTGTCATTGATGTCCTTAGTTTTTGTTAATGCCTCTGTCTTCCCTCTTGCATTGCTATAACATGGAGAATTCAGGGCTCTGGCCTCCATTCATCAGCAAATGGTAGGGTTTCATGCTGATTTTCTTAGCTGTGCCAGCACTTGACAGCCGTATCTAATTCTGTCCTGCTGCTGGTGTGCTGGCACACCACATTTAAGGGAAGTAGTCAGAGCTACTGTAAGGGGAGGAAGGCTGGAGTTCCTGTCACAAGTGGGGTCCCCCAGGAATCAATACTGGGCCCAACGCTGTTTAATATCTTCGTAAGTGATCTGGATGATGGGATCAAGTGTACTCTGATGAAGTTTGCTGATGACACAAAACTGGATGGGGAAGTAGACACTTTGGAAGAGAGAGCCACGCTGCAGGAAGACCTGGATAGGCAGAAGAGTGGGCTAACAAGAACTTTATGAAGTTCAACAAGGACAAATATCGGGTCTTGCACCTGGGAAAACATAATCCAGGAGTGCAGCACAGGCTGGGATCTACCCGGCTGGGGAGCAGCTCTGTGGAAAGGGACCTGGGGGTCCTGGTGGACGACAAGCTCAATATGAGTAAACAGTGTGCTGCTGCAGCAGCAAAGAAAGCCAACAGGAGGCTGGGTTGCATCAACAAGGGCATCGCTAACGGAGATAAAGAAGTCATTATCCCAACCTACTCAGCACTTGTGAGGCCACAACTGGAATACTGTGTTCAGTTTTGGTACCTGCTATATACAAAAAAGGTGTGGACAGGCTGGAGGAGGCCACCATGATAATCAAAGGACTGGGAAGCCTGCCATATGAGGAAAGGCTGAGAGAACTGTGTTTTTTTTCAGCCTTGAGAAAAGAAGGTTCAGTGGAGACCTTATCACCATGTTCCACTATTTAAAGGGTGGCTACAAAGAAGATGGCGACTCCCTTTTTACAAGGAGTTATGTGGAAAAGACAAGGGGTAAAGGGTACAAGTTACTCCTGGGGAGATTCTGATTTAATGCAAGAGGAACATTTTTCACACGAGAACAATCAGGCATTGGGATAATGTCCCCAGGGAAAGGGTGGACTCCCCAACATTGGACACTTTTAAGATCCACCTGGACAGGGTGCTGGGCCATCTTGTCTAGACTGTGCTTTTGCCAAGAAAGGTTGGACCAGATGATCCTTGAGGTCCCTTCCAACCTGCTATTCTATGATTCCTGTCATGTCATAAAGTGGTTTTGAATAATCCCCCTTGTTCCAAAGGAATAACTCATGCAGGTTTTAACTTTTACTCCTCATAACACAGTTCAATAATCTTATCAAGGAGTTAGAGCTGCCACTCTATCAGCCCTTGAATGGGGCAGCTGTGCCATTTTCTGCAGGACCCAGTACGTTTGAGCTGGAGATGCTTGGTGAGATACTTGTTTGATGCTCAGTCCAGATAGGGCAGAATTGTTGCTCTCAAAGAGCCCTCCAGCTGGCAGGGACAATCGCATCTGAAGAGACACACACATTTTCTCCAGAAATGTTAGAGGAGTTTTTGAAACTGGTTTTCAATCTCATTGTGATTCTAGACTCTTACAAATAACCAGGAAGACTTGGTCCTTCGTTTGGCATCAGGATTTCCCTCACTCTGCTCGTGACTCGCCTTTTTGCATGCAGAAAGATATCGCAGACTACTGACTGCCACAGCTGAAAACCGGAGAGCTCACACAAAAAAACGTTTGATCCACTGGTACCACATAATAATTGTAACAAATGAGGCTTTTGTTCAATAGGTTTTTAACAGCTGCAGCTCACTACCACACCAATGAAGAAGCTACTGAGTATGCGGTACAAGACATACATATATATATATATATGTTGTTCATATACAACAAGCCAGGTCTTGTAACTGAAACTAGCTACTCTTGGCTTAAAATAAGCCGCACTTGCACCTCTACCTGCTGCAGCTCTGTATGCCAACAGCATTAAGAAAGCATCAGCGCCAGAGCCTGGCTTCTGCCACAGGCTGGTCGTATTCTTTATTAGCTTAAACTTCTTTCTCT
The DNA here is from genome assembly GCF_965231255.1 of Vanellus vanellus. Taxonomy (NCBI): domain Eukaryota; kingdom Metazoa; phylum Chordata; class Aves; order Charadriiformes; family Charadriidae; genus Vanellus; species Vanellus vanellus. The sequence continues at coordinate 35,725,119 of NC_138905.1, read as the reverse complement.
ATTAACCTTCCCTCAGGAAAGGGGAAACACGGCCCCCATCGTAATTAGCTCACACAGCCTTCCGCGTATAAGCTAAAGAATGGAAAGCGTCAGGGGCGCTCGCAGCAGCCTCCTCGGTATTTGCTGTGAGGAGGGAAAAGTTAATCCGCTCTCAGATTTTGGCAAGGGGACAAGAGCCTATGTGTAAAATAGTATTTAGAATGAATTAAATTTCACGTAACTGTGACCACACAGTATGCAAAGTAGTAAAATGATGGCAATGATGGAAAATATGACTAATCAGAAAGCTGTATTAACTTAATGAATAAAATTATGCTTTAATATAAACGGAGGTTCTTAAATGCCTCATTTAGAAAATGTGTTTGTTCATTGCTCTGTAGCTTGTAACAACTGTGTTATTTCACCTACCGGCACACTCTAGCAGCTTCATCTGAAATGGCATTTTCAGTCAAAGTAGTTTTAAAAGAAAAAAAGATGAAATAAAAAAGCAGCTCTGTGACACTGAGCCACTGAACTGGTTTTACTAAATTACCTAAATCAGAGCAACAAAAAAATTCTGAAAAAATGGAAAAGCTTTGATTTTTCACTTTGAAACTACTTGTTGATGCAAAATTATTTTCATTTTTTTATTTTTAAATTCTCGCTTTTCCATTTAGAACTGGAATATAGAGTGCAGAGCCCTTTGGGTTATCAGGGCAAAACAGACCAAGCACAGAGACAGGTGTGGTCAGAGCTGTTGCTTATTCTCTCCCCACCACACATCCCTCTTCCCAAAACCATTTGATTTGAGTTTGGCAGGTCCCTGCGGACTGATTGTCATTGCCATCAGAGCATGTTTCTCTTCCCGATTTCTTCTTAGCGGTTGACTCAACGAGTTTCTGTAGACGTGAAGAGTCAGGCTTAATATCTTTCTGTGTGATTGGAAATGTGCCGGTCTCTACACTTTGAGAATTGTAGGAAGCTGGTCCCTCCACTTTCTGCATAACCCAAAGTGGTTTCGCATCTGAACAAGCACCGAGTGGACTCTCCAGAGGTGCTGCCACATGTGCTGAGGGCAGGGGAGCCGCAGCAACAAGGGTGACCCCCACCCCGGGGCATGCCTTGCTTCAGCACATCTCAAACAGCACCTCAGATTCAGAAGCTGCATGAGCACTGCCCAAATCGTCCCTCACATCAAACTGAAGTGCAAATAAAAGGCTGCATCATGCAGTCATCTCTCAAACAAGGCGGCTGAAGAAACTTCTTAAGGTTCATAGTGTTTGATCAACTTCATTTCCTTTTAAAAAAACCCAAACCTTAAACAGCACCATGTTGCAGGTTGATGGAAATCATACTCAGCATTCCCAAATACATCAGCTGTCTTCCCTGCTTTCTTCAACATCTTACTGCCTTGCAGAGAAAATATTCATAAGCAAACAGCAAAGCAAGTCATTGTAGGTGTGGACACTGAGGAGAGGGATCTGGGAAAGGCATTCGTACCATTTTCCTCCGCCCAAACCTTTCCAGCTCTTTGATAGTGTTGGACCTCTTTTCTTCTCACAGAACATTCTTAAATGGAAAAGTAGGGTTTTGTTCACATAGTTCATAGCAATTACAAAGTAACTATTGTATAAATTTGATGGGATTTCTTTTTTTTCTTTTTTAATGAGGGCTTTCACAAAGGAGTTTTGAGCCTATGTGGGCTTCCTGTTTAAGCTTCATATTTTCCTCAGGAAAAAAAAAAAAAAAGGAAAAGTTCTGCTTTTTTAGGGCCAGGTGTTTTATATAGCTAAGTTAAAGCATGTCTGGAAAGGCTGTGGTTATTCTCCTGTCTGAAAAGTAATACACTTTTTTTTTTCTACCCCCAGCCTCCCTTTTTGTAACGTTTAGTATACATCCCTTTAAACACATTGTTTATTTCTAGTGTTTTCTCTTTGTGAATCTCCCACCACCATTGGTTTCACTGAAACACTGTGTGCAAAAGTGGACATTGGTTTCCTCCTCTTCCTCAAATGCTCTTACAGATGTTGCTGTAAATCAATTACGAGGCTGACATAGCATTTGGCTGCCTGACAAATGTGCCTTAATAACGCAGCTCAGTAAAATGTGGAATTTCTGAGGTACTGCTTGTAACTTTTTCAATGCTGTTGTAAATTCCCAGCCATGTCAGCACAGGTGGAAAAAAAGTCATAAATAAAGTGTGTGTGTGTGTGCGCGCGCACACATGTGTATGTAGAGGGTGGGGAGTAGAGGTTGGATGTAGTCATTCTTCCTAAAGAGTTCCCTAGGTGGTTCACCGCTTCCATGATTTAATTCAGTTACTTGAAGCAAATTTAAAAAAGAAAACCCTTCCTTAAAATCAAAATAATCTTGCTAACAAAGTTTTAGAGAGAGAACGTACATGCAAATTGAAGCAAGTAGGCTGTTGCTGCTATGGGTATGAGCCGGCCCCGGCAAGCCATGCCGAGCTTCACAGCAGCGCTTCAGATAACGATGGAAAAGGCATTTCAGTTACCCACCATCAGCTTCTGCTTCTCAGGGGGATGAGCTGAGCTGCCCCTTGTCTTCAGAAGAAATCAGCAGCGAGCTGGAGCCCTGTGCTGATGGTTCGCAGTGCTGGGCAAGGATGGGAACGTGCCACGTCCCAACATCTTTTGTTTTCCTGTTTCCTTGTGCGACCAATTCCAAGAGGCAAGACGTATGCATATTTCCTCTTTCCTTTTGTCCTTGGGCCACTTCAGTGTAGGGTCGTGTTAGCAATAGAGCTAATCCCATTGAATGGTCCATGCTGACGAGGTGCCCCCCATCCAGCCTGCCTGGCCATGCCGATCCTTCTGCCTCCCCTGCGGGAATTGGCCTTCAGCTGAACACATGCTGAGCCTGGCAAGGAGTTAGAACAACCTCACACCAAAACCAAAGAGTTTCTGGATGCTCCCTTTGAATCCATGAGTGTAGGACTACTAAGGAGTTAGTCGTTAAACAATAGATGAGGGCAAAACATTTGGAGGTATCTTGGAGCGAATTTGATGAGCTGGTTCTGCTGAGCTACCTAAGAGGAAAGCTGGGCTCTGGGAACATTGATTTTATGAATATCACTTCTTCTTACGATCAGTGCTAGGAATTACTACTGCTAAACAACCAAATAATAAGCTCAGCCTAAGAAACTCTTTCTCAGCTATTATTTCGATCATTGCTAGAGAAACATGGCTTAGAACAAAATACCAAGTTACGGTACACAACAGTATTTGTAGTCCGCAGATACAGTGACTAACATTGAGCTGCACACAAAACTAGAATTAAAGGACTGTTTATTTTCACAGTTACAGATTTTAGAACCAGGTATTGCTAAAGGTAAAAATGAGTATTTGGCCTTATCAATGTCTTCATGTACTTTCTGTCTTTAGCTGCTTGGAAATAAGTTCTCAAATATGGTAATGTATGTATATTGCATTTTCATTTATTAAATTTATTTCAAATGCAGTCTACCCACTAATATGCAACAGGATTTTCAACTGACAGAGATTATTAGACTTTAAAATTTGCAGAATAAATCAGCTAACTTAACTGGAAGACTAAACAGTAAACTAATTTTTTCTGCTATCTACTGTTTTATGGTTATCATTATTTATACCAACATTTCCCAAACAGAGCATGCTTAAACCTAGGTCCTCTCATCCATCAAAGTATTTGATTTAAGGGAAAATTTATAATTCTGTTCTCAGAAGACTTCAAAATCAGCCTACTTCTAAAAATTATTATTACCTCCATGTTGCAAAATGGTATACTTAAAAACCAGGTCTTATATAACTTAAAACCAATTTGTCCAAAAGGTGAACAAACCCATTTAATTTCCCTTAAGTGGTTGCTCCTTGTTACTGCTGCTGTTCCTGGTCCCTGTTTTGCGTCAGTGCTGAGAAGCCACACAAGACTATCGCCCACCTGGCGATGCTCCTGCCTTGGACCTCCAGCTTGCACAGAGAAGGCAAGGGCTAAAATATGGACGTGGCGTTGTGTAGTGGCTTGTTTGGTTTTGGCAGGAGCTGAGGGTCAGAAGACTTAATAAATGTGGAGGGGAGCAAATATAGAAAAAGAAAAAGAAAAAGAGAATGACCAGGGAGGAGTGTGTATGTGAGGTACATAAGGAGCAGCCCATATAGATGTGCACGGACTGGGAAGGACAGGAATGTTCAGCTACCAAAAAATCCTGAGAAAGCCCAAACAAAACAGCAGAAAGAGTCTGACTGGCTCCTCCCTGCAGCTGTCCCTGTAGGCTGGAGATTGGACTGGGAGGAAAGAGAACAAAAAGTTGGACATTTGTCCTACTGCCACAAGGAGGTTCTACTCTGTACATTTTTGAGCTCTTTTGGACAAAGTAAACTCAAACTGCTCTGCCATAGATCATTATGAAACGTACTTTCACTGGGTATTAACACCACCCAACCCACGTGCCTGAAAGACACTCTCATGTCTTCACGTGCGCAGTGAAGAGCGCACGCTGGGCAGTCTGGTGAATTTGGGGAAGGTTTGAACTCATACAAGTGCATACAAGCGGTCGTTAGAGTTCAGGTTCTTCCTGCTTCATTTTACCTGACAGAAAGTTGGGCCTCTAGCCTCTGGTAACTGTTTTGGTTTCATCTGCACTCAGTGGATATGTGATAGGCATCTCAGGAGATGTTTCTCCCCACGTGTCTTGGAAACCTATCTGAGGACGGCCTGCACTGCTGTTCAAGGCTGCCCACACCTCTGCTGACAGCCTTAGACAACTGAATTAAATTAAAAGCCTAACTTTTGGTCACGTGGGGGTAGGTGAGTAAACCTTCTGCTGCAACAATATTTGTTCCTCACTAGGAGTGAGAAAACAGAGCACAGTTCAGCTGACTTCAGAAAGCCCCAAACTGGTTTAAAAGCTGCAAAAAAGAAAGCACATTTTTAATTGTAAACTGTTGTGCATCTGACATCATTAACATGGTAGCCTTTTCTGCTGACTTTAAATGCTTATAACAGGAGTGAAGGACAGGAGAACTAGACACCGAGTTCCGTCCATTTTCCCAATACTATGACAAATAAATTATTGCAGAAATTTTTCCTCTGTAGAACCCATCTGGGTTTTCCTTCTCTAATCCACTTAGAAAGGTCTCCTGAAATTTGCTTGCTCACAAAGGTAGGAATGTCTTTCTGATTTTCGGCCTGGATTTACTCAGGACAGTCATTTACTCTTTGGAATAATGTTTTTCAGTAGCTGAAAGTAGATGGGCCAATATCCAGTATTTAGACACAAATGTTTTTATAAAGACCAAACATATTCCTTCTCAGCCTTTCTCTTGCTGCGCTAAAGACACCAAATCTTTGTACTTCCCTTTGATTATAACTTGTCTTTTCCTAGTCTATTTAGTATTCTTTTGGGCATCTCTTTCTTCTAAATTTATAAATCCAACCAACATCACTGTAAATCGACAATGGCAATCATTTGCAAAAATTGGCTTTATTTTGAACTTTGAGTTAAATATCAAAACCTTCTAGAAGAAGAACAAAAAAAGTTAATATAGATTTATCCTTTAATTTTTTTGATTAACGCCACCTTGTGGGGTCCACCAAACTTGTAATACAGCCCTGACAAATTCTTCAGACCTGCAAGAACTGATAGAGTTGGAGGAAGGAAAAAATGAATTTTTGTTGAGCAGAAGCACAAAAAGATATGATTTGTTTTGGTCATGTTACACTGGGTGCAAGTTGGCCTTGTTTGACATCAATGGTAATATTCTTACTTACAATAAGATTTGATTAGTGTTCTAGCAGTTAAGTATAGGACTACTGGAGAGACTGGTAACAGTGCAATGGAACACTGGGTTTACATCTTTCTATTAAAATCTAATTTCTCATTAATGCAGCCAGAAATTGATTGGCACTTAGAACTAATGGAAATAAATCAATTTGATCAACATTCAAAATGTGTCATTTCTCAGAAACCTGAATTTTAATGAAAAGCAAGAACATACTCTGACACTTTAGCTTGTGTGATCTCCATTCTGTTCGCACTAAATGTTAGTTGTTTAAAGCATGTGAGCAGTTTTAATTACACTGTACCAATTTAACATTCTAACCTTAAACCTAAAATGATATAGAAAGAAGGTGGCGGTGAAAAGAAAAAAGCAAAGCCTCAACTTTTCCCAGAAAGTAACTAACTAAGCAAATACAGCCATATTCAGACCATCTACATGTCCAAACCTGTTGCTGCAATGGCTCCTGCATTTAAGTTCAAGAATGCAGCAAAGCATTTCGACTATCAGCAGGTTGAGGAACCTTTGTCTCCATACAGGCAGCATATGACTGGATGACATTTTTTACCCCAGACTCACGTTTTTGGAATTGGTCTCATGGCGCTTCTGTTGCCTATATGTAACCATCCAATTTTTCCTCAGTGATAACGGTGAGAATAACCACTGGTGCTCCTCTGGACTTTTCCTACAACCAGCATTTCCAGGAGGAGATTTGGCTGATCAGTCCCTCTCCCTTTACAGGGAACCTCCATGACCACAGGGAGTGTATGTGTAACTGCTAGATGGTAAAGCTGGGTGAAATGAATATCAAAATAAGTGGTAGGTGATTGAAAATGCCCTGAAGCTAGCACCTACCATCTATGGCCTGAGATGCATTGGTGTGAACCCCAGTTGTGTTTGGCAAAAAATAGTCTTATTCTCAATGTATTTTCACAGAGTTAAAGTCCCCTCAATACTTAGTGGTCTTGTTTTTCTTGTTTATCTCCCTTTTGCTTTCAACTGAGACACGTGAAAGAAACACGGTCTTTTCTCCGAGTTTATAATTGCCTGAATTATAAACCTCAGGTGCAAATGGCGGCCACGCTGCCATGTGCAGATATTTATTAAATGCCTCTCTGTCTCTCTCTGTGTCCTGACATGAAGCCAAGGCCAAGCAGGCGAAAGCAAGTTATTCTTTGAAAGGGTCATTCCTTCAGTAAGCAGAGGCAGCTTCACAGCTGCCTGCAGAATGTTCCCTGTTCCGAGTTATTTCCCCCCTCAGGTCCAGCTTTGTGCACGAGGTGCTTCTTTTTTCCTCAAGCTCATCATGATTTCACAAATAGGGCAGGTGCCTTTGCTCTGCAGCTGCGGGGATTAATCTCTGTTAGC